>NC_091031.1:5065677-5677999 GCF_041296385.1 Aphelocoma coerulescens | reverse complement strand
ATGTGTGTGAGAAGGATAAGAGAACACACACAGGATGAATTTGGGGTCCTCAGGGCAGCAACCAGAACACAGACACGATGGGTAAAGAGGTGACAAACACAAGTGGAGTCACAAAGAGTTGCCTTTTTGTCATACCCAGCATCACCTTGGACTGAGTTAGGAGGGTGAAATGAGCCACACCACCATCAAATCCCCAAGAGAGGGAGATGAGTAAGGGAATCAGCTGTTTGCTGAGTGCAGACGGGCAATGGGCAGCTGGGCTGGGTGGGGAGCTGCTGAGCCTCAGGGCTCAGGGTTGTCACAGGGTGCTTGTGGACCATGAGCTGTCATTGGCCATGGGGAGGGTCCCAGATCACTGTGAGCTAAGTAGTGGCATTTGCACCTTGTTTTTACTTGAAAATCTGTATTATATTAAGGCAGGTGGATTTGTATTGGTGCTATCACCCAGACAGGCTGGGGGAAGCAACAGCGGGAAAGCTTGAAGAGAAATTAGCAGAAGTAGCAGAAGGTGGTGGTTGTGCCATGAAGGGACATGGGTTAAATGGTGCTGATGTGCTGGGATTGCACTTGGACCTGGGGCTGCAGCCAGGATAATGCTCTGTTTTAGAGGCTGGAGTGTCTGCTCTGCCCACCTGGACAGTCACTGGTAATCTGCCATCCTGCAGAGCTGAGTGATGTGACACGTGGACTTTCAGAAATCTCCTGTAGGTGTTTGCATGGTTTGTATTACACAGAAGGTATTCCACAGTGAGAGGATTCTCCCTACCAGCGTTCTTGTGCTTAGCTCATACTGGATTTCAGTGAAAGAGGTGGACAGGACAAGGGGGAATGGCTTCCAACTGAAAGAGGGCAGGTTTATATGGGATATTAGGAAGGAATTATTCCCTCTGAGGGTGGTGAGACCCTGGCTGCCCAGAGAAACCCCATCCCAGGAAGTGCTCAAGGCCAGGCTGGATGTGCCTCAGAGGAACCTGAGACAGCAGAAGGTGTTCCAGGACAGGTGGTTGGAACTGCATCAGCTTTAAGATCCCTTCCAGTCCAAACCCTTCTGTGATTGATTCCAGCTCTCAGCAGAACTGGGTGTAGCTCTAGTGCTGCTCCAGTGCTGCCAGGCTTTTCTCTCTGCCCTGGCTGTGGTGTGGATGTTCCTGCCCAGAACATTAACAGCACATGTTCCCTCATGTTTTACCATTCTCTCATTGTATCAGAGCTGCAAGGCTTCTCCCTTTTCTGTTTCAATTATCAGATCTTTGGCTCTTAGCCTGAAGACTTTCATAATAGTTTTAATAAGTATAATCTTAGGAGTTTAGAGCATATGAACTAACCTGGGAAATAAAGCATAATTCATCTTACAGTCAGAAATGAGCTAAATGTCCCTGTGCAGCCAGTTTGATCTCTCTGGCTAATTCACAGGTTTCACTGCTCCCCAAACACAAAGCAGGACAGATGGCAGGCAGGAACAAACACCATGGAATTTCCCACCACCACCATCCCTGCAGGGTCTTGCACGGCCACATCCCTGGGTGTTTGCCTCTGAACACTGGGGCACCAAATGCCACTGTGCATTCAGTGTTCTGCCTGTGCAGGGGACAACAGATCTGATGTGTCTCTTTATTTTTACTGCAGAAATTGGTGATTTTATTCTCCATAACACCAATCATTTTAAGTAATTAATTTTCTCCATAGGCCCCCGTCCTTTCCAAGTTGTGATCTTGTTATATTTCAAGGAATGTAATCTATTCCATATATTGTAGGTTTTTAGAAACATGTTATTGAAGTCCATAATATGTTATCAGTTGTGAAACAGCTATCTTTCAAAAGGCAATATCTCTTATTGTACAGTTACCAATTTGAAATCAAAAACTTCAATAGTCTATAATCACACCAGAAACATGCTGACATATTTTCCCCATACTCATCATTACTTGGCAAGCTTCAGGGTCTGGGATTTATAATAATAATAATAAGGTATTTCAGTATTACTTGGCATGTGCCATAAATTATTACGAAATTAGATCTTGGCTTCAATAGGGAATAGATTAACAGATTATTTATATCATTAGAGTTCACATCTACTGGTAAGTGAAGTGTTTCAGAGCAAAAAACCCCTGATGTTTAAATAAGGTAAATAAACACATTGTTCACAGGTTAACTGGAGAATAAAATCAGGATGAACTGTATTCTGTTGTATTTTTGTATGAATACAATATGACATATCCTTCCATGTCTTACTGCATTGAAAAAGGGACTGTTCAGCATTTTATGAATCAACATTTTGAGGAAAAGCTCTGTTTGACAATTCTTTGTCCTGAAATGTTGTTCCTTTCTCTCTTTCTGTGCTCTATCATATTTTTCACTGATAATAGAATTGCAGGGGAATGAGTCAAGAAAGGTGTTGTTCAAGAACACTTTGGTTATTTATGAAACTCAAAACTATTTGTTTACAAACCCAACATGAAATGGGGAAGACAAGGTGTAGTGGTTTGGTCTAAAATACTCATTACTGTTTATCTTCTGTGAGATAAGAATTAGGAGAAATGCAAAGCAGGCACCAACTTGAATGAATATAAAGAAGTTTATTAACAGACCTAAAAGAAGAAAAGAAAAAAAATTATACCACCTTTAGAACTCTCCTCCTCCCCCCACCTTCCTCCCTTCTCCCACTGACAATGTAAAAAGACAACCCTTCAGATGTTCAGTCTGTTACCACTTCCATAATAACCTTGTTCAGTCCATTTAGAAAGAGAAGTCTCTTCTTGCTCGTGCTATGAAAACAGTATCACACTGAGACAGCCACCCACTTCCAAATATTGTTCAGTCCATTTAGGAAGAGGAGTCTCTCTGCTTGCGATGTGAGTCCCTTCCCCCGACTTGCAGCTTTTCCCGCAACTGCTTTCGAGGGTCCACTCTTGAAAGTTTTCTGGGGTACAATTTTAAGGTTGAGCTGTTCAGAAACAAAAAAAACAGAGGCCCTTCTCCTTCCCTGGGAGCAAAGGGTCATCTTCATCTTTAAGACTATCTCTGGAAGCATCTCTAGGAATTGAGGTTTTTCTCCTTTCCTCTTTGGAGCAAAAGTCCTCATCTGGTTTATCTGGTTCATCTCTCTCTGTCCAAACTTCTCATGAAATTACAGCTGCGGCAGCATCTGCCTATTGCTTATGACTTGAACACTCCACCCCCCATATCTTCATGAAATTACAACGGGATACTCTGATATATCATAGCTTCACAACAGACTTTCAGCTTTAAGCATCTCCTCTCTCTCTTCCCTCAGGTTTTCAGCTCTTCACAGCAATAAAAGGGTTAATCTCACCTCGGCCTTGCAGCTGGAATGTGGCTTATCGCTGTTGGTCACTGACCTCTGCCGGACAGAGGTGCCGCTTTGCTGAAATCTTGGCCGCAGTGGGGGGGGGGGGTTCCGAGCCGCTCCGGCTGCCCACGGCAAGGCAGTGGGGGGGGGGTTCCATGGCTGGAACAGGCCCATGGCTCCAGGCTGGCCGTGGCCCGGCCCGGCCTGGCCCAAGCAGGGCCTGGCTGGGCCTGCTGGCCCCCGCACGGGGCCTGCAGCCACCTGTCCCAGCACCGGAAACGAGAGAGAGCTTGGGTGGGAGTTTGTCTATTCTTAAGTGTGTATCACAGAGGCGGTCACAACTTTAAGTGGCTTAAAGAATTGTCCATATTCAAACTGGCCACTGATAGGTTCTATCAGGTCCCAGAGGAAGCTGTAAGCACCCCTTAGCAAGGACACCCCTTCCCGGACTATGCTTGCTAACCTATGACACAAGGCAATGAGCCTCATTTACAGGGATTATCAGGGCTAAGCTGTACCTGCCCAGCTCATTTGCATTGGAGTTCATTGTGTAAATTTTGAATAGTACATTTTTATGTTAGAAGCGTAGGATATTTAAAAGCAATTTTATTCAAAGACAGTGATTTCACCTTAGAGCCTGGGTCTGGCAGCATATATCCCATACAATGCTTGCCCTGAATTTGGGGATTTATATTTTATTTTCTTTAACAGCTTGCACAGTGCAACCACTGCAGATATATACTGTGCAAAAGAAAGAAGTTAGACAAATTCTTTTGATGTCTCCCTATATGGTTATAATTCTTGACAGAATAACTAGCAAATGAATTCCTAAAGCAGCATATTGGATTTCTCTGCATTTTATCTTTCATGGAATATAGCAGAATCATCAGTATATACATCAGTGGAGAGCAGGGAGGGACTCAGTGAAGTGATGCTTGGACTTATGCTCCACAAACCCAAGTATTTGTAATTAAAAGGTTTAAAATTTTTAGAAGCCATTCTACTTGTTTTTCTGAAAGAAGCCAATATATTCTGTTGCATGTGGAAGATGTCTGTCTAAAGGAAGTTACTGCAAGTAAAGAAAATAAAGTTGAGACCTGTGTTAGTAACGAGACTTTAAGGACATGTTATTTCCAAAAATCTTCCCTTTACATGTAAAGAAAATTTTTTTGGAGTATAGTACTTATTTCAGGCTTTCTATATGGACACAAACTCATTCACAAAGTATTTCTCTTATTTCTTTCATGGACAGAGGAATTCACCTCTGTGTGTGCTGGGCTTGTGCCCTTTGGTGTGTCTGGGAACATCCAGGTGTATGACTTCAATCTGCAGCTGTAGTTTGAGCATATTCAGAGGCCTGAAAATCCTGATACCTCAAAGCATTTCCAAGTAATTATTGCCTAGGATATACAGGGGCAATGGTAGAAGCTTTTCAGTCCTGTGCCAGTTGGATTTGTCCTTCAGAGAACAAACCCTTCTCTCTTGTGCGGTGGACTTGTGCCGGGAATGCCAACAAGGAACTGTCTGTGCTGAGGCTGAACGAAATGCTGGATGTCTTAACTGAAATATCACTAACAAAACATTTTCAAAACACTTCAAAATGCTGACATTTTTCTGGGAAGGAAGGCTACCAGGAATTTAGGATAAAGTATGTTTCTGGAGTTTTGGAAACTCATTTGGGCGTCTTGTACTGTGGAGCCTCTGAAAAAAGAAAAATCCTCGTGTGCCTATGTTGGGCTGCTGTGATTCTGTGCATAGTCAGAAGTGGAATCAGAGCAATTAAAGTTCAAATGTTCCACGAAAATACCATTTCAAAACACTGTCAAGAAAAATTAAAGCACAAGGGACTTTTGTGACATTTTATGATGCTTACAAATTTAAAGTAGCCTGATGGTTCAGAAACTACATTGTCCTGCAGTATAAAAGAGTAATTTCAGTGGCACTCAGACTCCTCACCAACAGAAATCTGACCATTGGATGGTCAGTTATTGTGTTTCCTTAACTTCTGTTTATAACAAAACCCAAACTTAGCAGGAGCTCAAATTTGAAAACTCACATCCCACTCAAAAAACCCCCAACCAAACAAAACCACAAACCCAAAGAAACCCAGAATCTGTAGGAGGCAAGGGTGGGCTAAATAGAGCCACGAAAAGAAAAACAAATTGGAAGAATGGAGTTCATGCTGAGTCAAAACAAGACAGTGAAGAAAGCTTCTGGGGAGAAAAAACCCCATTACTCTCTTTTCCTATCTGTCAGGAAGATAAATCTTTCCCTTTGGGGTGGCACAGGGACCCTGTGCAGCCTCTCTGTCCTCATTAGAGGCACAAAGCCTCCACTCAGCACTCAGTACACCCCCTCCCCATCCTCGGGGGCTGTTGGCTCCAGGTTAGAGCCATGACAGCACTTGGATATAAACAGGAAAGTCTGGAAGTCTCAGCACAGGTTCCAAGTTCAGGTTCATCCTAAGCCTGAGCCCATCCAGGGCCAGGGAGGCTCTGAAATGCAGGCAACCACTCCCTGCCTGCATCCAGAGCTCATTTTCCCTGTTTGTGGCTCCTTCTCATGTGCTTCCCTCATTTATATCAACCTCCTGCTTGCATATATTTTTTCCCTCTTTCTCACACGTATTTTATAGGAAAGAATGCTTTCAGTTTTCCTGAGCAGGAACAGTTGCTCTGGCAATAAGTGCAGGGAATCAGCATCAAAGCACCTTTTACTGAGTCAGCCTGATTTTTATTCGCTGCAAAACTGCAAATGTGGATTTCAGGCTTACTTGTTGGATATCTTTCCTAATGTGCAGGTGCACGCTATATTTGCAGTGGCTGTTGCACATGCTGATACACACCTACATCTGTGATGGAAATGAACAAATGTGTCTGTGGCCCATGCAATTAAAAATGAATGGCCATGTAAAAAAGAGAGCGGGGTTGTTTCCATATGATGATGGCATCCACAAAAATAGATCATTGCACAGTAAATTATCAGTTTATAGATGTAAAGGGGGTTTTCAACTTCAAAATACCAGTTTGCTGAAGCACATTCCCACCGCTACCACCTGCTTGACTTATTATTATGGTTTTTTTCCTAATACTGTACTAACATTGAAATATAAATTTATTCTGGCGCTTGCAGGCTGTGGTTATGTGTCTGTGTGGGTGTCTGTAGGTGGACATTGCTGTGCAGCTGTTGAATTCACTCAGTAAAATAGTAAGAGGCAAGTCCTGGCTGCACTAAAGGAAAGGCAAAACTGCCATTACCTCAAAATTCATCCAGCAGCCTGTGGAATGAGCAGTTGAGGCAGCTTTCACTCATCTCACTGTCTTTTATTTTTTTAATTGATACCAATTGTCTGCCATAACAATGCACTGGTAATGTTTTCATAGGGAGTTAATAAAGTTTTTTTTCAAGAAGCAAGATCTATCAGCAGCTTGCTGTGGCTACGTAGACAAGCTGAGATGTGCTCAGATTTTTGTCCAAGGGCTATATCAGCCATAAAATTTCAAATTTGCAAATTATTCTTTTAGAAAGAGACTCAAAGTATTGGGTGTACTGGGACTCTCTAAGTTTTTTAGGAATGTTTTAGGATGCCAGGAAGATCCAGTTACCAATTTAACATGACTTTTTAACAAAATGGCAAAATAAATCAGTATTCAAATTTAGTCTGATTTATTCTCTGCCCACAAGGAGTTTCTAGTTGAATAAGCACCTCAAGAA
The DNA here is from genome assembly GCF_041296385.1 of Aphelocoma coerulescens. Lineage (NCBI taxonomy): Eukaryota > Metazoa > Chordata > Aves > Passeriformes > Corvidae > Aphelocoma > Aphelocoma coerulescens. The sequence goes on along the minus strand of NC_091031.1, from coordinate 5,670,975 downwards.
AGTTTTGGAAGAAAAATACAGTCGATGGAGGATAGATATTCCCAGAATTTGTGTCATTCAGTGATGCTTATTTAGTATTTTATAGCAAACTCAAAAGCAGCATTAGCTAGGGAAAAATACCTATATGGTGGTGTTGATCTGGCTGGCATTAATAACTATTAACAGTGCTCACAGTGTGGGGTGTTGGTTATTCCCAGGAATGTTGTTATTCAAGGGGCTGGACTTCTCCTGCTGCTCCTCTGTGAGCAGAGGGAACTCTGCTCCTCAGTGTGAGAAGTGTGGTGTAAACAGCATTTTAAGCCTCAGTTCCATGAGCCAGCTCAGTTTCTCTCCCAGTCTGTGCTGGGTTTGACGTATGTGTGCTCATGTGTATAAATAGTCTGTGAATATCTTAGAAAAAAACAAACAAAAATGATGTTTTTCCTATCTGTGCTCTGATGCTTTCTCTCTTACTTGTCTGGGGTTTGGCAGTGCCAGTGTTGTTGTTGTCACATTTAATGGCTCAAAGGACAGGGCCACTAATGGAAGGCAACACAATAGGTTCCAGTTTTATTGTTTGATGCTCCTCAGTCACCAGTGCCATTTTCAGCAGGAAAATGTTTTTGAGCTCTGTGAAACAGCAAATCATTTAATTGCATGGGTGGATATGAGCAGCTTCACCTGTTTGAAAATGTCACACATAGAGAGAGCTCTTTAAGAATGTCACTGTTCTTTTAAGCAAAGAGCCATGGAACCCTTGTGATGCTGGAGCAAGGCATCAATGTTCATGCCTTTAAAGTGTCCCATTAGTGAGATGTTGAGGCATAATTATAAATGTTACAAGAGAATGTCCAGCATTGCAAGTGGGGCTAAAATATCAGAGCAACACTCTTATCATCAAGAAGATACATCATGTCAGCAATTCCAACAAGTCTGCTCCCCTCTGTAAACAGAAGTCTATCCACTGATAGCACGGATTTCCAATAACATAAAATGACAATATTTTATGTTTAAATTCTTTTTCTCCATGCATTAAGATTTTATTTTCACTCAACTTTCATTCAAGGGTTATCAGTGAGTAGAAGATTCTCCATTATTCAAATGTGTGAACGTGTGTTCATACGTTTGTTTAATTATTCACAGTTTTTGCTACACTTCTGATGCTGGATTCACTGTAGGCATAATTCCAGTAATGAGTGGATTCCTGTTAGAGGATAGCACTGTGTGTTTGGAGGGTGAGTGGGTGATGTCCAGATCTATTTGTGCTTGGTTACATTGGTCTGAAAATAAGGTTGTTCATCCTGCTTTTGTGTGTAGTCCCTGATTTCCTCCTCTTACAGTGACAGGCACAGACTCCAGGAGGATTTTATCCTTCTTTTTACATTCCATAGCAATATAAATTTGCCAACACCCCCCTCACTGTGCAAAAGCTCAGAGGTAGAAAGGATACTAAATCCTTTTACTGATGATTTGAATAAGTCCTTTGGATTTCTTTCTGCAAAGATCTTAAAATTAGCTCTTCATTAAGCTGATTAGAACACTATCATTAGAAACAATCATATTATCACAAGGTTCTGTTTAAGAAAAGCTGTTTCATTCTGAGAGATGTGTTAACTTTTTCTCCTGCTGTCATCTGCACCATACTTGGATCCTTATCTGCTCTAGCAAATCAAAGGTCTGGTTTTGACAATAAGTTCATCTTTTCTTTCTTTCTTTTTATTTCCTCTTTTTTTTTTTTTCTCCCTGAAGCCTTTAGCAAGCCATGCTAGAAGTAATCTTCTCTTGTTTTTTACTTCAATTACATTTTTCTTTTCCTGGAAGTCAAGTATTTCCAAGTAGTCCCTGTTCTCTGAGAATATGATACTTTGGGTCACCTGGTGTTTGGGTGGCAAGACTCAAGTTATCAGGAATATATTGAAGGACTCTGAAAGTTTGGATTTATACACTTATTCATGATTTTTCTTAATCCATTATTATATACAGTAGACTCCAACTTGCAAGCTTTTAGAAGAGGCTCTTGGTGTTAGAAATAGGAACAACTCTAATCCTGCCTCTTGTGGGACATTATCATGAAGTTTGCAAACATTGATGTGGACACTGGAGAACAGCAGAGGAAAACCATGGCCCTCTGTCACCTTCATTAGCTCATCTGGTAACAAAACAAATCATCCTTTAATCATAGAAATGATGATTAGAATGTACTTATGGAGGGCCGTGCTCCAACCTCCGGCTTGAAATGGGGCTGTCTGTGCTGCATCAGGCCAGTTTGGCCATTTCTGAATCTTCAAAACCCCTGATGATGTCGTTTCTGCAGCCTCTCCACCTGACCTTCTCAAAGGCTGGGCTACCCCTGTGGTGAAATCCTCTGCAGCTCATTTCTCCTATTCAGAGAGATGAGGGTGCTCCTAAAAACTGAGCTTTGATTGTGGAGGATCTCTCTCCATTCAGCCTCACAAGCACCTCCCAAACAAAGGGGTTTCCTAATCCCCCGTGGTTTTTGACAACTGTTGGACCAGCTACATCAGGCAGGAGAGCTTAACACGAGCAGGGATGGCTAATACAGGGGGCCTCTGCTGAAAAAGCAGCTTTGAGTCATTGCTTCTCAACAGCTGATAAATTCTGTAGTGCTCCTTAGGAAAGCTCACTGCAGAAAGTCAGAAGATTTTCATAGCCCATTACAGCACTGCTATACCAATATATTATTTAGCAAACAGACTTTCATGCACAGTTTGTTTCATATTATCATCATACGCTTTAGTTCAGCTTTGAAGGGTCCTTTTTTCTTGGTGGTTTTTTTTTTTCCTTCCTTATTTAAACCTTGGTATCTGGCAGTGAAGTCTGCAGCTATTTGTAAACAGATTTGCAAGCACAGTTAAAGGGTGACTTTTTTACACAGAGGCACAGCATGAGTTTTTGCCAGAAGTTTCAGCCTGCAGTGGGGAGCATTGATTTCCCACTGTGGCAGATAGAGACACGCAGAGAATAACCCCTTCCTGGATCAGGGATTCAAAAGCTCTTTGATACAGAGCAGACTGGCTCGAATTGCCCAGTTTTCAGAGAGCGTGTTGGAAATGTCTGCAGCAAATGGAGTAAGGCACGGCTTTGGTACTGCTGGATCTGTTTAGTCACTGTGGTAGTGACGCCAGGGAGGTCAAAACACAAATATATGTGGCTGATTGATGCTTGCTACAGAATGTACAGAGGCTGAATTGCTGCAATAAGACATAGAGATGGGCAAAGAGTGAATGTGGGGTTTTTTATTGCCTAAAGTCCTGCTGTGCCAGTGGTTTGAACAGAAGTTGTTTCTCTGGATGCAGCAGTTCTCTCACAGTATATCCTGAATTAAAATAATATTTATTATTGGAAGAGCTCAGAAGAAACAGTGAGGACCTGAGTTTTAGATGCAGATACATTTTTTTAAGACTGGGTCTAGAAGAAGACCTTAGGTTTACTTATAATTTAGTTTTAAAGGAGGCGGTGATTAAGCTAGATCAGCTTTCTATGTGGTGTGCTAATCTCCTTACACCAGGTAAGTTAAAAAAAAGAAAAAAACAAGTAAAAAACACCCCCATCCCCCCCAAAAAAAACCACAACCAAGCAAAAAAACCCTACAAACATTTCAGTGTAGAGACAACGTGTATTTGCAGACACAGCATCAGAGCTGCTGGGCATGACCAGCACTGTCACATCTGGTTTACCTGACCAGGACAGCATTAATGTTGTTCCTGATGAAGAAAACTGGCTTCTGTAGCCACAGAAAAGAAATCTTTCAGAAATTAGAGACAAAGTGAAGTATTTAGGACAAAAGAAATCCCATAATTTGAAAGCAAATAATTAATCATGGCTCACCTAACAGTATGGCTTCATTCATTTGTTGCCTTGCAGGTTTATTTGACTGCTTTGCAAGGATTGATCATGACCTGCTTCTGCTCCTTGCCTGACAGGATCTTTTGTGCAGTGTTTTATTGGGAAGGTGTTTCTGTGGCAGAGGTGACAGGCAGTGTCTGCTGACAAGGATTACAGTAATTGTTATCTGTAATGTCAAAGCCACTTAGTGCAGACTTGTTGGGTGAGGAAATTTCTATTCTGCTCTTTATGGCAGCAAGACAATTGCTGTGTTTCAGAGCATGACAGGATTTTCTCCTAGTATCAGTTATCTGTGCAGAGATCTTCTCTTGGGTGCCACTTGAGTGAGCTTACTTTGTGTTTAAATTGTATTACCAGTGTGCTTAGTTTTGGGAAAATAAATGAAACAATGCAGCATATTGCTCAGCTTTGTTCAATTTTAATTTTGACTCGAATGTTCTGTGTATCTATGGCCACAAACAAACTGGAAGCGAGTCTACTGTGATTAAGTTAACCATAGTAACTCAGCTGTCTCAAAGCAACATCGGCTTGACAGATACGACAAGCCTGGGATTTTGACTTCTCCAGATACATTCTGGAGGGAGCTGGAAAATAAGAATCATAGGGCCTCATTTCTGAAGATAAGTCAGAGTGGGAACTGGTGTGTTCTTGTTAGAACTGGTAAATGTGGGCTGAGGTCTGAGATTAGATTCTCTTTTGCTCTGAATACCTCATTCTGGGAAATTTTCTTGAAAGGAATAATGTTTCTTGAAATGGAGATTAATGTTTGATATTTATCTGGACTTTAGATTTTTCACCCTAAATATTTAAAGGAGAGTGCTTGTGAAAACCAGAAAAATCTATTTCTAATCTGGCTTGTGCAGGCTGCTCAGGAACCATTTTCTCCACAGCTCTGACTTGCTGGAGTTTACGGCTGGCAAATACTGTGGTGCTAAAGCAACAAATCTATTGGTTTCAAAATAACTATCCTGTATTTGATTTTATCTAAATAATAATGATAGTGAGCACAATCTGTCATCTTCTTGTCACTTGGATTCTTCTAGAAACCCCAAGATTAGCACAGAGCACCAGCTCTGGCTCTGTCACAAGTGACAGTTCCCTGTTGTGCTTCATTTACTTCTGTTGTATTTGATTTACTTGTCAAGCTTCTAAAGCATAAACTATAAATCAATTTGTTGTCTGACTTTTATGGCCCCCTGAACCCCAACCTCACCCCCACAAGGAGATTTGTTAAATTGTATTTCAACACAGATAAAGTAATTTTATTATGGTTTTTTCCTTCCAACCAGTTTGTTTTTTTGACATTTCCTTGAAAACTCTACAACAAATTAAGAAAAGATGTTTGTAAATGTATATTGAAGGAATATTTTCTAGCGGGGAGAAATATTTTCTTTGTAGTGCCAGTGCAACAGGAAATATTGGTATTACTGAACATCTGTTTCTTTTTTTCCTTGGGTTTAAATATCTCATTATTAACCCCAGGGCTTTCAGTCCTTCTGGTCTAGATATGCCAACAAATGCATTTCCAAGGTCTTGGAAGACATGAGATGTATTATTTCTTGAAACTTGTGATAATGTCCGTCACCTATATTTGCTGATACAGGAGAATAAAGGACAGGCTTTCATGATATTCAGTGATGGTCATTTGGCCTGTGATTTACTCTGAGATCTTGCCATTACATTCAGCTCTTCACTGCAACTGTTCCTGTAATTTAGTTTTGCATCTTCCTGTATGTAAGTATGATCATATACAGACGTGTGTGCACATACATACACACAACTGTCCCTTATTTGTCCATGAAAAACGTATGAAATAGGTGCATGGCCAAAATGCTGTCTGGTCATAAGGAAGAGATGAGTCAAATGACAAGATTACACAACTAAGCATGGACAGATAATTAGCCAGGGCTCTTAGAAAAGAGCTTGTCTTAACTGGAGGCCTGAAGATGTTTCTCCTGCTGGATATCACTGTACTAAGATGCTCTCATGTACCAAAGTAAATTTTCCAACCTTAGAATGAACAATTTCTAGTTGACATTTTGTTTGGGGCTGTAGATAAAACTGTATTGATAGGCTGGTATTCTTTTTGTTTTACCATTGAAGGGAAAACATCTGTACAAGTGCTCTAATCTGTTGTGGCATTCTATACAAATGTTTTTAATCTTATTTATTTGCTTTGAGCGTGTGTTACCATTTGGCAGTGACTGCAGCTTCAATGGGAGGTCTGAGGGCTGTCTGTTCACCCCATGCTGCACAGAGCAATTACCTCAACAGATTAATATGGGCTTCTCATTTCTCTCCTTATTTTCTTCTCCAAACATGAAAGCAAACACTTTTGGGAAAGAAGACATCTTCCTTTGTCAGAAGCTGTGGTAATTAACACAAATAAGCAGAGTCAGGCTCTCCTTGTTTGATAAGAATGGGTTTGTAGGTGGAGTGTTTGCTGCCTCAGGAAAAGCTTCCCAGCTCTCTGTGGAGTTCCTGCAGTGGCAGTGAGGCAGAGGGGAGGTAATTCCTTTAGCTGGGAGACTGGCTGGTTTTTTCCCTGCACTTAATGTAGGCTGCCCATGGAGCGGGGAGTGCTGCTCAGCTCATCTCCAGAAGGAACAGAGAGGAAAAAGGGAGAAAAATACAGGGGGGGGGAGGAAAAAGTGAAGTTTTGTCTTTGCTGGGCTGGTCAGAAATTACCTGTGAGCAGGCAAGTCATGCCCTTCTGCCATTCAGTACCTCTTTGGGGATCTAAAGTTCTATGTGGTTTTTTTAGCTTCCAGGTGTATATGAGCTGTTCCTCCAGAACCCTTGCCTATTTTTTTATTTTATGTTGAGTTTTTAATGGGTTATGTCCTTGCTGGCTTTGCTATGTGACTGACACCAGCCTGGCTCTGTGACCTTCCCTCCCAGGCTGGGCTTTTTGGGAAGGCAGGACAGAAAATTGTAGGCTGGTTGACTGGCCCATGCCTGTGGGTGGTCCTGTTTTATCCCTTTTTGTCCTTTAAAAAGCTGCCCTTGTGTGAGTGGGAAAAAGTTACACCTTGTGCAATTCAGTGCCAGTGCAGTTGTTGAATTTAAAAAATAGTATTTAATTATATAACTGAAAGGAAGGAAAAATCTGTATGTTTCCTGAATAATCAGTAGGGGATGAACCTGAGGAAAAGGAGAGCTGTGCCAGGCTGAACTTTGGAATTGGAGGAGATTTAAGGTCGGAGTCCAGACATCATCACAAGAATGTTAAAAGATAATGCTTTATCCTGTATTGTTGTGTTATCAAATGTCACGTCTGCCTTGAAGGATGTGGAGGGTTTTTTGAAGCTCAGGGAGGGACCCCAACGCTCTTCTCAAACACCATGCCCTGGTTTTCAGCCTGGGAAGGAGCAGGTGATTTCCCTACGCAGGAACAAATTTTTGCCTCTCTGCTTTCCTGAGCACACTTCCCAGGAGCTCAGGCACTCCTGAAAATTCTACTGCAAAGTCAACTTTAATTTCATCTCAGCAGCAGGAGTTTTGGGAATTTTACATTGTTGTTTGGGGGTTTTTTTTGGTATTTTTGGTTTTTTATCATTATCTCTGCATTTTACTGTCTGAACATTTTATAACTTTTGTCCTGATAAACCCATCTACTTTAACAACTATTAATCTGAGCATTTTGAAATCACAGTGGATATTTCCCATTTGCTGTTGAACACTTTAGGAACCATAAATGTGACATGATGTAAATCTATAAGTGAAATATTACCTTTCACATAAAATCTGCGTAGATTTTTTTGCCTTGGTTATTTTATAGTCTGTTCTCTGTGGTCATTTTTGAATCATCAGTGTCTTTTTCCTTGCCTCTTGAATATAAAAAATTCTACTAATTATTGAACAGTCTTTGTAAGTTAAGCCAAATAAGGACTTAACGACTTCTCAGATTCAAGACTTCATCCATCTCATATTTCATATACATATTTTAAATGCTGTTCATTTAGTTGAAATATCCTGAGAATGGCCATAAATTGATGTCATTTTTTCTTCCCATCTGTAATCTGGAAACAGAAAAAAATAAATTACCCTGCTTTTTCTGTTTCATTAGAACAGTAGAGAATAGGTATTTTCCCCCCTCTCCTCTCAACTATCAACATCCTTTAGCACCAGAGGTATTTTTAAGTTGTGATAACCTTAATTCACCTCTGATTATTGTGCTGAGTTAACTTCAAGAAGTTTAAAACTTGAGATGAATACACACTACTGCAGGTGTTTCATCTAAAATATTTGAGTCTGGGGAAGATTTCTAAGATTATTTTTTCTTAGCCACAAATTTCATAATAGGAATTTTCTGTGTGGGATAATTAATTTTACAAATTAGATTAACAGAACCATTTAGAAACTTCTATTAGTCTCAAGAGGGGAGTAAAAAAAAATTTTACAAAAGACTTTTGCATTTTTTTTCTTCATTTTATCTACTTTTGAAGTTCTTGCAGGAGGAACAAGATAACATAGATCACCCAGAAATGTGGAGATGTCTGGGACAGAAGCCATGATTCAGTTTACCTCCTGTGTCTCACAAGAATGATGATTGATGGACTAAGCACAGAGATGTTTCACCACAAGACATCGGGAACTGCAAATATCTGGCTTGGCAGGGACTCTACCAGGCTCTAGAATTGGAGCTGACAGAATCATGGGGCTGCTGGGGTGAATGGACTCATGATAAATTTGTATCAGTGCAAATGAGAATAGAGCTTGACCAGGTATTTCTAAAAGACAAAACCTAAGATTTTCTGTCAGTGTTTCCTACAAGTGTCCCCAGTCTTTTTAGTGTTGTAGCAAATTATCAAAAGAATTTGCACAGTGAATGTGGCTGTCATCTGATTATTTGATGATATTATGGCAATGTTTCTGATCAAAGTAAATGCTAGTGTCCCTCACAATGTCTTTTAAAAAAGGTCAGCAAAGTCTTTAATATCCTAAATAATCTAAAATTATTTTGCCTTTATTGGCTAGCAGGATACAAATGGATCATTTCTAGATGAACTTGATGCCTCATGTGACATCAGCACATAATGCACGGCATTAATGGAAATTCCTACAGGGTTGTGGGACCTTGGGCTGTCCTTTTCAAGAGCTGCTGTGACACTGGGTGATGTTGTGCTGCAGGATCATCCCAGGATCATGAACAAGATCAGGAACACCCCTGACTGACCTGCCCAGGTGGCCTTGCAGCCACCCTAGGAAATAATTCAGTGGTTAGGACACAGTAGATGTTGAGGAACACATGCCTCACCAAAACTTTTTCAAACTCCAAACCACCTTGCCCCTCAGGGAAAACAGGGAATTGGGATAGGCTGCAAACAGTATCCATTTGGGGTGACAGAAATAATAAAGTGAAAAGTAAAAGAACTGGTCAGTAATCAAATCAAATCAAATCAAAAGTTAAGGATCATATAATACTTTAAATGATAAAAAGATGAGTTGACATTTCTGATTGTTTGTAGTATAACTCAGTAACAGATGTACATCTTCTAAGTCCTGTTAGTTAGATTATTTTGACAAGCCATTATAACAGTATTTTATAATATTCTTAAGATTGGAGACTATTCAATAGTATCACTATCAAAATTAAAAAGTTAATTAAGACAACTCTGGATCTAGCATATGGAGTCTTATGAGGAATGAGAGCACATGGAGGAAATGAGCATCTATTCAAATTCATAGAATCACAGAATCACTGAGGTTGGAAACCACCTCTGAGTCCAAACTTTGTCTGATTTACCACCCTGTTAACAGGACCAGAGCACTGAGTGCCACATCCAGTAATTTCTTGAATACCTCCAAAATGGTTTAGCAAGGTTTTTATAATCCTCACTAACAATAATCAAACCAGCCTGACCCTCAGTACTTTTTCCATTTTAAGACTGGAAAGTTTGTTGTATTACAGAATGAGTGATTTATGATTTTTGAACCCTATTGCATTTTTTCCTATTACATTTTATGTCTTCCAAAAACGAGCATGATTGTAAGTGGCAAAACTTACTGCAGTAAATGGGCAGGTCCTGACCATTTCCCAGCATTGAGGTTGCATCCAAACTCCTTTGCAAGTAACCAGATCCCAAGGCTTTCCTTCCATCCTTTGCAGTGGGACCTCAGGTAAGGAATGGGTTTCATATTGTGTTGTTCTGGCTGATGAAAGGATGCAGAGTCCACCTGAGTGACCCATGGCACAGAAATGATGTATACATGGGCATGGTCAGCTTCTGCAGAGCTTTAACTGAAGCAAATTTAGACTATTTCCTACTGTCTGAACAATGTTTTGCTTTTCTCTTGGCTAGCTATCTTGTTATCATTAGGGATTTGGTTACTCAGAGTTGGAATGACCAAAATTAAAAAAATGTAATTTTTGACGCTGAAAATATGTTCTAATTGAAAAGGTAAAAGGTAGGTGAGCTCTCTTGGAAAATCTTGCTCTGGTGTGAGCTGAACAAACTTGATGTGTGTATAGAACTTCTGTCTTGTTGCTTTCATGTGCTTTGAAGGGTTTTTTCTCTCTGTACTTCATCACCAGAGCTGTGCTCCCTGAGTGCTCCTGAGCTCGCTGCTGTGTAGGTAAGAAAAAAGGCACAATAAGGGAGCATTCTCTGCTCAGAATATGGTGATTTTGTGCTAAACCCAGATATAAATTTAACACAGTGATTTTTTTAAGGTATGTTTTTCTCTAAACTGCCTTAGAATAAATTTCTTTTAATGCCACTTAAAATAAAAATGAATATGCATTGTCATGATTGGAGATGAAGATTTGTTGCTATCTGCCTTCCTGGGATGTCAAAGGCATGAGAGGAAAGTGTTTGGCACAGAGGAAGCTAGGACAGGGAAGAAGGGATGCAAAGACATCAAACTAAGTGCAACTTTTCTGAACTTAAATCCTGCAGGTCAAATTAGAAACATATCTGTCAAGGTATTCTTATCACATATAGAACAGCTAATTTAAATACCATTATAAAAAGTTAATTAAGCATAATCTGCAAAAACCTGAAGTATAAAACTAAAGAACTAAAATTAATAGTGCAAGAATGAGATTCATTCAGTTTTAAACTAATGGATTTTACATTATATCTTCTGTTAAAGCATAGTCTCATTGGGGGACTGCAGGATAGTAAATTTTTATCAGGATTTAATTTTGTTTAATTTAGACCAGAGTTCTATGATAACATTTACCACAGAATACTCAAATTAGGTTAATTATGCATGTCCATTTTTGTTCATAAATCATTCTTAAAAATAGACTTGGGACTCAAGGTGGGTAGCACACTACATTAGTGCTAATGTGGTTTAGAGTGCTGGTTTTATTTGGATGCAGCAGAAACTGATGGTGCTCATTATGTATTTGTGAAGACCATAAAGTCATGAGTGGAAACAGCCTGATATTTGATGAGATGTCCCAGGATTCAGCAGGGCAGATTGTCCTGGATGACCACGAACCAAACCCATAATGCAGGAATTAAAGTCTCCTTGGAAATGACATCTGAAACACGACCTGACTGTTCTTCACAGTGATGGCACAGAACTTTTGTAGGAAAACCATCATCAGTCATTTGGCTTCACATTTGCAAACCATTTCCAGGAGTGTGGGCATCGCAGGCAATGTCCTTCAACAAGTGGATGACAAAAGGGGACCCTTTTGAGCTGCAGGTGTGTCCCAGAGTGATAGGGTTGTCCCGTTAGTGGTTCGCAGTGCCGTTGGAAAATTAATCCATCCACCCAAACACTCTTTCATTGGAAGTTAGTTCTTTTCCTTGCTGACACAGAGAATGTGCTTCATTCTCCACTGGAGGGGTGTGCAGACATCCTCCTCCTCTCCTCTAAAAGCAGCTAACCTTGTTTTAAAACTCAGTGCAGATGCTGAGTGATTGCAGTGCACTTATCTGCCACATTATTTACAAATCTCAAGAACTTAACAGCTAGAAAATGATTAGTTAAAGGACATCATAAATCTTCACACAGCCCACACAGTGAGTGTGTTGGCTGGAATCCAATCCTTGCAGCTGGGCAACACGTTTTTAATGTGACCCAGAAAAGGAGAATTTAAATGGCTTTTATGTTCTCTCAGTGTGGAAAAGTCACCAGTTTTACCCATGGAGTAGCCTGGGGCATGTTCAGAGCACCTCACATTGCAGCTTGTGGCCTCAGACGCTGCTCCAGAAGAAAAGGAACCCCCTGATACCCTGGTCAAACAGCAGCTTTGACAGATTTTGGGGGCTGGGGGGAGGGCTGGGGCATGACAAAGCTGGCAGTGTTTCACCAGAGAATAAACTCATCCTGATAAACAAGTCATGAAGATTGATAGAAAGGGGTAATAAAGCCAATTTAATGATCTGTAGTTGGAGCAAGAGATCTGATATATATTTCTGATCCAACATAAAGGAATATTTATTTCCTCACAGAACCTTCTCTGGCCTGTAGTTGCAGAGGTGAGGTGTGGTGTTTGTCAGCATGATTTCTGCAGTGGAGTGTATTCTTTCCAAGGGTAGCCTTAAAGTAGGTGCCTCTAGACTGGGGGTCTGGCAGTGCTGGCAAGTAATTTTTGGGGTAATTTTGTCAGATATGGCAGCTTCTGAAAAATCTCCAAGGCACATTCAAATTCTAATAGAAGGAGCTCAGTGGATCCCCAGAAAGTAAATCTGGTATCTGACTTAATTCATCTCTTTATTGATTTATCTGTCTCATTTATCTAATCAGCTTTATCACCTGAATCTTTCAAAATCTAATTTTATTTAATCCACCTATGTTTTTTCTAACAATCCTACTGCTGTATTATTTTACTGGGGAAGCTGGAATAAATAAATGAAATGGCAAAAAGGAAGAAAGATTGATTTTTTTATGTTATTTATTTTTAATTTCACATGTTTTCGTTTTATTCTTTGTCTTCTACATTCCTCTGCTTTTAGAACAGTAGGGACAGCTTGTTGATTTTTTGTGTTTTTTTCCTTCTGCACAAGTCTGGAGTTGGTAAATGCTTGTACCTAATGAGACAATTGCCAACACCCAGCAGAGGTCTGATTTGTCTGTGCTTTGTGGTAACTCCATTAACTGCAGCAATCTTGCAACATCTCTTTAGGAGTTATGGCTCTAAGTGGAACATGCTTTTGAGGATGCACAGAGAATAAAGATTTGCCTGGGATGGACAACAAGCAGCGCACACGTGGATAAAAACATGCACATGCACAGGGACAAATCAATGTTTTCAGGGGGGTAAATGGGCACAGTACAATAAAGAGGGAAAAACAGGATGGATGCTGCTGTGACTGCACAGGACAAGCTCCTCTGCTGGTGAGTGATCCCATGGGAATACAGGGACCCCACCAGTTCAGGATGGGAAGCCACAGCAGTGGGAACTTTTGTCCCATTCACAGAATCATAGAATCAATGAGGTTGGAAAAGACCTTTGAAGCCATCGAGTCCAACCTATGACTTAACACTGCCCTGTCACCCAGCCCATGGCACTGAGAGCCACATCCAGTCTGTCCTTAAGCACTTCCAGGGACTGTGGCTCCATCACCTCCCTGGGCAGCCCATTCCAATGCTCAGTCACCCTTTCTGTGAAGAATTTTTTCCTAATGTCCAGCCTAAACCTCCCCTGGCACAGCTTAAGGCTCTGTCCTCTTGTATCACTGTTTGCCTGGGAGCAGAGCCCGACCCTCACCTGGCTGCACCCTCCTGTCAGGGAGTTGCAGAGAGTGATAAGGTCTCCCCTGAGCCTCCTTTTCTCCAGAATAAACAACCCCAGCTCCCTCAGGTTTGTCACAGCCTGGCCCTGCCAGCTCCAATCTGTCAGAGCCTTGCTGGGCTGGGGCTGAGGAGGAAAGGGACTTCCCTCGCTGGCAGAGCCTTTGCACACACAATGAGGAGTTCTGCACTCAGCAAAACACACCCTCTCCCTCTCTGAGTACACTGCCCAGGGCTTTTTGCTTCCCCTCCTCCCAGGCAGCACATCTGTACATCCCTGAAACACCATGTTACCACCTGGGGCCAGGTTGTGCTATGGCACAAACGTGGCCACTCTTGGTTAATTCTGAATGGGGTGATTTTCTGTGCTGCTTTGTTTCTCAAACGACCTGAGAGTCAGTGAAATGCAGGTGAGGGCTCTCTTGGGGTGAGGCTGTGCTGCAATTTGGAGATGGGATTGTCAAGGACAGTGTTTATACTTCACTCTGTCTAAGAGTAGGAGAGATTGACTCTCACCTGCAATCCGAATTCCTGGAGAGCTTGTTCAGCTCCTGCCCAGCTCCTTGTTGCTGTTATTTCCCGAACTGGTTCATTTGGAGTCTGTGCCTACACATCCTGCACATACCCCCAGGCTCCAAGCAAGAGCTGCTCAATGATGTTTACTTCTCTCAAAGACTCTTCAATTTAGGCAGCAATGGCATAATGTGATCCAGTCTGAAAATGAGAGCTGAAAGCATTCAAATCAGAAATAAAAGGCCAGCTTTTCAACAGTGGGGGTAATTATTAATTGCCATAGTTCATTCAAACAATAATTTCTGTTTTCATGGAGCTGTTTGAGAAACGTGAGTAATTCTTGCTTAAGATACGGGAATATCTTCGTAGTAAAACTCCTGTGTAGTGAAGGAGCTCTTCCAACTACCTAAGGAATGTCAGGCCTGTATTCCACTTGAGCAGTCATCCTCAGGGCTTTGTGCAGGGTGCACACAGAGTTGTAAGTGCCTTACTTCATGCCAGAAGATGGGTCAGATTCTGCTCTTTGTTCCTTTTTGGTTTTCCACAAACAAGTGGTAGGTCCTTTGCAGGTGCTTGCAAGATGTGCCGTTGCATTTTCATCCTTCAAAACCCCACTCTCAAGACTTTTGTGCAGAATCCCTGCTCTTTGTTAAAGCTTTCATTGTGAGAGACAAGGACGTGTGTTCTCCTCTGGCTTTTGCCATCAGAGATTTATGTTTGTGTTTACTGAAAAACTCCTCACTAATACGGATTAAAAGATGTAGTATAAAAGAAGAATCCAGTGCCAAAAATTTTCTGCCTCCTAATGCTACTTCAGAACTGATACATTATTGTATTTACTTAAGAAACAGATCACTATTTACGTTTTTTCTCACCTTTCCTTACCCAAATCTTTCTATTTTCCATTTATTCTCTCCCCCTGTAGCACAGTGCTGGCTGTTTGTCAGATACAAGGCTTCACTGCCTAAACAATACACTGTTCATTGCTGGAAGCCTGATAATGGGTAAAAGATCAGCTCTGCCTGAAAGTGGCTTTGGCCTTGGAGGGTTGAGATGCTCTCTAATGCCAAAGAGGGGGGAAATTAATTTGAAGTAAAATATTCCTTCAATATTACTTATGTGTTTTCTGGAGGACATGAAACTCTGGAACAATGCTGACAACCGAAGCAGAATCTCCAAAGATTCTGTACAGCTGCTGTTCTCTTCCTCCCCACCACACTTTCTTGTCACTCACACTGGAAATCCTTACTCAGCATTCTGAGCACTGCCCATGTTTCACACAGGTTTTTTGCTCTTACTTTTTCAGTAACATGCTCACCATTCTCTTATCTTTTTATTTTTGAGCTGGTTTCCAAACTGTTCCTAACTTTTGGGGAGTAAACATAATTACACCTAAATTTGGTTGCTTTCTCCCTGACAGTACTTTCCATTTACTTTCCTCACAATACTTTGCATTTGTGTTTTGTGTCACCAAGAGAAATTAGATTTTATCTTCTTAGGATCAGCTTTTGGGTGGTTTATATATGTTCACTGCATGTAAAATTCTGGTGTCCTCTAGAAAGCAGTGAGTAATATTTATTAACTGGCTTACCTGGTGCAACTAATTTCACTTCCAAATCTCAGGAGAGGCAGCTTCAGTGAAGCCAAAATTCTGCTGCCCTCAGGAGCAGGAGAATCAAATCCCAGGCTATCTTAACCCAGGCTGGGACTCTGCCTTTGTTATCAGCTTCCTATGTTTTTAACTGGTGGTGAAATGTTCTTTTTGAACTATGTGTGAACAGTGTCAGTCCAAGAGACTCAGGAAAGAGTTTTCCATTTAGAAGTAGATCCAAGTAATGCAAGAGTAATGAGATCAGTTTGTTCTGGTCTTTCACTGACTTTCTGATTACTTTTAGCTCTGGCCAGAATCCAGCCTGGATAATTAAATTCTTCCTACCTAATTCCCTCTGTAGTTTCAGTTGCATATGGCATTCTTTGGCTTCTGTTGTTTTTTTTTTGTTTGTTGCTAACTACTAAACTGTTCTACATTTCACCCCAGAATTGGCTGCATTTCAAAAGCTCATGAAGTGTTTCATATTTTCTATTATTTATAAGGCACCTTGAGACTAATGTGGATTAAGGGTCTCACCTGAACTGAAGAATATATTATTCCATTCCCTGACATAATTCATAACTCATAGGTTTTAGAATCTTACTAAATATCTCTCCATAGGATTAGTGGGGTTGGAAGGGAGCTCTGGAGACCAAACAGTCCTTGCTTGGAACAGGGTCAGCTGTTGTAGGATGCTCAGGATCATGCTGGGTTTTGCATAGTTCCAAGAATGGAGACTTCATACCCTCCCTCAGCCTCCTGTTGCAGGGCTTGACCCCTTGTGAGCACTTGTTACATCTCTGTCAGGACACAAAAAGTGTTTTGAATCTCCAGGCAGTTTTAATTTTTGAGTCCTGTTGTACCCTCTGTTCCACAGCTGTTCCTGTGATCTCACTCCCAGGTCCTGTCATTCATGGTATTCCCTTTTCCAGGAAAGCTATTTTTGTATTCCAGTGGTGATTGTTAAAATAGTGCTGTCATTGACAGTCACAACTTTAATAATTTAGTTTAGTTCACTAGGCCACTGATCTGGAAGGAAATTTCTAATGGGCAGATCCTGTAATTATTTTGGAAAGACCCACTCGATGGGCTCTGTCTGATCAAGACCTGGAACCTTCACCTGGTTTCACTTTATTAAGTGGATCGAGTGTGTGTGAGTGACAATCATAAGTCTGTTTGTATTAAGGTCCAGCAAAGCTCAAGCAGGGTCTGAGGGATGAGGAGTCTTCCCCAAACATTTGTAATGGGAATTGAGTCATCGTGGGATCTTACTTCAAACACTGCACTTCAAACAGAGCTGTAAGACAAAGTGTCATTTAACTGAGTTCACCAACTAGAAAACTCTGTTATTTTTGTCAATTTTTAGCCAAATACCATGTGTTTGGACATTCATTGAGAGTGGAGAAACAATGAACTCATAACAGAAGAAACACAAAATCTAGCATTGTAATGTAATACTTCAATACCGTCATAGAATTCTAGAATAAAATCATAGAAAGGGTTGGGTTGGAAGGGACCTTAACACCATCCAGTTCCAGCCCTGTGCCGTGGACAGGGACATCTCCCAGTAGACCAGGTTGCTCAGAGCCCCATCCAGCCTGGCTCTGTCAACATAGAACACTCTAACTGACCATATAAAAGTGTTGAGACCTTGCAAAAAGTAATTTCTCTTTTCTGTTTTAAATTCTCAGAATTGGGTAAAACCACCCTCTTTTACCCTAGCAGTGTTTTGAGTGATAAGTTTAAACCACTTTTTAAATGAGATTTCAGTGTGAGGTGTGAATTTTCCTTTCCAGAAGTTTAAAGTCCTTAGAGCCCCATGTTCACCACATTTCTTACCCTCCAGAAAAAAAACTTCCTGACTCCTTGGCTAAGACAGGTGGTACCTAAAGCACTTCACCTGCCTTGCCAAGCTAATGGCACCATGTGAGTGGTGGCCTCATCCCTCATGAGTGGTAATGCCTGGAGAAAGCAGTTACTGCCTTCTGGATACTCCCATTTGACAGGGGATATCACCCATTGCCATGCTGCCTTTATCTCCTGCCTGGAGCCTGGAGATTTAGGCTGGTTTCTTAATAGCTTTGCTGTAATCCACACTTGTCGTTGTGATGTGTATCTGGGAGGCAGGTATTAAATATTAATAAACCTACTATTAAGCTTGGGTTTGCAAGGTAGGGAAGATTGAGATCCTTATTTGTCAAGGCATTTAAAAGCATGTTAAAAGTCCCATTAACATCAGTTCAACTACTTACATGCATAGAGATAAGGCTTTATCTAGACTGAGACCAGTGCTCAGTGCTTGACAGAATATAACCCTAGATATATTGTCTCTGTATTTCCACATGCTCTAGATTTGCACATTAAATAAATCAGTCATCTTTATAAGATTGCAGATTGTAATAAAGCATTTAGTATCAAAAAGTCTTAACTTTTTTATCTTGCACAAGCATCCCAAAAACTTCAAGTTATTAGATAACAAAAAGTAATTTATGTTGCTGGCATATGGCATAGAGTGCCCATGGTCTGTGGGTTTGAATTTCTACGTCTCTTACTGACAAAATACAGCATGTATATGGATCAGAAAATGTTATTTTATCCCCCTTTCCCTCTAACAAAAAAAAAAAGATAACTCAGAAAATAACAATACAATTCAACAAGACAATTCAAAGAAAAGGTAGATATTGCTGCAGAAGTACTCAGTTATTTTTTAAAGTGGCATTGTGCTTTTCCCATGCAACAGTAGATTCATCAGTCAGCAAGAATTACACAAGTACCTACCTGTTCATTCTTTCCTTTAAAAAAAAATGTACTGCAGGCCAACAGAAATAAATGTGAGCCAAGATTTGAGGGAACACTCCCCCACCAGCTCATGGGAAAGATTTACAGGAGAAGTCCCCTCACTTATTCACGTGGAGATCTCACTGATTCTGTTCCAAGGCTGGAGTCATCAACAAGGCAGGCATCAACTTGGACAGAGGCAAACATAGCTCATAAATCTGCAACTGGGCTGGGAAATTCAGAAAGTCACATGAAATGCCCCAGAACAGCTGCCTAAGCAGATAGCTCAAATCCCATAAATTTTGCAGCAGGAACAAAGTGAGGAGATGAACCATTGCTGATGGGGTTTAAATTGCTGATTCATTTCCTTGTGTGTAGCACTGCTTTGGTTTGGACTTCTATTTTTTTATTTGCTTATGCATTTTAAATGCAATCCCTCCAGATAATTTTGTTATGAAACAGCAGTGCAGTGAATCAAGTTAAATCCCACACAGCCCATGATTTGGATTCTGAACCAAATTTTCCCAAGATTGTGAACTTAGGGTCCCACTTCGGGGAGATCATTGATTTAAACATTGTATTTGTCCTTGAATACTGATGTTAAATTTGAGTTTTCTGGAAAGTGCCACAAAAAGTCTGAATCCTGAAAAGTAAAGTAAATTAATTGAAAGAAAAACTGCTTTCTCTTAAAGCAGACAAATTTCTTTGCTTCATTCACACCTTGTGCTTGTATTTTTAATTTCCTGCTTTCCAAACAAACTACGTTATCAGAGTTTTGAGTCTACTGTGCTTGGTTGTTTGTGATGAAGATAACACTTTCTGACCATACACTTGACTGCAACAAAATAACTACAGCCAATAAATTTGAATAAGGAGAAAATTAATGATGTTATTTACTGCTTCTCATTAAGGGCATTAAAACAGATGTGCATCAAGGAAAAAAAGATTAATTAATAGAATTAATTGAGGCCAACAAGTGCAACATTTAAAATGAAAGCAATTAAAAAAATGTTTAGTTGAAAATTGCTTATAATGAAATATTTAATTTTAGAAAAGCAACCAATTTAAAA
The DNA here is from genome assembly GCF_041296385.1 of Aphelocoma coerulescens. Taxonomy (NCBI): domain Eukaryota; kingdom Metazoa; phylum Chordata; class Aves; order Passeriformes; family Corvidae; genus Aphelocoma; species Aphelocoma coerulescens. The sequence goes on along the minus strand of NC_091031.1, from coordinate 5,651,481 downwards.
AGCATGGAAAAAATTAAATTAGATGACAATCAACCTGATGAAAGGAATGAGACAGATTTGTCTTTACAAACAAACTGTGGGTCTGCTGGTAGGTAAAAGCTAGATACTGAGAGGTGAAAGAAACAATGGGAGGAATTCCACTGATTGATGAAAGGGGTGAGAGGGATTTGTCCTTACAAACAAACTGTGGCTTTGTTGATAGGTAAAGTTAGGTACTGAGAGACAAAAGAAGCAATGGGAAGAACCATAAGTTCCATAGGAAAAGAAAAAGGGGGGTGTACATCAGAAGGCAGTCTGTATTAGGTGATTTGAGAAGTCTGTACCTCCTACGTACCTCAGCCAATGGGGAAAGACAGAGGGAAATGCGGCCAGGAAATGAGGATAAAAAGGGGGCTGCGTCCTCTAACAATTTGAGAGACCCCAGGGGAACTGCCCCATGGCCTCTCCCTTTATTCAAATAAAGTAGCAGGGCTCCTCTGTCTCCTCTTTGGACATAAACCTCTGGTGTTTGTGGATTCATTTTCCTGACACTGATGACTTCCAGCGATTAAAAGCCTAAATTGTAGGTCCCATCTGCTTAATAAATATTCTGTCAAAACAGTGTGGGACAATAATTTAAATGACATAGGTTTAAGAACTCAGCCATCAGCTTCCTGGCTCTTTCTCAGTGCTCCTCATAGAAGGTATGACCCTTACAAAAAAACCCAAATCTGTTTATTCTAGCTGGATGGCTTTGTTTTAAACAAGAAAGGTTTCAGCTCTCTGGTAGATGCTGGGGTGGTCTTAGGAGAGATATCCATCTCTACCTTTTTATTTTTAAGAATAACTTTCCTGAGGGAAGTAGAATGAAGTTAAATCATGGGATAGGTGAGTCTGCAGTGACCTTTTGATAGGTGGTAACTAGTAACATGAACAAGTTGGTAGTTTGCAGGTAGTTGGTGCAAAAGAATTGGGCTGGGGGGGTTACAGCCCATATTTGAGAAGTAAAAGGAACAGCAACTCTTCCATGAGGCCAGCATGTGGAATACGGGGTTCTATTTGTTAAAATTGTTGAGGCTGATGCTCACCAGAAGGCCCTGTGGAAAAGGCTGCACGTTGGAAGTTGGGTGAGGGGTGAGAGGCAGCTGCAAGTGAGGAGAGCGTCAGGTGAGTGACAGGCGGAAGTGAGACTGTGATTGGCTGGAGGAACGCATGCACAGCATCTGAGCGGGAAGCTGATTGGCTGATAGGATGTGTGGCCAGCAGCACTGCAGTGTGCCAGCCAATGGGTGCCCTTCTGCTGTTAAGTTCGGTTTGGTTTCGGTTGTGTTCGGTTGAGATGAAGGGTATAAAGAGGGGGTGATTTCTGGCAATAAACAGATCTTCTTGGGACATGCAAGGGGGGCTGTCATCTTTGTTCCCCATTGCTACAAATGACTGGCCTGAATCGGGACCAGTAAAAGCAATGAAGGGTGTGCACCACTCTGGTAGCAACTTCCGCTATGTTAGGAATTGGTTGACCAGGAAGAGTTTGGGGAAGGAACTCAAGGGATTCAAGTGTGTGCACCTCACCTATCAGTTGAATAACCAGTGGAAGCAATATGGGAGGTGGAATATCCCTGGAACAAAGAAGGAGCTTGGACCTGTTATGGCAGCTCATACATTGGCATACTATTGATACTGCCGATGCGAAATTAAGCACCCTGCTGGACTGGGTGTCCAGTCATGTTAAAGATTTCCCCTTTAGTGGGCCCCTTCAGTCAGAAGCCTGGCAAGCAGTAGGGCAGAGACTTTTTGATATCGCCAGGGACAGTGATACTAAAGTTTGCGGGCACCTTGCTACACGGAGAGCAACCATGGCAGCCTTTAAGGGAAGTCACGTGGATGCTGGCCATTACGCGGCTTCAGAAGCCAACTCCCCTGAGCCCTCAGCGCGACCAGAACCTGTATCTGATGCATCAGGCTACCCCGAGATTAACCCATCCTCTATGGAATTGCTTTACCCCAATAAAAATCCGTCCATGGTTGGCCCCTTGGCGCGGAACTCCCTGACCGTGAGCAAACGTCGGACTCGCTTCCTGCCCAGAATGACCCAGCATTGGTGGAAGCGTAGGGAAGCTGCGATGGAGGAAGGTGGCCTGGCAGTCGTCACTGCCTGTCTGGTTATATATATGCCAATCCAACAAGCCCAGCCTACAGGGAACTAGACTATAAAGTAATCAAAGAACTGAGGACGCTAGTAAAGGAAAGCGGCGTATCCTCCTGTCACGTCCTAAGTTACCTAGAGTCCACAAGTACTGCGTATGTTCTCGTACCTAATGACTGCAAAAGCATAATGAGAATGATCTTAACAATGATGCAGTTTGCAGTCTGGCTCACCGACTACCGTGAGCTGTGTACTACCCAGGTGGAAATGCGAGACAGAAATCCACCCATCGTTGCCGCACAGCTGACCGGAGAGGGTCCGTATGCAGTCCCTACAGCGCAGACAGGCTATCCATGTGACGTGTATGATATCATCACCTGCCTAGCCCTGCAAGCCCTGCAGCGACTCCCAAGGATGTGTATTGATGCTGACATGTCTTTTGCTAAGATGTTACAGGATCCAGTGGAGTCGTTTGTACAGTTCCTGGACAGACTGCAAGCCACGCTCTCCCGGCAAGTCGATAACGATGAGGCCAGAGCTGTGCTGTTGTGGCAGCTTGCTTTCGTAAATGCAAATGAAGACTGCAGAAAAGCATTGCTCGCTGTTAGTAACCCGCATACTTGTGACATAGCAGATATGTCTATGGCAGAGCATGCCAGAATGTGGGTTCTGCCACTCATCATTCTAACTCTCTGGCCATGGCTTTAGCCATGCACTTTGGGGTCCAGACACATGGGCGGAAGGTTGTTTTAACTGCGGTTCAACTGATCATTTTAAAAAGGATTGCCCTCAACCAGGGGATGGGATAAAAATACCACCTAGAGATTGTCCCTGGTGTGGAAGAGGGAAGCATTGGGCTACTGATTGCCATTCTAAACACTATAAAAGGGAAAGCTACACGACCAGGAAATTTCCAGCAAGGGGTGGGCCCGCACGCCCTCAGAATCAAAGAAATACAAGGCAAAATATTTGGCAATTGAGCTCCTGCCTGCAACCAAAGGCAGTGCAGGGTTGGACCTGGCCTCCAGAGAGTCAATAACTCTCATGACATCTTCAGTGCACCTAGTTCCTACTGGAGTGTGGAGACCCCTTGTAATAATATGCACGCCTTGCTAATAGGGCGTTCCTCTGCCACTAAATTGGGGCTTTTTGTACTACCTGGAGTTATTGATTGGGATTATGAAGATGAAATATGAATTATGCTATGGACTCCTGTGCCACCCTGCTTTATACTTGCAGGTCAATACATTGCACAACTTATTCCTTTTTCCAACAAAACCCCTAGTAGTAAGAGTAAACGTGGCACAAGTAACTTTGGCAGCACAGGTCAGCCACAGGTTTTCTGGACAAGCTCCATTACAACAGTTCAACCAACCTTGATATACAGTATAGATGGCAAAAAAATTTAAAGGGCTTGTTGATACTGGAGCTGATGTCTCTATTATTAAAAGCAGTGAATGGCCTAGTAATTGACCCACAATCAGCCCCACATCAACCCTAACTGGGTGGGAGGAATGCATCGCCCTAGACAAAGCCCTCACCTTTGGGTTGTCCTTGGTCCTGAAGGGCAAACTGCCCAGATTGCCCCATTCATTGCCTCTATACCGTGGACATTATGGGGAAGAGCTGTTCTGGGACAATTTGGAACCACCATACAAATAGACTCAACTTCACCAAAAAAACATTTTTCATTGGGGCCATTGATCAGCCGTTCCAAAATCAAATACTGGACATATGTAAGCTCACATGGCGGACTGAGGACCCTGTGTAGGCTGACCAATGGCCCCTAAGAAAGAAACAGCTACAAAACTTAAAACAGCTTGTAGAAGACCAGTTGTCTTTAGGCCATATTTGTCCATCTTCTAGCCCTTGGAACACCCCTGTGTATACCTAAGAAAAAATGGCAAATGGCGATTATTGCATGATTTACAGGCAGTAAATGCAGTAATTGAACCTACAGGTGCTCTTCAACCTGGGCTTCTATCACCTACAATGATTCCCCTAAACTGGCCCTTAGTAATTATAGACCTAAAAGACTGCTTTTTCACCATACCTTTACACCCTCATGATGCACCTCTGTTTGCCTTTTCTGTGCCTACCTTGAATCATGCAGAACCAATGAAGAGATTTCGTTGGACAGTGTTGCCACAAGGCATGTGTAACAGCCCAACTAAATGCCAAAGGGTGGTTGATCGTGCCCTACAGCCTGTCCGTCGTAAATTTCCTGCTGCAACCATATATCATTATATGGATGACATTTTACTTGCAGCTCACGATCAATCCATCTTATGTTCTATTCAGGTAGCTATCATGCAGGAAATTCAAGATGCAGGACTGAACGTGGCACCTGAAAAGGTGCAGCGTGAGTCCCCATGGCATTAATTACTCAACAGGCCATCAGCTTTCAGCCTTTAAGGCTTTGTGTTAAAGACACCCTAACTTAAAATGAGTTACAGAAACTGCCAGGTTCTTTAAATTGGCTGCGTTCTGTTTTGGGTTTATCCACAGAGGTTTTACACCCTTTATTTGACTTACTCAGAGGAAACCCCCACCTGAATTTGCATTGACAGCTAACCCCAGAAGCTACATTAAAATTTTCACAATGAGAGAGTTTTTGATGTGGCGGTTATAAAAACTTTATTAGTGAGGGCTTATACTTTAGAAATTGGTACTGGAAAATGCTCCTCCAGGTAAAGAATGTCCCTACTTTTCTGTTGTTATTTCTCTATTAATTAAATATTAGCTAACTCTGCTTGACAGAAGCATTGGGAATGCTGGCTATGACCCGTCAATGCCAGTGGAAAGCCCATCACTTACTGCGTGAGCTTTAAACAAATCCCAGGTTTGGGAGAGCATCCTTGTCCATGCAGTCACCAAGAGTGGACTTGCATTTAACTACAGAAAAATAATTTCATTTCCCATGTCTGAGACTTCCCTCTGCATCAAACTCTCACAAGTTATTATTTGACTGAATTTTGGGTCTAGTGAAGGACAGAACTGCTGGAGGTTTCAGTGGTTCACAGCCAGGTAGCAGCTGTTGCAGGTGACAGCAGAAGGGTGACGTGCTGCTTGAGACTGTCTCAGTGAATTCCCACTGGTGTCAAAAACACCACTACGTCTTTGCAGTTTCAGCCAGAATGAAACAAATCTCCAAGGCTTGGAGTGTATCTGTAACTTATTTCTTCTTATTGAGGTAGGAATAAACTCTTTGAAGGAGTAGTTTTGACAGGTAAGGTAACACTGCTGAATGATGGTATAAAGGACTGGCTGGCTACAGTTTGTTTTCATTTTCTTCCTTGGGAAGAATAGGGAGAGAGGTTAGGAGAAACAAGGGGGCTTTTAAAAATAACATATGTCATTCAGTATCCAGCCTCAAATCCTTACTTTATATATATATAATTCAAAGTAAACAAAACTGACATAATTCGCAGTGTTCAATTACTGCAGTGCAAGGTCAATTAGCCTCAGTACAAATTGCAAACACTTGCAGACATATAACAGAACCCCTAAAAACAGCAAAAAAAGCAGCTCATGGGCAGATTGAGCAACATAACTCACATGTACATGTTTACCAGCACACTTTCTGAGTTAATTCCAAGACTTTCTGAAAAGTTTGGGACCTAGAAGCAGCAATGGCAGAAAAACAAGTCGCTTGTTTTGAGACTTCCATTGCTTTTCTCACTCCAGTACCTTGACAGTGTTTAACCCCTTGGGATCAGACAAAATGTATTTCAGCTTCTGCCAGACCTTGGAAGTGAGTTAAGGTGGCTTTTTCACCCTGTTTCCATGCATTTTCTTCACTTGCACTGCAGTTCCCAGTGTGGATTCACATTTCAGTTTGGATGCCACATGAGGGGTCGATTGCCACGTGTGACACAATGCCCATTACAGTAATTATTATGGTCCTGCTCCCAGGCTGAAATCTCAGGAATCTGAGAGCAAGGGCAGAAAATACATGACTTTTGCTGGTTTTCTGGTTTTATTGCCCATGACTAGGCAACACAGTGCTTGGAAGGATGGGAGACTACTCTTTCAGTCTTAATTTTGATCAGAACCCAATCATAGCACAGGAGCACTTATGAATGGATGAGCAGCTTCAAGCATCAATCTTTGTTAACAGTTTATCAGTGGTAAAAACAACCCCCTACTCATAGATTTGTGTCGGAATAATATTGGGATTTATACTTGCTGCACTGGAAATTAAAAAGTAAAAGGAATTGCTATTAACATTTAGAGGGAATGAAGAGCATGCATGTAGGCATGACATGGATACATCAGCCATTGCAGCAGGCATTAATTTAACTTTCTGCAACACGTGGACAGCTTGGATATAAGCCTGGTGTGGAAAATCAAATGCACATCAGTTTAACCCTGCCTGCTAAAATGGAATAGCAATTCTTCCCAGCACCTCAATCAGCTCTATCAGGTTATTAAATGCAGGCTGGTGGTGCCAGGAGCTGCTCTGTTGCACAAACTGATACATTTAAAAAATGAACACAATTCATGTCAACATGTATTGGAATTACCCAGAATGGTTTTTCCAGCTATCACTTCTCTGTGTGTTTATGAATAAGTTTATGGGGATTTGTTCTGGTTTTGGCAGAAGGGAGTGGACTTTTGAATATCCACATTTCCATGAAAACAAGATTTCAGTCATAGCTGGGGAATAGAACACATCTATTATTCTATCCAGTATGAGCAAAGCTGGGGGAGTTTTTTATGGCAGAGAGGGAGTAAGTGTGAAGTGCTTTGATTTAGGGGCATGTGAGGAGGGTTTGGGGGGGGTCCAAGGGCATATTTTATTTTGCAGAATTATTTCAGGGTACAGAGGAGGAGAGGAGCTATTCCAAACTGAGTCTAACTGTAGCACTAACTTCCAGTTCTAATTTACTGCACAGTTCAACTGAATATTTCACTGTGAAGATACCAATGAGCTGGATCTTCATCTTCTTGAAGGCAGTAGAAACACGTGTCCACAAAGGCCAGTGCCCATAGGAGCTGATCTATTTAGTGAGTAAAGGAAGGAAGGATGTGGAAAAGAGAAGTAAAGAAAACGTGAGTAATGTTGCCAGATTTTGCCCTCTAGATCAAGTAATTATATGAAAGCCTTGACTATCTATTTTTCTACCTGTATCTCTAATTATCTTTAGCTCATTTAAGTATGTCTGTGTTCATAACCATGAAAGCCTTAATCTGGAATATTATCATATCATGATCATAAGTTCATGGTACTGCTCAGAAACCAAATTAATGCATTTCAGCATTACAGTCACTGTATATATGCACAAATATACATCCTTTGGATAGAAACCTGACTTAGAGAGTTCTGAATTCTCCGTTTGGCAACAGCTTGATAAGTTTAGGATGAGAGAGCCTTTTTAGAGCTGTACCCCATTTAACCAGTGCCTGCTGAGACTCTGTGAGGACCTTCCTGTGAGAGATCCCCAGAACCTTTTGCTAGTTCAGTCCCAGAAGAAGGTATACAAAGAAATATTAAGTACCTCCAAAAATTGGTTTCTGAGACTGACTTCAAAAAACCATCCCTGAAAGGCCCCTCTGAAGAGCACTGGAGATTCAAAGGGCTGGGGCTGGTGGGACTGGGGTGGGGGTGGGAATGAGGCAGAACAGGAGGAGGGTGTGCAATGCAAACAGAAATGGGAGCAGAAATACAGCCAGGAGGGGAAATTGTGAAAGTGAGAAGAAATAAAAGCTTGATCTTGCGGTGTCAAAGAATAGAGGAGTCAATGAGGAGATCTGAGAACTTCTAAAGACTTCCTAATCTTCAAAGACTTTAAAAAATATTAAGGCTTGGGAATTTTTTTTACCATTTATAATATTATATGAGACAGAGCAGATATAAAACTTGTTTAGGCACATATAAAATAAAAATATTTAAAATAAAAATCAAAGCAGCACTCAAAGTCCTTCTGAAAAGCAGCCCAACACCCCCAGGTAAGAAGACAAGGCTGAGTTTTATCATCTCATCCAAGATGAATAAAATTTCAAAGTTTAAGCACAGCTCAGTGGCAATTTAGAGCAGAAGGGCAGTTATTTCCACTGTGAGAGTGACAACTGTCAAGTGACAGCGACCTGCACAGCCCTGGGAGAGAAGCCGAGCACAGAACCAGAATGTCCTAACAGAATATCCCCCTGGCACATCAAACAAAGCTGAATCCCTCATTAGCATGCCTTCACTTCCCTTTTACCATTGACATTTCTGATCCCAAGGGAGTTATAATGAAACAACACACTTCAAACTGCCCCAGTTTTGTTACTGTTTTTATTGCTAATCCTGTTTGGAAGGAATTTGTGCTTGACCTTTAACTGGGTAGGTTTACAGACAGGTCTCAAGGAGCAGACAATTAGCAGCTAATCAATAAAAAGCATCATTGTTTCAGTAGTGCCTTTTCCTGCAAGGTTTAGACTTTCACTGGTCTCCAAACATCTGTACTTTCAGTCGTATCAATGCCTTGAAGTTGGGAAGAATGTAGAGCAGAAAGCAGCACTGCTTGGCTGCCCAGCTTGACCAGTCACATGCAGGTAGTAAATGTTATTTTCAGATCTATTGACTTATTTTCACTTGCCTTAGAGGAAAACAGGCTTTTCAGATGGTGTTGATGCACTTTATCCTCTGAAATCCAGCCCTGTGTTGGGAAGAGTGAATGTGAACACTGAATTCATACATATCACATTTTTAAATGAAAATCTTATCGTGGTAAACGGTAAAAGACTACTCTTCTCCCATGCAAGCTATCATCATGAAATCATTGTGTTCAACAAAGTGCAATGAACAGCACTGGGGGATTTGAAAAAAATCTAGAGCTTGAGCTCATGCAAACTTAATGGAAGTCTAGGGCAGTTTTTGTTTGGCAGGCCCCAAAATCTCAATGACTATGGTCTAGATTTCTCTAAGCTGATATTTTGATGGTAATTGTCCCTGGAAAAACCTCCTACTTCAGATGGTTTCTCTGAGTGTAAAGCTCCCAAAAGGGAAGGAACACTCAAGAACTTGCAATAAGTTCACAGAGAGCTACTGGTGAGGATAAATAGCTTTGTCTTTAAATTACTACCACTACCAAAATCCTTCCTGCACTGTGAAAATGTCCCTTCTCTCCCACGTGGTCTCACATGTGAGGCACAGACTGTCTTTTACTGGTTTTAAGCCAACCCATAACTGACCATGGTGTATTGCAGTTTTAGATGAGAGGTCAACCTATTTGCCAAGTAATTGTCTGAAAATTACAGGAACAATAAAACACAAAGTTGTGCAGTTTGTAACATACAAGTTCAGGCTGGTAAGAAATGTTTTTGCATTTACTTGATGTTTAACAAAATAATTACAAGTCCTTCAGGATAATTAGAATACACACTTTATTTGCAAAGTGCTTAAAATACTAGTTGACCTTTAGTAAGTGTGTTAATCAATAACAAACATATAACTTGCTATTATGCCAATTAAATGCCTGTGTATTTCGTTCAGATGCTTAAAGGTGAAGGTTAAATCATGTTAAATCACTGCCCTCTCAGGATGGGCATTTGTCTCTGATGTGCTGCTTCCAAAGAACACAAGCAAAATATCCTCTGAAATGCCCCAGGGATCTGCCTGATCCAGTTTTTAATTTGCAGCAGGGATTTTAGAGCCTTGTACTCCTGTGAGTTGCAGTCATAGAACACATTCCCAAGATGCAGAGTTCTGAAGAGTCTTTTGTCTCTCCAAAAATGTTAATGAATTGAAGGGTGTCTGTGCTGAGTGGTGCTTCTCTTGCAATGTCTTCCAACATCCAGAAAAATATAATGACCTTGGATATAAGGCATCTTTCACCAGAAAGATGAATATCTTCTCCCAAGATAGAGATATCAAAATGTTTTGTATGTAATAATGAGTTCATAAAATAAAGGTCAGTGTAGAGATAAAAAATATTCGTGTTGTGTTCTGCTTTTCTGTTACACTTGTGCACAACCTCAAAAGTAAGAGGTGGAAATGTTTGCCAGTTGCAATCAAAAGTTGCAGATTTGCTGCCAAATTTAGTCAGGTAGCTTAAAAGAAGAAAAGGAAAGCAAGTACTGTTTTTCTTTCTGCTCTTGCAGGAATTCTTCCAAGTTGTTATCTTTGCAAAAAAATCTCTTCCCAACACAAGTGATCTAAGACCAGAACAGCGACTCGTGTGATGTAAATCAGCATTGCTCCACTAAGCTATAACTGTTCTATTTTGTTCAAGAGCTGATCAAATGTATTTGAGAAAGATGCAGTAAATTAATATGGCCATTCTCTCTCTTTTTCAGGAGTAATATGCCTCTGACTTTGCATAAAGGTCAATGAAGTGTTAAATTGAGGGTGATTAAATACATAGTGTGAAGGAAATGATTCTAAGGGAGAAGATATGAATGAGGATGCAACAAAAATAAGGTAATCATTGAATTATAAAAACAGCTTCTGATATACAGAGCCCAAAGCTGTAGTGACAATGTGCAGGGGAATTTTCAGTATTGGCTCTCTACCTGGAACTCACATGGTTAGAAATTTTAGAGTCAAGTAACTCAGAACTGCTTTTTATTAATATTAACCCCAGGCCCAGAGCTTCCAGGAGAATTCTTTTTCATAACTATATGCTTATCTAAAAGTTTCTGTTCCTGGTCCTGCCTTTACATTGCTATCACAGTGCAACTAGGCAAGATGCTTATCTTTATTTAATTTGCTAAGGACATGCAAATCAGATTGGGTATTTTCCAAGTGATATGTAAATTATAACCATTATAAAGAAATTTTTTTCTTCAGTTTCAGTGTGGACTAGATTTTACTGAGGAAATAAGGAGCTCTGTGTTCCTTTAAGATCCCAAGGAGTTCCCAATTAATACTGATGCCATTCTGGTCTGCAGGTTCCCATGATGCTCCTATACAAGGTACAATTCCTCGCATTCACTGGTTAAATCCATCCTTTACATTCTAAAACATGGCACAGACAAGAAATCAGACCATCAATATCTATGTTACCCATGTGAAATAAAGCCTGATTCTGCAGATGATGTCTTCTGAATAAAACATTGCTCCCAAGTTGTAATCTAATTCCCCAACAGGTAAACAGGGAATTCTGCAACAGAGCTAATGAAACTAAAGTGAGACTGACATCAATAAAAACTGTCCCTAAAATATTCTTAAAGTGGAGTAGTACACCTTGGGTTTAGAATACACAGAAGTAGAGATTTATAGTCAGTGAGAAGTCGATGATGAAAAAGTTGAGCGATTTTATGAGCCCTGAGGCAACAAAATGCCAAGGTAACAGTCAGGCCATTTGAAATAAAAGCTCAGAAATCACTCTCAAAGAGGGCTGTTGATTTTCCATGTTAATAATTGATAAAATAATGTACAGACATCTTAGCTGTAGATGTAGCTGCCAAAAGCTGTGAAGCTGCATTAATATATCCTGCATTGCTTTGATGTGAAGATTTAAAATGTCACACACACACATAGTGGAAAGTTTTATGCAGAAATAAGCTATTAATGATCCATTCATGAAGAGGTCCCAGTGACTTGATCTTTATGAATCACTGGTGTGTAAGGTGGAGCACAGTCCTAAGGGTGACATTTCTCTGTAGAGTGATTTTGCAGTTTTTCTTCCTGCTTCTGAATTGGATCATTTTGCATTTGCTTTTTCTGAGCTTATGGGAGTCCCATCATTCCCATTTCCCTAATTCAGCTTTGATATATCTGGAAGAATGGGTAGAGTTCAGAAAGAGGAAATACTGTTATCTGCTGGCTGGAAAACTTGCCTGAGGAACTTGGAATTTTTTTGTAATTTTTGTAAGTTTCTTGCGTGTGGAGGCATCTGGAGGAGCAAACAGAGCTCACATTGATTTCAGCAGCAATTACAGCTCACAACCACTGGCAGGATTTGCTGGGCATCCTCTCTGCCCCTAAAGTTCAGACCTTATGGCCCTTTGTCACACAGGTGCCACTGCCTGAAATAGCTCCACTGTTTTCCAGAGCTTACACCTGTAGAAAGAGACCCAGCTCTTTTACAACACTTTGCAACAAGCAAGTGGTACCTCCCCTTGTACTTGGGGTTACTATTTCTCACCCTGCGATGTGGCTGATGCTGGAGTCTTCAGTTTTGCAAGCTCTTTGCAGAGGGCAGGACAGAGAGAGCAACAGGGTGTGGCTGCAGCCTCCCTTAGCTAGAAAATCTTGGCTTTTCATACACTCAGCACCTTGGCCACCAGTCTAGGAATAGAACACTGGAAGCAGTGTCAAAGTATACAAATTTACTTTAGATAAAATAAATAAAGAACTCGAACCAAAGCAGGAGATGTTTTGTCTTCTCTGTCCATGATATCACAGGCAGTGCTTTGATATCAGAGGGATCTATTTGCTTATGGCCTGGCAGAGTTTGGGGTCTTGGCAGGTTTTGGAGACTTCAACTTGTGGAAATACTGATGAGATTAAAATACACTTGTGGGGTTTTTTTCTGAGAATGATCTACTTAATGAACAAAATTTAATAGAGTAAGGTTGGTGTGTATGCAAAGATGGCACTTCGCTGAGTTTTTAAGTTAATTTACTACAATAAATGAATTCACTTTTTAAGTTGTGACATTGGCTCATTGAGGCTGTGGGATTTTTGTGTGTGAGCTTTTATTTAGGTGACACAAGCTGAGTAGGTGTTTCAATACAGAGTGAACAGAAATAAGCCGTTCCTGAGTCCAAATTACCTTTATTTTTAGTATTTACACTGTCCCAAGCTCCAGGACAAATCCATTTTACAATATAAAAGAGAGTGAAAGCTTCAAATGAAAAGTTTGTTCCCTGCTTTGCATATTAAACTCTTAGTTTAAATTCTGCCTTTTCCACATGGCATATATTAAAATAAATGAAAATATATTAGGTCTGATTCTCCTCTCAGCAAGACATATTTCCCAGTTGTGCAATTCCAATGCTTGCAATAATGGCTTTACTAGCTCAAATTGCATAGAAGAAAAGAAAAATCAAATCACAAAATATTTATGTTTAAAACTATACAAGAGCCTAATGGATCACAAGGATGACTGAAACAATGTAATAGCCCATAAAGTGTTCTTTGGCATGACTTTTTACTTGTTTATTTAGTGATCCTGTCAAAATAGAAATATTGGTGTACCTTATAAGGTTATGGACTATTCAGAAATGTACAGCAACTGTCTTTTCAGATCTTCCATGAGGAAAGCATTTATTACAGTTATTTTGGTGACATCCTGTGGAACTGTAAATTATACTGTAGTTATGCCAAAGGCACGTTCAAATGAAACTACAGAAAATAAGATATAAAATGAAAGGCTCGGCCCTTCTGTCTTTAAATCTGTGGACTGCTGTGAGAGTTCCTTTATGGCCAGCAGATGTCAATGTGGTGATAAACTGAAGCTCACTGGGAATCCAAACCAAGCCTGGCCTCGTTCAGAATGAAGGCAGAGCAACCACTCACATCCCCAGTGCCAGACTCAGCTGTGCTCTCCCAGTCCAGTGAAGCATTCATTTAATTTCCTTGGACAGCTCCTCAAAAACTGATTCTGTTTGTCCACATAGTCAAAACTGATTTAACTGTAGTTAAAAATGCTTCATGACTCTTATGACATAGGACATCACTTGGCTTTTCTCTTTCCATTTCTCCTCATCCTCGGCTCCTGCAGATACAACGGGCCTTCTTTTCACCCACGTGCAGAATAATTAATGTAGGCTTTTGTATCCAGTGCTGGTCAGATTTTCGCTCCAGACTGATCCAGGGAACTCCCTCTTGTGCTGTTTGTTGTGTTATACTTAATTTCAAAGAGTGGATGTTTCACTGATGTCAATGATGTAGGAAACAGCAGCAATAGATGGTGGTTAACACTTTGTAGGTGGATAACTTGTCCTCTAAGTAGTTCTTCTATTTAGTCTTTTACTGTCATGTTTGAACACTCTATTGATTTTCTTTAAGTTCACCATATTGTTTAGCTGTTTCTTTACTGTACATGATGTTTGTGTATTACTATATTGATTTCCCAACAAGACATTTTAGTTTCAAAATATTAATGACTCTAAGTACTGCTACACATGGTTTTTGTTTCATAAAATCAATCAACAACAGCCAAGGAACAGAAAACCTTCCTATGCTTCTAGCCTTTTTTTTTTTTTTTGAGTCATTAATCTGGAGCATTGGTTAACAGCAGGCTTCTTCCAATGCAGAAGATCAAAGTGTCACAAAATTGATTAGGAAGTTGTTACCTGTGTAAGATGTCTGGAGTTGGGGGTATGGACACCTGTCACCTCAGTGAGGAGTCACTGTACATGAAAGCTCAGAGCTGTTCTGCCACAGACATCCAAAAATTGTGCTGAGAATTGTCACCTAGGCACAGGTTGAAGTGGCTATAGCAGTGATCCCATGTGCTTCCCTGAAGCTGAATGGCTTCATGGCACGGTTTCCAATATTAGTGGAAAGTCTACATTTGTCTCAAACTCTGGGAAAAAAAAGGAAATGATATTTAGATTTTATCACCCCACATCTGTGCCTCTCTCCTTGGCAGGGCTTCCACTTGACTGAGGCAATTTGTCAGCTTCTGGAACTGGAGATACCCAGTGGACTTTCTCCAGCATTATTTTCTCCCATAGCTGTTAGCCCTGTGCTGGGGCTCTCCAGGGAACAACTGCCAATAAAGAGCCATTAAAGCAGTAGTAGACCCCCCTCTCAATTCTCTTTCCCTTACTGCTGATCTCTGCTTCCTCAGATAAGAAAGTGGTCATATGCACATAAAGGAACTGCTCCCTACTGTTGAATATTTCATACAAGCTTCCTGTTGAAAGATTGGTTTTTGCCACAGCTCTCTGACTTTATTTGTTGTCAAGAGGCAGAAGCACATTGTGTTTTCAAAATGTAAATATGAATATTTGCTCTTTTGTCTGTGTTGGAGAGCTCTGACTTTGCCATGTCATGAGCCCTGTTTTCTACAAGAATCTGAAACTTGCAAGCAAAGAAATGTTCAGGTTGAAATTGCTATTCAGTTCAGTCCTCTTGAGGACTTCTCAAATAAATTCTTAGTCTTAGACCAACATTTGTCAATTCACACAGGGCAATAAGCACCGTAAGTAGATAAAATATACTATAGAAGACACCCAGACTAAAATAAGATTTTTATACTGGTTTATCTACACCAGTAATTGTGCATCTTGAGGGGTTTTTTTTAAACTATACAGTATAGTTGTGGTTTAGCATGATAACGTACTTTCATTACAATATAGACATTTTTGCAGAATAGTTTGCCTGACACCAGCTGTCACAAGGGACTAAACCAGGGGAACTTCTATTGCTTCATTTTATGAACACCAGACTCCGTATTTTAGTATAACAAATGGACTAAGCCTGCAACCTTGGGAAGTTTGGGGAATATTTTTGATTTCAATCACACCCAGTGTATCAGTTTTATTTAATTCTTGAAAGCATCACTCATGGGGATGTGTTTGTTATACCCACTGTTAATACAAGTGCTGTCCCTTACAATTCAGATTTTGAAGGTTCCATCAGAAGGGAGTGGTACCATAAGGAAAATCTCCCAAAGATTTATTTACTGGTGTGGGACTTTCTGACATAATAACTCAGATATACAATTTTTGACCCAGGATTGCCCATAATGCTGTTGGTGTCTCTCTGTCCCTGTCCAATGACCCCAAAGTGTTCTAAATTTTTCAATGTCCTGCTGCAGGCTTCTATAAAATACCTTTCTAGGTTTTGTCTTGGCATTTGGCATTAGCAGAAAGTGTTTGTTGTGAAGCCAGGACAGAAGCCCGCTGGAGCAGTGAGCTGAGCTCTAGGAGGGCTAAACCAGGTCATTCTGAAGTGCTGAAGGAGCATTCCCAACTTACAGTGCTCCAATTAAGCATAAAGTCATTGGTGCTCATGAATTTTCCAATTATATTTTCAAGGGTATAATGTGCACTTCAGCAGACTCTTCATCTGACACTCACCTTCATAGCATCCAACTCCAAGTCAGGAGAGGGGGGTTGACTCAGGACTGGGGCAGGACCATTGGCACAGCAGCTGCAAAGGTCTTTAAGGTCATTCAGATAAGCCTGCTGTAAACCTGCAGATCAGTTTGTAGCTCACAGTGCTGCTGGTTTGGGGGAGGTTTGCTTTTTAAATAGCTTGTGTGATTCCAAGTATGATAAATAATCTCTCTTTTCAAAATTAAAAATTGCTTTTTTTCTGTTTTTTTTTCTCTGTTTTGGTGTTGCTGAATGCTCCTCCTGGGTGCTGCCAGCCCAGCAAAGCTCTTTTCAAACCTGCATCCACCTGATGGGGCATCCACCAACACTTCAGTTCAGCCTGTGCAGCAGTGCTGCCTTCAGCCAGACGTGCACAGCAAAGTGGTACCGTGTCACCCTGCCCTGCAGGAAAGTTATTTACTTGTTTGTCCTCACTTAGTCCTCAGCTGTTAACCATAGAAAAATTTTTTGCCTAATAGCTCTGTGGAAGCTGGGGGGCAACACCCACTGGGATCTGTCTGCTGACTTAGACCAAATTTTAGTTCCAAATATATTTACTGTCACTTCTTTTATATGGGACTTGTAAATCTTTTCATGTAGAAACAGTGTGGAACTAAAGGTCTAAACTCTCCCTTTGATGTCAGTAAGAACTTCCTGCTTGGTTGGATTGCCCTATAATATTATACATCCACTGGAAATAAAAAAAAACCCGTGATAATGGCTTGTTAGAAACTTTATAGGAATTTTTAAATTAAACTTGAAATGAGCCTAAACTTGAAGATAAGCTGGTATAATAAGCTCTGCTGTAGGCTTGTGGAAACATGCATAAATATGCATAAATGATGAAATCAAAAGTAAAAGTTATCCAGATACCCCCATTTGTGTGCAACAGGTTTTGTCATTCAGCTATGTATGTGATTTAAATCTTAAATTAGCTGAGGATGCCATATGGTTTCAGTGGTGTATCCAAAACATTGCAGCCCTCACTGAGGAAATGGTATTAAGGAAATTTTATTCTTGGTTTATTGCAATATTTCTTCTGAGTGATGAATACATTTGGAGCTGCTCTGGAATGTTGTGCTGTCAGGAACAGAAACAGATAAGTTGGTCTATTCCTTATATATGAGACCCACAAGGGAAAACCCCACAAACCAAAGCAACCCATCATTTTGGGGGTGGTAACTATTCTGTGTCCTGCTGGTGCCTCTCTCCTGACTCTCATCAAATCTGGGATTTCAAAGATAATCACTGAGAAGTGTACAGAGTATTTATTATTTTCTGATAAGAACATGTGATAATCATCTCACTTGGTCAGATCCTTTTGTCTCAACATCTTAAGGTCATTTCCAGAATCTTTCCATATTTCAAGGTATGCAGATCTTTATGTAACACCATAATGTTTTCACATATAAAATTTCATTAATGCTTTTCTATATTGATCTTCATGATTTTGTGCATATAATGAGATAAATCCTTCTTTTCCTTACTTACTGGAAATCCTGGATAGCATCAAGAACACAATCTGGTATAAATTTCCTTGTTCCAAAGACACAATGGTCTTCTGCAGTGCCATAGAGCTTAATGCAATTCCTAAATTAATGTAGGCTCAGTGCAAAAATGCATTAACTGAAGATTTTCCAAAATGCTGATTTCACAGTAATATGAGTTGATTAACACTTAAATGAAGGAAATTATAATCCTGTGCATTGGGACTCTGATGTTTACACTGCATCATATGCTGTGTGGTTTATTCCATCTCTAACCACTCTCTATATTTTCTGGTCCACAATTTTTTCTGCATACCCAGAGAACTGAATATGCTCTTTCTTATTAAGAGTCAGTATTTCAGCTGTCATCTTTTCATAGGGCAACAGCAAAGGGGAAGGGAGAGAAAAATAAGAGCAATAATAACTTATTGTGTAGCATCTTTCATCTCAGTCTCCAAAGCCAAACATCATTAGAGAGATGGGACTGTTGGTTTTATTTCTGACCCACATCCAGGCTGCCTTTTCTTCTGATCCTACTCAAGGTAATTAGGGAAAGTAGAATGGATGGGTGGCCAGGAAGAAGGTAACTCAGATGTTTGCAGGAGCCCTGCTGAGTACTTATTTTTTCCAATTTCTCCTCTCCTGTGAGGTAACAGTGTCCTTTCCTAGAAATGTCCTTCTGAGTGGGGCATAAAATTCAGAATCTAAGGCATGCTTAGTCATTAAATATATGCAGATTATTTTCTAAGAGTCAGGTTCCATCCATTTACTTCCATTTCAGCTTCTGATGTACTTCCTCAGTTTAAATGAATACAACATGCTCTCTTCCAGGCCCTAATTAATGTGTAGTTGTTTAGTTTTGTTGTGAGATATTAAACAGTCTCTGATCTTGTCTGGAGGAACAGCTGTGGTTTCTGCCTGTGTGATGCAGCAAAGCTTACACAGGTAGCAGAATATTTTGAAATCTTTTGCTCAGTAGTATGGTTCTTTCCAGCTTTGAGTCTGCTTGGGTACCAAAATAAACCAGGATGTGTTCAGTGACAGTGATTATGGTTTTTTCCCTCATGGCAGTGGATCTACCCCTGTGCTTTCAGCGTGGTAATGTTAATTTTTGCACAGATAAACTGAGGCAGAACATCTTAACTGAATTGATCCTGGCAGATATTCCAAGATAATGATGGTCTTTGAGTACAGCAATGACATCTTCACCTCTTTCCCTCTGGTGATAGGAGGAAACACAACTCATGCTGATCAAAACTTTCCTCTGATGGGACTCTAGCTATTGATGTTGTCGTTATCAGTAGTAATTATTGATCCAGTTTGTCAGATTCCCACCTTGTTTTGATTTTACCTAGTGAAATGAGACACACAGGATGTCCCCAGACAATGCAAGTTTGTCTGCCAGCCCTCATGTGCTTTACAAATGGCTTGTGGTTGTTCTTCCAGTGTAGTCCATGTTCTTCTTCCATGCAGTTCTTTTTTTATTTTGTGCCACATAAGCCTGCACAGTCAAAGCCACCTCCTCGTGGCTGCTGGGGTTTTGTTTTTGAAATCAGAACCCTGGTTTCTAGTCTCATTACTGATCCCACAACTGTTATGATGGCAGCAGCAGTGTTTAAAGTTGACATGACTTAGTACTTATAAAAAGAAACCAAGAAAAAAAATAACAGGCATGTAACTTTTTATCCCTTTTCAGCCTGATTATATATTTTTTTTTATTCTGCCCACAGTGAAACAGCAGCCTTAGGCTCTGCTGCAGTCTCTTACCCAGGGAGACAAACTCAAATATATTAGGAAACCTCAATAATCTCTAATCACAGAATAACTTCAGACAGCTGTTTAAGAATGGCATTGTTTATGTAAACAGTGTCACTGCAGCTTATTACAGTTTTGTGTGCTCTCTTCAGAGATGCTGATCTATCAGGGTGCTGAATCTTATCTTGCTTGTGGTTTTGATTTCCTTCTCCCTTCTCCTCCTGTAAAAAGTGTGTAAAATCTATATGGTAAGGATAATTTCTGGATGGCTTATGGGTACTGCTCCTGCCATCAGGAGGTCCCAATCCAGTAGCTGGGGACTGTGACCTTACTGTGGTGTAGGTACAAAGTACGAATTTTGGTTCACATCAGTTTGAGTGAAATCTGGTGCAAAAAACCCTCAAACCATCTTTGCATGTGGGAGAAGTTTAGTGATACATTTCCCAAAAAATTATTATGAAAATTCTGCTCCTCCTTAAAATATGATAATAATAGGGAAAAGAGAGAGAGGAGTACAACCCAGGAAGGACAAATGATGCCCCACACAATCACTCAGCAATGCCCAGCCCATCCCCAGCAGTGACCAGTGCTCCCCAGCCAACTGTCCCCGCTTCCTATACTGGACAGGATGCTCCAGGGTGTGGAATATCCGTGTGGTGAGTTTGGGTCAGTTGTCCTGGCCGTGCTCCTTTGTGGCTTCCCGAGCACCTGCTCCTTGGCAGAGCTGAGAGACTGAAAAGTCATTGACTCAGTGAAGGGGATCCTTAGCAATGACTACAACATCAGTGTGTTATCAACATTATTCTCATTCTAAACCTAAAACTCAGCTACAGAGAAGAAAATAAATTCCATCCCAGCTGCAAGCAGGACACAGTATCAGTGTACTCTGGTGTGGTTCCTGCTGTGGGTAGAATACAAATACAGAGAATCTAAAAGAGAAATGAGGCTGCTCTGGGTTTCTGGAACGTGATCATCTGTTTCTGCTGTTGCACGGGGGAAATAAAATAAATCAGAACAATGTGAACTGGAAGGAAAGAGTGACAGCCATTCTTCAGTTAAAGGAAAGGGTAAAAAAATGTGTGAAATCTTTTTGCTATCCAAAAAATGACAGAGAGGAACATTATGAGCAGGGTCTCATATTTCCCCAGTAACTAAATATTGCTTTGGCTTTATTGCTCAGTTGACTTATAGAGAATGGATTTGTGGTTAGAGGAAAGAGTTTTAAAATTGCAACTAGATTACTTTTTTTTTTCCTTTTTTGACCACAGAACTTTTGATTTAAAAAATGGCTTGAAGCTTAATTCCATTTTTTTAAAGGAATTCTTTCTTCAGTCAGAATTTTACAGTCCTATTTAAACAAAAAGTAGAAATTATAATAAATTATACACTGATGTTAGTTTTGCTCCTCTTTAGCCCCGTATTTTTAAATGGAGCTTGAAGGCAAAACTAATTAATGAGAAGACACGTATATAAAGTCAGTTCAGAAGTACAGAAATACTGGTATTGCCTCAAGCAAAGAGCTCTCAACACAATGAGCCAAATATAGACTGTTTTACTGGAAAAATTTAAGTCTTAAATTCAGACCCTCTTCTTCACCCTCCTTCCTTTCAAGTCACTTTGTTTAAGATGAATCGATTGACCAAGACAGAGTTTTCCTGAGTGATTTGCACTTTGGAGCAGCCAAGTACTTTCAGACTCTCTCTTTTCATTTCCTTAAAGAAGTCTGAGCTTTAAAGGGAATCCTTTTGTCTCAGAGCAGAGGAAGAATAAACTCTTCTGATTTGAGAGTCAGGGAAATGAGCTGAGTGAATTGTCAGGAGCTGTTGAAGGCATTGCTATTACTAGATCCTCTCCCTGTTCAAATCAAACGAAAATGAGAGGAAAAAAAAAAGAGAGAAATCACAAATATTGTGATGCAAACTATAAAAACTGATAGGGTATAAAGACTGAAAAGAGCTGATGGGTCATACTTACCCCTTCTTTAAATGCTTGCACTCCCTGCGCTATCAATATTCTTCTGGAGGCCTGCACATTGTTTGCAACTCCCTGAGTGACAGTGCCAACTGTTGGAAGCTTTGAAAGAAACTTTGAGATTTTGGTGGTTTTGTTTTCACTGAACATAAATGCAGTCATCACTGCATATTTCACCCGTTGGTCAGGACAATACAAATGGTGCTTTTTTGCAAGCTGGGCCATGTCACTCTAATTTGGAATAATGGGAATTGAAAACAACCAGGACCATTTCTCTGGGCTATGAATATATTGCCTCTTGAAAATGTGAATACAAATTCACATCTTCATCCCAGATTATTGTTTCTATGCCAGCAAAACATTTGATAGCAAAATAGAAAAGAGCATTTTATTTATTTTAGAGCACGATTGGAATAATTATTTTCTCTTACAAGTGGCACAACCATAACTTAAACTGACAGTGCTAAATACTGTGGTAAACCTGAAAACAATTCCTTTGTTGCTTGATAAATTAAACTGACCTAAAATAAGAATCACATTCCAAAAATGTGTCCAAGCTATAAACATAAATTTGTTCAGAATCCAGCAACGCTTAAGC
This sequence comes from Aphelocoma coerulescens, assembly GCF_041296385.1. Classification (NCBI taxonomy): domain Eukaryota; kingdom Metazoa; phylum Chordata; class Aves; order Passeriformes; family Corvidae; genus Aphelocoma; species Aphelocoma coerulescens. The sequence continues at coordinate 5,629,562 of NC_091031.1, read as the reverse complement.
AGTAGACCAAGTACTGTTTTCATCCACCTGACTTCAGTAACATGTTTTTCCAGTAGGTTTCACAAACACAATAATGAAATTAGGTTAATAAATCTTTCCTTTCATATACGTCTGACTGGATATTAGGAAAGATGGGATGTGCTTTCTGTAGCTCCTGCTGGCCATGTGCCTGTGAAGTGCAGAACTCTTGGCAGCATTGGAGCCTAACTGCAGCCAGAAAGCCTGTCCAGGTTGTGTCACTGTATTCTCCAAGTCCAGGTAAATATTTCATGGCAGCATGTAACAGGATTTATCAGTTAGTCTGGGATTACACAGGTGGGGCCATGTTCTTCCCTGCACTAACTTTCTGAAGCGTTGGTTTAAAAAAGAATTAGCAGTGTAGAGATGCTGAGGTCCCCCTGGGGTGGGAGTGCTCCTTGCATGGCTTTGTTCCATATATCAGCACAGCCTGTCTCTGGCACTAACTCCTAGAGCAGGCTGGGATTTCCCTGTGCCCTGCAGATGACAGACACGTGTCCCTGTGTAACACAAAAGGAAAGGTGAAAATGAGAGTGGTGGAGCTGCAGCATCCTACAGCCATGGGAAGAATCAGGGTGTGGAAAAGCTGGGACAGGGCATGATGCAAGCAGGAGCAGAGACAGCACTTGAGCAATGAGCCCAGAGCCCCCAGCCAGCCTAATGTGTTCTGTTTCTGCAGGGAAAGAATCAGATAGGGAAACAACACTGCTTAGTGTGTGCTTTTGTCATCCAGAAACACTTAAGCTGCATGAAATAAATTGTATTCGGTGTGCCAAGGGCATGAATAACTCCACAGGCTGAAAGGGAAGTGCATCAGCTTGGATGATTACCAGTGTCTAGGCAGCAGGCTCCCCTATTTTCACTGGAGTTTTACAGAACAGGGAAGGAAGAAACATCCATAAAGAGAAAGTGGGTCAGATACCAGTGAGAAAGAACAAAAGGAACAAGAATCAGAGAGCCCACAAGCTGCATCCCGTCAGCTCTGATTCTGGGGACAGAATCTGTGTAAGCACAAATGTCACTTTTCTTGCCCTTAACAAAACCTGACAGACCTTCCATGTTGCTGTAAGGGACACTGGGCTTGTCTAGCAGCTTTGTTAAGTAGAGAGCCATAAATGCTGCAGACAATGCTTCAGATTCTTAAAGCTTGATTTCTGACAGTAGAAAACTGTTTTTTCTGTTAAGCAGGGCAGGTTCTCTGACCTGGGAAAATCCTTAATCCTGCTGGTGACAGATCCTTTTAAATGCCTGGGTCTGGTTTAAAATACTCTTTCTGTGAGGAGAGTTTGATGGAGGAAAACGAGGCTGCTCCTCACTTCGTTGTGCCTGGTGAGCTTCCACACTGCTTTGTTTAAAACACAGGAACAGTGTACTAGCCTGGAGCTACCAGTCTGTCCTGCATGGAGCAGTGTAAAGACTCGGCCCATTGCTGTAAAAATAAATAAGGTGCATGTATTTTGTGCTCCAGGTAACATGGTATTTTGTATGCAGACCTAGGCCACTCGGGAGGTGCAGCATTATTCCATAGCCCAGCAAGAGAAAAAGCTTAATAAGACAAAGGAAAAATAGAAATGGCCCAGTAGAAAATACAGGTGGAGAGCTGTTCATCCATCTGCGACAACACAGAAACCCTGGCTGGTCATAATTTAAGGTGTTTTCTCCTCTTGCTCCCCATAGTGCCTCTCTGAGCCTTTCCTCCCTTGGCAGAGCTGATCCTGCTTCTCTAAAACATCAAAAGGATGTGTAATGTTTCTAGAAGACTGGTGTGAGTTTTTCTTGTGCCACTGGCTCCCTGAGCAGACTCCAGGGACTCAGGCTGGGGCTCTTCACCCTGACATTCTCCACTCCAGAACCTGATAGTGGGGAAGGGACTCCTGAGCAGGTGATCCTTGGAATGTGGCTCTGCTGTTCCCAGTCATGAGCTGGCTGCCTGTTCCCTGTCACTGGCAGATCCCCTCCTGTGGATAATCCTAGCCCTAGCATGGCCTGAGGGATAAGCTCTTCACTTTCCACCTCCTCTTCTAGAAGGATGTTAAATTTACAGTGGCTTGTCCCAACCCTGAGCTATAGATCCTTGTCTTACCTCATGACAGTTACACAGAGACTTTTAAGTGACAGCTCAGTATTTCCCACGTTCCCTCATTTTCATTTTGTAATTGCAGAAAACTTATGATCCCATTAGCAAGTTGCTTGTTTGTGGCTTTTTGTCTAGAATTTGCAGCCTTTTGATGAATGTGTTACGTACATGCTGACTGATTAAATATGACAGTAAATGAAAATACATTCAATAATCCAGGCTTGGGATGGCAGCCAAAGTACTCCTGTATAAACCCAAAGAACAACAGAGGACATGTGGGTTATATACTGGGCCCTGCAGCAGGATCTGCAGTTCAAAGAGTGGCAAGTTCAAAGAATCAGCCCCACCGAGGGGTTTAGTGCAGTCACATCTATCAGGGTTGGCTTGTCTGCTACTACAGCTCCAGTGAAAACTCCCTCCTGTGTCCTTCTCAACAAGAGCCTGAATTCTGCCTGGGTTTTTGTTTGGTTGGGCTTTTTTCCTTGAACAAATGAGCATATGGAAACTAAGGCATGAAATGCAGGTGAGCCCCAGGACCAGGTGTGATGCTCTCCAGCCTCTATCCTGGGGCAGCCAGTCCCACTGCTTCCCATTTCCCCCAGGCTTTCTGTGGTATTGAAGGACTATTTGTGCTGAACCATCTCACAATAAAAAGCAACTTGCCCAATTAAATCCTCTGTCTCCCTGGATTAAAGTAATTGTGGAGCTGTTGCTGAAACCTGTTTACTAACCTTGAATTGATACAAAACGTGCAAATCCAGTGACACCTGTTCAACCACAGAGACTGAGAAAGAAGCATTAACACTTTCCCTGTCAGACTTCAGGTGGTTTCAATCTATTTTTCTTTCATACAAGAACAGAGAAATACAAACACAGGGAAATTGTGATGTCAAATTGTATTCTAAGGTCAAGATCAGGAAGTTTTCATTGGCTTGTGATATCTTAGCACCTGCATCCTTGCCCCCTCTCCATAATCAGCAGTCTGCAAAAGGCTGTAAACCTTTTCTGAGCAGTTTAAATCTTCCCACGACAGTTTTATATTTTATTTCCACAGGTCTCAATTTTGCAAAGCTGTTAAATGTGCACTGTGCATTGAGGGTGATCCCAAAGTTCTCTGCAAGCAATTTCTATGCAGGAGTAGCACCTTTTCCTGTTGAAAAGCAGTCACCAGCTGAGGAAAAAAGTGCATTATACTCTTAGTATTTCAGTGTTACAGTCTGGAATAAGCAGAGGTTTTGGGTTAAATATAAAAAAATCATTCAAGGAAAGAGAAAAGAAACTTTAGCCCTTAATTTAGAATGGCAAACATAGACTCTTTCCATCCTGTTTAAATGGGAGACAGCACCTTCCCTGACAGTGACCTGGATTTTTTTGACAGACAGATATGCATATTTTGAGATGTGCACCCCTGGCCAGCCCTTGACCATCTTCCCCTCCCTCTGCCCACACAGCCCTTGGCTGACACAGCTCTTCCCCCTCCCATCCCTGTGCAATCCAAATTGCCTCAGCCCCTGGCCTGGGAGGAACAAAGCTCAGTCAGTGCTCAAATGTAGCAGGAAGAGGAGAAAAGTCATAAAGGGGAAGTTAATGGCCCAGCAAACCCTGTTGGGATCTCTACTGAAGCAGGCTCGGTTATTTTGGCCCTATCAATCACAGCTTTGATGGTTTCCTTGTTGCTGCTCTTCCTGGGGAAAGATCCAGGTGAGGAATCCCTGGCTGCCTGGCACGGGGCTTGTTGGCCAAGGGACAGCCTGTGGCATTTATCCCTGTGCCACCTCCTGGTTCTTCTCTCTGCTTGCTCAGCAAAGTTTCTCCATCAACATCAATGTCTCCTGAAGTGCTCATTCATTTTGAATTCATTGACACCTGAGTGCTGACAATTTGTTTTGGGTACAGCAGGCTGGTCAGAATGCTGCTGTGGAATAAAAGGTTGCTGACAGGAGTTATATAATAATACTTGAAATCTACCAGTTGTGGCTGGTGTTCTTTCTAGAGGTTCAGTTTTGTGCTTAGTTTTCCTTTGAAGTAGGTTCTAAATCAGTTGCAAAGATCACTTTATATTAATTTATTGGACCTCTTTGCACTTAAACAGGCTAGCCTAGATCTATGGATGCTCACATACTTACAATGTAGCTCTTGAATATGAACATGTGGCTTTGTCGATGATATGGACATTTAAAAAAAAATCTGAGAAAAACCTTAGTTTTCTGTAGCGACTGAGACACAGACCCAGACCAGCAGGGAATTGGAATCGTTTATTCAAAGGAATGAGCTGGTTTTACACTCTTTTCTAAGGCACAGTACTTCCTTATATGGCAATCTTTGCTATGTGACCTATCCCATGTTGCCACATCAGCAACACCCTTTCTCAATGTCCTTTTATGGGGTGATCACTCTCTGTTCCCTCGTCCGTCAGCTCCCGGCAGGCTCCTCTCTGTAGGGTCTGCCCTGTGACACCTCCTCCCCCCAGGGTCCGGTGGAGACAAGCCTCTCTGTGCTGCCACGGGCTCCTTTGTGCCCCCATGAGCTCCTTTGTGCCCCCATGAGCTCCTTTGTGCCCCCATGAGCTCCTTTGTGCCCCCATGTGCTTCTTTGTGCCCCCATGTGCTTCTTTGTGCCCCCATGAGCTCCTTTGTGCCCCCATGTGCTTCTTTGTGCCCCCATGAGCTCCTTTGTGCCCCCATGAGCTCCTTTGTGCCCCCATGTGCTTCTTTGTGCCCCCATGAGCTCCTTTGTGCCCCCATGTGCTTCTTTGTGCCCCCATGAGCTCCTTTGTGCCCCCATGTGCTTCTTTGTGCCCCCATGAGCTCCTTTGTGCCCCCATGAGCTCCTTTGTGCCCCCACGTGCTCCTTTGTGCTGCCATGTGCTTCTTTGTGCCGCCACATGCTCCTTCGTTCTACCACGTGCTCCTCTGTACTGCCATGTGCTCCTCAGTGTCACCATGTGCTCCTTTGTGCTGCCATGTGCTCCTTTGTGTCACCATGTGCTCCTTTGTTCCACCATGTGCTTCTGCAGGCGCATCCCACAGCCCACAGCTCAATTCTACCTTAGCTCTCCCCACAGTTTTCCTGCAAAATGTTGTGTAATACCAGCTGTAAACTTGTTCTCCCTGGCCAACCTCTATAACTTGCATTAAATAGAGCATTCTGGTTTAGGCGTTTCTATGTTCATACAGCTTTATGAGACCCACATTTACCAGGGCTTTGTTTGATTTTCACTCTAAAGCCCTAATATTTGCAGAGATAAGCATATGCAAATATTTGACTACAAGCATCCCTTTCAGGGCTTCCAGTTTGGTTTCAGTTCAGAAAATGCCTTTCCCTGTTTTATTTTCCAGCAAGGATGTGAAATCTTCTGTTAAGTCATCAGACAACTCTGGAGTCTCAAGGCTGTGCTCTTCCTTGTGCTTGCTGGGTAATGATTGATGCAAATACAAAGTAAAATGTTCTGAATTGGTAATTTTAAACTCCTACAATTGACTACACAGCAAGCAGAGAAAGGGGGGGAAATAGTTTCCTAATATTTGACTGGTGTGAGACCAGAGGAGAGCAAAAGGGGAAGGTTATTGTTATTCTGCTGAAAGTTGGGGGTTTGAAAGACTCTTTGATGAACTTACTCCTTGCCATCTCCTTGTGCTGGGAATGGCCCGTGTGTGCTGCCGTGTGTAGCTCCTGCTGCAGACTAACATCATGTAGCAACAGCGAAATTGACACTGGCAACGTATAGATTTGATGTCTTAATGACTTCCAGATCAAATTTTCTCAAATTGCAAGCAGATCCTATATTCCTATCTATTTTTCTAAGCATACACAGCTTACAGAAGAGCCGGGCATCCCACTAGCTACCTCTACAGCATCTCTCTGTAGTTTCCTTTTTATTGCTGCCACTGCTAAACTACTTGGTGTTACCAAGCAAGGATGATCCACGCTCAGGCTGCAGAGAAATTTGTAATATGAATTGGGAGCAATATTTGGAACCCAGGTGCACAGAAGGACACAAAGGAAAATAAGAGTAGATTGCCTGTTGCCACTGTGACTGTAGTAAGTCTTGTTTCAAAAGATTGAGAGGATGGATTTAATATAAACTGCAGAAATACGATGTTTAGAGTGGCAAGTCATCATGAAAATTAGAAAATATATTTAGCCCTCACAAGGGCACTGCATTTAGCGTATTATATTTTTAGACTCTCTGTAAGCCAGGCACACACTGTCTTACATCCCCTGACATTTTCATTATTTGAGGCTGGCAGTGGACATAAATATTATTGCAGAATAACAAAGCAAAGCCCAGCAAAACCAACTCAATTTACCTTTGAGTTTTAATAATTAATATTTCTGCATATATGAGGGGAGTAATGACACACTGTTTTACTGTAATTGAGCCAGAACTTCCTGAGAGGCCAACCCACAAGATCTTTGGCTGGGGACAGCGTTTTAGCAGCAGTGGAAGCCACCCCAGGGACCACAAAGGGAAACCCTGAAGTGCTTGAGAGCATCCCAAGGGCAAGGAATAGGATCAGGTATCAAAGCTTATGGATGGGCACAGCCCAGAGGCTTGGTTAATGGGTTTTAATGGATTTTTGCATCTCACAGTGACAGGTTTTCCCTGTTATCCATTACTGAAGTAAGCATTCCCTTTAAGCACTTGAACAGGTCTGGTGTGGGTGTCCTCTGACCCAGCTGTGCCACCAGCAGCAGCTGCCGGAGGAGAGACTGGGAACACTGGGAGGTGGGGTTGGCCACAGCAAGATCTCCATGCAGGCATTTAGGATCCAAATCCAGTGGATATTATTGGGAGACTGTTGGATTTCTTCTGCTTCTCATCTGACTGCATCATCAGTGATGCCTGGCTACCGGAGCAAAAGAGATATGCAGAATAAAATCTATTTTGCCATTAACTTCTTTAAAATTTAATGTAAGAGGAAGTGCACCAACAGGAGCAAATTATAAAAATCACCCATCCCTGACTTTGATAGATGTTCTCCTCACAAACTCACCACACACTGTTTTATGAACTAGATTGTTTGCCTAAGTCATCAGCTTATGATTGATTAGAGAAGCAAAATGAGAACATAATCACTTCTACATATCTTGCTTACTACAAATAAGAAAGTTTTGTACAACAGTTTATTAAAAGATGATTAGATTAAAACAAATTGTATAGTTGGAAACCTGACAAATGGTTATTTTGTACTGAAATACTTGGTGGTTAGGTGGTGTTAGCAGAGCAGCCAGTGAGGACTGGCTCCATGTCTACATCCAAGTGCTGGAGCAGGAATTATTTACTCTGGGAGTGATCAGGGGACAACAAGGAAATTCAATTTTTGTGTCTATTCCGTGCCAACTGTCGATGTCATCACTAAAATAATTATTCCTTTGAGAAGTCAGGAAATGTTCTTCCTTGCTGTTTTTCAATACGTGAGACAGATAGGATTATTGACATGGAAAAAAAATCCTAAATTGTAATTTTTCAGAGCTTTGTATTGACAGCAATTTTTTAATGTAGACATCCTGTTTACAATATAAATTCCAGGTTTGATGAATAAATGCATACATTTTATTAGAGTGTGTGGTATAAAATGTTTAATCTGAAATCTAGGAACTAAGCTGGAACACATTTGTTCCTCTTTCCCAATGGTTTTTCAGGATATATTTGAGCCCCAAATGTAGAACAAGTACTGAAGCAATATAATATAACTTGTCAATTTTAAGGAAAAGAAATATGGTCATGCTAAGCAAAAGAGATTAAACACTATGAAAAATGAAACTATATTGAAGAGCCATAGATTTTAAGAAAAATATGCTCCCAAGGTATCCAAAATTGATTCAATTTAATCTATAACCAGTCCTGAGCAAGAGGGTAAAATTGACTCTTGAACATTATATGAATAAAAAGCATCTTTGGGCAAGGTCCTGTCTTTATCAAAGTCTTATAAACTACTCAATTCAAAACTCAGTGTCTCTCCCCTCTCTCAAATTGTGAATGATGGGGAAATGAGTAAGAGAAAGGTCCTGTTCTTCATTTGGGGAGGACAAATTGCCTTACTTGTGAAATCACTTAGCGTGGGGATGGGCATGGTGTAATGCAACGAGGGATGTGAATTCTCTTCCACCTCCCAGTGCATGTAGAAATGAGTCACATATTCCCAAATTACACCCCAAGAATACAGTCATCTCCAAAATTAACTTGCCATTGCTATCTGCAGCCTGGATATTTCTACTGTAGCAGAAACCATCTCATTGCAGCAGATCCACCAAATTCAAATGAATTGCAGTCATGGCAGGACAGAAATAAGAGATGGTGGAGGTATTTCAGCTTATTTTTTCTTTTCAATAGGGTCTGAAACACCTTGTAAGCAGTCCTGAGAGGATGAAGTGTTAATGACTGATTTAGAGTGTCCTTAAATTGAACACATCTTTCACACTGAGTTAAAATCACTTTGTTTTAAATAAAAGGGATAATTTAACTTAAGTAGACCTTTTACTGCATAGCATAGTAGTGGGTTTCTTAGCAATATCAAGAAATTTGTAAACTCTTCTGGTGACCAAACTCTTCTATGAACATGTTTTCAGCAGGAAAAGAAAATACAATCATATGTAGAGTGAGAACTCGAGTAGTTTTAATTTCATAGCCTTATCTGCTAGCTTTAGATGCAGAATGATTTCTAAGCATGTAATTAAACTTACAGGCACTGATGGCTTCTTACTTAAGTGGCTTAAAATTAAGCATGTGCTTTTGTTGATTGATAGACTGGTTAACAACAAAAACCCTGCTTAACCATCCAGCTGGCTGCAGGCTTGGCATGGCACAGAAAATGAAATGATATCTATAAAGTTGCTGTGGTCAGGGTATGTTAAAACCCTATTTATCATCAGGAAATTATCAATTTAGCTATTGTCTTAAAATTTTTTTAAATATTTTTTCTTTCAGTAGGGGAGAAAAATACTCAAATCTTTATTTTTGTATTTTTAATATACTTATTTCATTTCTCTATAGTGTCTGCCTGTTATCCATTATAAAGAATTCCAACTTGTTTCATATGAAGGGCAGGCTTATTAATGTCTCAGTGCTGCACAACACATCATTAAAGCTCAGATATAGTCATTACCCCATGCTACAGTGCTTTGGATTATTAATATTTCCAACACTATGAGGACACAGGAGATATGCCATTGATGCATGCATTTCTAAGCCCTGTGATGGATTAAAGAAGGGATGCCTGGATACAAAGTATAACAACACTGTCCTGGCCTTTTTTGCAAAGTTCTTTCAACATTCAGGGAGGTTTTTCTGTTGTTCCACCAAGCGTGTGCTAATTAAACCGATGGGAGGACAGAGAGCTAATTGATGACAGGATGGGTTTCCAGAAGTGCTGTGCTAAAGGGAGAAAGGTTAGATTTGCTTTTGAAAACTCAGGGATTTAAGTTCTGACATGTGCAGGTTCAATAGACCAGAGACTGAACAGGACCCAGTCCCCAGAAACTCAGCAGGGAGGTTCTCAGGGAAGTTCTCAGAGAAGTTCATCTCATAGTTTCCAGCAGATATCCTGCAGAGCAGAGAGGGCAGAACACATGAAGGGATCTCTTCTTCCCAGGCACATCAACACTGCATGATCCATGTGGACACTGGAGAAGGCAGATCTGACATCTCCTGAGTGCAATGGGAATCGTGCAACTGTATATCCTAGACCAGGAATTCCTCCCTGGAGCCACATAGAAGAGGCAGGTGCATGATGCTGGACACAGCACACTGACACTCACAAGCAGCCTACAAAGCTGAAGATGTTGGGTCACAATTGATGATGTTGTGCAATAATTTTGTACCACTGCACAGTGCAGTGTGATAGGTACAGGTATATGGTATATGCACTTCTGTAATGGGGGTCAGCACAGTGCTGAAAATGGGAGAAATCCCTGCAAAGAGGGATTTTAGCAGCATAATTGATGGCATTCCTCAGCTTAGAACAGATTTCAGTCCCAGGTTGCTTTAAGTAGAGAAAAGTGGTTGCAATGAGGTTTGTAACTCTGTTGGAAATGACTTTTAGACTAGATGAGATAACCGGAGGGTTGTCTGTTGTGCTGGTGTGTCCCTGCCTGGGCTCTGGGTGTTCCTTCTGTCAGTGTGGCTAAATCCCCTTTTTGTTTTCAGTTTTGCTCAGGGACAGATGAGTCTTTAATATGACTGGGCAGATTTTTATCACCAGCCAACATGAGAACTTTAGTTCAGTGTTTGGCTCATTGAACTCTTCTTTGATACTACACAATGGTTTTATAATTATTATTGACTGAATTGTCCTTTTCAATACTTAATCCCCTTGTATTTTGCTGACCAAGGCAGATGCTCTTATCTCTGATATCTGCAAGATACCCCTTGAGTTTTCTGTATTCTCTCCTTGCTGCAGAACAAACTTTGATTATGGAAGCTTCATGTATAAAATGAATGAGAGAGTAATCGTGCTAGAAGAGGGTAGTGTGAAATGGAGAGAGAAGAGAGCCCTGAAACACCAGAACTGGAATTTAGTCACACCATCTTCTGCACCAGCTTCTTTTCTTGCATTTTGCAGAGTTTAAAAAGTGGCTGAATATACATTCTCTCTTCTGAGCTTTGTATGTTGTCTTGCACAATAATCCCTCTTCTACTAATGCATTTTAACAATGAAATTAAACTTCATAATTGGCATTTTTTATTCCCCCTGCAAAGAGGCTGGCAGGGTTGTATTCTCAGGTGGCTGATTCTGCCTAAGCCCTGTAGTGCTGTAGTTGTGAAGTCTGAATTTCTGTTGTTTTCTAGGAGAAAAAAAAATCATGCTCCTATAATGGTAGATTTTTTTTTATTATTATTACAAATTATTTTTGTTACAGTACAATAATTTCTTTTTAATTGAATGCTGCTGTTTTGTCATGGGATTGTGTCCTCCTTCCATTGTAAAGGGAAATGGCACCACTTTACAAGAACCTCTTTGAGAAGAACTGCACCAAACACATTTTGACCAGCACAGAGAGGAAAAGCAGCTCCATAGAACTGGTAGTGGCTATTTTCCATATTTGTGAGATGAAAGCAAAGCAAGTGAAAATGAGGGGAAGGCAAAAACAGTGTCATGGGATAAGCCATACACTGTTCCAGGTTGCCATCCATGTGCAGGGAACACTTTTGTCTCCCTCCTTGAGATGACCCAGCATCCTCAGAGGAATTGTTCACCTCTGGCAGTAGATGATGTCTGGAGCTCTGAGGGTCCTTGATTAAGGAGAACGTTCCAATAAGTGAGTTTGAACTCAGAGATTCTCATTAAGCTTCTTACTGTTTTGCTTCTCCTTCTGCAAAATAAGATCTTGCCTCATGGCCCATTGTCATAGGTTAGCAAGCATAGTCCTGGAAGGGATGTCCTTGCTAAGGGGTGCTTACAGCTTCCTCTGGGACCTGATAGAACCTATCAGTGGCCAGTTTGAATATGGACAATTCTTTAAGCCCCTTAAAGTTGTGACCGCCTCTGTGATACACACTTAAGAATAGACAAACTGCCCCCCAAGTTCTCTCTCTCGTTTCTGGTGCTGGGACAGGTGGCTGCAGGCCCCGTGCGGGGGCCAGCAGGCCCAGCCAGGCCCTGCTTGGGCCAGGCCGGGCCGGGCCACGGCCAGCCTGGAGCCATGGGCCTGTTCCAGCCATGGAACCCCCCCCACTGCCTTGCCGTGGGCAGCCGGAGCGGCTCGGAACCCCCCCCCCCACTGCGGCCAAGATTTCAGCAAAGCGGCACCTCTGTCCGGCAGAGGTCAGTGACCAACAGCGATAAGCCACATTCCAGCTGCAAGGCCGAGGTGAGATTAACCCTTTTATTGCTGTGAAGAGCTGAAAACCTGAGGGAAGAGAGAGAGGAGATGCTTAAAGCTGAAAGTCTGTTGTGAAGCTATGATATATCAGAGTATCCCGTTGTAATTTCATGAAGATATGGGGGGTGGAGTGTTCAACTCGTGAGCAATAGGCAGATGCTGCCGCAGCTGTAATTTCATGAGAAGTTTGGACAGGGAGAGATGAACCAGATGAGGACTTTTGCTCCAAACGGGAAAGGAGAAAAACCTCAGTTCCTAGAGATGCTCCCAGAGATAGTCTTAAAGATGAAGATGAGGAAGACCCTTTGCTCCCAGGGAAGGAGAAGGGCCTCTGGTTTTTTTGTTTCTGAACGGCTCAACCTTAAAATTGTACCCCAAAAAACTTCAAGAGTGGACCCTCGAAAGCAGTTGTGGGAAAAGCTGCAAGTCAGGGGAAGGGACTCACATTGCAAGCAGAGAGACTCCTCTTCCTAAATGGACTGAACAATATTTGGAAGTGGGCGGCTGTCTCGGTGTGATACTGTTTTCATAGCACGAGCAAGAAGAGACTTCTCTTTCTAAATGGACTGAACAAGGTTATTATGGAAGTGGTAACAGACTGAACATCTTAAGGGTTGTCTTTTTACATTGTCAGTGGGAGAAGGGAGGAAGGTGGGGGGAGGAGGAGAGTTCTGAAGGTGGTATAATTTTTTTTTTTCCTTCTTTTAGGTCTGTTAATAAACTTCTTTATATTCTTTCAAGTTTGGTGCCTGCTTTGCATTTCTCCTAATTCTTATCTCACAGAAGATAAACAGTAATGAGTATTTTAGACCAAACCACTACACCCATGTACCCAGTGTTTCAGAGAAACCCAGAGTACTTTGACATCTGACCCCCACTGACTTTGCACCTTAGTTATGATACGGGTTCATCCAGATCATTTCCATGAGCACTGCAAAAGCAATCCGCTCCCCAAATAAGATGCTCATGCTGCTGTCTGTGTTTATTGACTGGTGACAACTTCAGAACTGTTATCTATCATGATTCCTGCAGCTCAGGAGGTAGTAAACATTCTCTTTACTATAGCATATTGAACAAAATTGGTATGCAAGTCTATTAGCAAAGCTTGTAAACACTTGACTAAACGTGGCTCAATTAGCAAAGAATAATGGAGCGATAAGTAAAGTGTGTGCAATTTTATCAACTCTGCAGCTCAGTGACGTCTACAGCATTATCAGGAAAGCATAAAGAGCAATTGTCAGTACATCTCACTGAATCCTTGCATATCACCTTTGACTAAATCACAAAGGTATGCCAGAAAATCAGAAAATATTACCAACAGCATTAGCACAAAATGCAGCACAGTCAGGTGCATTTGTTCATTATTTAGCAAACGTGTGTGACTTGGTTAATTAAGAATATTAAAATGCGACATCTGGAGTGTGCTATTAAATTATTGGAACAGCAAGATTGATCACTAACATACAGTACACAAACAGCTCCTTCATGTATATATGTACAAGATAATTTTTAAATTATGTAAATATGAGTGCATTTGAAATAGTGCTTTATAATTAGCACGTGAAATGGGTGCTGTCAGGAACTTCTCTATTGGATCCAAGCTTGGCTTGGCCTAAGGTTCAGGCAAACATTTGAAGACTAAGATTTTGATTCAGCTGTAGCAAAGCACGGGCAGCTGCCCTCAGCATTTCATTTTCTGCCAGCATTTTCAGTTGCTTTTACACCTAGTTCATTCCACAGTCTCATTTCTTGTTTTTATGCTGTGGATAAAAATGAAAATGAAATGTGCAGGCAAAAGCCTGTGATATATAAAGCTATTCCATCTTGTGCTGATGCAGAATTGCTCTTTAAGGACCTGTGTTGCAGTTCTGTGCTGCATTATCAGAAGTCTGATGTTCTCAGCAGACTGTGCCTGTTGGAATGAAGCTTTAGGGGTGTGCAAAGAAAACCAAAGGAGGAAGGAATGTATCCACCACCACCACAAGTCCTGCAGAACAACTTGCTCCCTGCAGGATGCTGTACCCAGGTCATCTGAGGGAGGGATTATATTCTGTTTTCCTTCCCACCAACAGTAAATCAGTACCTGACTTTCCCCTTTATTAAAGATCTTGGTGCCAGCCCAACTGTGTTTAGATCTGTGATTAATCTCTCTGGAAGCACAGATCAAAAAAAAGAATGAAGGTGGCACCTGTATTTTCTGCATCCCACAAGGAATAGTCAGTAAAAGGCTGTTGTTGGTATTCAGAGAAGAAGCTGCTTTGGCAGCCTGAAGACCACCGTCTGCAGTATTGTGCATGTCTCAGCTGCCACTGTAAGACTAGAAGAAACACAGTTTGGGACAGTCTGGGTTTAATCTTTGACCTCTTTGAAAATAAAAATTAGCATCTGGTGTAATGTAAATGCTGTAGGTGTATAATAACCTCAGGATTATTGGAGACTTTTGCAATGTCTGTAGCAGCAAAAGATATATTGATGGTATCAAGAATTTTGACTTTAAGACATTTAAAGGTCTGCTTCATTAAAAGTTTATAACCATGAGGTAACTGGAGACTTTGCTTCCCTTTAGTTTCTCTCCCCACTTTCCTGCCAGCCTTACCTGGCTCAGGACCTGAAGAGTGTTGCTCCCAGTAAGAGCAGTAGCATCAGATAATAATATTAGATGGGTTGGGATCTGTATTTTCTGTCCCACTTCTCTCATACTTGTCTCCCACCCATTTCCCTTTCCAGGAACAGAGAGCTCATAGGCAGGCCCACCAGCAGCCCAACAGCCCTGATGACTTTAGTCTGAGTTTCAGCTTCCTGAGGGAGCCAAGTCATCCCTAGCATGGCATTTCAGGTGGAAATAAAGCGGAGAAACAGAGAAACCACAATATTCAGACTTCATTCACTCACGCTGCACTTGCAGAGAAGCCATTTCCAGTGGAGCCATTGATAAGGAAATTAGGAACACTCTTTCTTGTGCCCTAAAGTGGGGTGAATTTAACTTCTACTCGTTCATCAGTTGAACTGTCAGGTTGAAATTTTACCTATGCTCTATTTACATGCTCTATTCCCATTTGGTTGAGCTATATGGCACATTCACATGTGAATATTTAAGTTATCCAAGCTTTTGCTCAGCAAAATCAAGGCTGACTATCCCCAGCCAGGGCAGAGATCTGTCACGCTGCATTAGGTGACTGTATTTCTTATGACAAAGAGAACAAGATTCCTTAAGGCCACAACAAACTGCCAGGGAGACCTCTGGAGCACCATGGATCTTCAGCCTGGGGGGCTTTTTCCATCCTGAAGCCATTAAGTGTGGCATTAACTACAGCATATGAATGGGTTCCACAGATTATAGCCATAGGAGGTACTGGGAACTTGCCCCCTCTTACATTGTTTGCAGAAATGCATTCCTGTCGTGAGGATTTACGTTTTCATTACAGAACAATTCCCATAATAACAGCCATTGAATAGGGATGCTTAATGTGGAGTACAGGAGGAAAAAAATAGAACCATGCTTCAGTAATAAGTTTTGATTGAATGAATGGCTACTTTATAAACTTTCATTACTGTGATTTGGTCTGAGGGAAATAGCAGCCTGTCAGTTTTTTTCCAATGGAAAATTTAATCAACAGAAAATAACGCATTAGGAGGATGAAAAGGCTGATGGCATCATTCTACTGGAACCTCACAGCTTTTCTCTGCCTTTCTCTGCCTTCAACTGTCACTGAAACTGTGGGAAAAACAAAAATCCTCCAACATTTTTAGTGTTAGAGAATCAAGGCATTACTTTATTCTGGCCAGGATGTGCAGCAGAAATCATTTCATCTGCATATACCCTGGGTTGTGCAGAGAAAATCATTCCATGACACCTGGATTTTACTAGATTTTTCGTAAACTTTATACAGTCAAAACCCATAGAAATTCATTGGTTCAATGTTCATTGGTTCCAAGTTGCTCAGTTCTTAGTGTTTGGTTTCCTATTGGATACGGATTTCTTTGGCTCTGATGCTAATTAGGACCTCATTCTTATCTCTCCTTTCCCAGTCCGGGTTCCTCCAACCATGCCAGGGGTACTGTTTGGAGCTGATGGGCTGTCAATGGTCATTAACGGTTTTTGTATCTTCTGTGCTACTCCCAGTCTGTTGAGGTGTTAAGCTCATCAAGCCATCACCTGGTGGAACAATGCCCTGGAAAGAAACTTAAAATTCCCTTCTGCCAGGGCAAAGGCGAACATAGGTTGGGCTTGATGATATCAAAGGTCTTTTCCAACCTAGTTCATTCTATGATTCTGTGAAAGCTGACTAAAGTAACATTGAAATTTTTAAATTTTGTATCATCTCCAACATAACAACTTGGGGTTTTGGGATCCTGTTGCTGCTGGGATTTTTGTGGGAGATGTGTTGGGAGCTTTCACAGAGCCTGCAGAAGCTCTTGAGAACTTTTTTCACCATCCTCATGCAAAATGTGATGTTCAGTCACCTCCAAGACATGGAGACTGGCAGTCCTGAGTGAACAGCACTGTCCTCCATGGCTCTTTGCTAAACCCTGCTGGACATGAAGCTGTCCAAGGTTAACGCACTGTGCAGGTTCGTGAAGGGTAGCTGCATTTCCCTGAAATGTCCCTGGCAAAGGAATCATTCTGGTGGGTGCAGTATGGCTCTCCAGCAGACTTACTCCTTTCACCCACGCGGCTGTAAGGTGCAGGCTCTCACACACACACTCGAGCTGGATGGCTCCGCGTTCCCAGAGGCAAAGAGTCATGAGGGCTGTCCCATACGGCACCTCCACAGAGAAGGTTTATTGCATCCTGCCACGAAGGAAGACCAGAGACGAAAGAGAAGCAGTCCCATGTGGCAGTGGAAGTGGCTGCAGCCACCCTGACCCCACGGAAAACTCCAGATTCCACTGTTTGGTGGTCAGGCACCAATGTTTGAAGCCTGCCTTCTTGGTTAGGGTGAGATCCCATTAGCCGTTGGTGCAGTTATTTACATGTCTTAAGCTGGTTGGTTAATGCTTTCCCCTCCCTGTTTTATGTATGAAGTTGTAAAAATCCATTTCCCTTAGTTGACTATGCAATAGTTCTAGAAAGTTCTGTACTCTTAAATACCCCCTTGGTTACTTCCCCTAATCCCTTCTATGTGTTGTTCACATTGGTTCCCTCAGCTTCAACCCCGCCTCCTTCCCTTTGTCCCATTCACTGTATCCCTTAGCCCTGCCTTTACATCCCTCAGTATAAAATTTCTGGCCCCTGGATATTTTTGGCTCTTCGTCCCTAGTGCCTTCACGAATAAACCTTCACGTGGAACCTATACGAGGAGTCCCCTCTGTCCTTCTTTACCTCCACCTGCACGCCTGACAACCAGACCAGGAGTGGCTCCCTCAGGTGAGCAGCTCACTCTCTGCCCTTTTTGTGTGAAGCCGCTGTGAACCAGAGGATGCAGCCAGACCTCTGGGCTTCTGTAGTGATTTCCCGGCCACCGCACCCTCAGTCCCAGGGTTTTTGTACCAGAGCAGAGGGAGCATCAGGGACCAATGATCTGAGGGCACGGGGGTAGTACAAAGGCAGGACTAGGGAAGGGGAGCCAATGGGGAAGGTCTGGGGGTGTGTGGGGTAACAAGCCAATGAGACAGACCAAGTCTGCATGGCACCACAAAGCCTGGTGGGAGAGGCTTCTCCTTTCTCGTCATATTTGGGGGCATTCTTAAACCTAGTCACCTCAATATCTCCCCCTTTCTTTTTTAAAGGAAAAGCCTTTCCTATCGACTTAGATAGGCACTTCTTAAGACAACCAAATAAACTTAAAACTATAACAATTATTGGAATTACCCACAGTCCAGCTTTGACTAAGGGTTTCACCCGTACTTCAAATCCCCATTGTCCAAAAAGGTTTCCAAACCAATCTGAGTCTCCTTCTATCTTTAGCTCTTTAATCTGGTCCTTCATTTTCAGTATTGCCACATGGATGCTCTGGCTATGAGATGACAGGTTAAAACAGCAAAATCCTTCAAATTCCTTACAGCCATGTCCATGGGCCAATAAAAGAAAATCAGTTGCTGCTTGTTTCTCAGCATTGTGTGTCTGGTGGTTTCTTCATCCTCAAGTAATTGGGAGAGGGCACTCAATGTTAGGTTAGCATGCTTTCTGAGCCAGTATTCAAGGTGAGTAATTTGGCCCGGGGCCTTTGCTGCTGCTACCGGAGGCAGGAAAAGCGATGTAACAACCCTTTTAGATGTGGACCAATTAACAATTTTGCTATCACAATTTGAGTCTAATTTCTGTATTTATCTTTTGGCGGGCCAATTGAGTATGGTTTTCCCAATACAAAATTTGGATCTTATTGGGTGCTAGTACAGAAGGCCTGCTGAGAGTGCACGGTCCTCCCCGGAACCAGGATGGGATTCTGGACCATGCCCGATTCCCACAAATCAGGAACATACCCGTAGGTAGTGCTTTGGGTTACATGGGTGACTCAGCTGGGATGAGGTGCTCGTCTCGGCACCAATTTTTGGTGAAATAAACTTTTTCAAGAGGTGTCATATCTTTAATATGACTCAATTTCTGGTGTTCTGACCAGATTATCGCCACTCCATTGAGGCTGAGGAAAAACTTGAGGTAGTGGGTAGCCTTGGAGGACCCAGTAGTCCTTGGAGTTCCTCTGGTGCTGTAGCCAGCACATTCGCCCATTTAACCCAAGCGGCTACCAGATAGGGTACCTGACCTGAGAAGGGAAGATCATCCTCACGGAGAGGGATCCCTGCCAGGCACGATGAAAGTGGGACATTGGCGCTACCCACAGACAGCACATATGGTCTTGCTGGAGTGCTTTCACCAGGGTGACCCACACATCGGCCTTTGGCTGCAGGACAATCCATGCGACGACCTCTGATGGTAACAGGATCCAGGAGACCAGGAGAAGGCAGAGGTAGACAGTTATGGACATGGTGGTAAGTAAGGTATGGGTAGTCTTTTTCTGTGGGATTTTAAGCAAAAAATTATTAAAAGATGGTTTTTCATTGTTTTATCTTTTTCCATCTCGCCTCCCCCCTTTTTCTTATATTCATGAGATAGGTAGCACATGGGTAAGGGGGTTGCGGGGTAGGGAAACACATGAAGGTAACATATAAGGGGTTTTGGGGTTTCAGATTTTTGGGGAACATGTCCAGTGTCCTGCACCAAAGTCTTCTCCAAGTGACACTTGTCTCCTTGTCTGGGGTTTTCTTTTCACAGTCTGGAGTGTTGTCTGTTGTCTCCTCAGGAGCTGTCACCAATGGTCCAAGGTAGGGCTTTACGTTCTTTCCAGGTATCCACTTGGGTCCTGAAGGTGTGGAAACACAGGCTTATCCCCTCCCCCATACAATTAGTGGGAAAGGGCCCAAAATTTGATGGCTCTCCGGATCTTTGATCAACACTGGCAGTTGTTCCTTTAATTTGGCTTGGGTCGAATTGGAGAAATGCCAGAATACGGGGTGTGGGGGTTTGCTCTGAGAATGAATTGTTCAAGAAATTTATTGTGAAAAGAGCCTTACAGAGTCTCACAATGGGAGAATTGACTCCCCACTGTTGGTCCAGGACCCTCTTGATAGTTTGATGGGCCCTCTCAACTATAGATTGACCTGTGGGGGAGTGGGGAATGCCTGTGGTATGTTGGATACCCCACAAACTAAAAGATTCCTGAAGTTTGTTAGAGATGTAAGCCAGACCATTATTGGTTTTTATCTCTGCCGGAACGCCCAGGGTAGAAAAAGCAAGGAGACGATGTTTCAAAACATCCTTTGCTTTTTCTTCTGCATGGGCAGACACGAACACAGCTCTGGAAAATGTGTCCACGGAGACATGTACATATTTTAATCTTCCAAAATGAGGGACATGGGTTGCATCTGTCTGCCAGATATCACAGCTACGTAGGCTTCGGGGGTTAGCCCCGGAGCCCAATGACGGCACCTGGAAGCTTTGGCAGTTGGCACAATTGCCCTTGCCTGGTCTCTAGGCAGTTTAAACATTCCCACAAGGGCTGGAGCATTCTGATGGTAAAACTGACGTCTCAGCTTCACTAGAGCGAATGTGTCCAGCACGCTGGGAACTTGTACCGGCATTGCAAGAGTGTCTGCCCTCCAATTCCCCTCGGCAACAGGCCCAGGGAGATCAGTGTGTGACCTCACATGGGTTACGTGGAACGAACGGGTGCTTTCAGTGGGAGAGTAGAAAAACAAGCTTTGAAAGCAAGCTATACAATTTAGGGTTGGACACTTCTTTTAAAAAAGTGTTCTGCTCTGGCAATTACTCCAGGTACATAAGCTGAATGTGTTACCAAATTAATAGGTTCCTCGAGCCTCTCAAAAGCTCTAACTACTGCAATCTGTGGGGAACCATCCACCACCTGGACGTCAGACTCCCACATTTGCATCCTGGGATCCTTCCAAATCATGATAGACTTACGGGATCTACTCGATCCATCCAGAAAGACCGTTAGAGCTTTGAGAGGGGTTCGACTTTGAAGTTCTTTTGGAGCCAAATGAAAGGCTGAATTGAACAATTTATGTTTTGGATTGTGAATTGAGGCTTTGCCTGGGTAGCCGTCCAGAGCAAACTGGAGGTGTTCATTCGTCTGGAGCAAGTGCACCAAGACACCGGTTTTCAATGGCAAATAAATGCATGTGAAATCACACCCCACAAGGGTACGAAGGTGTGCTCTGGCTTTCATAATCAGTTGTCCCATTAGTTCCTGTGGCATGGTTATAGTTTTGAACAGCTGATGTGACAAGAAGACCCACTCTAATATAAGAAGAGGGTCTTTTTTGCTGCGCCCCATTGAAAAATCAGTCCATGCAATTTGGGTGACTTACCCAAAGTGATGAAACTAAAGGGCAGTTCAGGACTGGTCCAGTGGGCCTGGCAAGAAGACAGGGCAAGCTGTACCTTTTCAATGGACCATCGGACTTCCTCAGAGATGACTCTGGAGGAGTCCAGGTCCTTGCAGCCTTTCAGGAGGTTAAACAGCAGTGCTAGGTCTTCTGTCATGAGTCCCAGCAGAGTACGAACCCAGTTGATAGAGCCACACAGGTGGTGCAGGTCATGGAGGGTCCTTGCGTCATCCCTGATGGCAAGCTGCTGGGGCACGATGGTCTGTTCACTGATGCAGAGTCCCAGGCAGGTCCACAGGCAGGTATGTTGAATCTTTTCCTGCTGTATTTCAAACCCTGCCTTTTTGATGGCCTGAAGAGTTTTTTCTAGAGTCAAGTCCAGGTAAGCATTGTCCGGTGCACAGATTAATGCATCATCCATATAGTGGAGGATAATGGACTTTGAGAACTCTTTGAGGACAGGGGACAGGACATGGACAACATACCATTGACAGATTGTGGTCAAGTTCTTCATACCCTGGGGAAGAACTTGCCAGTGGTACCTGTGCAATAGGGCTTGATGGTTGGGGGGTGGGACAGAGAAAGCAAACCTGGGAGCATCATGGGGGTGCAGGGATATATTGAAAAAACACTTTGATGTCTAAGACAGCGAGCTTCCATTCTCGTGGGAGCATAGAGGGCGAGGGCAACCCTGGTTGCAGGGGACCCATGTCTTCGATCACCTCGTTAATTCATTGAGGTTGTGGAGAAGCCTCCACCTGTCTTTGCCTGGCTTTTTTACTACAAAGACAGGGGAGTTCCAGGGGCTATTGGTGGGAACTATGTGGCCTTTGGAATGCTGCTCCTCCACTAAGGACTCGAGAGTGTGTAATTTCTCTACTGACTGGGACCACTGGTCCACCCAGATTGCTTTATCTGTCTTCCAGGTAAGACGTGGGGTGGCACGCTCCACAGTGGTCCCTGCTAGAAATCCCATAGAGATGGGATTTCCAGCCGAGTCCCCCATTGGGATAGAAGGTCCCTGCCCCAGAATGTAAAGCCTGAGTCAATTACAAAAGGTCAGACTGTGGCCACATGACCATTGGGTCCTTCTATTATGATGTTATTAGCACTCCTCATAGCTGACTCCCCTATTCCTGTGATCCTCCCGTTCATTGGTTTGACCTTCCACTCTTGGGGCCACTCAGCTTGAGAAATGATGGTCACATCTGCCCCTGTGTGTAGCCCTGGGAGAGGGGCCCTGGGGGGGAGGCACGGGGTTTCCCTGCCCCTGCTCAGCCTCGTTCCCCATTGGTTGGTTTGTGTTCCCCTGCGCGGGCAAAGCAGCTCGGCTCCTGTGACTGTAGCAGAGTCCCTCAGCAGAGCCCGGCCATGCGGCTGGGGAAATAAACATCTCTGAAACATCTAGCAAGAATCCGTCCGTATATATTTCTTTTCCACGGGACTCCTGGTTTGATATAGTCGTGTTGCAGTATCCCCACTGCAACACCTGTGTCCACCATCCCTGTCAAGTAAACAGTGGCTTTCCTACTGCACAGTTTACAATGCAACATGGGTTTGTCCCTGCCCACAATCTCTGCCCACCATATGGATGGCATTCTGTGGCACCGTGGGAATTCTTGGGGGAGGAAATTGGCCTGTGCAATAGGTGTCTCTTTGTTCATGAACCATGGTGGGTTGTTACAGCTAACAGTAACTGTACTGCTTATATGCACAGTCTGAACCTCAGGAAAGATAAAAAGGTCAGGTGGTCCATGCACAGGGTCTCCCCTGATCAGAATGTCTGTAGTCCTGTCCAGAAATCCAATCTGTCCCACAGTTATCATGTGTGATGTTGTCATGGTTTAACATTAGTTTGTGTTTTTAGTAAAGAAGGCTCCATCAGCCATGGAAGTGATTTTCTTGTAAAAAGGTGCTTACAGCTTCCTCTATGACCTAACAGAACCTATCAGCTGGCTAGTTTGAATATTGGCAACTTTTTAAGCCACTTAAGAAGCTTGACATGCCTCTGTGATCCACATTTAAGAACGAACAGAGCCCGGGAAAGCTCTCTTGTCTTCTGGCTTTTGGACAGGTAGTAGGGGGGGCCTGCAGGTGGCCAAGCAGGGCCGGGCCGTGTCTTGCTCGTCCCGGCTGGGTCGGCCGTGACGCGGCCCTGTTCCATCTGTGGCCCTCCCCACAGCCCTGCTCGGTGCAGGTGGCGCGGCCCGGCTCCCCAGCCCCCTCCCCCCTCTAGTGTGGCCAGAGATTCATCTGGGGTTGCCCCACTGCTCGGCAAAGATCATGTGACCAACAGTGATAAGCAAACTCCAGCTGCAAGGCCCGGGTGAGATTAACCCTTTTTAGTGCTGTAAGTTTCATCCAGAACAGATGAAGCCTGCAGACATCAATCCTCTCCCAAGTCAGAGGAAGAGGGAAGGTGAACGCATGTGAAGAAAACACCATAAAGACACCAAAGTCAGTGAAGCAGGAAGATCTGAAACCCTGAGGGAGGAGAAAGAGGAGATGCTTCAAGCTTAGAAGCTGAAATTCTGTTGTAAAGCTATGGTGATGGACTATGATATATCAGAGTACCCGTTGTAATTTCATGAAAGCATGGGGGGTTGGAGCGTTCAAACTGTACCTGTGAGCAAAAGCACCTGCGCTGGAATAAGCAAATTACATTAGCTGTAATTTGATGAGGACCCTTGCTCCTAGGGAAGGAGAAGACCTCTATTCCTAGAGACGAAAGTGATGAGGACCCTTGCTCGCAGGGGAGGAGGAGTGCCTCTATTCCTAGAGATGGAGATGCTCCCAGAGATAGGTGAAGAGAACCTTGCTTCTGAACAGCTCATCCTTAAAATGGTACCCCAGCAGCTCAAGACTGGACCCTCGAAAGCAGTTGTGGGGAAAGCTGTAAGTCGGGGGAAGGGACTCTCACATGCGAGCAGGGAACCAACATGGGCGGCTGTCTCACTGTGACACTGAAGCCATGAGAGAACTTCTTGTGGAGATGTCTCCATACCATGAGCAAGAGAGACTCCTCTCCCTAAGTGAACTGAGAAAGGTTACTATAGAAGTGGTAAACTGACTGGAAATCTCAAGGGTTGTCTTTTTACATTGTCAGTGGGAGAAGGGAGTAAGGTCGGGGGAGGAGAAGTGGTCTAAAGGTTTAGTCTGATTATTTTTTCATTCTTTTAGGTCTGTTAATAAACTTCTTTATGTTCTTCTAAGTTTTGTGCCTGCTTTGCTTTCTCCTAATTCTTATCTCACAGAAAGAAAATAAGTAAGTAATGGATATTTTGAACCAAACCACTACAGGTGTATTGTCCTCAAAGAGAAAAGAAAGCTCACTCACCAAAACCTGATGAGTCTCTCTTTGCTTACAGTTCTGAGATCCATCCTTCAGGTTGGAAGCCTGGTGGAAGGAAACGGCTCTATGTTTAGTGTCCTCACATGAGGCCGTCCCGCGCTTAACTGTCTGTTTCCCAAATGTTTCTGGTGGTGGTGTTTGCATGTGGGACAGTCTTGGGGGACAGGCTTGGAATCTTTGTTATTATCTTTTGGTTCAGGACAACTTTTAACCAGAAGCTTAAAGCTTCCACAATTGAAGCATCTTGGCTTCTCTCTCTGTATCTTATTTGAAACTGCCAGTGCTTCCACCACCCCTTTTGAAACCGCCTGGGCTATTGTCACCTCAGGGGAGGTTAATTTAGTGCAGGCCTCAATCATTTGATCAATAGTAGGAGCAGGATCCAAAGGAAGAGCCTGGAGGATTTTTTACAATTCTCATTTGCATTTGCCATAGCCAATACACACAACAGCTCTTTCTGGGCTTCCAAATTCTCAACTTGCTTTTCAACTGAGTCTTTAAGTCTGTCAATGAACTTTATAAAAGTCTTATCAACTGCCTGCTTTATAGTGGAGAAATTATGAGAGGTGGTGTAGTCACTAGGCGTCAGAAACAAAGCTCTTTCAGCTAGCCTTTTAATATGTCCCAGGACCAGTTCAGAAAGCAGTTTTGCCTGATCCTGAGACTTTTCCAAAGTCCCTTCACTGCAGAGCTGGTCTAATGCCAAATTAGGTCTGTTGGGGTCTCTCTGATAACTTCAGAGGAGGTCCCACGACAGCCTTTTCCAAGTTCTTTCCCATAGCATGTATTCCTCAGGGGAGAGAAGGCACGACATAATGTTTTTTATGTCATGGGGGACGAGGGTGTTTGCGGCAAAGGTAGCTTGGATCAGGTTTTTAAAATAAGGGGAATTCCGCCCAAAGCTTCTTCCTGTTTTACAAAACTCTTTTAACTGTTCGTAGGGAATTGCCTCTCACCATGTGTTCTCTCCCCTCCGGTCGTATCAGACTGGGGCTGCTCTTACATCGAGTCTGCCTGCCAGCTCCCAGTCCCCTCCCCTTGCGGCCCGCCTCCTTATCTCTGCCTGGTAATCCTTGGTATCTGAGGTATCACTCTCTCCCTCTGAGGAGCAGGGGGGTATCCCGGTGCTGAACGCAGCGGGCCCAGCAGCCCCAGTCAGCTAGTGCTGCATTTGCTTTCAGTTTTGGTAGCATGGGGCTGGGCAGCACACGTGCTGATGTGGGGGAGCAACGCTGTGGGCGGAGTTAGGGAGGGGCCAGGGGCCCCAGCAGGCGCGAGTGAATTCAAAGAAGGCAATATGGCACAGCCAGCCAGGCCGTCTGCGCCATTTTGAAAACCTACTAGGGTCAACACAGCGGGATCTTGGGGTGTTGGGAGGAGTTTTAGGGGTCACCAGGGTGGGGTGATCAGTCCCGATCCCAGGAGAGGCTAGGGGGGACCTAGAAAAGCCAGAGGGCCGGTAGCTCCTCTGCACCACGTGGTGGATTACACTTTCTGATCACCCCTGGGGGTTGGGGTGGGGAGGAACACAAGGGAGAGGGAAGAAACAAAGGGGTGCCATCACCAAAGGGACCCAGATTCCCCAGCACTGCTGACTCAATCTCCGAATTCCTAACTGATTTATAAATAATGACAAACAGAGGGAAAAACCTTGCAACTGAGGCATCTCCACTTCGTCTGAGAAGGGTTAACTTCTCTCCAACTTTGTCCCAGAACCCAAGAGACTGTACAGAAGCCTTAGAAACATCCAGGAAAAACTCAAACAGCCAATGGACAAAGCATTTCAAATTTCTCTTAGAAAAGGGGAGTTTTCCCACCTTAAGATTATTCTTTATTTGGGAATATACCTCCTTTTGGGGAAGAGCTAACTTTCTACCCATCCTTCCCCAGAAGACTCTTCCCAGTACTGAGAGGAAAAGGTAAAACAAAAAAGTGCAAAAAGGGACCCAAACAAAGTACCACTTACACTGCTCCGGCACTCTGGGGGTCAAATAAAACTCTCAGCGTGGTCCTCTGGAGTTCAGCTGGTCCTCCCGACCCAGAGGGGTCCCAGATGCCCCTCCAAACAGACCTAATAAAATGTAGATCTGCTCCTCAGGGGAGCAGCAGCACTGAAACACGACTCCTGGTAGCTCAGAAGCTTCAGGGACGTTTTCAGGAACTTCTTAGCAGAAGTCCAGATTCAGGGGGGCACTTAATGCACTGTGTGCGGTTCGTGAAGGGCAGCTGCGTTTCCCTGAAACACCCCTGGCTATGGAATCGTTCTGGTGGGTGCAGTATGGCTCTCCAGCAGCCTTACTCCCTTCACCCACGCGGCTGTAAGGCGCGGGCTCTCACACACACACTCGAGCTGGATGGCTCCGCGTTCCCAGAGGCAAAGAGTCAGGAGGGCTCTCCCGTATGGCATCTCCACGGACGAGGTTTATTGCATCCTGCCACAAAGGGAGACCAGAGACCAACGAGAGCGGGACCAAGCAGTCCCAGGGCTTTTGTACCAGAGCAGAGGGAGCATCAGGGACCAATGATCTGAGGGCACGGGGGTGGTACAAAGGCAGGACTAGGGAAGGGGAGCCAATGGGGAAGGTCTGGGGGTGTGTAGGGTAACAAGCCAATGAGACAGACCAAGTCTGCATGGCACCACAAAGCCTGCTGGGAGAGGCTTCTCCTTTCTCACCATATTTGGGGGCGTTCTTAAACCTAGTCACCTCAACACAAGGTCAGGTTGGGTTTATGGCCATGCTAAAGTCTCCAGAGCGTGTTTGGTTCCTTTCTTAGCCCAGTGGTGTTTGGCTGTGCTCAGTCTCTGTTTATGCTGTATCTGTGTAGGACAGAAGTGTTTTTACTGGGAAATTCATCAGCACGGTGTCATTTTTAGTAGAACAGTGACTTTGAAATAGTATTAAGACATCACTATAACTCCAATCTGCTTGTTTTTTCACTACAATTTAAAATCTTCCAGCAATAATATATAATGCTAGTCAAGTTCTATTTTCTTTATGAAATATTTTGATCAATAGAGGGTTTTTCTCTTGCTAAGATATCTGATTGCCAGGTAGGTTTTTGAGGATCACATTTTATCCCTCTGATTCAACAACACTTTTCCCCCCCTCTCATCTTCATTCTTTCTTTCCAGAAAAGAAGAAATCACAAAGTTTAACCAGATCTTTGTTTCTGTTTCCTCTAGTTTCAGCAAAGTGGAAAACAGCGAAACACATTTTTAAAAAAATTTAATTCAAACCAGAGGAAGTCCCTGGTATTCCCTCAACTAAAAGAGACCTTGTAATATACATTGGCAGAACATATGAGTTATATCTATGCTGGTTTTTCATCTTTATTTTTCTCTTGGCAATTCTACTACTTTCATTCTGCATATCTTTTCTGTTTATATTTCATCACAGGCTCAGTCATCTTTGTTTAAACTTTTTTTCCTATGATTTTCTTCATTTCCCCATGTTTCTTCTGGTTGAAAACTGATTTTACTCACAGCATTAAAACACCTTGAAGGAAATCTTCCATATCTGCCCCAATTCTAAATTCTCATAGCAATTTGTTGGTACATTTATCTTTCATTTAAGTTGCTAAATGATTTCTTTTCCCTTCTGTTGCACTGTCATTTTTTCCCAATTATCCATCAGTTTCAGTATTTCTGTGCTTTAGAGATGAACAATAACAACTTCAGGCAGTGTGCTGTATTAAATTATTTATTCTGCTGTCCTTATCAGGAGCCTGGTAGTCTACAAACTCAGAAATGTACAAGACATACAACAAAGGCTTGGAAATTTAGAGTCAGAGTGCTTTTGATCATAGAACTATGGATTTAAAAACATGAAAACAAGGGGTCATGCAGATAAATTTACCATTTAAGAAGTTTTTTGGACCAATGTATTGGAGAATCTACAGCTGGTTATCACAGCACCTTCCAAACAGCATCTCTAGAACTCCACTCTTCCAGGCTTTCTCATAGGTTTTGGCCAAATTCAACATGCTTTTTCAAACTACCCTTTATCTAGCAGCTTCTCCCATTATTTGAATTACTGCTAGTTGGCTTCACCCTGTTTATATTAATCATGGATATGATTAATCTAGATTGATATAAATTAGCAAAACCCCACTGCAGCAAAGCAACACAGTGAAGCACATTATGAGTGAAAAGCTACAGTTTAGGTGGTGAATTTTACCCTCTTAGTGGATGTCACCTAACATGTATTGCAGTGGCTGCCAGCATCAATTCAACACTTCATATGTGCCTCTGATGAGACCTGTGTCATCTGAGGATAAATACGTGAGCATGTCACAGCTTGAATTCTGTTTGGCTGCCTGGAATAGTCTGTAACTCAAAATCTTCCTAGTTTCTGGCAAGATATCCTCATCAAGCAGACAAATCTGTGCGAATCTAGTCTCTGACGTCAAGAAATCCCAGACTTTGGGTGCCCCTCTCAGCACACAGGGCAACTTCTGTGCTGCTGGAAGCTGCAGCTGCTCAGCTGAAGTAAAATATTGAAGACACTCATTATGTAGTTGCTCACCTGTTGGGTATATGACCCTCTCAATCACTGCCTTTCTTTATCTTCCTCTCTCGTTCAAGCAGCGGGTGAGATCCTGCGGGCTCTCAGCTGGAGCTGAGCTCTTCATGCTCCTGTTGCATATGGATCAGGGAATGATGCTGCAGCTCTGCCTTCAGCTCTGAAATCTACTCACTTGCATGGGAAAATAGCACTGTGCTCCAGCTGACCATTCTATAAAGAAGTCAGGGGGTTTTATTGACTCCCACTTTTCATGGAAATTGCACATAGACCCTAAATAAAATAGTATTTGTTATTAAGATTCAAAACTTTTAACCAGGCCAAATACAGAAAAATCTACATTTTTCCCCTGAATAGTTTTGTCTGCTTATAGACCTGAGCGAGAGATACAAACTGATTTCTTCATATGTTTTTGATAAGGCCCTGACTAACCTGACTAAGATCTGACTAACCTTTCGAGGGCACCATTCTGGCACTGGTGATATGATGCCCAAAACTGAGCAAGAAGATATTCAGACAGCTACAAGAGCAGGTATTTTTTTATTCAGCACTGGGAGTGAGGGGGATCTCTCTGCCACAAAACTCACTCAAGCTTCTTTAGCCTTCAGTTACATTTTAAAAGTCCTTCCACACAACGTCACAATTACAACATACCATTAGCATACTCATATTTGCATAAAGCTGCGTCATGGTTTTCAACAGTTTGTTGCTCCCGCGCATGCATCAGTTCCTTCTGTGGTGGTTGTCAGTCTTCTGGTGGTCTTTTGATGAAGGCTTCTGTAGTCTTCCTCACGTTTGAACTTTTAACCTCTATTTTCAGCACATGCCTGTTGCTTCTTCTTTTTCAGTCTAACTTGTTTTTTAGCTAATTTTGCAGTTTGCAAGTTCCATTAAAACTTGCTATCTTGCTCTTGATGGCTCATGTTATCTCACTGGCTTTGCTATCTTGCTTTTGCTGTTATCTTGCTTGCTTTACCTGCACATCTTTTTACAAGGTTACTTGTGGTTAACCTTTTGTTTCATACCACTTAGGCTTCAGACAAAGGAATGATATGTTCCGGTGGGATATATGCAAATTCAGTTCAAACCTCTAAGCAGGACAGGAACTAAATGTACCACATAGCAGAGGAAATTTTTAACCAGTGGCTATTAAGCCTTTCTTCCATGACTATATATTGCATCATCTAAAGAAAAATCCTGAAAGGTCTCCCTTGTTTTTCATTTTTTGAAAAAAACCCTGAATTTTCAGGTTCACATTGCGGTCAAAGCATCTCTTTTATTTCCCATCTCCCCCTTAGAGCCTCAGCACAAGCAGTACTTTCCTCATCAATACATTTATTTTCCAGAGCAGCTTTGACATGCAGAACTAGCTGAAACAGAGCTGTACTTTAGCACCTTCTAAGACACCCCTGTCAAGTTAGGATTTAGGGAAGATCAGGAAGTCTGTATGAATACTGCTAAATTTAAATTGTGCAGAAAGAAGGAACCACATTTCCATGCGCCACAGTCAAAGTTTTCACATTAGTAAACTAAAGGCATGTGAAAACGGGGGGATGGTCCCAAGAAACACAAAACACAAAGCTACATCTCTATCTATGTCTAGCCAGGCCACAGGGCATCTTTGACAATCCTCATGTAGTTTAACCTTCTGTATGTTAGGTGAGAAGTTCTCTGCTGCAATTGCAAGATCCTAGTCTGGCTGTACAGCTTCCTTCACAGAGACAGCTCCATTCACCCTGCTCTTCTGAAGTGCTGAAGTATAAATAGAACACCTACAAGGAGAAATAGAAAAGGAAGGAAAGTTGGGGTTATATCCCATATCTGCTTGCACTATCAGGCTTCTCCTGAGAGGTTTCAGACTGGTTTGTTTTTGAGAGTCTCTGCTTGTGCAGCGCTTGATAACAACGTACTTGAGACACTTCTGTCATGTAGGACAAAGCTCTTCTATCAGGAATGGCTCATCTTTCTCAATGGCATTTCCATCTGTGTTTTGAAGCATAGGACTTACACCCATCCTTCAAACTCTTGGAAAAAACTTCACTGGTATTTGATGAGTATATCTTTAGCTGCTGGAAGGATTCTTACTGCAGGGTGGCTTTAGGGTCCTTTCCCAGTCTAGAACCTGAGGGTTGCTGTTGCTGGGACTGAGGCAGTTGAAGAGATCAATGCAACTGAACCCAGTGAACCTTCTCTGTGTGAGCTCCTTCCTAAATCCTCATCCTGCTTGGAAACACCCTCTCCTATGAAGCACTGAGGATATATAACCTCTTTACAGAATTTGATCAAAAAACACTTTGTTTCAGAGTATCCTGGCTGAGCTGCGTCAGCTGAGCTGTAATTCAGAACGACTTGGTGTTCATGTGGACACAGCAGATGTGACAAAACAGATTTTTCTGTATAGACACAGATGGAGCTGGGAGCCCTTGGAGTCTTGAGCACAGATCAGAAAAGCTGAGCCTGTGCTCAGGCAGGTGGGGTGAGGATGAGCAGAGCAAATCATTCCCCTGGGCCATGACTGCTCCTTTCATGAGCTGCTGCTGGTGTGACAGAGCCCCAACAGCCTCCAGCAAGCTCAGTCCAGCCTTAGAAGGCAGATTCCTGTGGGTAGAAGTCATCTCTGTTTGTCCCATGTCCTCGTGTGTTTAGTATTAAAGGAAGCGAGAACAAGTTTTACATGATGAAGCTTTGCCAGGGACAAGTCAAGTTCAAGTTAAAATTAGAGTTACAAAGTACCTGTTCACCTCGGGACACCTTCCCTTTCCCATCCTTGGGCCAAGTAACACAACTGCACAAATTATCATAATCCATATCAAAATAATTTCCGTGGCAAAGAAAATCCCCATGCAGACATGTCCTGAAATACGCACCAGCTTTTCCCGATAGAACTTTCCCTTTAAAACAAACCTTTGGAAAGTTTAGTTGGTTTGTTTCGACTTCTGCTGTTTCAAGGAGATTTCTTCCTTCCTGGAAAGCATTGGATACTTTTTTGGGGGGTTCCTGTGTGTATCAGCAGCTCCTGAATACAGGACTATGACAACTTATGCACTTTCTTGAAATACATACTCTGACTCTTTTTCACCTCCTACCTCAATCTCCTTGGTGACCAGGCCACTTTGTGCTCTTTGTGCCTTTTCTTCTTTCAAAGGATTTGGAGTTTCCCCCTTTTTTATCTTTTGTGTGCTCATCCCATTCGTTGGTCTCTGGTTTTTGTGTTTGATGATTTATTGATAAATAAAATGTGTTCTGTTTCTCTATACAGTCTTGATCCTCAACCAAAACACCACAAAGCTCAATAAAAATCCAAGCCACCAGGAATAAACCCAGGAGATAGGAGCAGACAATAAGAATGGAAAAGGGAATATTCTAATAATATTTTTTTCCTAAACACTATTTCCTCATGCATTTATATGAGGTTTTCTAGACCCAGCTTTGACCATGAGATATAAAGTACCAAATAATTTCTGTTTCAATTACAAATTGCTGAAACTTCTTTTTCTGTTGGCCTGAATGTAGACATATGAATATTCAATATATATATATGCATTTCTTTCTCTGCTATTTAATTAATGGATGATCAGGGTCATAATCTGTCAGTCAGATTCAAATCTTTATTAAAAAAAATTTGAAGATTTTCACAGCAATAGAAATGGTAAAATATCCAAGCTTTCAAATGAGCCCCTCTGTGCAAGCTCTGTAATAAATACACCTTCAACATCTTCTGACCTCTTCATTTTTCGTTGCAAAGATTAATAATAGGTATCTTAGCAACGATGCTGTATTGTCAGCACATGTTGGGGACTTGGCAGCATTCAAGGTCGATCTGCAATAAGCTTAGATTGAATGCCATTAGCTAGATGCCACTTTGCCTCTGGATTTTATTGCTAAATTTTTATTCCTGGAGGGGGAGAAAATACCATGCTGACACAATTAATATTTGGACCGCAGCAGAAAGGTCTGAATCACTTACATGACTTGTATGTTGTAAAAGCCCCGTAATAAATTATATTTTAACCATTTGAAAACTGAATCTATTTGGGGTAATTTCTGCATGGAGTAGTCATTAAACTGCATGCAGTTATGAATGCAATGGTTATGGGTTTGATTCACAAGAATACGAGCTCAAATGACAGTTCTGAACCAGGAGAATCAGGTACATATGGTCATCTGTTGGCTGACTCCTCTGGGAAAGCCAGATCCACAAGATGATATTAGTGCCTAAAACAGGGATGATGTAACTCCATCCAAAAGTTTTAAATACAAAATCCCTCTTTAGCTACTGCACAAAAAGAGCCATCAAATAAAACCTGTATGTGGGTGTTAGGGCAATGATGGGTTTTGCTGAAAGGGGGAAACAATTAAACTCTGTTTATAGTTCTTAGACTTGCAAAAATCTGAAATGAGGGATTCATTCAGGCAGCTCATCCTCATGGCTACAGGAGAGACAACCAGTAAGAACATCCTTGGTGCATGGTCTTCCCCTTCACAATGTTTGATTAAACCAGCAGTAAACTCCCATTGCCTTTTGAGAGCAGAGGGATCTCACCCTAAATTTGATCAGTTAAGACTGAAAAATGAACAACACTCTGGAAAGTGATATGGATTGAACCTTTAAGGGTTGGCAGTCACCAAGCTTTAAACCTGCTATGGCCAATCACACAGGCAGAGCTGTGTAATTCTAGGGTAGTTTTCAGACTACTAAATAACACAAGACAAAGGGTTGGAAATCTCTTCCTGGAGCTTTAAAATGCTGTAACATTTAACATCTGTCCCTTGGCTAATCCCTGTCCAGTGATAGCATGAGTTCAATAATTTCCTATGATTTTGGAAAAGCTTATTCATTTTTTACTTCTGCATAGGCTTAGTCATGTCTGTCTCTGCCCCAGCATTTCCCTTTCCCCAAATGCCTGTTTTTGCAGGGTTTTATGGGACAATCTGACTCAATACCAGAGTCAGACTTGAATGGGGAGAACAACAAACCTATTATGGTGCAGGTTTTCAAACTGTGGCACATGAAGTAGGTGGCCCATGACCCTTGAGATAACAACTGTTAGCTGATTTCCTTAAACTAACTCAGTTTTCCCCTGTAATTTCCATGTTTCCAGTGTAGAGAATCAATTTCTTGTGGAAAAAATGAAGAATTATGACAATAAAAAAAAAGGAGAAAATGTCAGATCAATGCCCCATTTAGCGTTCCTGCTACCACATGGTTAATGGCATGATTTAATTTTTCTTTCCCTTGAAAATGTTTATATTCAGTAATATGTCATTTCTTGTGCTTGAGATTAGAGAAAATACAATTATAAATCCAGATCTGATGCATAATTTTCTCATACAGTCAACTTTTCCCATTGTTCATATACTACAGCCATGTCTAATTTATTTCTCATTAGGCTCTGGCATCACTAGCTAGGAGTAAAGCATTCAGAAGTAAATCAACAGACCTGAGAAGAATTTTTAATAATTATTCTTTAAAAAATACACCAAAAGTTAAATTATTCAGTCACATAGGGCTTTTTTCTTTAATTTCTATTTTGGAATTTTTAAAAAATTTAACTGCCCCCTCCTTTTTCTTCACATCCATTAATCTGTACCCTGGGTAGTATGTCCCAAGTGCATTTATCATAAATAGGTTATCTGAAATCGTTATCACCAAAGAAAATCAAACCAAAGTTTATTCCAGCTACTCATGTTATATTTCATATTGTATATTCCCTGGAGACCAGATTATGAGCTTTGAAGTCTCTCTCTTGAGCAGAAATAGCTTTTCCTGGTTGGCCCTGTACCTTGCTTTGCTGGTTTGGAGTCAGGCACGTAATAGCAGTTCTTCACTCTCTCTGTGGTGTTTCCTATACCATAGGGGAAAAATATGCAAAACTATCAACATGCATCCTGCCTCCTCTGCTTGGTCTGCAGGTACAGCAGTCCCTGGTAGGAACACAGGGCAGAGGACGTGCCTTTGGTCCCATTTAGTGATGTTTTGTGACACCATCCTCCATTCAACCTAAAAATGCCCATAAAATGTAGAATAATGCTCTGAATTTAATTCCTTGGTTCCACCCCAGGGGAATTGTCCCTGTTGAGTTTCTGCAGATTGTTGTGTCAATATGTTAGTTACCTGAGTACACCTTGTCCTGTTAAAATGCCCGTGGTGCTTCTTCCCACTTGGAATTTTGTTCACTTTAAGTTTAGTGGAATGGGGCCCTTTGTTCTTTTAAGGGAATTCCCTGGTACTCTGAGGCCTGGGGCTCCTGCACAGAGGGGCTTCTACTGCTGGTAATCATTAAATGCGGGGATTTTTAAAACGTACTCCTCTCACAAATGCCATTTGATTTGTTCCATTTAATTGTGTCTATTAGAGCTCTCCCTTTGTGATTTGATAGTGTATTTTTACTTGAGAAACCTAAGGCTCATTATATTCATAAAAAAGTGAAAATATGTGATAAAAACTTGAATTCATGTGCCTTTCTCTTTTGTCATGTGCGTTTTGCACCTCTCCAAAGAAATACATTCAACATGCCTTGCTCATGTTTGCTTTTGCTTTAGTCCCTTGCACTGTAATTCCTTATTAAAATACTGAATTAGGGAGTTAATGAGGATACACAGGGGCTTACACCTTTAGGTCTCTTTTCCTCTTGTGCAGATTGACAGTGCTGAAGGAGATTGCCCCTGTAAAGAATATTTAGAGCCCCTTTTCCTATGAATTCTGTTGGATTATCTGCCCTGTCTGTGACAGGTGTGTGAAGTGCCTTCCCCACAGAACCCAGGAGGTCACATCACTTACTGCTTATTATCCAAACCAACAAATCAGTGAATAACATGAACTGGAATTTTGGTACCAGTCAAAGAAAATGTTGGAAACAACACCACCACTACCACCGATAATATCAATAATATAACAAAAATAAAGATGATACCAATGCAATGGTCGATGAAATCACTGATGGTGACATAAGAGTATTAAAAAATAGAATAAATAGGCAGTTAACTTTAAAATTACAAACTATTCTGTGGTTTTTGTGTATTACTTTTCCCAGTGTGTTGTGAAAGCAATAGCAAACTAATAGTGAAGCATCATATGAAAATAACCCACTGCCAAATTAACATCTGCTTTCAATTAAACAGGTGTATCAGAAATTCAGCATATTCATATGCTTAATTATGGATTGTTATTACCAGGAAGTAGAGAGATACTCTAGTAATTAAACATAGTTGAAGATTGTTGTACTTTTTCTTTATAAACTTATTTTGCTTGTTTGAAAGAAATTAACTGTTCTCAAACTGATCATGTTGAGGAGTACATCCATAATTTAAACAAAATTTGGGAGTGGAAATAGTTTATCTTTAAGATGCACCTTATTTTGAGGTTTTTGATGCATGATTTTAGGTCATTCATGCTATCAGTGCTTTGCTAGAGGTAACATCAAAAGCTTTCTTCTCAGAAGATGGTGAGTTATCTCCCTTCTCAAACACTGAATATTGAGTGTCAAAAGTTCAGCCCCCACAAATGGAGACA
This sequence comes from Aphelocoma coerulescens, assembly GCF_041296385.1. Taxonomy (NCBI): domain Eukaryota; kingdom Metazoa; phylum Chordata; class Aves; order Passeriformes; family Corvidae; genus Aphelocoma; species Aphelocoma coerulescens. The sequence goes on along the minus strand of NC_091031.1, from coordinate 5,593,407 downwards.
CATGAAACTGGAATTCCCATTAGTAAATGTTGACCTTTTGCTCGTGTGTCTCCCTAAAGGCATTTGACTGAAGAATTCCTACATGAGACAGATATTGACCGGGGATTATGGACTAAAACGTCAGAAGTGCCTGAAAAATTTATTGCCAGTGAGTTTTGGTTTTGATGAGCCAACTTGAGACAACCAATGAGTCATCATTGCCCAAAAGAACAAACTGTCAGGGTCTGGGGTAGGATCTGGAAGCTGATATAGGATTTACAGAGAAGCAAAGCCAGGCCAACAAACAAGAAAATAGGTAATGTTACAAGGTAGTGTTTACATGCAGAGTTAAAAAGAGCAACAACCCCTCCATGTTAGTTTCTGGTAGAGGTTTGCTCTGGTAGAGCAGTTTTGGCCCAGCCCAGCATCTGTGAGGGTCTTCCTTGCTCACTTTTGGACAGCCCCCACATGGAGACAGGTCATTGCTCCCTTGGGCTTTCTGTTGAGTGCTCCCTGCTCTGGACAACACACCTACCTCAACACTGAAATAAGCAGTGAGTTAGTCAGCTTTTGCTCTCATGGAAAAAAAGAGGTGTGTGTGGGTCTCTCATCCAGTTTGGAGAGCCAGATTCAGTCAGAATGTGAAACAAGAAGTAAACATGTGTTGCTGTTTCATGAAATCATGGTGGCTTTCCTTGACTTGCCTGTACTTGGGGAGGAAAAAACCACATTGTTGACATAGTGTTATTTCATATTTTCCTTCTCTGCTGCCACTAGTTTAATTAACCCCCTACTTCACTGCTGTTCACAGTCAACCCACTTGTGTCCATTCCTCTGTGGTTTATGCCCCAGCCCTCATCTTCAGCTGCATAAATTGGCTGACTTGAAAACTGCTGATACAGACCTGTCATGGTGTTTTCCTCAGCTTTGTAAATTATGTTTTCCAGGTGAAGGACATTGTGTTAATGAACATTCTGTATGTGCCTGCTTCACTTCAGGCTGTGTTTTCTGAGAGATGTGAGAAGTCAAAGTGAACTTCATACAGCTGAACACAAGCAGGTAGAAAGATAAAAACAACAGCTGAGAACCTCTCCAGTAGGAATGGAAAAATGATTCAATTTCCCTCACAGACCAGCACCAAATCTTTTTGCTTATATCTTTCTCGCCAATGAATCAGAAGAGAAAATTCTGTCATTAATTTTCAAATTAAACAAGCCTTAATATCAGCTTCTCCAGCTACTTCTGCTGTGGGGTCATGGGCATGGCTCAGGAGGTTCACAGAGTACTGAGCCAGGAGCAGCTGAGTTGAGTAGTAAAAACTGTACTAAGCTCCTCCTTATCCCTGGACATTAATGTGGGGAGGACTGGATTAACCTAATTAATTTCTAAACCTCTGTACTTCCTCTAGTTGTTCTCCCTCCTTCCCCCAGTTTTCTGTGACATATCCATGTAGCATCTCTCTATGTTATTCCAGACTTTACACAGTGGAAGAGACATAGGTTTTTTCTTTCCTTCCCTCTTACCCAGCATACCAGACTTAAGCAGGAGTAAAAACAAAGAGCAAGTGCATGAAATGCTGCCCCTGTTCATGTAAATCTGAGGTAGTTACCAGAATAGATTGAAAATGGAATTTTCATCCCATCGGCATATCCTTTTAACTTAGAAACCATACCAAATGTAAAAGGGTTGAGGGAAGCGGAGTTTAAATTTAATGAGATATTTTAATTTCATAGTTTCAAATTTTGTTTCACTTCAATGACTTCAGTGTTTCTGTTGGACGGTACAGCACAGCTGAGACAATGGAAATGAAATGCTGTGATAATGCCACTGAAACTGTGGGAAAAACAAAAAACTCTCCAACAACACTTTTAGTGTTGGAGAATTGAGGCATTACTTTATTCTGGCCAGGATGTTGTTCTGGCCAGGATGTGCAACAGAAATCATTTCATCCACACATAGCCCTGGTTGTGCAGAGAAAATCATTCCATGACACATGGATTTTATTAGACTTTTCACATACTTTATACAGCCAAAACCCATAGAAAATCATTGGTTCAATGTTCATTGGTCCCAAATCACGCAGTTCTCAGTATTTGGTATCCTATTGGATACGGATTTCTTCACTTCCGATGCTAACTAGGGTCTCATTCTTATCTCTCTTTTCCCAGACCAGGTGTCTCTGATCATACAGGTGATGTCTGGAGTTGATGGTTGTTAATGGTTGTTATTTTTCATGTATCTTCTGTGCTACTCCCAGTCTGTTGAGGTGTTAAGCTCATCAGACCACACCTGGTGGAACAGTCCCCTGAAAAGATACTTCAATTCCCTTCCCCTGGGGAAAAGGCAAACAAAACTGACTAAAGATACATGAAAAATTTTAAACTTTATATCATTTCCAACAATAACTTTTCACACAGAAGATTGAGTAATCTGATCTGTTATCATGTGTTCTGATTTTTGTAAATCAGTTTTATTTGGTGGAGCAAAGCTTTTATTTGGTGGAGGAAAGCTTTCAAACAATTTCTGTGTTCACCCAGAAGAAATAACATAGATTGTATTTCAGACAAACCTGCAGCCAGAGTAACCCAGCTGAGTTACTGCACAAACCACAGAGCTGCTTCAGACTTCCACAAGCACAAGGAAATCTATCCAATAAATCCATTAACAATTTTCTTCTCCTGTATCCTTTCACCCCCATGACACAGTCACCTTCAGTGGACGTACAAATTACTGGGTTCATGCAGTTTATAATTACCTTTTAAGTACTCAGTTGGCACTTGGAACAGCCAAATTTAGCTGGTTTATTATAAAGCTAGAAATAACCATAGGTATTTTGTCTATTATTCTGGCTTCTCAGCACAAAGGCTCTGACTGAACTCTGCTTCAAACTATTGCCAGCTACTCAAAAGGTCTGTGTTCCCTGTTACTGCCCCACAGAGAGCACAGATTATTTAGGTTGGGGGTTGATGTTAGAAGTCTGGTGAATGAGATTCAAGTCAAGTTGGAAAGTATTAAATTTTAACGTCTTTTAAAAGAACTAATCAAATTGTAAATACATGAAGTAGTATTTGCTGAACTGACTTTTTTCCTCCTATTGATCCTTAGCCAATTTATAAGGTGCTTTGAAGTAGAATAGCTTGAAAAAATGAGTTGTTTTAGGACATTTGGAAACATCTATCAAAGAGATGCAGCTTTTGCATCTCTTAGCAGCAGCATTTGGGCTCATTGGGAAACCCACCTGTTTCTCCAGTATTGTGATGTAGAGAAGTTCATGAAAACTTTATATAGTGCAGGTGAGTGATCTCATCTTTGTGTCTTTAGTTCAGCAGAACTAAGTGAATTAAGAACCAAGCAGAACTAAATTCTTCTGATAGAGTTTTACAGGGCTTTTATTTCTTCCTACTGACACCAGTAACCTATATTTGAAAGAGAGAGGTATATTTTAATTTCTATTTTTATTTTCACAGCAGAATGAGTGTTCATCATACTTCATAGAATGACCAAAAGATTAAACCTTGTCTCACTTTCACAGCTTTTAATTTGGATCAACTTCAAGGGAGCTAATCCAGACTTGAATATTTTAAGTGGGAGCAGGAAAATTTGACTCAGTATGGGCTTGATTCTGATTTCAGATGTGGCTGTCATCACCACAGCTCTTACTTGATTCAAAACCTTGGGTTAAGTGTATTAGCTGTGTGGCCCCATCTTTTTCAGGTGGAAATTACTGCAGGACTATTTAAATAAAGTCTTAATCAGGAGCCATACAAACTCCTGATTAAGGTTTTTAAATAACAAACTTGAAGTTAAAACCAGCAGGGCATAAGAAATTCCCAGAGTGGTGAATACAGAATCATTAATCTGAACCACTCTGAGTTTCTTCTCTGAATGTGTTAGTAGAGTGCTTAATTAAATTGTGATCCTACTCTTAGAAAAGTATCTGCTGTGACGTTCACTTTTTGCTAATCAGAAATGCTATCCAATAGAACTCATAAAAACAAGTTGTCACTTAGTATTTGAATATGGAATAAAAGAATGTCATGGAAAAGATTTGCTTTCTCTTAAGTAGCAAACACTGCAGCATGAGACCAGCAAGAAGATCAGTATTGAGGTCTGAACGTGTACCAAATCTCCCAGAACTGTGTGGACCAGGTGTCTTGGGGTGACTTTATGATGTGTATCCCATATCGCTGCCCTATGCCCAGAAATTAATTCTTGTGCCTTTCTATGCCTTTAAACTGAGCCTGAGAGGGAGAAGGAAAAACTGAGCAAAACTTTCTCAAAGCAGTTTGCAGCTTGTTCAAGGTCACACAGAGATACCAACTTTTTTTCCAGCCATGGCAGGGAAGCGAGGAAGCACCTGGCTTGCTGCTTCCCAGTCAGCTTTTGGCCAGTTGTTCAGTTTCTTTTTCTCTGGAGAGAGACTGAGAGTTGAACTTTGTTTTTCCTTCCCTGGACTTTCAGATTTTCTCCCTTTTCTACTGGACTGCTTCAACATCAGAGCACATCAGGAGGACTTTCCACCTGGCACAGAGGGCCTGGCCTTGGGCCAAGCCCCAGCTCCGAGGAGACCAAAGGGAGGACTCTGACACTTTCCCAGGTTTTTTCCTCCACAGCAAAAGATTTTATTATTTAGCATTATTTTCCTTTCCCCATGTGTTTGTTAAATAAATAGTTTTATCTCCTTCACTTTCCATCAAGGAATATTTATTTTTCCCAAACCTGGTGGGGGAGGGGTGGTTGTGCCTTCTCCCAGAGGATATATTTCTACATTTGGCCAAACCGGAGCACCAGGATAAGGACAGGACTGAGCAGGGCTCCTCCACATCCCTGTGACTCCTGTTTGCAGTGATGCAAAGCACAATTAGCAGAGATTCAGTGGAGTGATGTCAATGGAAAAACAGAGTAAACCAAAGTCAGAATCAGAACCATGAGTTTACGCACGTTTCCTTTCTATTTACCACCTGGGTTTGCTGCTGTTCCCAACCCATCTTGTAGAAGAAGCTGTCACAGCAATGCACGAATTTGATGCTGGAGAGAACCCAAGCAGTTGTCTTGGTTTGAAAGACAGGTGTCTGCTAAGGAAGGTAGGAGCCTCCCTTGGAGTGGAAAATGCAACCCGCTTCCCTCCGAATTATTGTAATTTTGAAATTAAGGGGCTTTCAGACAAAGATATGAGGAATAGGTATAACAGTTCTTTACTAATATATATATATATATTAAACAAGGCAAACGAACAGCAATAACTGTGGCAGTAACAGCAATCAATCACAAACCCAGTCCCAGCCTTCTCGGCTGTCAGGCCCTTTCCCCTCGGGTGCAGTTCCGCTCGCAGCCAGCAGGGGCGCTGGCGGCTCCCGGTGAGCAGGGCAGGTGCGATGGCTCCCCCGCGGCTGCAGGGGGCGCTCCGGAGCGAGCTCGGGGAGCACGCGGCTCTGGTGCCCTGGGATCCCGGGGAGGGATGGGACAAAGGAGCTTCACAAAGCCCTGGGCAGCTGATCCTGGTGCCCCAAGCAGGACCCTCGGGAACAGCAGGGATGAACACAAAACTCTGGGTGGTAGATGAGATGTACCAAACTCTGGAGCTGCAGCGGAAACCCCAGGACTTCTCAGGAGGCAGGATGTGCGGAGCTACAGTGTAGCGAAACTCAGAGGGGGTGGCACAGCAATGGCAGGGACAGGGCAGGAAAAGCGGGCTTGGGATCCCGGGGTTTTCCCTGAGGCACAGAAGCAGATGGTGAAAAAGTCTCTCTTTTTAGTGAGGAAGGGTGTTAGGGTCCCGGTGCAACAGCCGCTCCAGCGAGCAAGCTCCACTCATGGTAGAAGGAAGGCAGCAGAAGCAGAAACCCACAGTGGTGACAAATTCTCTCCGCAACAGCAGCCACTCTCTCCTCTGAACCTCAGGAGAACAAGAGAGCTAGGGGCTCCACCCAACCCCTTTTCCCAGTTCAAATCTCCTGGCATCTCTGCCCTACACGAGAAAACCCCAGGTGAAAGAGGGTAGCCAGCTGGACCCGTCCCCCTGTGGCCAGGTCTTTTTGTCTCTCTGAAGTACCCAGTAATTTGTCTCCTAGTATGGAGTCTCCTAGTATGGAAAATTCTTTAAGAGAAAAACAAAAGGAGAACTCCTAAAACCCCAACAGCAGTGCTTTGTATTTTGGCCAGGATCTTCTACATTTTCAGTGCAGGGTACCCTTAGGTGCAACTCAACCTCAGTTTTATCACTGCTGAGGAAATGCTTCCTGGTCCCCCACTCAGGTCGATGGGGTCAGTTGTTTAGCTGAGGTTATCTCTCTAATCACATTGATGAGGAACAGGAGAGCTCCCAAGAACCCAAGTTCTACTGGCAGACAGAGCAGGTAGGACACAGCATTCAGGTGGCAAAGCTGCTTCTCTTCAGGTTGTAAACAGCTTTGCCTGAGACATCATCTGGAGGAGAGTTGGGATTCTGTGAAGCTCATTAGTCATCTAAAGAGATTAGGTGTTAATGATCTTTGGTGTTAAAAATTTGCATGGAAGGGGGATGAACAGCCTGTAAATTACTGTTTGAACCTGCCTCTGTGCTGGGCTCTCCAAAGATTTCTCCTACACATCTTCTGCTTCTCTTTTCCAGACTCTTCCATGCATTTCCTTAGTCTGGGGGTGACTGATGCCTGTCAATCACTGGGATGAAGGGGGCTATTGATTTTTGACAAAGGTGCCATTTCCCCCAGCCCAGAATTGGCCCCCAGCAAGCCAAATGTGAGATTTGTGCTGGTCAAAACTGTGTCTTCACCACTGATCTTTCCAGTGCCAAGTGACACAACTGTGACACAGCCTGAGTTGGTCCAGGTGGGCTCAGCATCACCTCCAGAGAATCCCAACCTCACAGACACGATGATTCTCTGTAGGTGTTAGATTTTTTTTCCTTGAATTGTGACTAAGCAGAGGAGTTCCAAATGGAAAATTCAACTGGCACTGGGAAGGAGGAAGAAAGGATTCTCCAGGGAGAACTAATAGGTCACTGCAGGAAGGCCCAGCCCTGGAAGTCCAGCAGGACTTAAATCAATGGGTATGTTATCAGCCCTGGGCTAATTGCCCTTTCCCTGTATTCAGTAAATGTGCACACCCTGAGATTAAGACTGGATTTGGATTCCGCTCTCTTTAACAAAACACTTCTCCACTTCTCCATTGAAGTTTCAGTAATTCAAGGCTCCTGCGAGGTGCCTACTGCTACAATTTCAATTTAGTTAAAAATGGGTGAGCAAGCTCAGCCCATCCCAGGAGATTCCCAACTACTCTTTGCAGGACTTAGAGAATTTCTTAGACTCCCCATGCAGCAAAGCTCAAATATGCAGCTAAAAATGAAGTTCCTTTTATAGGTATTTTTTATATATTCTCTAATTTAAGGAAACGAGTTCTTTACAGCAAGTAAACATAGGGTATGTGCAATGAATATTAGAGTGCTTAAAAAAGGAAAACAATATAATATATTCTCTGTGTGATTGGAGTATCCCCAGCGCTTGTTTTCCAATTAAGTGGAAAACCACAGAAAAGTAGGGATTATATAAAAAGAATATATCTGCCATCACATCCAGGATATTGGTAGAAGCAACTAACAGTAATTTTTTATCTCAGAAGAGTGTTGTGAGAATTAACTCATATCTGAAAAAAAGGCTTTTAGTTCTGGGATGGAAGACCCTGGACAAATATAAACCATTTCAATATTTTGAACCAGTCTGGCAAAATTTCTTCTGCTATAATCCAATTCCTCTTTGCTGGAACTACTTGCACTAGGAGATGGAAATAACAATAAGGACATTATGGATTTATCTTATATATGAAGGAAGTCACTGCTTGATGCAACCTGTATGATTAGATGGGGTTATTACTGATTAGTTAAACATTAAAATGGTTCTTGCAATCAGTTAAAACACCATCCTAAGCTTTTTATGAGACTTTCCACACACAAGTCAGATTTTGACAAAAATGTAGAGATTGCTAGCACTTGTGTTGGTCTCTTAAAGCTGCACACAGAAAAAACAACTGTTTTAAACAAATACAATTTTTGAGGTCTAAATGTAGAAACATTAACTTTCAAGGTGGTATATAAACTAACATCTTCTGGAGGCTTTGTTGATTTGATATGACAGTGCAGAATTTTTATCTCACCAGTGAGTGATATTTTGCATATGACGTTTGCAAACACAATATGTTTTTGTCATATAAAATACAGTTAATTTTGCTCACCACCACAAGGGAAATGTTGGAGGAATTTTATCAACATGTTCTGTAATGAAATTAATTTTGGGGCTCCCAGGCTCAGTAACTTTCTCAGAAGAAGAAATAACACTTCTTAGTCTCACTCTGATGGTTGCTGGCAACTATAAAAGTTTGTAAATACTTTAAACAGGAACATTTTAAAAGGTTAGAAATTAACCATGGTGAAATTTGCTGCTCCTTTCTCTCATTTCAGAAACCTGAAAGAGTAAAAGCAAAGGGAAACAGGTGGAGTGAGTACAGAAGCAAAACCTAGAGAAAATTAATCCAGCTCAGAGAGAGGTGCAGGAGTTTTAACAAAGGATGTGACTTAACCATAATAACTTCTGCAAGGATGGATGATCCAAGACATTGGCAGCATGCAGGTATCACATGCTGAGTGGCTGGTTCACTGGTGGGTATCCCAGTTTTTACTGCATTTATCCCAGTCCATGCCTGGCAGAATGTCCAAGTTTGAAATCCAGTAGCTAGTTTGGAAGAAACCACTGTCATGTAAATGTCAGAGCATGAGATATGGTGGTTTGGACCAGAAACATCCACTTGTCCAAGAGGAACCTGCCTTTCCTCCTGGGAAGGCTGTAGCTCATGGAGAGCCTTCCAACCTTCCCCATGGCCTGCAGTTCTCAGGCAGAACTGGATGTAGGGGGATTTTGGTATTTAAGGAAGGGAGGAGGTCCCTGCTCACACTGGAACACAGCCAAAAGGAGGGGAGTGGCTGTGTCTGACTGCAATAATCAGCGTGAGGCAGAACTGGAGGCACAGCCCTCCTAAGGCTGATGACCAAGTGCTCCAGCACATCCTGCAGCAGAGGAAAAGAGCTGTGCAAAATGCTTCAGTCCTGTGTGAGGGCAGGTAAAATAACCTCCAGCCTTTGTGGGGGACGAACTGCCCCTGGCTCCAAGCTCTGATCACCCTCCTTGGATGGAGGCCACGGAAAGAACCAATAGTGACATATATGTAACACTTTTATTTTCAAATGATCTGAAAATTATGCCTTCTAAAATAAAGGCTTTGGCAATGTAAGAGATGTTGCTGTGCTGGGCAGGGGATATTTCTGTGCTGCTGCTGGGCAGGGGACACTGTGGGGATGCAGGGAGGCTGAATCCCTGCAGTCCCATCCTCTGCCTCCACATTTCCTCTGCAACTTTGGACTTCACGTTGTGCAGCTTTTTACAGCACTGAGAAGTATTATAAAAGGAAGGTTCTGTAAAACAATGCTGCAGAGAGATTGAAAAATCCTAACACACAGATGGAATGAGGTGAGGCCCATGTATTTCCATGCCAAAGTTGCATAATCTCAGGCAAATTAATGTTTAATGATTTGACTTATTCGAGATTTGTAAGCCCCACTTTGGGCTTACTCTCTTTGCTCCATTGGCTTTAATTAAACTCATCTGCATCTTATGAGTTTCGGTGAGCTCATTACAAAGCCAACCAAACAAACAAAACGTTGCTCATGTGGGTGAATTATCCTCATTTCTGCATTTTTGCTATTTCATGTGATCCAGTGAACAAACAAATTAGCAGTAAATGTTTGCAGATTATTGCAATGAACATGTTACTCCCGTCAGGATTGATTGAAGGGAAAAGAGGCTACATTCTGATTTTTATCAACGATATGCCTCTGCACAGAAGTCCTGGTAAGCATGAAATGAGGAATTGAGCACCCTGCTTTCATTGTCAGACTCTGGATGTCAGACAAAAACTCTTTCCAGAGTCTGTATCTGATAAATTATTGGAACCAGAGTGTCATTTGAGGTGCCTGGATAAAGAGGCAATAAAAATATTTTCTATTTGTTTACACTGAAAAATATCATATACTGAACTGTCAAGTTTGAAAAATTGATGCTTCTGACTTCACAAATATTCAGCAGCCTAATAGAAATGTCAGATGTGTGTGGTTCTGAGAGAGGAAAAGGAGAAAGAAAAGAAACAATCAGCCACATAACAAATGTTCATTTATTTTCATCAGATTTGATACTTCATCATGCAAGTGATGGATCCAAGACCGAGAAAGTTTATAGAGCTTCTTTTCTTCTTGACTTCAGTGATTTTTGATTAAGCACTATAGAATAGCAGGGTTGAATTGCAGCTGTTTAACATCACCAGTTCTTGCTGGAAAATTGGTGCCTCGTGGGTGAAGATCTGTGCTGTTAAAAGCAAAGAGGGTGGGGCTGCCTTCCAGCAAATTCTAACAGGAGGGGCACGTGGCTTTGGGGATCAAGTAGAACCATTTTGGTTCTGCAAGATTTCCCCCTGTTCACGTGCAGATTGGAGAGTTATGTTAAGAGTGGGAGGGGAAGCAATCGTCTTTTGTCCTTTCATTATTTATAATTTTTTTTGTAACTGACTATATTCTGTTTTAGAAGTGAGAAAAGAAAGTAACATAATAGTGGGAGGGATTCGTGGATTTTTCATCCGTTTGGCTGAAATTGCAAAGAGTAGTAAAAATGGAACTTTTGAACTAGAGGGTCCAAATCTGGGAATGTGGAAACTGGGATATTCTGATCACCAAAGATACAAAGATGGTCCTTGGGGAGAGCATCAGCAAACTGCTGGAAATTGGCATTTTTGCTGCCAAGAGCTGCCATAGCTGGAAAAAGGCAGTTGTCTCTTGCCTTTATCATGTGCACACAGTAAAAACAAGAAGGTAAAAAGTCTGAAATTGAAGCCCACTAAGATACAGAAAAAAATTTAATTCTTGCTTCTTTCAATTTCTTTGTGAATAGCTTTCAGTCCCTACATTCTAAGCCAGAGCATATCAGTTTTATGATGGTCTTTGTTTTCTCTGTAATATCTTAGGACAGATTATCCTTTGGGTAATAACTGTGTTTTGGTGCAATTATATAATTAGAGCAAATGCCTGTAAATCAGATAAATGGGGCATAATCAGTTATAGGATTTTTGTGGCAAACATACACGGTGCATATGAAGTACATGGTCTTGAGGCCCCACTAATGGAGCTGTCAGCAGCCATTAAGGGTGATAAAGTTGCAGCTTTCAAGACCTGCCTGTGAGGAACAGGAAGAATTGGATATGCATTAAAAATGCAGCCCCAGGGGGCTGGTTCAGCTGCTGGAGGGGCTGGAGCAGTCCCTGCATGCTCTTCTGTCCTGAAGGCACAGAAGGAGATTCAGGTATGAGGAACAAAACAAATTTCAGCTGAGGACACCCCGGACTTTGGGGGCTGCTCATTTTCAAGGTGCCATTTCTGTATCAGACTGATGTTTAATGGTGGTGTTCAGTGGATGGTTGGACTTGATGAGCTTGGACATCTTTCCAAACATGGATGATTCCATTATTTTAAATTTCAAAAGGGGTGTGGTATCTGGATATTGAACTAGGTTAAAATAGTATTTTCTTTTCTGAGGCAAAACTCATGATTTTACCCAGCCCAAGGAAGTTACCCTATGTCTAAGCTGTCTCTGGATATAGGGATGGCTAGGACACCAAAACAGTGAGACTGCAACTGTGAAGAAGAGTTTTGTCCTTATTCAGTCCTGACTACCACTGTGCCCCATTATGTCAGCATGGAAAGAAGACTTAAAATGCCTTTGAATCCCTGGATACCAAAAAAAAACCCATTTCTTTAAATACAGGTTGAGAATTGCATTCTCACAGGAACTTGTACACATGGTCTATTTTTGTATTTGACCTAAACTTGTTCCTAAATCTTATGGATTTAACAGGAGTTAAGTCAAAGCATACAAGTGGAGAAATTATTGTCTGTATAACTGGTACTCATTTGCTGAGAAAAGAAATTGCTCTTGTAAGAAACAACAGGAAAAAGAAACTGGTCTCAGATGAATGGATATTGCTGTGGCATAATAGTCCCTGATAGTCTGTAACTTTTGTTTGTGCAAGCTAAATGGTGCAATTTTAATTACCATAATGCTCAAATCACTGCAATGGATTACAGGATGTTTGTGTTGCTGAAAATCTAATTTTTTTTTTCTTCAATTTTTTAAGTGGGAACTTGTGAACAGTCATATTGTCATTATCTTGTGGTTCTTTTGAAGAGCCTTGGGATTTGCAGGAGAGAATGAAGGCACAGGTTAGATACTGTCATGCCACAGTCCTGCTATAAATAGCTGATGAGGGTGGGTTTTGCTTTCAAGCTTGGGCTTCCAAAGGCAGCATTTATGGTATTTCTTTCTCTGAACATGGATGCCTGGAGAGACATGAGGGTACAAGAGAAAAACAAATGTCAACTGAGATGCTTCTGGCTCTCATGTGCACTGGTGTCCCTCCCTGCCTCTCCTGTGCAGGTAAAGCTCTGTAGTGTCCTTAAAAAATACTATGTACTACCCTTGGAAAGAATGTCCTAAGTTGAAAAATGGGTGCCTTGGACTTTAGGACTATTGAAAGGAAGAAAAGAAAATAGGAAAGTTGATTGAGGCAGGTTATATTGAACTGCCTGGCACTCTGTGGAAGTGGTGCTTTTGGAAAAACTGCAGGGGTACAACAGATAAATAAACCAGCAGCAGAATTGTCAAATCAATAGCAGCAGTAAAGCAGAAATATATAGTCAGTATCAGTCTGAATGAGCATTTGTTAAACACACCAAGGACAGACAGACAGTTGTGCAAAGCCATAATGACAGTGGTGTTTTCAAAAGATAATTGTTCCTGTTGGTACCAGCTGGTAGCTGACACTCTGTTCTGATGACTATGACTGTCTTAATCAAATGAGTGAGGAAAAAGAACCATGAAATCATTTTTAGGAAAAAAAACCCCGTTACCCCATTAGTTTTGAGTGGTGGAGTGATCCAGCCATCCTTTTTTCCCTGAGTTTCCCATAATGGAGTCTTCTAGGAACTGACACCATCAAGAGGTGACTGCAGAATTTAGGAAGGTATCCGTCAAGTGGGGGCCTGACCTGGCTCTGCACTCATCAAGGTACTGCTGGGAGCTGAAAACATTTTGCTTCCCCACCACAAACATTTTTCCCCAGTCAGAAGTGGTGGATTCCCCCAGCTCAGCCTGTGCAGCTTTGGGAGTGCTGATCCCAAAGGTGTTGGGTTTTATTAAGATTTTTGAAGATGAATGTTGCCTTGTAAACCCACACAAACCAAATGCGTGGTAGAGGCATGACAACACAACACAGAGGGGTTTAGTGCCTGCCCACAAACAACATTGTCTGATTCCATGTGTGGGTAAGGGATAGTGTCTATGACCAGTCCATGTCCGTAATTTTTTGAGTTTTCCAGGTTATTAACTCTGGAAACTTCTAAGGAACTGGGTGTTCCCAGGGCTGCAAACAAGGACTTGGGAGACAGGTCTGGGCAGCAGTGAAAGAATAACTGCTGGAAAACAGCTGGGGTTTCAACCACTTCCCCTGCCAGTGAATTCTGAGCTGTATTTTATTAAAATTAAAGTAATTTTAGTTGGAAGAACTAATGATATTAGACCATCTTTCTGTAGTTTTTCTATAGTGACTCTCAATTCTGCAGGGCATCTCTTAATGCACGTTCTAATTTCTGCAATTCCTGTAACTCTGCAGGAGCAGGTCACCTGAAATGCTCACAGAATAATCCTTCCCAGACCTCAGACAGGCTGCTTTGATAAGTGTGCTCATGAAGAGCTTTTGAAACAGAAGCCAGCAGCTGCACACTGCTACTGCCTCCACAGCATGGGGAACGTTTCATCAGCTTCTTTTTAATGTGTGACTTTGTTTTCTCATCTGGGATTATGTCTGATAAGGACAAGCTAAAACTTTCTCTAGCAGTTGCAGTGAAACTCTAGGCAGATGTGTGCCTCTCTGTATGGGAAAAAACCCCCTCTCTACAAATGTGCAGCTTCTAAAGCCAAGCCGGGTTGAGAAAAGCTATAGTACCAAATGTGCATCATCAAAGTCCACAGTTCTTGTGGCTTTCTTTCCCTTCCTCTCATCCTTTAACATTCTGAAGCAGCACACTTCAAGGGTTTGACAAGAAAGAGGCAGATATTACCTTTTGTGCAAATCTGCTTGATGCTTATGAACACTGTTAATTCAAAAACCCTATTAAGGTACTCTCCTAGTGTTGTGGCTCTGACAGAGAGAAACAGAATTAGTTCCACAGCAAGGAAGAAGAAAAAAACCAAGAAAAGCCATCTTGCAAGTTTGTCACTCCAAAGAATATATTAACATTAATTAGCATGTCCTGTTAAATAGGGCATATTGTTTCTTATCTGAAGGGGAGAAATGTGTACAAAAATTCAAATAGGACAGCACAGACACAGGTTTCCCTACCAAAAGTTGTGTGGCCCTTTGGAGTCTGGTCCAGAGCCATTTGCATTTCAGAGATCATTCTCCTGTGCAGTGCAAGAAGTGAAACAACTCTGAATCCTTCTGGCAGAAATCTGGTCAACAGGAACACAATAAGGGCTTTTCTGAAACCTAACCTCCCACCTTAGGTACTGGAATGTTCCTATAATTATGGAAAATTTGGGGCTCTCTTTTTGGACTAAGTTGTTATTTATATAATCCCAACGGATGACAGGTTCCTTAGAATACTTGCTGGCCAAGATTTACAGAGATTGGAAAGGAAAAGGGTGTTTATTTATTTATTTATTTATTTATTTGCCATGGGACAGTTCCTTGCAGCACAGCTTCAGCCATACATCAAAGGCACGTTTTATGTGGCTTTGCACAAGAAAGAATGAGTCATTCTTCTGGCTCCAAAAGCCTTCAAGTTTACAAAAAAAGAGACAACAGGCAGATGAGTAGTAAGACATTAAAGTAAAAACATTAAGTAAAATGTGGGAAAGAAGTAAAATTAAGTAAAATGTACAGAAGATTTGGTCAGCAGCACTCAAAATCACAGACCTCAGAAAATGCCTCTTTTGAAAAACAATGTGTCAGAGTGGAACATCTCCTTTAGCTTTGAAATTAAGATATGCAATAAATAGCATAAAAAGCAAACAGAGATGTCCCTTGAATACACAGAGAACTTATTTCATTCTGACAATCAAAATGTTTCTGTCTTACTGCTTTGTCTTGAACTGAAATTTGTCAAAATTGGTATATCCTGCAGAATTTTTCAGTTTTGCAGAAAGCTTCTTTTTTTCGATAAACTAGTAGTTGGATTTTTTGTTCTTATTACCTTTATAATTTTGGGGATTTTATCACCTCCTTAAAAAAATGGTGGGAGAATATTCTGATCATGTTATGGAAAAATGGGTATAAATGTACAAAAATCAGATTATTCTGGATTTCAAATTATAAAGCAGAGTTTGTGCTTTGATTGAGTTTACTGAGGTTGCTTGCACCATTCTTTTGGTGAATTTTAATAGCTTTTTGTGACTAATGAGCCTTTCCCATAAAGCATGTGTCATTAGGAAGAGATGGCTCTCTATGTGTTCATAGTTACACATTAAGCAACCTCTTTTCAGTTTAGAATAAAACATCTGTTATCATATTTTGAATATGTGGTAGCTAATGCAATGTAGTAGTTGTGCTAGGGATAACATGGGGCTGAAAAACTTTAAAAATACCGTGCTTGAAAACCCCAATAAACTACTGTCTTTGCAGATATTCCTTACATATTATAACTGCTGTGACTCTGGACTGCTCTTTCTGAATAATTTTCAAGGTTAAATTTTTTACTACTGCATCTGTGCATGTCCAAATGCTGAATTATTTAACAATATTTTAGATCAATTATCAAGTGATATATCAGAGAATATTTTCTGCCAACTCACTGTACCTCTCCAATTGCATGTGAGTAAAAAAACACCATCCAGTATACTTTGTACAATACTTTTAATCAAAAAGAGGTAAGAAAGAAGCAGACATACAGAAAAGAACTGTAAAACAGACAGGCAACAGAGAATTGTGTCTATAGATACAAATGTTGGCACAGATTTAGTCACGCTAGCCAGGGTACTAGATGTATATTCCCATCTTTTAGTGTACTTTGCTAAAAACAATGAAATTACTTGGCCACATTACCCAGTGTTTGTAGGTTGGGATCAGGTGCCTGAGTCTCTGCCTACAGTCAGTGAGGGCCTTTTTCCAGTGCATAGGGAGTTTCCAAATGGTCCTACCTGAAAATTTACTTCACAAATCTCACACCTCTTTTTTAAAAATGAAGCAAAAACCCCAACCCACCAGTCATTTTTTGTCCAAAGTCCAACTAATGTTCTATTTAGGCACAAGTGTGAGGTCATATGTGTGATTCCTGAGGGATGGGAGAAGGATGAGTGCTTGGATCCCTGCAGCACTGGGATTGCTGTGCACAGTGGCCTTTGGTGTGAACTCAGGACACCCTCATTCTTCAGTGAATGAATATTCTTTACCTTAGCAATTAATATGTAAATCTGTAGTGCTGTTCTCTGGTTTGCCATAGAGAGAATCAGACCCTGAACTTTTATCAGTACTAATCCATCTACTTTGTTGATAACATGGGCTATGCAAACTAATAAAGCCTTTTCCCTTTCCCTGTCTTAAAGCTCAGATTCAGAGCTCATCCCCAGTATTTAGGTTTTACTTATTTCTTAAAAAAAATAAGACTCAAAGGTGGATGAATTTTTGTCATGACAACCTTGAGCCTTGACTGTTCCACAACTCATACTGTAAATCATGGCTTAGGCACCATGACAATGCAGGGGGAGAAAATAATGGCATCTGGGATTTTCAGCTGCCTGTGGCACATCTCAGGAATGTATCTTCCCTTTAAACAGCCACAGAGGTGCAGTTTATTCAAGGATCACACCATGCAATTACATGGTTTACTTCTTCACATCAGTGACAGACATACTTGGTTTGGTTTTATTGCATTCCCGTGGTAGAACATGGGACATTGATTTGTCTCTGTCCTTGAAGCTCTGATTTCTGCTCTGTTCCTGGCTCCCCATGGCAATTCTCACTGGGAACAAGCATCAGGCTTTCCCTGGATTTCTGATACCCTGGTGTTGCAGGTGATGTGGAGCAATCATCAATTGCCCAGATGACAGGAGACTGGTGGATGATGCCAGTAAAGGCATTGCCATCCTTTCAGCATCTGTGGTGATAAAGCCACTATTTCAGCACGTGATTGAATTATTAACTAATTACCTTATTACCTGTGTCTGTACATCTCCTTTCATTCATTCATTCCCACCTACATGCTTTCCCCTGCATGTATGTAGTTATTATTTTAGTAGCACCTCAGAGGCCTAAAATGCAGCAGGCACCCTACTGTTTTAGGGAGAGTTAATTAAGTTTCTCTGCTCTCTCTTTTCCATGTGTTTAATACCTATTAAATGTGCTTTATCTGACACATAAGAGTATCTGGCAACAATAAAGGACCCCACTGAGGCAGGTGAGGCTGTTTTCTCCCTGCTTTATAAATTCTGAGTAGATGAGCTGGTTTAGGATGGGGAAGAACAGTCTCATTGTGGGTACAAGCACTTGGAGAGGCATGGAAGTTAGAGTAAATCTATGAGACCCTAGCTGAGAATGCACTTCTCTAGCAGTTAAATTAGAAAAAAATAATATTCTGAGTCATCCTTGGTGCCCTTTCCACCACTGACATAAAGAATACAGTCTAGTGCATATATTGAATTGGGAATTTTTTTTTTCAGAAGTGACAGCTTAAAATCTGTTTCCATTGGAATGGAGATGATGGCATTTTTCTAGGGTTTAGCTAATATTATGTGATTCCAAACATAACTACTGCTACCAGGAAAGCTGGGTTAGAAATTTCTGAGGGCCACTGCCCATAAGAGCCTAGTAATTAAAGAAACTGGGGTGAATGAAAAGAATCGAGTATACTGAAAGAAAACTAGCATCTGATGCAGTCAGAGCTCATGAGTGACTGCTGATCATTGTACTGAGAATTTTAGCTCAGACTTCTTCAATCCAGTTATATGATCCTTTTGTAATCTTGCTAAAGTAAGTATATTTTTTGAGGACCATGAACTGGTTTTATCAGTGCCCACATTCTGCACATGCTCAGCACAACAAATCATATTCCCAAATCAGGGGAACATGGAGGCCCAAGGGACTAAATTTTATTTATTTATTTGCATGTGTTTTCGCCTGCAAATGCATTTGTTAAGACAGGCATTAAGTGACGTGAGTGAAATAGTAAATGTTTCACTTTTGGAGGCAGTCAGGGAAAAGAAATCTATATTTATGAATTTAGTTTTGTTTATCTTTCTAGCTAAGAGAAATATATTAATTTGTGCAAATCCAAGAAGTTGCAAATAAGAATACAGGCAACCTTAAAAGGTCAGGCAGAGTATGATCCAAATAATATTTTCTGCCTCATGCCTACTTTCTCCCTAATTGGAAGGGTAAGCAGATATTCTATGGCTGCTTTTTACACTGTTTGGGTGAAAACACCATTGGTTTTGGTACAAACATTACCATCCTAATGATTGCAGTGTAAGCTGGAATCTTTAGGATGTTTCTGTCCCCTCCACACATAATAACTTCAACTCTTCTCAATCCTTCTGGTTTCACTGGTGGATGGCAGGATGGCAATCCAAATGCCAACCAACGTGCCTGCTAATAGATTTTTGCAATTTTCAGTGAATATTATTGTTTGGAAACTAGCTCCTGCTACGAACAGGAATGTCAGTTAAAATTGTGATGGTTCTTCTTGAATCTTTCATAGTATTTTTGTCCCTTCCTGGCTCGGTGGTGTGTGCTGACTGCCACCTTATAGGTCTTTAATGGCATCCTTTGAAGGCAGACATGGGAATTTCTGGTCTGTGACTATGCAAAAGGAATGAAAATTCCAGGTGCTCAATGACAGCCTATTTTCATCCATAATGTATTAACTTTTTCTTATGTGGCCATGTATGTGTCCATGTGGATTTTCTGACTCATGCTGTGTCTCTCCTCTCCTGACTGCAGTGTTTCCTTGCACTCTTGGATTATTTGTTTGTTTGGCTGAAGGATAAAGGAGTGGAATGTGGCCATCCATACAAGGCTGCTTTTGGCTCTGCCTGGTGCACGTGCTGGAAAAATATCGAGGAGGAAATAAGTGCCTTCCATAAGGCTCACCCGAGAAAGGCCTTGTAAAAATGAGTGAACAGAATGGAATACTGGGAATGCTAAAGGAGAAGGATGCACAAAGGAGCTGGTGAGAGCTGACTGTCACTGCTGAGGAGACAGAGCTGCAGATTTTCTTCTTTTAGTTTTTTCCTTTTCTTTGTTTAACTTTAAGAAAAAAGATGCAAAGAAAGAAAATTAAAATATTGTTTTGCTGGCAGTAGTGAGCTGAACCCAAGTTCCTTTATTCATAAACCCATACAGATCTTTAGGTGTAGTGACACCATTTATTTTAACTGGTTTACAATGCAGCCTGTGGATTGAGTTCGACATGCACCAGGTCCTCGTGGATCTCCCAGAGTTTGTAGAAACCAGGGACTGACTCAGTCCTTGATGTAACTGTGTATCATTTGGGAACCTTCTCATCAGGAAGGCAAGTGCCAGCTCAGATTTGCAGATTTCTATCACATAATCATCAAAGAGAATATCCTAAATAAGTCTCTGCACTGGCTCTTAAATTAAACACAAACAAAACACCTTTGCAATAGTTACCCTTCATGAACAACGTAGAAATCCCAGTCCTGTAAGAATCCCTTTCCTCTTGAATGCCTGGCTAGCCATAGAGATGCATTTCAATCTTCCAGCAGTCATATTTTCCATCCTTTTTTCTTATTCTTTCTGAAGATGCTTGTTAATGAACCTTCTTGAACAGTCACAAAGGAGGATGAAAGGCCAGGGCACTGGGTGGAAAAGCAATGCAGATTGGAAAAGACAGAAAGCTTATTTAATTATTTCTTTTCCTGATCTCAACTCCCTCAAGTTATCTTTAAAAGGATGTTTAAAGCTTACTGTTAAAACTTTTCTACATTTAACTGTAATAATTAGAAGCAGATAAGGTAGCACTCAGAAAAGGGGAAAAATTTCACAACTGATTTCAGCCACTGCTGGTCATGTGTGTGGGGGTAGATGGGATTTTGAGCAGAGTTCACAGCTGTCTTTTTACCTTGGTTTTTATTTTTCAATCTGTTTTGCTTCAATTTCATTTGTTAAGAATTAAAGTCTTCATTTTGTGCCTGTTACTTGCCAACCCTCTGAATTCTAAATGGGCACTAATGACTCTCAGCAGCAGCGAGTTGAGCTTTATTTGAGGATAGAGTTCATGATTCTGCCAGTAAAGTGAAAGGTGTGGGTTGAAAGAAGGAACTGGGGGCGTGGGAAGAGTAGAGGGATTGAAACTGTCTTGATCAGGTCCCCAGGAAGTGGCACTGCACTTTGCATGCTGCTCACCACATGGATCACCCTCCCAGTGGAATGATCAGGATTGATTGTTCCTAATGAGAACATAAACCCAGGAAGTCTGGTATCATGCCTACATCAATGACTAATTCCAGTCATTTAAAGAGGACATAAAAACCCTCTAATGAATCTACTGATTCCATAAGGGAAGGGAAGTGCTGATGTGATATTCTAAATACCAAGATCTCAGTCGACATAATTAATATTCATTCTCAGCCATGCTTTTCTCAGGATTGTTAAAGTATCTTAAATGCAGATGAAAGCTGTTACAGGTGAATGTCTTCAGCTTTTTTTCAGGGTAGATGGAAATCACTGGTCTAATGGCTTCTGGTCAAGCTGAATTTTTGATGTAGTAGTAACTCAAGGGATCAGTTTATTCCTGTATCATCTTAGACCTGAAGAAACAGGAAACGAGTAAAATATTTCTGGAAAATGGTCATTAGAATATGATATCCAGCTGGAGTGGGGGTTAGAAATAGGGCTGTGTGTGTGGTTTAGGAGCAGGGAATAGGGACAGCATACACACAGCTGTCACATTATGTCCCTGTCATTTACAGTAAAGTTGATGTCAACGAGAGTGAGTGACTTTATTTCTTCTTTTGGTCATTGCTGCAGCTCTGGGTTGGGACAGGAGAGGACTCTGCAGGTGAGGGTTGGAGGCAGTGAGGCTCTGGTGAGGGCACAGATGGACAGGGGTCACCACTGCTGTCAGCAGGCACTGCTGGTCTGATTTTGACCCTGTATCCTATACATTTTCTGTTGCATCTCCAAAGAAGGAATGTCCACAGAGTCCCAGAGTGGCTGAGGCTGGATCTGGAGACTGACCTGCCCAGTCTCCTGTTCAGAGCAGGCTCACCTGGAGCAGGTTGCTCAGGACCTTCTCAAATTGGGTTTTCAATTTCTTCAGAATGGAGACTGCCAAAACTTGTTGGGCGGAGTGTTTTCTGGATGTGCTAAGGTGTTAAACATAAACAAATAAATGAATCCTTGCTGGAATTCCTTGGGAAACAATGAAGTTAGAATTGGCAAGTATTTTCTGCTTTTTTCTCTTATTTGCATTTTTTATACAATGCCTTGCTTAACCACACTATTAAAAACATCTTTTCAAAAACCTGGATGGACACAGTTCCTCAAATTTACAAAAATATAGGGGAATTTGTGTCCAAGAAAATAAACCCTAGGAATCAACAGGTTGGTTGCAGGAGTCTCTGCTAGTGAGAAGGGTTCAGGAGCTGGCACCTCTCTGAGTTCATGGCAGCACGTTGGTTTTATTTGTTCTGCTCAGTCCCATGTTATTACACAGCAGTGAAACTGCAATTTAAAAATTGTGCACTGCTCTTTTCCCCCAGTGCACACAGGACAAATCTGCTGGGCTGGCAGCACTCGAGATGAGGCAGTTCTGGAGTTCCAGCAGCCACAGAATCTTGATGTTCAAAGATTTCCAGGTGCCATGTCTTCTCTGGCATCAGAGCACTGCCAAGCCCGTGCCTTTGTTGGAACTTGAGCTCACAAAGGTTGTTCCCCATGCACAATTTATCCCACAAATCAGCTTTTATGGATGAACACAGCCCTCTCACCCAAACTGAGTGGGTCCTGCAAAGGCTTCATGATTGCAACACTAAAATCCAAGGGAGTTGTTTCAGAAGGGGAATTCTGAATTTCTGGTTTCCTTTTACTGCCCTCCAACTGTTCCCTTACCTGGTCCTCAAAAGGTTATGCATGTGGGGCTTTTTCCTCAGGATTTTACAGAGTTGAATGGCAGAGGACTGAGCTTGCTGATGCTCAGAGAAATAGGCCCACAATCACCAACTTTCATGAGTCATCTTGGCCACAGCTTTGCCTCCAGGCTTGTCTGCAGCTCAGTCCTGAGCTGCTTGTCCAGGGAAGGCTTCAGGCCAGGTACAGGAGCAGCAGCAGATCTGATAAGGGACATAAGAGCAACATCCTTTTTCTCAGCTGCTGATGGATGCAGAGCAATGAGGCTTTGCCCAGGCTCTTCCTTCTGCTGCTGAGCAGTGGATGTTTCCAATGGCAAGAACTGGGGAGGAATTAGAGGGAAGGTGTCATTCATTTCATATGTATGCAGAGATCATAAATAATGACTCACTAATTCCAAAGGGGACACCAGTGTCAAATGACATCACTTAACAAAGTCAGCCTCCCAAGATGCAGATAAATGTAATCCCTAAATCAGAAGCTCTGTGTTGGGTCCTTATGCCAGTTCTAATGCTGATGGATTTATAGTGTGGAACTTCAGCCTGGCATTCCCTCTCCCCACTGGGCTTTAATCCCAACCACACATACCACTGTCTCTTTATGCAATAATTAGTAATAAATCTTCAAGTAATCTAGTTACAACATAATCTTCAGGCTGTTACTTCCACTATGTGCAAGACAAAACAAACCAATGGATGATTTAGAGACTCCTGAAGCAGTGTTAGCTGTATGGGGGTTTTCAGTCACTTCAATATGGAAAGCCTTAGCAAGAAATTCAGATTATATGACAGAATGTGTGCCTGGCTGCTTTGGCTGTTACACTGAAGTAACTTAGAAATAACTTTAATGAAGTTATGAGACTTTATATATAATCTCCTTAAGGCAGGAGTCTTCTCACAGAGCTATGTAGGTCTTGGAAACTTTTAACAGCAGCTCATTAGTCAGCCTTATGTTAGATATTAGTGATAGATAAGCCTTTTCTGGGCCTCTGCAGAGTGGTTCATGTTAATGCCATGGAGCAGTTGGACACCACATTTACATTGCCCACACATTTACCACAAACCATCAAGTTGGTATTAAATCAAGTGGCTCCATATGTGGAACTCTCATGGCACCCCTTCCCCAGTGTCTCACCTGGAGGTTTGGTTTCCATCTGATCCATCAGCCAGGCTGTTCTCCCCCTTGTTCCGCTTCTTTCAAACCTTAAACTGCCCCATTTGCAAAACTGGGCAAATGTGGTAGGTCCTGTTTGGAAATGCTGCATGTGTGCTTTCACATCTTATTCACAGGGATTGGCAAATGCCTGCTTGGCTTGGATGGATTTTTTGTGTGAGAAAGCAAATTTGTGTATTTGGCTGTCTAGAAAAGGAAAACACTAGTTTCTGAATGTGCATAAACTGACACAATTAGTGTTACCCAGTCTTCCAGTCCCTTCCTGGTGCATATGTGTGTCCCAGCACTTATCAATACAGAAGGGAGAAAAAAGGAGATTAAATGAAGCTGACTCTATCCAGAACACTGGTGTAAAACTGCTACCCTAATATGTAAGCACTTTTAATTTAGGAAACTGTTATAACTAGAGTGAGGTTAAAGAAGGGATATTTCCAAAGCTTGGAGTGCTGTTTGTATTTGCTGATTAATTCCTAATGAGGGCAGAAGCACTTAAAGGAATACTATAAAGGTACATTTTCTCTTTTCATTTGGAAACATAACATCTGAGAAGCATTTATTAGCAAAACACCAACACATTTCTAAATAGAATGCTAGGGCAGCTGAATTTTAATTTTCATGTCTGTAATTTGTTAATACAATTACGGTACAATACAGTTAGGTGCTTTCAAATCTTTCAGTGTTAATTAAAAAGCTAATAACTTGAAAAGCTATAAATACTGAGGTAGAGGGGCTAGTTCTCCAGGGAGGTAACTCTTTATTTGTCATTTAGTAGAGATCCCTTTACTAGAAGGCCAGGCTTGGTACTGCATGTGGCACTTGGTGACTCCACTCCTCTGTGCTACCTGGTATATATTCCCACAAACAGTGCAGGGATTGATCCCATAGAACATATCAGCATATTCAGAGTTAAATGCAAGCAGTAAACAGAATCAACCTCATCCCTTCAGCCCATGAACTTTTCTTCCTTCTCTGCTTTCATCTCTTCTGACCCATCTAGACCCACCTGCCTGTCTGTGGACTGACTGATGCTTGGCACAGGGTGAGAAGTTCTTTTCTGGCTCCTGAAGCATCTCCAGCTCTTTTTGTAGCCTGATATGTGGGAACTATAAGAAACTCTGAAATGCCAACAAGCCCACCATGAACAGCGGAGTGTGTTAGTCAGAGGATGTGTCTTTGCAGCTCTGAGACTCAGGGCAGCAATTTGGGGAAATACCTCTTGATCAGAACTGATAGTGGTATTTTCAGTTTTGGGGGGAAATTTTTCATGTCCCAAATTAAAAAAGGAAAAGGAAAATTAAAAAAGGAAATTCAGGGTTTCTCACTGGAATCTTTGCTTCTGTGAGTCTCCTGAAACAACTCCTTGGGGTTCCCAGCAGCACGTCCTTCCCTGGGACTGCCCAGGGGATAAAGTCCCACTTGCACTGCTACATCAGTGTGGATGTGCAGAGCAGCACCCACAGGGCTAATCACAGCTAAAAGGAAAAGTACTCTGTTATCATCGTGCAGTGCTCAAAGCAGTGTAATTTGTGTCGTACTGCTGCAAACAAATTGTGGTAGGCTAGAACATGAATCACTCTTTCCTATGCAGTGTCTATTCCTTAGTCTGCAGGAATGGAAGGAAGATGTAGTGATCCTGTTCCTAAATTAACTTTATCTGGATGTAGACTAGTTTTAATACAGTGGCTCGTGACCTTATGCTGGTGGGGAAGAAAAATGCTTTGCATTAGATATACCATGGTCTGGCACTGATTGTTTTAAATCCTCTAAAATAAAGTATCTATTTTAAGCAAAAATGGACTTGCTCTGCAGTTACATAAATGAAGCACAAAAAAATGAGGCTGGGTTACCTCACAGAAGGAAAAGCTGTGTTTTAAACTGTAATGAAATGGTAACTTTATGCCAGATAAATCCAGCCAGCTCCCCACACACAGAGCACAAAGCAGTTGCAGCAGAGTTTTAAAATAATCCAACCAGACACACGCTGGAGCTGGGGAACAACATCCCCTCATACCAAAAACAATGCTTAGTGGTGCACCTCAGCATTGTCTCAGCACACAGCCATTTACCTCACGTAAATCATTAATTCTGGCCAGCCCTTTTGAGGAATGGTGTGACGATGAGATTCCTAAAAGGCTCTCAAAGGAAGCCCTGTGTGCTGCAGTTGGTTCAGATTGTTTAATGTTTGTCAGACCTGAATTGTGTTGGAAGGAGACGTGAGTAATGGATTCTCTTGCTATTTCCACACAGGCAAGGCTGCACAGCCGCTCCATGTGCCGTTTATTGCACTGCATTATGGATGAGGTGGTTTTGCCAGCAGATACATAAACACAAAAGGGGGGAGGGAGGAAGAGCACAAGAGGACAAATTCGTGTATTGCCCAATACACAACTCTTAGGAATAATTTAGAAAATTTTAAAACACTCATGTGCAAATAGTTTGGAACTGTAGCTCTGAAATTAGTTACTTGCTGCATTCTTAGCAGAGAACACAGTGGCCTTACCATGAAACCACTCTTCCTTCTGTTGGAATTATCTTATAGCTACTGCACTGCTCTTACAGGACACCTGCAATCCCAACAGCCTGCCCTGAAAACGTGAGGTCACATCCTCAAAAAAGAGCTGTGCTCTTTCATTTCTCATTGCTTTAAGGGGATTTTAGGTGCTAAGTCCGTTCGTAAACCTGCTGTTCAAACTGCTAAGATTGCGTAGGTGTGTAGCAAGTGAGAAATGCTAAATGTCTAAAAAGCACCCACCAGGCAGTGATTTCCGAGCACCCACCAAGCATTGATTTCCAACAGGCATTAGGGAACGCTCTGCTGAGGGATTTATTGGTAAATCCTACTGGGCTACCTTGCAGGTAGTCAAATCACTGTGGTATTCTGTCTGGGAGCAGTCACAGGAGATGCTAGGCCCTTGCGTTGCTGGGTTCTCCCAGGCTGGTTGGAAATTCCTTTGTGATCAGCACTCAGCTGGTCCAGAGGGGTTCCAGCTGGTCCATTGGGGCCAGTTTCAGTCAGCACAGCCTCTCGGAGATGTCAGGGGAAGGGTGAGGCTGGTGACAGTAATTGCTCACCCATGAGAGAACACAGCCCTTCAGTCTGGCACTGCAGTAGGACTAATCAGAATAAATCACCACTTCAAGCCAAGAAGAGTGTCAGAATTTGGTCTTTATCAGTTGTTAGGTAATTGGCTTGGCACTTGGCATCCATGTAGCTGGGAATCACCACTTGTGTTGACCACAAGACATTGGCATTTTGTCAGGGCAGTTTCTTGGCTTTCAGAGTAACACCTAACTTGGAAGGGTTCACTCCTATTTCTTTAAGTCTCCCAAATGCTGTGCAGAACTGAAGGTCATTACAGTTTTCCTGGATGAGCTGCCATGGAGAGCAAAAGGAGAGACAGCACATTGCAAACCAGAGGTAACACTTGGACATTTTGTCTCTGACTCTGAAATCCAATGGCAGAACCTTTTTTCTCAGGGAGGCTATATGAACACAGATGCATTGTCAGGGTATAAATTGTTGTTTGTTAGCTCTGGAACAAGCTAACTGATGAGCACTGCCAGGGCACAGGAGCCAGGGACACATTTCATGGAATGAAAGGGACCTGACAGCCAGCATAATGTGAGATACCAAAGCTGCTTCTCCAGACATACTTCCCTTGTAGGACACAACATATTTTAAATATCTATAATAGTTTTAGAGTCAGGGTTTTTTCAGCATCACCTAATACTTGCAGTGTACTACTTCAGATGAGACTGTTTTGAGAACAAATATAGCCCTTTTTAAAAATCAAGTCTTTTGAAGGCCATGACAGATGCCAGGATGTTTTTTCTATGATTTGCACGACATGGGTAGAGACATTAACTACCTGTCCTGAGCTCATGGGTTTGCTTTGTCTGGATTAAACCTCAAACTCAAAATATTACTCCTTTCCCATGCATCTTCCCAAAATCTCTAGACCATGCTGTCTCTACTAAGAAAGAAGAAAAAAAAAGAGAACTCAACAGTCTCTTGGATGAGCTTTAGTTCAGATCCTCGCAGGCTTTTGAGACTATTTATCCTCAAATGTTACGTCCCCAACCTGGCAGAAGAAATAAACTTAACCAGCCAAAACCTTTTCTAAACTATACCTGGCAGGCTGGATCCCTCCCTTGTGCATGTTGGAATTACTACTAATATACTTACAAAATACTAGTCCATGAAAGAAGCATCTTAATTCTAGACAGTGTTAATATTGAATACAAGTGTATGAGGATTGATAGTCATTGTAATCTCTTATCTAAACACAGAAGAGCTGCATATGCTGTTCATAAAGCACTGAAATCAATCATCATAGTGGCAGGTAGGTAAATTGCTTGTGCAGGCCAGGAGAGGATAACAGCCTTCAACAGGTTGTTTTTGTTTGTTTTTTTTAAATTATTCCCTGTCTCAGGTTTCAAATTTCACTATCTCACTTAAAATCCCTGAGTGTGAGCACTCAGAAAGCCATCGTGGCTTTCAGAACTGCACAGACCTTGTGTTTCTTCCACAGCTTCAGAGAGCATGGGGTTATCCAGCACTGCAGGTAGAAAAGGGGGGAGCCGGAGCTCAATGCTGGCTGCTGATACCTGACTGCAAAGAGAGGGTTCAGAGCTGTGGATCCTGGTTATAGATAAAAACCAGTTATGTCTGCATGGCCCTACAAGTAGGATCAGATTTTAATTAAGTCCTTTGAAATGTTAAGATTTAAAACAATTATGTGACTGCACAAATCTGCAATTTTAACAATCAAGGTCGTGTAAGAGGGATCTTGGAGCATTTAAGAACAGCTCTGTTTACATGTTCAATCAGATGAGGATAGTCAGAAAGACTCCATAATTAGAATTTTTTACTAAAAGCTTCTCCATGTATTAAACATTAACAGAATATTTCTAACTATGAAATGAACTAGACCTAACTAAACTTGTAGGAATTAGCACTAGTCAGTCTCTGATTTTTTCAGATTAGTTACATTAATTTTAAACACTTCTTTCTGCCAGGAAGAGACTGGTAAAAATACAATACTAAAAATTGACTGTGCCTCATTAAAGCATTGAGAAAAGAATATACTGCTTGCATTTTAAAAAAATTTTTGGTTTTGGCAACTCATAATCCCCGACTTTCATTGAGATTGCTGGCATTTATCCTTTTTTATAACAACACCAATAATTATTTTGCTTTGGTTTTTATTGCTTCATAATATGAATGGAAGTTGCTTAGAGAAGCACAGCTTAGCTCTAAGAGGTGTCTGTGGAATTGGCAATGGTCCCACTTCTCTACACAATGTTACAGAAGTCCTTTCAGCCCCTCAGATGGGAGACCTTATCTGTGCTTTCCTAATTCCAGAACAGTAGGTGTTTCCCTTATCAAGGCATGTGGTTTGTTTGGGGGGTTTAGGGTCTGTTTTCCTTTGGGATTTTTTTTGTTGCTTGTTTTTTTGGTGGGTTTTTTTGTTGCTTTGGGGTTTTGGCGTTTTTATATTGTTGGGTTTGGTTTTGGTTGGTTGTTTGGTTGTTTGTTTATTTTTTAATTTTCACAAATTTTGTTCAGGATCCTGGTCTTGCAAGGAGTGTGTGTGTGGGCAGAGCTGTGCATCCCTTCAGCTCCCCTGAAGTGTGAAATGCAAACTGCTGTTTGCCTTGTCACGTCCCATCCCAGTGCTGGCTTTTGGCAGGAAGGACTGGTTGTATTAATGTTGTGGGTTGCAACCACAGCTTTCTGCAAGTAGAACAAGCTGACAGTTGGCTGGGTGGCAGTGGAAAAGCAACAGAAGAAATGTGGGAATTTATTTTTTTTTTTTTACATCCTGTGATAGTAAAGCATCTTCTTTTAACAGTCCATGCATTACATCTTTGCTGCTGCACATTGCATTTATTCTCTGATGACTCTTAGCATGATGGTAAATCCTATATTTTCTTCCTTAATATGGTGGTATTTTTAAAAGTGAAAAAAAAATCTCATGTAAGTTTTCAAATTACTTGAATAAGTTACCAGGTTTTAAGCTGTTGCACAGTATGTGCTAGCATTTATTTCAGAGTTTCTTTGTAGATAAACAAAAGCTTAAAAGGCTCTGGAAAAAGGTTGACTGTCTTCCTTCTTTGGAGATCCTGTCCTTTCCTCTCCACTCTCTAATTACTGTCTATCATCCAAACAGAAAACTCACCCAAGAAAAAATTGTCTTGTTCGAGAAGTATTTACATGCTGTTCAGCACAACAGAGTCCTGATTTTAACCTAATGTCTTTAGGTGCCACCTTTATGCTGATCAATAAATAACCATCCGTAAAAGTACCCATGGACGTGAATCTTGATTAAACACAGTATCTGGGTCTGCATCAAAATTTCCTTTTGACAATTCTTCAGGTGTAATCCAGCATAAACTCTGTGATATATTACAGAATAACTCCCTGCTACCACCATAATGACTCAGCCTGCTCTGTCCAGCTGTGGCTTGCTCCTCCAGGACACTGCAGGGAAGGTGCAGCACTGGGGCAGTAATTTCACCTTCATTTCCTACTTGGGGTCTGAAACCCAGATGAAATTGGCATCAAAACATCCTCTTGGTCTAGGTTTAAAATGATGCTTGGTGAGAACTGGAAGGGGCTTTGGTCTCTGCATGAATCTGGCCTGGCATGGGAAGCTGCTCTGGTCTCGCCAGGTGATGCTGGCTCAGATTAGGGCTAGGCCAGAGCCACTCCACATTTGCCAAGGATTTAAGCACATCCTTAGGGGTGCATTCAGGAACCCTTGTCCTTTACGAACCGAATTTTACACTTCTGTTTTAAATTACAGGTTAATTGATCACAGTGCTGATTTAGAGTCTCATTTTTCCCATCCGTGATAAAAGCTGCTTGTAAATGCACAGGCATCAAAACTGTTAACACTGTCAGAGTTTAAAACACGTAATCTCAAACTGAGCACAGTCTTTTCCCTTTTTAAAAGCATGTTCTTTATAAAGGAGACCCTGCAATAAATATTAGTTCTGTGTACAGAATCATACATGATCACTGCAGATGCCCACATGAAGAGTGAGCAGCGAGGCACTGCTGGGAGTGGCTTAGAGTGAAATCGTTCATGAGCTGATGCTGTTGCAGCAAGGCTGAAGGCTGAGAGCTGTGAAATGCAGCAAGTGGGAACTGCTGCACCACAACTCACAGGCTCAGGGGTCTTATTAGAATTACATAATAGCCCTATGCAAATGTTGTTTAAGGATGCAAGAGCAAGTAATCAGCCATAGCTGAGGCCACACCTCAACTAAAGGTCCAGAAGTCTTGAATGGCAACAAAATGTTACATAACAAAAATAAAGGGGGGGAAATGGGTTATTTTAAATTGGTTAAAATATTTAAATACAAGTGCATTTGAAATGTTTA
The DNA here is from genome assembly GCF_041296385.1 of Aphelocoma coerulescens. Lineage (NCBI taxonomy): Eukaryota > Metazoa > Chordata > Aves > Passeriformes > Corvidae > Aphelocoma > Aphelocoma coerulescens. The sequence continues at coordinate 5,562,636 of NC_091031.1, read as the reverse complement.
TTCCTAGTTGCTTTGTCAGTTAGCCACTGCATGTGGCTGTCACCATCTCTGTGGAAGGCCCCTGTTCAGTTTTCTCCTAGAGATATCTCTGTCCAGTGCAGAGGCAGCCAAAATCTCTATAAAAATCAGGCTTTTGATCATCCATGATTTAGGAGCTTTCTTACAAGGATTAATCCGTTATATAAATGACTGAAGCAGATGCACAGTATTTCCATTTTGTAAGGTGTGCTCTAGTTTTGAGTACCTGGTGTTAATGCTCATTGTGATGAGTTTATATCTGTACCAGAAGCAGAACCCACTGAGGTCTGAAATTCTCTGTAGCCTCTGAAAATCAAACATCTCCATTTCCAATTAAAATGTTAAATCTGTGGGCTCATGGCAGCTCGGCCATTGTCAGTACATGAAGGACCTGGAAATCGCAGCCATCTAAAAACCATCTAAAATCGCAGCCTCTAAAAACAAACATGCTGATTGATCCAAGTACATTCTTATTGTTATAAAAACACCCAAATTCAACAGATGAGGTCTCAGAAAAGAGTGGTTTGTTTAAGAGAGGAGAATTGATGAGGGCTTCCTGGGAAAGAGGGTGTGGGGTGCAGGCTGAGCTCACCAAGAAATAAATCAACTTTCAGGTTGTACCAGGGAAGTGGAGCAGGCTGGTGTGATCTAATGAGCTCAACAGCTGCTGGGTGTCAGTTTGCAACAATGCTATAAAAAAGCTAATTTGATGTTTTGTCTCATGGGAAATTCATATTTAAAACACATATTTGAATGTTTATGTTCTCCAGACCATTTCTGTCAAGAAGGTAAAAAAATTGCATGCCTTTTCTGAGTTTATTTTTTGGCAAGTTACACCATTGGCAACTTGCAGGTTTTGTAAATAAAACAATATGTAACAATTTTATCTTCCTCAGCATATTGTCCAGCCACAAGAAATACTGGCATCTTTGGCTCCTTTTTTGGATCAGAGGGTTTCAAGTGTGGTTGTCTTAATTTACTAAGTATATCATCATAGATCCAAAATTATCCTGGCCCCACACTGAGGTTTATTACCAGGCACAGGTTGCCCAAAGAAGTTGTGGATGCCCCAACCCTGGAAGTGTTTAAGGTCAGATGGAGCTCTGAGCAATGTGCTCTAGTGGAAGGTGTCCCTGCCCTTGACAGGGGAGTGGAACTGGATGATATTTAAGGTCCCCTCCAACCCAAACCATTTTATGATTCTATACAGAAAATGTACAACTAAGAAATGAACAACTACGACTTGGAAGTCCTCTGTTTTCCTTCAGTATTTATTTGGGCTGAAAATGTTTATTCTCAGAGCACTGAAAGATGAATCTTGATCCAACTGAAATTCAGTGGCAGTCCCCAGTCCATTTGGCTCCTTTAAGGAGACACCCTTCCCTGAACACTTCCCAAATTAGATTTCTGTTACACTTATTTGGGGCTACTTCAACACTTTTATGGAACTGACTCCTCTTTACAAGGAGAATTCAACCTAAGATGAGCAACGGCTTCCACAGCTTGGTGGGTACCAGAGTGGCGTTACTTGAGCACATGTTGCAGCATATGTATCCTACAGGAACATCAAATGGATAAATGTTGCTAAGCTGCCTAAGAGCGAGTGTCAGACTCCTCAAGCAAGGGCTTGACTGCACTCTGATGCCCATCTGAGATTGTAAAAAGGTCTCCAGACATTAAACAGAAAAGGCAGCTTGCCACAGGGATTGATTTCATCCCACCCCTCCGGCCCGCTCATGGGATACGGCTCCCGCCGGCTCCGCCAAGGTGTTCCGACCTCTGATCTCACAAAAGAATTCAAGCAAGGATCTCTGCTGAGAGAGACAACGTTGCCATGGAAAACTGAACAAGCTTTGCTCTGCCCTATATCCCTGGCACTCTCTATTTCTCCAGGCTTATCTGGCTGTGTACACTGCAGGGTCTAGCTCCAAAATCTATCAAACAAGATGCTCCCTAGATTTACAACAAGATTTACTGCTCCACATCCAGGCTGGTGTTTTCTGATGGGGACCCAGGAACTGGATTTCTCTATCTCTCTACTCACATACTTTCTCCATGTAGAACTGTTCGGAATTACATTTAATGTTCATTCAAAGGCATGAGGCCTTAGTCAAGCACAAGGAGTTGAAAGCAATTGTAGTCATGGTGCCTCCATCTCCAGGCAGAAAATGTGAATATTAATTGCTCACCCTCAAGAAATTATTACACATTTACTTAGTGGTTTGGGTCCACAGGAGGGTTGGTAAATAAGGACATTCTAGATTCACTGTACTTTCAAATTTGGATAATCTCAGACTGCCTGCTTCAAGTTAGCAGTCAAAAGGCAAATGGAGATAAATAATTACCTTCTAAAATAAACCTTCTGAATTGGCTTGCTTTGCTTCAATTTTATGTAAGTTTGCCACTATTTCTGCAAGCATTCTTCTTAGAGCTTTTGTAGCACTTGAATAGTTTTGTAAATAGCAGTCCTCGTCACTGGAGGTCTGAATCTGCCCACCAAAATGAACCAAAAATCTTAGGTAAGACAAGATGTTAAAAAAATTTCCTGCAGCTAGTACTTTGAAATTCTCTATTCAGAGAACCGATGACTGAAGAGCACTACAGAAATGGATTAAAGACATCGTTAGCTGCTCCAGTTATCAAAATGATATTAAGTTCTTCCTTGTGGATGCAGAAACACCCACTGCAACTCCATTTTTCTTTTAAGCCAAGTGGGATTTCAGGGCATGCAAAGCCTTTTATAAGAATTCAAAGTTTACATTTGAGGCTTGTGAAAACAACGTGGTGTTTTCAGCATTTTTGTGTGGTCACCGCAGGACAAAAAGGCTCTCTTGAGTCTCTGTGCTTGTGTCACTGCTATAAATTCTTGTGTCAGTGGCATTACCTTAACACAACGTGACTGATCTAATTAGACACGATGTGTCCTAGCAGCTGCACACCAGTCTGGAGCCTGGGAGAGGCCTTTTCAGGTGATGGCAGCTTTATGTGCTCCTTCCACCCATGATTAAAAACGCACCAGTTTTCAGCCTGGAAGCCAAACTCCTTCCACAGTCCCCTAAGGGATGACAGTGACACAGAGCTGGGTGCAGGCAGTGCTGAGCCCCATGGGATGTTCACAGCTCCAGCCCTCACCTGGTGCCCCCATAGCTGTGGGCACAGCTGGGCAGTTTGAGTGCATCCAGCTGTGCAACTACACAGAGACCCAGCACAGCAATGGGCACATCTGCCTGGCACTGGTGATGGAGCTCCAGGAAAGCTCTTCCAGCACCACTGTGGAGGGGATTGAGAAAGGGGCCAGCAAGTGCAAGCAGGTGGATCTCTACCTTGTCTTTGCCCTCAGTCCTCATCTGGTCCCAAAAAGCACATCCATGACCAGCATTGAGGCCACTTGGGTATAGTGGCAGTGCCCTGCCAGGACATGATGATGTGTGTGAAGCTTGGCAGAAGCTGGACCTCACCTGGTACCTGGACAACCAGGTCTTCCACTTTGACCAGAACTTTGATTATCAAGATTTATGGGAGTGAATTGTACAACCCTGTGAAATGGAAGGAAAGGAGGAGAGTGTGGGAAGATCATCCAAATGATGGGGCTGTCAGAGGAAGGAGTCACCTTGTGGAAGATGTCATGAAGCAGATTGAAATGGGTGGCAGGTGTCACATGTCAGGGAAGACCTCTGCCAAATCCAGGCCATCTTCCAGACCATTCTCAAGAAGAGAGAAAATTTTGTAAGCCAAGTTTTCCCTAATTGATTTAGCCAGGAATGAGTGAGGCATGGACATCACTGCAGACAGGCAAACCAGGCTGGAGGGGACTGATATTAATAAAAGCTTCCAGGCATTTGAAAGTAGGGAGTTAGACATGTAGGAAAATATTACAGTGTTGTTTCCAATTATTTTTCACTGTAGAAAGTAAAATTGGGCAGTTGTGGGGATCAAACTGCAGGAAAAGGGAAGAATTTACAGAAGATGTATCTCACTTTATCTAGGCAGGTTTCCCCCTCGTGCCTGTAAAATACACACACACACACACACACACCCACACACACCTCTATAACTCCCTAGATGGGGCCTGCTCCAGGGTTGTGGCACACTGCACCAAAATCAAAGTAGTTTTTCCAGGGCAGGAGGCATTTGGAGTGATTTAAAAAGGCATTGGAGTGCAAAGCACTGTCATCTCTGAGCAAGATACATTTGGGAAATGAGGGTTCTTTTGTCATGGCATAAGCAATGGCTTTATTACAGCATCAGCTCACGTTACTCCCTCTCTCCTCTCTTTATTTCTTAACTATGTTCTCATGAGACATTAAAGGATGCTGGAACCTGTCTTCAGAAAAATGAGACTAAAGATGATGGCAATTGCCTGGCCGATGGGGAGAGGATGTGCCTGCTTTGCAGAGGGAATCAGGGGAGTCAGTGCCCTGTGTCAGAGGCCTGATGAGAGGAGATTTGCCAGATCAAAGGGTCAGAAAAGCTGCATCCAAAAAAGCAGCATCTGATAGTGCTTATCAGTGCGTGGCCCAGACTGGGGCATCATTCCTGAGGGGAAACCCTGCAAAAACTGCTCTTTGCAGGGAGGTCAAAGCATCAGGCTCATATCTATGATTACTATTCCATTTGGAAATTAATTAGCATAAAATACAGAAAGGATAACAAAGAAGTGGATGAAGTTAAACTGTTTAAATCATATCTAATTAACTGATTATAATCGTCCTCCATTTCCTCACGCTCCAACTGTTAGTCCCATCCACCAGTTTGTGCCAGCAAATATTTAAATTTCTGGTCTGAAGTCTGATGAAAACAACAAAAGGACTTCAGCAGTCTTTGAACCAAACCAAAGATTTGTTTTCAGTGTTGAAATTATGAAACAGCAGATATTGTTTAAATGCTGGTCATCTCCTAGTAATCATACACCATGCTTTTCAGCTCCAGTGCACTCTGCAAGCATTTATTCATTGGCATCTTATCGGCTTTGGTAGTCCCAGCTTCAGCAGCTCGTGGTGTTCAGAGAAACAATGAGACTCAGGTGCTACTTGCCAGATTGAGATAAAAATATGTTGTTTCCAGAGGGGATTTACCATGAGAAGGTTTTCTCCTTTCTGAAAAGAAACTTCCTCGAGGTTCCTTAGAGTTTGTCTTGGATTCTGGTGTATTAAGTGCTGGCTGTAACAGGGCACCACAGGGGCATACGCAAGCAGAGGGTCTCAGTCCCTTGCCTGGGACTATCAAGCTGGCTCCCTTTTCTCTGGGTGTACGAAGTATTTTCCTCACAAGGCATGAGATAGATTCACTTGTTTGGCTTCCTGTGCTCTGGTCCTTCCTCCAGGTCTGAGTTCCTGCTGTTCTCCTGCTGTGGCCTTCTCTGTAACTCGTGGGCACGAAGTGCTTTGGCAAAAAGGGCTGTGGATTAACTGAGTTGGGCACAGTTCTAGAAACACAGTGTTAATGAGCTGGAACAAAGTCATACCAGGGTGGGATGGTTTGCAGGGAGTAGGAAAATGACTCTCTCCCTGTTGATAATCACACGTTCAGGCGGCTCTTTGCAGCTGAGCTCGGAGAGTGACTCTTGAGCACACCCTACTGCTTCCCACAGCACATGCAAAAGGAATTAACTAAATCAGCTTTCCCCCCCAGTTTTTGTGTGTAAGTGAAGTGTTGATTAACCTCTTTTCTTTCTCTTATGAACTTAATTTACATATTTTCCTTTATTTCGGAACATAAATATGTAGAGAGTGCAGAACCCCTTCTTCCCATTACCTGGACTTATATGACTTCTGCCTGGTTTCCTTGAGTTCATAGCCACAAAATAAATATTTTGGGTTTGGAATTGCAGTATTTTGGGTTTGGAAATGCAGTTTAACCATGTTTACGTGTGACCTCAGAGCCCAGCTCATAAAGTTGCAGAGATTCAATCAAAATTCCTTCTAATTTTTACTGGCCTTTGGAATGAAGCCAGCATCAAAGAATGCCAGGGTATAGGTTTGCATCGCTCCTGTAACCATAAATGTTCAATTAAGTAAAGATCCCTAATTAATTATAGTGAGGTCAGCCATTCATTTAGCCTGTTAAACAACTGAAACCCTTTTATGGGATGTGTTTTTGTTTATAACTGACTGTAGCTGAATGAACAAGAGAAGCAGCGGCTGTATAAATAGGACCTGGTTAATCTAATCATTTAATGCCTGATAATTAACCATAAATACTGCTATTTGTTATGCTTCAAGGACTTAAATCTGTTCTCTTCCAGCCTATTTCATTTCTAGGGGAGATTTCATTGCTAGTGAGATATTTTACTTAGGAGATTTACACACCCACAGTTCAGATGCCTCTGCTTGACTTCAGTGTTTTATAAGGACTGAACACAGACACTCAACAAGTCAGAGCAGTTCCCATTGCAAAGACAGACACATAAATGTTGGTCTAGTCTTCCAGCTGCTGCCTTCCTAGTTCTGACCTGAGAACAGCTTTGACTGTAAAATATACTCATATTTTCCACACTTCTCTAGTGTTTGCCACTTAATTTTGTCAGAGCAGCACTGCCTTGCCTCCAGAGCTTGATTGAGTCTCTGCTGAACTCCTGGTTGGGTTTCCTCATTGCTGATTCCAACTCTTGCATGTTCCCCCCATGCAGTCCTCAAAGGCTTGAATTTCCTCAGCTGAGGAATGCCCGTATGCTCCCTTGAACAGACAGGACAGTTCAACCCATCACATGTGTGACAGCTGAAAAAATAAAATTGATTCATCCACAACAGTTTTGAAGAATTTAATTGCTTTTCCCTCTGCTCTCACACCCATTTGTCTTCCCATCTCCCACTCCTATTCAAACTACCTTTCTGGCAGTGATACTCCACACCAGACAATCAGCAGCAATATTGTTGCATCTATCTTAGAATCTTTCATTTCAAAATTTCTGCTAGCAGTGCCAGCTCTCATCTCTCACAAAATGCAGGTTTTTTCATTCCCCTTGTACCTTCCAGAACTATTCAATTGTCAGAATTATACCTTAAGTGATTAATGTTTTAGACTTCCTGGTAGCAGAAAAAACTTGGAAAGCTACAATATAAATGCTTATAAAAAGCATTTAAATGCTGAACAAATATTTACAGAAAGTTAATCTTGTGAGTTTTGGCACCAGAAACAGAGCATTTAAAAACCTGACTTTGGCAATACACCAAAACCTGCTTAAACCTTCTTGGTTCAGGCACCTGTGATCAAGCCTGTGCAGGGCTCTCCTCAGTACCTTTGATAACCAGAGACTGTTGACCATTTGAAGGCATCATTATTTGTCTTTGTTTCTGTGCCAGTCCAGGGGAACAATATCTTTTCTTGGGGCCCAGAAAAGCTACATCTTGATGTGGTGCAAGAGCTCACCTGGGGGACACAGCAGCTCTGATAGGAGGTGGCCCCAAGCTGCTCTAGGAGGGTTCAAGGGTAGAACTGGCAGTGAAATAAGCGAGGTTCAACCTCACCAGCAGCTCCCAGCTTCCCAAAATGCAGCATCTGGTGTTTCTAGCTCAGTTCTGAGGTTTCAGTCAAAATGGGAGCTTCAGAGAATGGATCAAAATAATCTGTACCCTGTGAAGACAGTCTGGGAGAACAAGACACCTTCTGGTCCTGCCTCTGTGATAGCACTGTGCAATTTGCTCCATTCAGCATCAAGTACAGCTGAATTTAGGCCTGTATTTTTGGCTTTGTTATTGAGTGTTACAGCTCAGCCTGTTAACATGAGGCTAACTCACAAGGTTTTATTCAGATTTTTCTCTGCTTTCTGCTCAGACAAAGCCCAAGGCAACTGGGATTTTCCAGAGGAGAGAATGACTTGTCACTAATAATAGCTTTAGTCAGCAACATATGTTTAATGATGCACATCAATATTTGTGCCTTCACAGAGGCTAGGATTTTGCATTTTCAATGTCATCATGTCCATGAGCATCCTTTATCTCTGTGCTTTAAAAGTACATGTAAAACACTGGATTTTTATATCTACATTTCCCAGTGGCTGAAATTCCTCTGAGCTATCAGGCAGCATCACAATGCAAACCATCCCACTTCCTACCTGGTACCAGACTCCCATGAATCTTTGAAATATGCACCTCAGCTATGATTTATGAGATATTTGTATGATTTTCCTTTTATTTTTCTACAGAAGCAGGTAAGACCTCATAGGGCATGTTGAAAGACTTTATGTTCTTAAGCAATTCATCTGGTATTCTGCCTCACTTGTTCCTTTAATGCTAGAAGGAATCTGTGATAAAGCAATGTTGTTATTCCTCAGATTGTTCCTTCAAGTTTTCTCTTGTTTCTACTTTTCAATCGAATTATTCTTCTTGTGACCTCCTCATCATTTCTTCAGCCAGAGGCTGGAAGGTGACATTAGGAGAGATGACCTCAAGTGAAGAGGAAATCTTAGATTTAAGGATCCTGGTTACATGCAAAACTTGCAGTTCTTGGCTAAATAAGCAAAATGTTTAAATCTGCATCACAAAGATGTTCTCCAAAGCAAGCACAATTCTTCCTGCAAAATAGAAAATTCCTGGTGATTCCCTCAGGCATTGGCCTGGAAGGGGGAGTTGCCCTCCTCATTGTAATAGTGGGGTTTTACTGAGCAGTTCTGATCAAATCTGCCTGGTATAAGTTTAGCATCTTTTCCAGAGCATTGGTGGGTTTGTTTGCAATAACCCCTATTTGTGTGTGCAGTTCAGGTGCTCTCTATCACGAAATGATAATTGGTCTCCACATTTTGGAGGAAAGAGGTTTGATGAAAATCTACCATATGGCTTTCATTTTTTTTTATAGACTTAGGTTTTGCTTGAAGCAATTTATGTTTCCCAAACTCATGGTATGATGCAAAACATCAGGAACCTCCTGCTCCTCCTGGGCACTGACTGGTGACAGTACTATGCATCAAAATGCTTGTCCACCTTTTCTGACTGAATCAGCTAGTTACAAAGAAGCATTTTGTGCCTTGTGTTATGACTACAAATGGGCTCCTACGACCACTGAGCACAGAGGTTTTCTCTGCATGAACTGTGTTCTTGATATTAAGGAGTAGAGTGGTAGCTGGTGAACAGCTGCTGTGTAATAACCTGTCTGGTTTCCTCTGTGTCTCACCCTGAAATTGATGTTTAAATTCTTTCTCATTTGTTAGACTTCACTGGTTTTGTTCATCACCCAAAAGCTGGCTCTCCACAGATCTTGCTTGCAGCTGAGCAAAAGGGTACCACACTGCTCTGGAGCTCCATATATTGTTCACAGTCTAGTTTTCATATTTTTGCATCATTTCAAGCAGTGTTAAGGATTTTGAAATAGAACTTTAGAGCCCAAATTTTGCTTGGATACTTAATCCCATCCTCCTGCAGACTGCCCCCATCTTTCACTGCTGTGGGATGTTGCCTGTAATGCCTCTCCCTCATTTCTCTCAGTGCTTATAACCATGTCCTTTCCTTTTGGTCAGTTCCTATGGCCCATCCCTCATGTAATCCAAGGAGAGAAGAATAAATACACTGCCCATCTCTTTGAAGGAAAGAAGTCTAAGCAGAACTGTTTCCATCTCGGTATTTCTTCTGTTAAACTTTCCACATCCCTTTTGCTTTTTCTCCCAGTTATGGGCAGCGGTGCTATTCTTGTGTGACCAATGTGCATAAAGCCATAGCAAAACAGGGGTTTAATTTTATTTAAATTGGCTTTTATTTTATTTTAGTATTTCTCTGTGTAGTTTTATAGATGAAAAAAGACAAGGAGGTACAGGATTCATGTTTAGAAAAGCATTGTGTGTCAGTGAGTGCTCTGGCTTTACTCTTTTGACTTAGCAGCTTTATGCAATGGAGGTTGAAACTACCAACACCTGTAAATATAACCCATTTTTATTGACATACAGTGACATCTATTGTTTGATATTATATACATCTGTGCCACTCTTAGCAACTGCATACAGGTATTGAACTATCACAATTTCATAAGGTACAAGCAGGCAAAGTCAAATTATTGATTCAAAGAATTAGGTAATGGCACGTGTAGTAATGCCATTGGACAGCTATGCAAAATTAAACCTAATTTGTTTTGTCACAGCCTAATTTACAGATCAGTGTGGGCTGATGCACACAGAGAGGTGTCTCCCGTTTCAGAGTGTCAGCAGATGTTGTTTTGATGTCACATCAGCCACTCTGCATCACCCTCCTGGAGACAGCCAGAGGCTGGCAGCACCCAGCAGGGGATTCTCCCAGGAAATCTGCCTTTGCATTGCCCCACAATGCAGCTGCAGAACATCTGCCCTCTGCTGTGGGAGCCCAGAGTGCAGAGAATATTTCTCTGCCTGTTTTGAAGGATTTTACCCCCCTGAACAACACTGGTTTTGACCTCTGTCCTTGGAAAAAACTGCCAAGGATCAGACAAGAACTAGAAACTACACTGGTGTCAATTAGGTGATAGACTATTATGTAAGATTGTCACAGGGTGAAAAATTTAGAGGTTTTGGGTTTGTTAATGTAGTAAATAGATAAAAGCAAAAAAACATCAAAATGGAAGATTGTTGTTGTTCTCCAAACCTTCTTCTTCTTCCTCTTCTACTACTCCATATTCTGCAGCAAAAGTAATTTGGGATGACTGGACAAAAAATTCCGCCGCTCCTGGCTGTGTTACTGAATAATTGGTAGAAAAGTAAAAATAATGTACGTTTTTAGTAACCATTGGTTAATTTACCTTTTAAAAGGCTGTGTAATCTTGATAATTCGGCTTTCTCCTGCATTCTCTGCTCTGTGCTATGTCTGGGTCATGCTAGTGACTCCATTTCTCTTATAAGACTTAATAAACAACTATCAAGAAGCAGCGAAGGCTGAGAGTCCCATTTGTCTCTTGAACTCCTGGCAAGGACTTTAAAAGATCTCTCCCATCAGGAGAGGCATAATTATGGCACGGTCAGTGTCACTCTGCCATCCCCATTCTGAACCAAGGGAACCTCAATATAGCAGGCACAGGAGATGAGTGGGGAGGGCAAGCAGTGAACAAAGCCCTGCCCATGGATTGCACTGAGCATCTGCTGCAAGACAGAAACACAAACCAGGGCTGGTTCTTGCCCAGGCCAGCAAAGCTGAACCCTTCCAAGCCAGCCCCAGGAGAGTGTGAGGGCTGCATTATGCCAGGTACCAGATCCAGGTATTTTCAGAGCAGCTCTTGCACTGGAAAGAGAATTCCAAAGCATCAGGCTGGGGGAGTTAGGAGAGTTACTTTAACTCCTCTCTTATTGCCCTCATTTGATTATCTGTTATTTCTTGCTTCTTTTAATAGAGAATACAGAATTCAAATAGGAAAGGTTATAATATAGCAGTAATGAAATACAGGGACTATCGAGTGTGTCAGACTCTGTGGCTGATTAGACTTTCTGATTCGTGGGCTGGCACTCAAGGGAACAGCAACTGTCTCTTTTACTGCCTTGTCTATGAAAACAGCAGAAGGCTATGTATGCTCATTACTATTTTATGTGATTCTGAACATTAGAAGAGAAGCGTAGAGACCAAAGCTATAGAAAGATATTTTTAATAATTTTAATGGAATTCTGTGTTTAATTCTTATATAAGCAGACTCTGGATAAGCAATTAGTCTCAGTAACAATATTTGGTACTGGTAAGTGAAGCAACATAGTTCCCTTCTTTTTAAGCCATAAGCTGTAATATAAGGATGTAGAATTGTAAGAAGCATGGGTAAAGGGAACACATTTCCGATAGACCGTGCTGTGAAAATAGCACTGAAATATGTGCTAAACATTCAGCTCACACTTAGAGTTCACTGGGGTACATAAATGCTGTCTTCAACAGCCATAGCACATTCCTAAACTGAGGATATAAAGTTGGGCTGCTGTGTAACCCACCAGGCTTTCCATCCTAAGAGTAAATACTGTCTACTTCTCCATGGATCTGTACATAAACAGACTTCCAAATCCCCATTCAGCTGCAAAGGCTGCAGGATGAAATATTCATGTTAAAAATCTTGAATTAAAATCTACAGCCTTTCATGTGTTGTTCTCCACAGTGATGCAAACTTGCTTCTAATTTCCTACACTCCAGCCTCCCTTTTAAGACCTCTCCACAGAGTAGCACCCAGCTGAAAAGTAACAGCAGCTGCATTTCTAAGGGTCTGTGTTGAACTTATGTGCCTTCCAAAGAAAGAGAAAAATAAATGTAATAGGAACAAGTAACACAGACTTCATAAATAAACAGGTTCTGGAAATCTCACTGTTCCCTCAGTGGAGAGGGAAAAGGAGAGTGTGTAATGAAAGGTCTGAGTCTGTGCAGTGTTGGAGGGGCTGGAGATGCAGACAGGCACCAAACCCCAGAGGGACAGATTTTTTTTTTTTTTTTTTTTTTACAAGAGCACTGAAAGATGACTGCTCAAAAAAATTGACGGTTCCGTGGGTGAAGAACTAGGAGACCTTGTGGTGGCTACAAGGATCTGTGGAGGGGCCAAGGAAAATAGCTCTGCTCTCCCACCCCCAGATGCCTGAGAGAGAGGGCTCTGGATTTGCAACAGGCACAAAAGAAAAGCTGCAAGGTTTTCAAAAAGACCTAAGGGATGTGGCAGCCTGTGTCATACTGAAATTCAGAGGGCACTGTGCTGTTAATTCCCCACACATCCCCTTGAGATTCAAGTCCTCTGTATTTATGTATTGTCTCTGAAGTTGCATCCCTCTAAATGGCAAAAGCTGGGAGTGAGTGATAGTAGGTTCTGAAAACTCAGCGTTAGCAACAAGCAGGCAGCCCCCAATCTGAGTGGAGGTCAGTAATTTATTATCCATTAGGTGCTCTGTCAGTCAAAAAGGACTAACAGAGCAATAAAGTCTGAAGTGATCAGTTGAGCTCAACCCATACCACTAGCTGGCTATCAGAAAGGTCAGGGTGGCAAGATGGATGGTTTCCTCTTCTCCAGACACTCCATCTTTCTGTCTGGTGACACATGCAACTCACTCTCTCAGCAAGTCAGATATCTCCTGTGTGTGAGGCCAGTTCCAACCCAACTGCATATTTTACTGTTTCAGAGGAAAGAATACAAAGGTTTTACATTTTGCTGAAACATTTTCAAATTAGGACAATGGGCTCTGTTCTGGTGGGGGTGTAAATAGGCTGCAGCCTCCAGTGCCAAACCCACCCTCCTTGCAAGGCTGATCCTCCACAGCTATGCAGGGCTCCAGGCCAGCAGCCAGGTACTGATGCAGGGAAGTTTCAGGGAGGCTGTCAGAAGTTTTTCTCTGTTGTTCCACTATAATCAGTGTGCCAGGGCCTAGATATGAGTCTTCCTACTTAGGACTGAAGGGGTGCAAGCTCATTTCTTGTCTTTCACCTGATCCATCAACCTGTGGGCTCCTCCAGGGTGAGGCCCTGATCATCCTTCAGTAAGGATCCTGAAATTCTGGATTCATTAAGCCAGACAGAGATTCAGAGACTCCATCCCTGGGAAAGGGGAAAACTTAGATTTTGGTCCAAACCTGTGTCAAGTGTTTCATCCCCCATTTGTGCCAAGTAAAACAGGAGCATTCCTGGAGGCAGCTAGTAATATGTGTTTTGAGAGGCCCCTCTGAAGCAGGTGCAGCTTTCCCAGCCTGCTGCCCTAACACATTAATATTTCCAACAGACTTCCCTAAACTTCAACCAGACAGTCTCACTCCTGGGTGGCCAAGGAAACACATTTCTCAGTCAGACTTGTAGCTCATTGGAGGGCTCTCTCCAAGCACTGCACACAGCAGCCTGGAGCACACTCGTGATGGGGAATTAATCCACATTCTGACACTCTCCCTGGCTCCATCCTTCCCTCCTCACTCCACATTGCACTGACAGTTGGTACCAGTCTCTGCCTTGCAGCTACAGGCAAAAGTGTAACCAAACTTCCAAGCCCCAGGGAGAGAACTGGAAATGGTCCCAGCAACAGATTCCAGCCCAAAATGCAGTTCTGGTATTCCCCATCCTTACTGTCACTGCAGTATCGTGCCTATGTTTATTTGTCATGCTCTAACAAGCTGAATGTGAACAGCCAGCTCGTTTGTTCTCAGAGGACAGATTAGAGCAGCCAGTCTCCTCCTGGAATAAGTGGAAGTTGAATTATTTATTTCCTTTTCTTCATAAGAAGCTTAGAGCATGCTGGATGAAAAGTCAGAAATAATTAAGAAAAATGTTCTGCATCCAAACAGAAGAAGCACTCAGAGAGCAGGTCACAGATGGTCTGAGTGTGGGCTTGGGATGGGAAGGGAATCTCTCCTTGGTGTTGCAGGAATCAGCCTGGGTGTAGCAATTCTGTGGACGACTGACATTTTGTCTGGAACAATTTCTCCTGTTCACTTTCAGCAGTAAATTTCTGGGTGAGGCTTTTCCCCAGATGCTGTGGAAGTGTTTCACCTGATAGGCGACTGCTGTCATGGTGGGAGTTTTAGAGAAGGGATGACATTTGGGGGCTTGGAATATGTTAACCCTTTAATTATGCTGTCAGGTGTGGCTGTTTATTTTTAATATTTATTTAATAATATTTCTGTTATTTTCCACACAGAGGTAAAGTTTGGAAATACTCCTCCTCTTTATAGATGCAACTTTTTCCTTTTTTAAACACCAATGCCTCCCTCAGATGAGAAATTCTGCCTTTATGAATTTCTATTCATTGGTCCCCCACCTAAAGTTGGAATTCTGAGTAAAAGACAACATTTCCTGACCATGGAAGTTAGAGTTGGTTTATAAGGGGTAAACTAACATCCCTGAAAAAAAAAAACCAAACAACTCTTGCTTTACTGATACTGAGTTCATTTTACATTGCCCAAATACAGGCTAGATGTGTCAGCTGGGAAGTATTACAAATACTGACAAGTCCTTTAGTTATGATTATACTGACAAGTCCTTTAGTTATGATTCTGATAATACATGGAATAGGATTTTCTGGAAGAGATTTAAGGAAAAAATAAATTTCAGGGACTAAATCATCAGTAATGCCAATTGCTGGAATTCCATGTGGGAATAAAGAGTCCAGTATGCCCACTTCAGTTTCAGAAAGAAATACATTAGTGTAAAGGTGTTTTGAATGAAAAAAGTAATCTCCTTTCCCGTTTCAACACAAACTGAGTCTGGCCCACCTAATCATACTTTTTACTACATGGTTACACCGTGATTACTCAAAAACAGTTTCTTCAAGTTTAAAGCCAATTGCTGCTTATGTTTAAGTGAAACAGCTCTTTCACCTGAGGTATGGCAGAAAATACTCCTCTCAACCTATTACCAAGCCTTACAGTTTAATTAGAGGCTGTGAGTGCTTGGAGATCATCAGGAAAAGGTAAATATGTGATGATGACTGCCTTGGCTCACCTGCCCCAGGGGTGGCTAAAGTTAAAAGCCTGAGCTGCTGCAGTGGAGAGGGAAAAGCAAGGCTGGATTTTAACACCTTTCAGACACCTCTGTGGCTGTCACACAACAGGGACCTATGACCAGTGAATCACCCAAAGGTGTTACTCAATGCCACAGGCAGAGTCCTACAGAATCCTCAGCAGGTAAGAAGAGTAAGCACCTACCCTTGGATTTGGCTATTTTTGAGGTTAAAATCCTATTAAAAATACTTGAAATACATGTATTTTTCTAGAGCTGAGCAGAATTGAGCTGTTCAAAGAAACAGGGATTTACCAAGCTCCCCAAGATAGCTGGGTACATAGCTTCTACTGAAGCTCCCCAGATGCTAGCCCTAACTTCCTTGGAGTCCTTTAAAAATCCTGGATCTGCTAAAAACTGATTTACAAAGGTTTTTTAGATTCTTAGGAAATAATAAATCATAGTCTGGATACTTCAAATGGGATCCACTTACAGCTGGGACAGATTCTTCTGTTTTTTCTCTTTCAGGTAAATCCTTCTGTATATATCTCAGGCTCCATAATTTATCATTTGTGAACTCCATAAATTACCATTCTAAAATTCACTGAGTGCTTCCCAGGCAGTGCAATATTCTTTGACCACCTTCCTGGGTACCCTTTTGCTGGTGGGTTTCACAAGTTCTCTTAAAGTAGGTCAGTGAAATGTCCTCTCTGCTGAGTTTTTTTTCCTTTGAATCAACCTCTCTAGAACAGCCTCGAGCTGCATTGTGAAATCCATCCAGGACATAATGTATAGCAGTATATGGGATACAAGATTCATTGACTTAGCTGGGTTTAAAAAACTAATCCTTGTTCCCTAAATCTTTGATGAAACATTATTTTAGCTTGAAATGTTGTGTTGTGTGGCATGTAGTAATTCTTCCTGGGGTATAAAATTTTATTTCTGCTTCAAGCCTGTTTTGGAAACCTTGGCACTTTCAGCTTACTGCAGTCAACTGCCACAGTATGAAAAGTCCTTTGTGATATTGAAAAAGCAAGGTGCCCCAGTGCTGTGTGATGTGAAAACTCAATTAATTACAGGAAGGAGCAATATATGATAATTTCAGAATTAAAACATTATCATTGCTGGAAGCACAGAGGTAAATCCTCTGCTGAATCCAGTATTCAGAGCAGAGGAGTGACCGACAGATTCAGAGGATTGCTCTAATCCCAGGTTGCTGGGAAATCTGGCCACTGCATAGGTTAGAGGACCCACTGAGAACTGGTATGACCCCCAGGAGATGGATGCATCAAGTTGCAGAGACTCAGTGTGCTCTGAAAACACTGTCAAACACTGTCCCACCCAGTGGAGACTCTCCCATCCAGGAATGTGGGCAGTTCAACATCAGGAGAGAGCCTGGATATTGTCAAGAACCCATCCTTATTTTATCTGAGCTGGCTCCTAACAGTTGGATCCCCTAATCTGCTTACAGCAGATCATATTTCCCTTACTTGGAAAGTTAAGTTTAAAAGAAATTGTCAGAAGTCTACAAGCTGAATATTTTGGGAACCTTTTAAGGCTAATGCTGTTCTAAATGCAAGGTTGGAGATTTGGAAACCTCTCCTTTCTTGTTTTTGTTTCCCACTTAATTGCTCAGCATCACCTATTTTTGATTTGCAGGCAGATGTCCTAAGCTCCAGTACGTGTATTATCCTTATTACCTTTGCACATTCTTGTTTAATTATTTTTAAACATCCTGACCCATTATAGATTAAAAGTCATGAATGAGGTTAATGTATAATTAATGAGAAAGGATGTTCATGGCGACAGCTCAGAATAATGATGAATGAGCTGAACAAGAGATCTGACGAGCTGTCCAAGGTCAAATTGCACATGGGAGTGTTAATGTTGCCTGACACAGCTTTATTTCTTTCTGATTTCCTATTTTCAATGGATTTGTTATTCTTGCAGAGCTGTTAAGCCATTTAAAGGGATGGGAAGGTGTCCTCTGTAAGGACACCTCTAAGTAAGGAGTGCTCCTTGCTGGTAGTCCTTTACACCATCTGCCATGAAGTATAAGATCCAAAATCCACTCTTTTCTCTTGAAAATACCCATTAGATTCAGAGGACAGTTGATCAGAGGGGAGAGGAGGGAAGAAGGTAAGAAAAAACACCTGCAAAAGGCCTTAATTATTGACTCAAAGGAAAAAAACTCATACCCATTTCCATACAGCAAATACTCCATCTACTGGAACAGTTATTTGGTGACAGACTGCAAACAGCATTTTTCTGACTGATTTTTCTCACAATTTTTGTCAAGATTTTGGGGTTTCTGATACCATGAGAGTCTTGCTGTTTTCCCCAGAGAAATCATGACCAAAATCCAATGTGGAATAGTAGCTGACTGGTGAGAATAGTATAGAAATTGTACGTTGAAAATCAGAATTCATGGAGCTGAAGTGTCCTGTGATCCAAGGTCCTGTCCTGTGACCCAAATCCCAAGGCTGCAGAACAAACACTGTAAAAAAAGGTTTTGCAGCAGCAATTAATTCTGCCCTTTCTCCTAACTTAAAGGCATGTTTCTTCACCAGTAGCTTTCCCTGGAAAACAAGGAGGATGGATAGATTGCACATCAGAATTGTGGGCTGCCTGCTGACTTCAGGGTTTGTTGCTCTGGACTGTGGACCCAACCTGGTGAGTGCCTTGGAAATGGGCAATTTGTCTCCTTGCCATGTTTTCCACCCAGTCTTAATTTACAGTTACCTGGGGGAGGAAGGAAAGGTTTTCTGTCTCTCCAATCATTTGCTATGTACGTTGTTGCTGCTTAATTTGTTTTCTTTGGTCACTGTTGTCCAAGTTTGTGCTCCTCTCTCAATCATGCATGGAGTTAACTGAGTGCACTCCCCATCTTTCTGCCCTTAGCATTCTGCTCTATCAAAAGGAAATAGCACAAAAATACTGAAGATTTTATTTTTTTTCCTCGCCAGTCGAGATTCTGAAAACACTGAGACATTTCAAGTTAATCAGGAACATAAACCCAGGGTCTTCCTGAGCTTCCCTCAGTGCTAAAAATGAAAGAGAAATCCCACAAGCTGTAGCCATGTATCAAATGTGATAATGATTGTGCTAAATTGCTAAGGAAAAAAAAAAAAAATCCCACAATGTATTAAATGTGCGAATTTAGGAATTGCTTTTGTTTTGTCACATTCATAAGTTTAGTGTTTGCTTAGATGAAGATGTATTTAGCAGAATATTTATCTGCTGGTTATTGCCCATAAATAGGATTAAGGCAAGCTAGAAACAAGCAATCCTTTTATTTCCCACTGTGCCACCTGCAAAGTGTGGTAAATTACTCTGCACACACTGTATCACTGTGTGATTTTTTTCAGTTAAAGGTAAAAAAGTATCTGAAAATGGGCAAAAGTAACAAAATACAGCACCAGTGTGGTATTATGCATGCTATATACAAAGAGCAACCTGTTCAATTCGATCAGAGCATGTGAGACCTGCCTCAGGCTGGAACCTTTGCAAAGATTGGATCCCTCCAAGGCAGGAGAGTGGATCCAGGGTCCTTGTGAGAGGAGGCATCAGTAGGATCACAGCACACCAGACAACTGCCCCAGCCCCTGATTTTTAGTTCAGGAACTTCCTTTGGTAGACAAAGTGTGCCTTCACTTCCATGGATCCTATCCCAGAAAACACCTGCAGTGTTTCATGCTCACACATCCAAGGACAGATCCTGAGTTCAGCTGTTTCTGTTGGAAGTCAGAGGGTCCCTTTACTACCTGGCAGAATCAAGAGGTTCCATAGGCAGATGCAAACTTGGCTGTCTCCTGCAGCTTCACTGGCTCCTGGCTCTGCTGGGAAGGAAAGGAAATTTTCCTTTTCTGCCTCAGTGGAGAGCAGAGCATTGATCCCACCCAGCTCTGCAGCCAAGAGGAAGCAAGGGCAGGAAGGAAATGAGTTTACCCTGCTTTCCACAGCACTTTCTGTCACTCTAGAACATCATAGATACAAAATTTTGCCTGGAATAAAACACAACTATGTCACACATCTGACATCAGGGACTAAGTGTCCAAAATATATTTCTTATTTTTTCCTGCTGGATTTTCCCTTCTGCTTCCTATATTTTCTTTTAGCTACTAGGCTTGAGATTGTCCCAGTATTCAGGTTAGACAAACCTCACATGTTCTTTGAAGGTGTAATTCTTTATTCATGTTCATTGTTTTCCTGCAGTACTGTTCCCATTACCTTTTTTCCCCCCTCTTTTTGCCATGAAGCCTGCTGAAGAAAAATCTTAAAAACAAGGAAGACAAGATAAGCAATACCCTTTCTAAGAAAAAATATCCATGAATTTTGGCAACTTTTGAAATGTGAGTTAAAGAGCAAATATTCTTCTTAGTTCTGAACAGAAGCCTTCCCACCCGTTTGGAAAAGGGCACTACCTCTGACATTATTTATTGTCATTTCTAGATGTCCTTCAGTAATGACTGATCCAACAGCACCCTTCAGGCATAAGTCTTTATCTTGATTGGGATGAATTGCCACCAAGCACTTTTTTAAGGAGGAAATAAGAGAGCACCTGTCCCACAGGTACAACCCCACCTGGCACTGTGGAAGTTGTGATTGCAAGAACTAATCCTTGTGAGCAGTAACACAAGCATCTGAAAGGATGAAAAAGCTGAGTTTTGGGTCTGGGTGGGGTTGGTTTTGTTTTCTTTGTTTTCTTTTTTGAAGGGAGTAGAATCAGGGCACCTACATTGGAAACCACAATAAGCAATGTCCCGCTTGGAGAGGGGGGCAGCATTTTGGTGTGGGCCATGTGGTGTGTATTGGTTGCTAACTCATTAATTCTGAGCAGAGTTTCAAAAGCTGGTTTAGAGCCTAAATGGCTGGCCTGTGCCCATCCTTCTCTTCTGTGCTGCCTCGTGGCAGAAAATGTTGAGTTTCACTATTCTTTTTAGCAAGTGAATCTCTCCTTTATTTTTGTGTTAGAATTAAAAAATCCCCATGTCACCAGACCCTGAGTCACTTATCAGTTAAGCCACAGGACACTGCAGGAGCTCTTTGCTGAGAAGGGCTCTGTTCATCCCCTCCCATCATTTCCTCTGCACTTGGTATCCCACAGCCTTTCCCCCTCCATGCAATGTCAGCCCTGAATAATTTTTTCCTGTCCATCTGAGCAAGTTTGAGGTGGGTAAACACTTGTGTTTCTAATTCAGGGGCTGGAAACTCTCACTGTCTCTCCCAGTTCAGTACCTGGACTGTTAATCTGAGAAGTAATTAACAGGATGGAGTGTGATGCTAATGGAGTGAGCCCTGTGCCAGGGCTTGGAACCACACAGGAGGGAGGGGAACATGATTCTGGCATGTTTTCCTCTTCAGCATATGTGCCAGATCCTGGGCTCTGCCTTGTCAGTAAAAGCCTGGCTTCTAAGTAACACTTCAGGGTATTTTTGTCATTGATGCTGTGAATATTTGCAACAGCCAAAATAATTTGGATAAGCCTGTACTGGTTAGTTACCATGGTCACCTAATAGGCAGTGGCTTTGGGAAGCCTTTGGCCAGGTGTAAGGAAGATTTTACTGTGCCTTCTGCTGGTAAATATGGATGGAAAACATGTAATGCTGTTTCAAGCAGTATTTGTAGTTTTGCAAATAAAATTCCCTTAATCCAGACCAAATGTTAGGATTTCAAGGAGTTGTAACAGAGATACAGACAAAGCTGGAGTTGCTTGTCAGTGAAATGGCTTCATGTTAGAAAACAAGACTGAATGTTTTCTCTTTCTTCTGATACTCAGTGTTGAGATAAAAGGCTTAATGCCCAAATTAGACAAGTCAAGTATTCTGTTTATGTTTGTCATCCTCAGCATTGACTCACAGAAGCTGTAGAACATGAGCACACATATTTTTGCATTACAATTTATTGAAAACATTTTTTTTTTTTTTTTTGGCAAGAGAAAAGCTAGAGCCCACTCTCCCAGCAACAGAATCAGCCAACCTTAAGGAGTGGAGGGCAGCTGGAAATGACATTGAAATATCCTGTAGGATGCTGGGAAAGGTAGAAAAGGGGAAATAAACCCATATTGCTTACTGGGGTGGTGGGAATGTTCTCAGTGTCATGTCATGCCAGAAAGGTAGAAAAATGGAAATAAATCTAAATTCCTGGTTGGGGTGGTGGGAAGTTTCTCAGTGTCTTGTCCTGCCTTTAACAATGTTCGGTGCCTTTAGAGGAGGGACAGATCTTGCTGCCTCTCAGTCAGCTTCAGCCAGTTGGTCCCTCTGGTCCTCAGCCTTCTCTGGCTCTGAGCCACCAGCATTTGGGCTCACAGGTGCCACAGGGACACCAATGCTTCGGTGGCAGGGCATGAACACCCAGTTATGTGACTTATGTGAGACTGCTACATGTGGCCCCTACATAGCCCAAGGGAGCTCACCCTTTCCAGCTCCCAATCTAATGATGAGCTTTTGAGGTTCATCCTGGAATTTTGACTGCTAAAAGAAACATTTCCCAAATCATCCCCCTCATGGTTATTCCTTTTTCCATATCTAGTGAACATTCCTGCGCAGTTTGCTTCACAAAAAAAAGATATATTTGAAAAGTTCCACTGTTCAGTATGGAAGAAAAACTGTAGCTTGTAAAACAGAGCAGTCATTTTTGGGCCAGCTGTACTTGGTAGTCTGTTCAAGTTGGGGGATGCTGAGCTTGTGGGTAGAGCTTGGCAGAGTGAGGCAGCAAAGCTCGTTTGTAACACCCTCATTATTGTCCCTCTTCTGTTCTCTCGCTAATTTCAGCTATCAAACAAATAAATGAGTGATTATGCCAGATGAGTTTTTTTGTGTGAGAGTATCTTCTCCTAGCACTGCCATCTTTTAGTGGTAATTATGCAGTCATACAGCTGTTGCTTGCAGGCAGGTTTGAAATAATATTTTTATAATTTGTATAAATCACACCATAAAAATAAATTAAGAGACAAGAGCCTAGTCTGAAGATAACAGAGAAAAAAAAAGCTGGGGATCTGGATTATGGAATACCTGGAGAGAATACAGTCAGTGCTGACTATAACTGGGCTATGTAGTCACATGATTCCAAACTAGAATCATAAAATGGTTTGGGTTGGAAGGCACCTTAAACTTCATCTGGTTCCACCCCCCTGCCATGGACAGGGACACCCTCCACTATCCCACATTGCTCCAAGCCCTGTCCAGCCTGGCCTTGGACACTCCCAGGGATGGGGCAGCCACAGCTTCTCTGGCCAACATGTGCCAGGGCCTCCCCACCCTCACAATGAAGATTTTCTTCTGTAAATCTAATCTGAATTTCCCCTCTTTCAATTTGAAAGCATTCCCTCTTGTTCTGTCGTTACAGCTCCTGATGAAGAGTCCCAGTCCAGTTCCCTGCAGCCCCTTCAGGTACTGGAAGGTGCTCTGAGGTCTCCACACAACTTCCTCTTTTCCAAGCTGAGCAGCCTCAACTTTTTCAACTTGTCAAGCCTAAACCAATCAATTAAGGCTTTGGAGCTTAAAAAAGAATTACACAGATGCTGAAGTGTCCACACCATGGGCAAGTCAAGTATTTTTAATTTCTCTGCTCAGATTCACAGTGAAGAGTGGGGGGAAAATTCCTGCTGCAGAAAGTCAAGTAGATGTCATCTTTTGGAAGATAAAAGCAGACCAGCATGAAAGTGCTGAGAAACCCAAGCCCCCAACAGTCCCAAGCTCACGAACTCCACATGCAACACTTTGCTAACACATTGACTCATACATTTGGATGCAGCTCCTTCCCAGCATATGGTCTGAAATGGGTCTCTCCTGTAAATTTCATGGAGTTATTTTCTTTATGGCTTTATTCTTCCAAAGCCCAGTAAAAATGCCTGTTCTGTTTATTCTGGCTATTTAGCCTAGCAATTATGTAATGCTCATGAAACAGAAGCAGCACATAATTTTTATGCTTCATAATATCTCTCCTCAGGAAAAAGCTGGCCACTTAGAGGAATTTTCTTCTCCCAGGATGCTTTTTTGGTGATGACTTTCTGGCAAAACCAAGCTGCTGCAGCCTGGAGGGAGTCATTTTGTAACTGATTGACTATTCTGTTTTTGCTTAGGAGCATTCATAGCTTGCATTACTTCTCTCTTCTGTTTCCCCTTTCTTCTTCCTGAGGTAAATAAGAGATAAATGTCTAATTTTGGCTTTTAAAGCTGCCATACTTCAGGACTGGTTGGTTGGTTGGTTTGGTTGGTTTTTTCTTCATGGGCATTCTCCTTTTCAAGAGATAATTGAAGAGACTACAAGTGAAAAAAGAAAAGAAAATAATTTTGTGAGAGTTTAGCATTTAGAGGTGTGGAAAGTTCATGGAAATTTTCTATTTCCTGGGTTACAGTTCAGATATGTTTCCACCATACAGCTGGACTTACAATATCATGATGATTTTGTTTAAAAACCATGGATGTCTCAGTTTGGAGACAACTTTCAGGAGTAAACACCCTGGAATGAGCATTTCCTCTAAAGAGAGGGGGCTTCAATAACTCCTTTTTCTTCTACCAATGAGAAAAATTGATACCAGCGGGTGAAAGTGGGAAAAAAAAAAAGAGAACTGTTTATTAACAAAAAAATAAAGCGGGAGGGTGCCCACAAGGCACAGAAAAGGATTGAATGAATGCTAGATATGAATTCCTAGAAACTTAACCTACACACACACACAACCACCCACAGCACAACAAAAAAAATCTCAAAAATGCCCGCGGAAGAAAAGTACACGGGCTGACGACGGGCCCGGAAAACAGAATGGTCACTGGTTCCCTTTGTCTCCAGCAAGGGGAAGAGGATGTTATAAATGAAGTCTGTAATTCGTGCTGTTATGTATAAAAAAAATGAACTGGAATGAAACTATACAGAGCCAGAGTTTCACCCCCCCCACCAGCCTGGCTGAGTGGAAAATTTTACACCACTGGAGCAGTTGAAAAGGAAGTTCTTTCAGCACAGAAGTAATCAAGAGGTGAGGATTCCACCCCAGGTGGGGCTGGATCTTATCACCGGGACATTAACACTATGATGGCTTGATCACTATCTTCTGCTATCTACATCTCAGCCGATAAGGAATTGGACATTCCGGGAACTCCACTGAGGGCTCCAGGAATCGAAGACAGACAAATTCATCACCGAAGATGGACGATTCATCAGACCCAGGAAATGCTTTGTGCAGTCCAACTTCGGGACAAGAAAACATCGTGAATATGCTAAATTGCAAGAAGAATAGAATTAATTCGGTCTCTGCCCAAGAACTGTATAAGAAGGAACCAGCCAAAGCAGCAGTTGTGACCTTGGGAGCTCTGATGCGATAGAGGTCAGATCTCTGCGTGTTCACCCAGCTCCGATCCCGGGCTCGGGGCTGCTTTTATCGATCGTGCCTTTTGAGACCGATATTTCGGCCGCCTAATAAATTGTATTTCTTTATTAATTCTGATTGGGCTATCTCGTTTATCTCAAGGAGTTCACAGAGCAGCGTGGAGCAGAGCATGTGGGAAACCTGGTTTTCCTCCTCACAGCAGGCGAAACTGGTGGATTTTGCTGGATTTCGCTGGCTCAGTCTTTCCCGGGGGTTCGGACTGGCCGGGGCTGCCCCGCAGGCTCCCCGGGCCACAGAGAAGGAAAAAACAACAAAACACTGCCGAGAGGATTTGCCGGTGAAAAGCCTCCAGGCCAGCAGAAGGAAAAAAAAAAAAAAAAAAAAAACCACCAAAAAAACCCACCAAAAAAAACCACCAAGCCCAGAAGCTTCTTGCCTAAATTGGCGAAAATTAACCGAGCAAAGGCAACGAAGTAACAATCGGTGTAGGCGCGGATGGAACCGAACCGCGCAGGAGCCGTGGGCTCCCTGCCCCACCCACCCCGGGGCCATCCTAAAGCTCCAGCAGCCACTTCTGGGCACAAAGCAGACAGGGAATTAAGTACTGACATAAAATCACCCCAAGGCCGTGGGACGCTAATAGAAGGATGCAATCCCAGACTTCTCTCTCATTTTCATGTAAACCCACAGCAGTTCCATTGAAGCCAAAGAATTAGTTGAAAGGAAAAAGACAAAGGAAAATTATGAGACTTTTTGGTGAGAGAAGTTTTACATCTGAATTTTAAGAAAATATAAATTAAGTGGAGGAAACAGGTGGAAAATTCTGATTATTAGGCTTGTATATGGACAAACGGACATGGATGAAGACAAAGCCTTTATTTGAATGAGTATTGTGGTTACAGGGATAAATATTTATAGGAAAGGTGTGAATTATTTATATGTGTTCCAAGACAGCAGAGTATAATAGCATCCTTCCCCTGGATTTGTTACCTTGTAAGCTGGGGATTGCATGCACGGTGATACGGTATCTGATATTAGAGGATTTGTGTTTGACATGAGGAGATTGCAGTGGAGGGAGGGAGGGAGAAGCCCCATGTTTGAGTTTGTATTTGAAATTTGTGCAAAGGCCAACAAAAGCTCACAGCTCTGAGTAAAGAACATTCAGGGCCACATAAATCATCCATCTTATGTTATTATGCCACAGTGGCAAATTATGCTGGGTTTGTCTCTGCAGTTAGTGCAACAGATGGCAAAGATTTGCACAACCAGTTAAAATCCTTGGCAAAGCACATTTTTTAAATTTGTAGCTGAAGAGTTGTTTGGGATACACTGGAATATTTGTACCAAATGGGGGGGGGGGAAAAGCCTAACTTTTTTTATAGTCTCTCTTCCACTTAAAAAAATATAATTTTACACATTTGCCTAACAAGCAGCGCTGTTACACCAGCAGGTCCCATTCATGTTTGCACTGTGGTGGAGAAAACTGCCAGCCTCAAATTATCCAGGAAGCTGTTTCGGAAGGGGAAATGCAGAGCAGGGAGAAATTACCCCTCTTAGGGCTATTCAGGAAATTGGTAATAAGACAGGCACATTGTGTTTGGCTGCACAGAACAGGCTCACTCTGCTCCTCATTTGCAGATTGATGGTTCCCAAATCTGCCACTCTGGGCCCAGCAGGTGTAAAGGAAAGTTGGACCATATTCCTGAAAGTGGATTCACAAGGGGAATAGTGTGGAGAGGTCTATTCTAACCAAAAACTGGTCTATATGGTTATTTCTCATCTTTAATTCATTATTGTGTTACAGTCATACTCTATACTACAAAGGCTGTAATTATGTTGTAGTTTAGGTAAAAATTACAATGCATTTTCAGTGCATTTTAATACAAAATTATCTGTTAGTTAATAAACCTGAACAGTTACCTGTTTAGAGGCCTTTTTACTCCAAAGGAATAATTCTGAATACAGGTACCAGCAAAAGCCAGGTATTACAACAAAACTGTACTCTTCCACGTTCATTCCCTGTTATTCAGTGGGGGAACTGGGGCTAATTTAGAAGTCAGTGCAGATCCCTGTTTAACAGCAGTGCAGCTTCCCAGTGATGTTCCAGGGCTTTTTGCTTTGCTGGTTGATTCCTGCACTGACTCACATGTGCAGAGTTGTGTGGGACGTGGGTTTGGTCCTGCTCTAATTTGCTGTTTCTTGAGTGGGTTTTGCAGTGAGAACTGTGCTGAGCAGCACATCCAAAAATGGTGTGGAAAGTAATTTTCAGTGCCACAGGTGCCCTGACCTGCCCATATTCAATGCCATGGCTGAGGGCACTGTGGACCCAAACAGGAGAAGCTGGCATGAGGCTCACACAGGAGGTCTCACCAGACATTGAACAGACTCATAGAATCATTGTGGCCAGAAAAGAATAGAATTGCAGAATCATTAAGGCTGGGAAAGAATAGAATCATGGAATCTTTAAGGCTGGAAAAGAATAGAATCATGGAATCATTACAGTTGGAAAAGACCTTCAAGACCATCAAGCCCAACCTTTGACCCAATCCAACCAGCACCCACTAAATCACATTGCAAAGGGTTGCACATCACACAGGCTGTTCTCATTTCCTTCCACTGTCAAAAGAATCAGCCAAAGGGCTGGGGAGGCTCATGCAGCCTTCTCCATGGCCAAGGCCTCACTTGTAGGTGAGGTGCTTCTTCCCACTGGTGCCTCAGGCAGGCAACCCTGAAAGAACTGAGTGGACCTGAAAAGTCCCCTGAAACACTTGAGCCATGCAACAACACCCCAAGCCTGCCAAGGGCTTGGACTGGGGCAGCAGTGGGGCCAGCAGAACTATCAGCCCTTAGAAGGTTTCTCCAAGGAAGATTCTCCTTCATGCTCAGGGTCCTGCCAGTGCCCCATGGTCATCCCCTGCTCGGCCGTGGATGAGCAGTGGGGGATGTGCCACAGAGACACTGTCACAAAAATATCAGAATACTTGTTTTTTGGTGGAGAAAAAAATGGGCTGTTACTCCTCTGAGAGCCATCAAACCCAGCTTCAAGCTAGGGCTACGTGGATAACTCGTTTCTCTTTGATTTGGTTTTTATTTTGTCAGTAAAACACTGCACTGCTGGGGAGGGGGAAAGCCAAGCCAGAGATAAAACATGATGCTTGTTCATTTCTCTAAGAACTCGCCCTCAGTAAGGACAGAGGCGAGCAGCCCAGCCTCACTCGAGAGAGGGATTTTTCAACACTTTTGATAAATTTTTTACAGAATTTCTCTCCCAGTTCTTCCACATGACTCCTGCATGCAAAGCAGCATTTCGAGCTTCACTGGATGGTGTGCTCTGTGCTGCTCTGTCTCAAGCCAGCACATGCCTCTGCCCAAAGGGTAGGAAGTCCTTCCTGGCTCAGGCCTGGATTAGCTGAATTTAAGAACCCAATTCCCAATGAAGTCAGTGTAACCTCTGTATCAAAAAGATCTTTGGGAGGCTGGATCTGCAGCACGCTGCTGAGATAAAAGAAGCTGCTGCCTCGTAACATGCTGAAATAAGAGGCAAAATTATTTTTTTAATATTGTAAATAATTAATTCCAGATTGTGTGACTCCATAATCACACAGAGAATTTTCCTGCTTAATATCCCTCCTTCTCACAGAGTCTCCATGAGGGCAGACTGGATGTTTTAACCTTTAGTGGCAGCTGACCATTCTTCCTGGATTTATGTGGTGCTATGTATTTGCAACTTTTATATTTTTGGCTGTAATAAATGTTGAGCCTTAACTTCCCTTTGCAGATAAGCTGTAGGTGGAAAAAAAACTTGCTAATATTTTACCCATTTTGTTTATTGGAACAGCCCTGGATATTTGTTCAGCCTTGTGGATTTCTACCTAATACTTTCCACAACTTTAAACCACTTCTCAGCATTGCTTCTCAGACAAAAGAATTAAGTTTTGGGTTTCCTCAATCATCTATTTGGTTACAAACTAGTGATTTCCATGCTCCTGGTACCACTTTTTAGGTTTATAACATATTCCTTGGATTTTCATCTGACATATTTATTTCAGTGAGTAGCTGTGGCCTTACATAGCCTTGTACTAAATATGAAAATACTTTCCAGCCATATTCTGGCAATATAATTTAGTAGAAAAAAATGTATTTTTTAATCTCAACTAGAATTTTATATTCACTTTTAGCAATGAATTAACATGATACTTTTCCTACTATCTAGCTGCAAAATGAAACATTTCACCTTTGCAGTAGAAAATATTCAAAATAATAATTCAGAGTAATGGGAAATAAAATAATTTTAGGCTGGTTACAAGAATCCCTAAAGCTTTCTGGGGCAAATGTGCAACTGGAATTTTCGTCTTTTTGCTGAGAGTTTAAAAACTCTCTGTTGTTTGTATCACAGGATCTCCCAGTGAACTGCTCTCAACAAAAATCCAGCTGCAAAAGGCAGAACAGACACTGCTCATTATCCTCTTCTTCACTTTAACTGTAAGGCTTCTTTTTTTGGTTGTTATTGCCAGAAGCTGGAATAATTTGATTTGATGGCATCACAGGAGTTTCTCAGGTTCATATGGAATCATCTGGGTGTAATATGATCCAGCTCAATTTCCAAGAAAAAAATCTGATCCTCAGACTTTTCTTGTTCCATTTTTATCACCAACTTGCTGTGTAAGGCATTTTTCAGCAACCTGGCCCATTTTTCCCCTTACCTGATAAAGGAACATCTTGACATGTTCACAAGAACAAGTAGGGGGAGATAAAAAATACCACAAAATGCAAAAACTTATTCAGCTGGATGATGTTTTTCCAGTATTGTCGTGAACTTCTTTATTCACAGCTGATTTCTCTAAGGATATGTATTCCAGTTAATCTGAGATCTTGCCCAAATGTTCAGTGCTGTAATTGAGGTTTCTGTTAGGGACAGGAGAAAAACAAACAAACAAAAAGAAATATATGCAAAGCAGTTACCTAAATGAGCAGATATTCCATGACAACACCACTTCTTTTTGATAAAGTAATTTTAGAAAGAAACTATTAAAACTGCATTCTTGTGCAATTCAAGAGATGGAACTGAAAACAGTTCTCTTATAGGGTCAGCTTCTCAAAATTTGTACTAGTGCTTAAATCAGTCTAATTTTTGGTCAGAAAAGTGGGACATTCTTCCTGTTTTCTGGTTTTTTAACTTTAAAAAGCTGAAAACCATCCTTCTTTCGAGCAACTCATAAAAAAGGTGACAGAAACAAATCATTGTTTTTCTTTGGAATGAGTCAGTTGAGAGAGAAGGACTAAAAAGAAATCCTCAACCCTCTTATCTGCCATAAGCAGGTAACAAGGTCAAATTAACAACATGGCACAGGAGGTCCTGGGGAATTAATGCAGGTCAGCACATGTATGACTGCTGGAGATAAAGAGGGCTGAGAAAGATGCAGGGCCAAAACTTTCCCAAAGAAATGAAGGCTTTGGGGGCTGGGAGGTGGGTGCTCTGTTGCCTATCAAAGGTTTCTTAGATGGGCTTCCTTTTAGGAAAAAAGATGCTGCCAGACCACTGGTTTCTTGTGCTGCCTTAATGACTCTGTTTAATTCTCCTGGTAAGCACTTGAAATGTGAAACTGGGATGGAGGGAGGGAAAAGAAAGAGAGATAGGTGAACAAGATCAATGACTTTTAATTTTCTCTGATGTGTCTTTGGATAAAAAAATAAATTTCCTGGAACGGAATTTGTTAAAATAGAAATTGATAGTGCTATTCTTCATCCTGTGAGACTTTATTTACTACAAGAGTAGAAAATCTATTTCTTCCTATAATGGCAAGAGTTCCATTTTTAGCCTTTTTTCCTAAAGGACCAATACTTGTCTCTTCCTTCATCCCCCACTGCTCTCCTCCATGATTTGAGTACATTGAGTAAGTCCAGCCCAGCTGGCAGAAGGGTCTCAGAGGCAATCAACTGCTGGGGATGTCACAGGAGGAAGTGGCTGGGTGAAGTCACTGAGAGCACTCTTTTGAGAAAGGGGCTTTTAGGAGAGCTCTGACCCTTTTCTACTGTCAAATAACCAGCATAGACAGAGGCGTTAGGAAGAATTCAGCTGCAGGGAAAGCCTGCAACTGGATCTGGCTTCTTCTCAGCCCTCAGGACAGGCACCCACAAGGTGCAGGGCCAGAGCTCTCCAGCCATCTGTCACTGCTTGAGGGCAGCCCCTGTGCTCTGCAGCCAGGGCTGTGCAGGTCGTTTGGGTTTTCACAGTTGTTCAACCCTCTTGCTGTCCCTTTCTGTCAGCCTCGTTTTGGGCAGGTTGCTAACAAAAATTCCAAGCAGGATTTTAAGAGAGAGCAGGATTTTAAAAGCTGATGTTGACAACAGATGAAGCATCCAATTGTTGCAGTGGAATGGAGGGAGGCTGGCTGAAAGAGGAGAAACTCCATTGGGTCTGAGCGAGTGATTTCCTGGCTCACAGTTGGCCTCCTGTGCTAGTTTGAAAACAAACCAGTGGGAGGCACCAAGTCAGAATAACAATTTAATGGAAATTAAAGAAAAGGAAAATAAAGTAAAAGAAAACACTGACAGAGTCAAGATACAACCTGGCACCCTGTTCGTCAGGGTGGTGGTAGCAGTCTGGTAGAACAATGGCTGCAGTCCTCTGAAGTGGTGATCCTGTAGTAGAAGGGGTCTGCTCTTCCTCAGAAAGTCCAGTGGTGGCTGTGTAGCTCCTGTCCTCTGGAAATCCAGTGGAAAGGTTGTCTCTGGTGTTCAGAGTCTCAGATTATATCCAGGACGGAATGCTTGGTTCCTCCCTCTGGGTGGAGCATCTCACAATGGGGTAATGAGTCATGAGGCCAAGTGTTGATGAGGCTCATTAACAGAAGATGGTCCAGAGGGAGTTATCTCTGAATCATGGGGCAGGACAATGATGGGCCATTAACAGCAAGATAGTCTAGAGGGAGGAGGCAAGGAAACACTGCCCCACCTGATTTCCACAGCTCATGAGGATGGTAATAGAATACACTGTGACCCAGGACACCTCCTCAACTCCTCAAAATAGTCTTGTGATCCTTTGACAGTGTTTTCTACAACAGAAAATTTGCCAAGAGCACCAAGAGCCTCATTAGGCAGGGTTTTTGGTCAGCCAGGGTTGAATTTGGGAGTGTTCAGGACTTCTTGGCAGGAATTGCTCTGTTCTCCTGTCCTGGCAGTAGGGAAAGGGGAATGAGAATAGCTTTGCTCCCCACTGCAGTAGCATGAAATTAACGCCACTCACTGCCCTGCTCTCCACTGCATGGAAGCTGAAGCGGCTGAATCCCTCCAGCCAGAGATGGATAAAAAGCTGGAAAACCTTGTCCAGTTATTCCCCAAGTCAAAAAGGAAATAAGTCTGTTGTAAATGGGTAAAATTCTCCAAGATGAGTGCCCAGGAAGGAATAAACTAAGAAAAGTGTCTACCCTGAAGAAGAATACTTATAATTTCTGAGGCTGAAATGCTTTTCATGCTTTAAAGGATGGGGCATTTTGAACAACACTTAAGCTAAATTGTCTGGTTTATAATATGAGATGCTAAATCCCATCCTCCTCACAAATTAAGTCCATGCCCTGAAATATGTGAAGTAGTTAGCTTTTGAGTTGGGTCTTGTTAGGTCAATAATCAAATAATATCTTCATATCCTTTTTTCATGTTTCAGAATAATTATGCTTATAGGCATAAATATTAATTTCTGCTCAATATGTATGCGCTTTGGAATCCCTAGGTGTGAATAACATTATCTAATTGCAGAAGTTATAATATTAATTAAATTCTGTCAGATAATTTTTAACTGGGTGTATTACGAGTCAGATATGTGCCAGCAGGAGGGTTTTCTGCAGAGCTGTGTAATGCTCTTCGAAGTTTCCCTCTGGCCAGGAGGATATCACAATGTACAGCTTCTGGCATAAAGGAAGAGAAATAGAAAAGGGCTTTGTGAGGCCAGAAAGGCTTTATATTACTGTACCAGATATGTTCTGTGTAGTTAATTCTACTTCCCTAGCAACCTGATTAGTATCTTAGAAGCAGTAATTTTCAAAATCATTACAAGTTGAGCAACACTGAGATAATAATGTTTATGTTATGATAAATGGGTGCTGTTCTAAAAATCATGTAATGTGTATTTTGCTTCTTTCTGTCATCACCCAAAATCTCCAGAAAATTTGTACACCATGGAGAACAGCAGGGAGAACAGTGGACATGACTGTGTGCACCCATTTGCTTCTTAGCAACAGATTAACATGCTAAAGTCAGTTTGGGGAGGGTTTCCTGAAATCATAGGAAATAAAACCTACAGGCTTTACCTACAGGAAAGAGCCACCCCAGCCAGAGTCAGTTCTGTGTGTTACCGCTCTCTGATATTTGACTTATATTGCTGTGCCACTTCCTTTGTATTTATAGAAATATACAACTCAATCATTTGCTAATGAGCAATGCATCTACATAATTAATAGCCCCAGTCTGTCTTTTATCTCTCTCTTTCCGGAGTCCAGCTTCCCGCACAGAAAAATTTCATGGAGGGATCATACAAATGCAGGCACTTCATAACCTCTGGTTTTGAACTTCTGAGGTTCTTGTCTGAAGCTCCATGGGATCTTCCCCAAACAGAACTCCCAATATGTTCATCCTGGCTGAGTGTTTTAACTCTCAGAACAGCCAGAAGGTGTTTGTGACTTGGTAAACACAGCACAGGCCAGGCAGCACATCCCACACCACTCCCTGTCTGCTCTGTGCTTGGCAGTCGTGCCCACATTTGTTACAGCTGATTCATCTTTAAGTGAGATTCATTGATACATCATTTATCTGCTTTTTCTGCTGGAAGAAACATTAAAGAAAAAAGAGATTCCTGTGCCATATGTAACCCAGAAATAGATTAGTTTAAGACAAGAGTTTTAAGGAGAACATCTGCTAGCCTAGTTTGGTTTTTTTTTTTTCCTTTCTTAAATATGCAAACAACAATGGTTACCTGATTTCAAATCGAGATGCATCATGAGTACCAGGCTGTTCATCCATTCGGACCAGTAGTCACTGTTTAACTCTCTTATTCTGGTCACAAAAGGCTTTGATTTTTTCTTTCCATGAATTTTTTTGCTCAACTCTATACTTGCCATACCTGAGTTTTGTCCCCTTTTTACTGTTTGCTGTTTGTGTGTGGTGGCATCCAGCTGGTTAATTGAGTCAGGTCACTGTGTTTCTGATTTCTGACTAAATGCCCCGAACTTTCTAAACAAGGAGTTAGCGGTGAATTAGCAAACATTCTGGCTCCCCCAGGAATATCTTTGTTTGCATGAGAATATATTCATACAGGAACAGCCACTCCCCAACCATTTGTGCAAACAAAACATGTTTTCTTGAATATTCATGAACAACACGGGGCACAAACACGGCTGAACCAAACAGCTGCTCAGAATTCATTAACCCGTTCTGTAAACAGAGTTTGGCAGCATTTGACCAGCTCTAGGTACTGCTGTCTGACAGGAGCACAAACGAGCTGTAATGTTGACAGTAGTAACAGCAGATTAAAAAGTAAAAGTAATCAACGATGCATTTACATGCCCACTATATCTTACTGTGTGTAAAGGCCAATGATGATTATGAGCCTAATTCCACTTTTTTTGCCTCTTCGATGATGAAAAGCACTAACAAAATAACACATCTCATTGGGAGCCTTTTCTCAGGCTACTTTGGCTGTTTCATCTCTTCAAGTATTTCCTTCATTATCTTATTTCCATCCTGCAGTCTTGATTGCTGGAATAAATTTGTTGCTTGAAAATGGCTCCTTTATTAAATATTCTGCTTGATTTCTTGGTCTTTTTCCACCACTGGTGTCCGTTGTTTCCAGCACTGAGCAGAATGATGTCCCAGGACTGGAAGTGGAACAAAAATCACCTTTTTAGTTTGTGCTGTCTCATCTGTCTCTTGTTCAGCTGCCCAGGATGGTGCTGCTCTGCTCAGAAATGCCAGTATTTCAGCTGGAGAGAAGCAGAATGTGGCTCTTTAACAATGAGCAAAACTTTCCAGGTTGGTGAAGAAAGTGGCAAGGAAAAACAAGTCTATGAGGGCTGCGGTGATTAAAAAGGCAGACAAGTTTTGAAGAGTAAACTGGAAACTATCCTCAATTAATTCTTGAACTGCTGACTTCCTAAACCAATTTAGTCATTCATCCATGAAGCTAAAAGGACTTAGTTGCTGTTTATGTCTAGGAGAGTTGTGGAAGCTCCTTTTTGTTGGGTTTGTTTTGTTTTGTTTGAATCTGCATGTAGTCACTTTACCTGGTATGGTTTTTTGTGTGCAAAAGTGCAAATTAAAAGTGTTTTCAGTGATTTCTGGAACTGTAAGTGAAAATCTCTGAGAGAGAAATTAAATTCATTGCCCTAAATTGAGCAGATCCTAGTTTCTCTGGTATTGTACAAACAGAAATAAAATGCAGTGTTGTTACCTGTGGGGTGTGACATGATTCAATTGGTGTGATGCTGACCTAATAATGGCAAGGTCTGTATTTTAATAATTGCACCACAACCAATTTGCTGTGTTGGCTTGTGCAAACTGTGGTTGCCCCATACACAAGAATAGGGAAAGAGAACTGTAATTAATTTTTTTGGATTTACATGAAGCTAAATTAATCATATCATTCTATGTATTTTCCAAAATAAGTGAAAGACAAGGCACTGCGTGAATCTCACTTGTGACCCTCTGGGGCTTTTTCCTCCCTTTCAGTCATGTCATCTGTGTTAAACAGGAAAATTCTTGCTCCATCCTCACTGTCCACTTCCTATGGAGCACCCCCCCTTTTTTGTTATTGCTCAGTTACCCTGTGCCAATATTACAAAAGCAAGGCAGATGCAGGTACTAACAAGTTGGAGATTTGTACAAAATAATACAATTAAGTTGCCTCTGCTCGTTCAGTTTGCCACATTAAGTAAACATTCATGAGAATTATTCAGAAGAAGGTGGAATACATTTGGGAAAAAAAAAAAGTGCATATTTGCATAATGCAGTGAATTTTTCAGCTTTTGTGCCCTGCTGAATGTAGATGAGATACTCATTTAAGGAGTTTACAATTCTGCATCCATTCTAACATCTGTTTATAATAAATAGCTGTGACTAGTTTGAAACAAGGAAGGTGATCTCCACAGCCCTTGGGCATTAACTGCTGCCAGCAGATACATTTTTAGCCTACCCTGTTTATACTGAAATAAGATGTTTGCCATGGAAACCTACATGTTACAATAAACCATCACATTCCAAAGGGCAGGGAAGCTTTGCAGTGAGCACCAGGAATGTATCATCCAGTGCTTTTTTTCTAAAATTATCTGTTCTAAATAGGGTTTCTTAATATTTCTGATTGATTTGATGAGGATTGTTCTGACCACTCAGTTTGTGTGGAGAATGGGAACTCCCATCTACAAAGCATTAACTTCCTTTGAATCCTCTTTTCCCTCCAAATTCCAGATTTTTCTATAAAGGAAAAGCCTGAAAAATATTTTGAAGTAGGTGGATCTGTTTCTCATGGACAGCAAGAAATAGTTTTGCTTTTTATTTTGATTTCCCATGAGATGATGTATAATTGAATATTAAAAAATACAAAATCATTGACATTTTCAATTTGAGAAATATGGACGTGAGTTGTTTTGGATTTGCCCTTATGTTCTTTTTGCTCTCTTATTGAAAAAAAATCTAGTGAATTTCACATAATTCTCTTTCTTTCCCTTCCACTTCATGTAATGGAAAATCCAACTTCTAGAGGGCAAGGGGCGCTTATCAAAAGAATATAATAAAGATTGAAACAATGGGAGCACATTTTTCTTCTTTTTCTTTCCCTCACTTCCCTCCCCACTGCTCATTTTTTGTCTGTAAGTGTCTGAGCAAGTCAGTGTTTGGCAGATACCCTGGTGGGTCTCATGTTCTGGTGTCCTGTGGACATTGCGCAGCCCCACAGCCTATTTTGGGAGCTGTGTAATGGACTCCCACACTGGAATTCCATCCCCTCCTGCACCCAGATGACTTTTCCTGAGCTGCTTTGCCACAGGACACTCTGACAGGATGTGATGGTGCTGAGCTGAACAGTGTGCAGGAAACCTCCTTTGTCAGAGATGGAACAGGCTGAACCCAGCCGCTCTGAGATCACAGGAACCATGTGTGAGGCACAAAGATATTCACTGATTATTTCTTCTACCCAATCCTCTTTCTGCTGGCTTACACCTCACTTTTGAAGTAGTTTCTTTCAAAAAGTATTTCAGTGCATGAAGGGGGTAAACAGGGCTTTGCTGCAGCCAAAACAGATGAATAAATTAAAGCCATAACTCTTACAGAAAGCAGGTTAATAACCAATGTGGCAGACACTGCTGATGTTAAACCTGCTTTGAAGTCTGTTAAGTAGTTAAACTGGGATTTCACATTAAAAAAAAATGTTATTTACATTTGCACATGCTAGCCCAGCTTCTGTTAACAGCACTGGAAGATTAGATGTAAATGATCTGAGGCCAGTAATATAAATGCAACGGTCTGAAGACATTTCTCAAGGAGGCTATTATAAGACTGGGGAAAAAAAACCCCATTCAAATTCCCAACCATGTTCCAATCATCCAAAGCATATTTCCAGATGCCAAAACAATCTCAGCCAGCAAAAGTGAAACTCATTTGCTCAAGCTTCCCATTTGCTGAGCTTGCCTAATAAGACACTTGAGACCTAAGTTTACATTTTTACAATGAAAATTAGATGGAATGATGCAAAGCCCTTCTTGATGTCTTTTCCCTTGATGTTTCTGCTTCTCTGATTTGGGGTGGTTTAACTACAACATCTGCATCTTCCTCAAACTCTGGACTGCAGTGCTGTTCTGATTACTGCTTTGGGGTGGGGAGGGGGGTGGTGGAAATAATTCTGGGAAGTATTGGGATTTTAAGAGAATAATGGGTAATGTATGGAATCTATCATGTTGTTTTCCCGTTTCAAATCTTTGACCTGAGTTGGGTATGACAGATGTGGTTGGATTTGTTGTCTGTCCTTTAGGTTAAAACTTCTTCTTAGGCCTGGAGTCAGGTCTTGGATGAAGTATTTGATTTTAGGCATCTAAGAACTTGGGTTAGGAATTCAGTCCTCACCAGCAGCGTGGGATCCACACTGTGCCTGTGTGGACTCATGGACCTCTCCCAGATTGTGGAGGGGGTGTTTTTATTGCAGACAGGCTGATCAGCAGCTGAAAGGGAAGTAGGGTACAGCCTGTTCTCTGGGGATAATTGTGCCAGCAGTTACACTATTTTTCTCCAAAGCCTTATAGAAACATCAATTTATTCTCACAAAGGACAGTCAAGATGAGTGGGGCCTTGGGTCATATTTTGGCATGAAATCACTCTTATTTTAACTCTGGGCAACTTTTAGTGACTTTTCTTTTTCCTACCATGAAAAGCTCAAATAATCATACTTCTACTTAGAATTAGACTTGCTCTATTCTCTTTTGCCTGATCAGTGGCCACTTTGTAGATACCCAAAGAAGAGTCTCCATTCTGAAAACAGGTTAGATTTTCTGCAGTATTTCCTGCATTTTAAGGCAAACCAGAATCTTGACCACTTTTGAACCACACACCAGATTCTTCAATCAAGACCAAGCTCAAGCAAAAAAAACCAGTACAAACCTAATTTTGCTTTCAATGGGAACAGTAAGGAAAAAAGGATTATTTTACTAAATATAATTCAAATATAATAGACATCTTCTGCAAGTGATAATTAAATGTGCTATTAGGAATGCAAATTAAAATGGAGAAATAAGAAAAGATTAAAAAAATTAAAATAACCAAATAATAAAATTAAAAGAGCCAATTGAGGTCCTTATAAACTGGTTTTGAAAGGTTTTCATCAATCAAACTCTCTTGGGCTTCACTGAGAGCCCTGGTCCCCCAGTACTACTGATAATCAAACCACTACTGCTTTTAACTTTTAAGCAACTATCAGATGTTTTTTGTCTGGATCAGATTAAAGTGAAAGAAACC
The DNA here is from genome assembly GCF_041296385.1 of Aphelocoma coerulescens. NCBI lineage: Eukaryota > Metazoa > Chordata > Aves > Passeriformes > Corvidae > Aphelocoma > Aphelocoma coerulescens. The sequence goes on along the minus strand of NC_091031.1, from coordinate 5,523,981 downwards.
CCGAAGGAATTTGCCTCTCACTGATTTTAGCTTTATTTTAAAAATCTTACTCTCTTTGTTTACTCTAGCTTTAAATACCTTAAGTCACATCTTCTATTGGCTATTTGCTTTTCTTAAGGTGTAAATTGATATTTGAAGCACCTCAACAAATTAAAATTTCTTATGTGTGAATTTCTGGGGTTTTTAGACTACACTTTTGTTTCTTTTTTTCTCTTTTTTTTAGTGCACTTTCATTATCAGTGCACCTTTTTCCATTTTGGGGGCTAGGTTGGATTATAGCTCCACTCTGTCACTTAAAAAAAGTTTTAAAACCAGAAGACACAGCACAGTTTTCAATAAATACCTTCATTAAAATCCTGAAATGAAAGTTCCTCACATATTTTATGAGGCCTTTGAATAGCATCAGATGAATATGCCAGTGATTGATTCTGGTCACAATCCACATATTAAAGAGTTTTTCAGCACACTGGAAGTCGTGCAGCCTTTCAGAGGGGCTTTGTGCGTCCTGTTCCCTGAGAGGTTCATAAAGTCAGGCCTTTGGGAGCATGGCTGGCCTGAATACCAAGGAGCAGACCACAAAAAAAATGTGACTGTTTGGGTCAAACTGATTTTGTATTGTACCAGTGTGAATCTGGCTTCACAAAGGATAGAGGCAAAATAGAGGTATTCTGTCCAAAATTTACTGGAAACACATCTCAAGCCAAATCACAGATCACGTGTCCCTGTCTGAAAACCCAAAGCTGTGTCACTGAACTGGTGTCTGTGCCATGTCCATCAGTCAGTTCCCTAAAAACCAGACTGCCACAGATGGATGCCCATTCCTATAAAGCTCCTTTTTGTTATAGCTCTCGTTTTACCCAAAGTGGTAAAACCTCACTTTGTTAGAGGAAATTTTCTGGAAAGAGGGGATCACTGATCCCCAGTGGTTTCAGAGAAAAAGAGCTTGGGATTTTCAACAACTCATACAAATGTTAGTGCCTGGCTCCCAGCCTTGGCCATCACACTTACTTTGGATTTTTGAAAATGTCAGTCCCAATACATTTATGCTTCCTCTTTTCCTGTTTGTCAAACTGAAAGTATTTCCTCCTTTTAATTGTCAAGATGAGCTCAATCAGATAAATACATGTGGAAATCCTTATTTACTGGACTCTTAACTGTATAATGCATCCATAATGTTTTAACAGTTAACATAAAACATAATGGTCACTCAGCTATTTTCAGAAAGCAATGCATTACAGGAGGGTTGTCCATTTGATTAAATTGAAACATGGTTTAAACATTCATTTGCTGCTGGCTAGAAGGCAGAGCAGCTGGTGTGGAGCATTTTGGCAATATCCTTCCACGGCTGCTGCAAAGCTCCTGCTGACATTAAACCTCTTGATGCTCAGCAGAGATGTCACCACCAGCACTGGTCAAATACCAGGTGACTCCTGGTGTAATTCCACACCAAACTGGCTGGGTAGAACTAAAGCAGTTGGAAAACTAGAGACACCATTAAATGGCAAGGTGGCCTATCCTGCAAAGTAGAGAAATGTCTCTCTGAAATGAGGCTTGAGTCAAGCTCAGTGAGCTTGTAGCAACTGAAAGGACTCCAGTTTAGGCTTTCTGGAAGGTGCTGCTGCACCTGGTAGACATTTGCAGTGGCATGTAGGAGGTGTCAGCAGAAGTGTCCTGCTAAAAAGTCTCCCTGACAGGACTACACTTGGAATGACTCCTTCAGGAAAATGGGGAATAGGTTCCCCTGACAGGAACCCTCCACCAGCAGATGTCTGTTGCTCAGTGACTTGCTGCCTTATGGTCATTTTATAGTTGGCACTTGGAAGAAGACATTCACCTTGACCTAGAAGTGCTCTGTCTTTACTTTGACTGGATGGGGCTGGGGACTATTTCAGGTCTTACCATCCAGCTTCAATCAGTTATTTATATTTCAACACTATGAAAAGGTATGGGGAAATTTTAATTTCTACAGCACAGGCCAAAGTAATGTTTCTATAAATAAGTGGACATCAAGGGAAAGCAAATTACATAGTGAGAGAAACATTCTGACTTTCTTCTTTCTTTGATTTCCTGTGACCATGAGTTAGACTGGAGGGTCCCATAGCTCCCAGAGTCTGGGACTGGGCTCTTACTAGAGAAAAATCCCTGGGAATTGTTTGCCTGGCTCAGGAGAACAGAATATAACTTGCCTGCATAAGCAAAGAAAGAAATTATAACTCATTTGAAATCCTGACACTCAGTGGTGTTTCTCTATGTGGCAGCTGAAATAAGTGGAGGGATCATTAAGCCCCTGCCATGGTGTTGCCATACACACATCTCTGATTTCTGCCACTTTTATCTCTTGTCACCATTCAAACCCTGAGGTGATTTCTTTGAGGACACTGTTCTTTAGCAGAAATAGCAAGAGCACCCCATGGCCTGGGTGCTTGTGGTGCTGCTCCTGGGCACTCCCCTGGGTGTGACTGAGCAGTTGTTTCTGGATCTGTTGCTATTTCTGTGCTAAGAAGGAATCTGAGGTTCCAAGACAGATAATCAGATCTATGTTCAGTTTGGTGTGTTTCATGCCAAAGGAGAAGAAAGGGGATATAAATTCATTTTCTGTTCTGCCCACTCTTCACTGATGACACATAACCGACAACTTTCAAAAACTTCCTGATGTACAAATGCACACTCATACCTTTTCTGACTGTTCATCCATAGTGGATGATAGTAATGATATCTGAGCCCATGTTAAAACATGTCCTAAGCCATCTTTTTGTCTGTTTTATTTGCTCTTCTTCATTTTAATTTGCAATGAGTCTTGCAGATTCTCATTTTTCCTCCTTGGCACTTCAGTTGAAGTATTTATCAGCTTTAACTAAGTGGAAGCAATATACTGGGTAAAGAGATCCATGAGCTATATTGATCTCCTACTTCTTTCCCTGTCAGTCCTGGGGGATGATGACAAAATTGTAGCAAAATCAAATGGCAATTTACAATTGTCTTTTTAGAGCATCTCCGCCTCAGTCTTGTCACATGTAAAATGTCAGTGACATTTTTAAGAGTCCTAAGTGCCAGTTTTGAAGTTCCTCCTTTGATTTACTTAAATTGAGCACCTCACAAGATGTTTGTATATCAAAAATAAAACCAGCATCAATCTTTCTTTTAAAAATCAGTATTAGAGTCTTCATGAACAGCATCACTGTTTCCTTAACACAAGTTAGATGAGAGGCAGCTGAAAGGAAACATATCCATGTAAAGGATCTCCATCAAGGACAGTAATTTTAAAAGCAATGGGCATTTGCTGTGAATGTCTTACAGGAAGTTAGAAAAACTGTAGAATTTCTCTATTAATCCATTGCTGTAGAATTTCTCTATTAATCCATTGCTGACAACAAAGATCCCAACCATTGCTGCTGGTACCAAGAGTAGTTGCTCTGTGACACATCATCATTCCAGGAAATGAACAGAAAGAAAATAAGAGATATGACATCAAATTTCTCTGAAATCAGATTTCCTGGAAGCAACACTGCTTCCTTCAAAAGACAAGAGTTTCCCTGGAAATGAAAAGAGAGCACAGGAGAATGGTATGCTTTTTTTTTTTTTTTTTTTTTTTTTTTTTTTTTTTTTTAAGCTAATGGCTCCCTTATAACTATGTACTTTCCCTGTGGCAGATAGTAAAAAGTAATTTAGTGATTTGACTACTCCTCCTGTAGTTCTTCTTTCCTTCCCATGAGATGGACCCGATCACTGCAGTGATTATACAGTTATTTATTTCCTTTAGAGAAAAAAAAAATTGAAATCTTACTAAGCGTATTTCTCAGGGGTTTATTTTCCATGTTTCTCACTGTTTTTTGCTCAGACCCTTTTTATAGATCTGATTTTGTTGTGTTCCTGTGTCAGTCTGAAGCCTGTCATCTGCCATGGCAGCTGGCTAGTTGGTGGAGGCAGCAGATGGACCTGGGCGTGCTCCTGCCAAGGACTGGACGTGTGCACCAGGCTCTAGTGTGACCCAACCAGAATGGAAAAACAGCTACCTGTGGGGGACTCCTGCATCTGTCCCAACAAGACCTGCCAGGAGTGCTGTGATGTGGAGGAGGGTTTGTGTCAGAGCTCTTTTAATGCACACAAAACCGGAGCAGTGATCCCTGAGCTTGGGGTGATTCACCCCAGCTTATGGTGCACAGAGCTGGGCTCAGAAAGGCACTAAAGGAGAGAGTGCTGAGGGAGCCAGGGCTGGTTTAGAGTGGTTCCAGAAATTCCTGGCTCTCTTACGTGGTATGGGAATATGAAAATCCATTTGGATGAGTGGGGAGTTTCAGGAGATGTCCAGGGGAACAGGTGCAAAGGGAAGGTGCTTTATCAGCAGCTGGCACAGGAGGGAGGAAGCAGAGGATGCTGGATCCACTGGTGGGAAGCAGCTTCTCCAGTCACATTCCTGGCATTTTTACATAAACTGGAGCACTTGCTGGCTTGGCTTTCACCTTCATCCACACAACTGTTTCAAACAAATTTTTCCTTCTATAGGGCTTTTCTCTTAAGGAATAAACAGAAGTTGAAGAACTCCTTCTAGAAAATATTTTTACCTCTCCATTTTATTTATCTAGCACTAGCTGTCTGGTCTTTTGTTTCCTGTTACAAATAATCCCTAAAATTTTCTCAGACATTCTGAAACTGCTGCAATAAAGGCATAGCTCCTGCCCTTTGGAAGAGACAAGAACCATTTCTGTCTGCAGCTGCATCTTGCCAGCGAAGTTAAAAATGCTTTGGAACCTTTTCCACAATAAAAGTTGAAATGATTGCTCTATTCTGGGTGGTTTTTCCTTGTTGTTCTAGTGCTTTTACTCTCAAAAGCCAAATGGCATTTAGAATGATGAATGTTTTGCTTCCTCTTTCCTTCCCCAAAATACATGGCAATAATGTCTAGTGGAGATTTCTGATATTACCAAAAATGCATTTTCCTCATCAGTTTTACATCCATTTTAAATAGCCCTTCCTGGGATATGTAGGAAATTATCAAATCAAATGGCTTTCCTTTTGGTTTTTTGTGATGGTACTCAGTCCTGTAAACTGGCATTAATACTTTGTGGTAAAATAGAGTAACTATTGAGATCCATGGAATCCTGCTCTGTGGCACAGTTCATCCCACAGCAACACCATGGATTCAAACACTCTTTTGCTCCATTTTACACTTTTTTTGCTGCATACCTTTATGTTTAAGAGATTTAAGTGGTCATTTGGGTCCAAAGAGCATGGGATGAGCTACTTTAAACTGTTAATTTCTACTCCCCTTTTATTTTGAAAAGAAATCTCAGATTCTTGGGTATCACTTTTCATTCCTACTTTGCTTATGTCCCGTGTCTCTGTAAATCTCCTGTCCTGGCTTTGACTTTAGGTGGATGTAGAGTGACCATTACATCAGCCTGTACTAAAATAATGTACTAAATGCACTGAAGTCACATCAATATGTTGTAGCTAATACAAACCACTTACAAAAACCCAAAGTAACCTGAGGGTGCTATTAATTTTAGACTAAAAATGCATCAAGGAATGAAGGCTAATCCATTAAACCAGGATTGTTTTGCTATGATTCTAATGTAAATCACTGTCAGAAAAGTAAATATATTAGCAGCAACTAAGCAGTTTTACCAAGATCAAGCCAAGGTTTGAGAGATGTCCTCGTCATTCTAGTGGGTTTGCAATTGCTTTTCTTATTCCTCATAAAAAATTAATCAGTAGCACTGGAAATAATTCAGTTCTAGACATAAAAAAGCCAACTCCATTTGAGACTCCCCTGATGTCTACACAGAACTCATGGAAAACCCTTGGACTAGGTAATTATGTACAAGAAGAAAAGTAGTAATGAAAAAAGAACTAATTTTATTTCTTTCCTGACAGTTATTTTAAGTACTGGTGCAGGTCAACACTACAGGGAGGAGCGTGACTTTTAAGTCAGAAATATCCTTTAAATTTTTGCTGTTTATTATGCATTACCTTTAACTGCTGGAGTGCATCACACACGAAGAGCTGCCCCTGTGAGCCTCTCAGTTCCCCTTTGAAGGTGAGGCCCCCACCTGCCATGGAAGTCTGCAACCACAGCCCCTAAGCTTCACAAGAACAGCTACTCCTTCCCCCTTTTTTCGTCTCTAGAGAGAGATGTTTTCATGAGGAAACCCTGATTTTTAGTATTTTCTTTTATCAGAGTATTTCTAGCAGTTTCCCTTCAATCCTGCAGCACACTCAGCCATAGCTGGGATGAGGCTCCAAACAGCCAGAGCCTTTGACTGGGCACAAAGGAAGAGGTTTCCTTGGCAACTGCAACACCAGAAAGGTCCCAAAACAGCACTTCCACCTGCCTGAGATTTCTTTTTAATTTAGGAGTCTGCACATTGGCTTTGCATGGAGAATTGGGTTCTGTCTCCAGGCTTTACTCATAACACAAGTTGCTTATAGGAGTAATGTAATTTTTGCATATGAATTCATTCTTTGGGCTGGCTGGCTTGCTGGGAAGACTGTTGACTTAGGGAGTCACAGAGGATGCTGCAGTGCCATGTGGTGGGATTTGGGAAGGACATCCAGCACTTAAGCTACAAAAATTAAAGTGCTGCATGGGAGAAAAAGATTCTGTCTAGAGAAGAATTCGTTTGCTCCTGTGTCTGTGTTAGAAATTATGAGATCAGAGAAACTGCCAAACCAGCAGAGATCTTTGGGGTTTGCTCGATTTGTGGAATTTTAAGGTGAAACAGCCAAGAGAAGGCTATGGCATAAGGAAATAAAACCCCAGGTGGTGTGACAATATTAACACAGGGCCAGGATTTAGCCTGTAATTATCCCAATTAACCCAGAGCCTGGGCTGCCACTCCTCGGCCTCACCACAAAGGTCCCAGAAGGATGGGCACTTCATAAAGGGAGGCCCTCATGCACTTCTGGAGTCACTCACAGCCACTCCAGGCAGTTTTTGGATGGTGGAGGTGAGATCACTGTGGATTTAGCAGAGCTTGTCTCCTTTCACCCCCACACAGGGTGTGCCACCCACATGGGGTCTGCCCAAAGGTCTGGGAGCTGCTTCTCCAGAGAGCAGGATGATAAATCAAACCCTGCTGCTGGTTACTGGGGGGTTGCAGATTGCTATAGAACCCCTGCTACCCAAAGGGCTGGGAAGTGAAGGGATGTTCCTCCAGCATGGGCAACATGCCAGCAGAGCCCCCTGGTCCCATGGGGCCAGGAAACAGTTTTCCCACTGGGGGAAACTGGGGATGGTCCTCTGGTCTCAACACCCCCATGAGCAGCAGAAACATGAACTAAAAGATGCCATGAATGACACAAAGACACCGTGAATGACACAAAATCAAGGATGCCTTGAGTGTTGTAGCACTCTGGGCAGGCTGACTCTGTGCAGCAATTCTATTCCAACATACAAATGCAATTTAAAGCCCAGATATGTCTACTGAGCTCCTAGCACCCAAATATCGTCAAAAAGAGCTGCATGTGAAAGGAACTGAGCCTGTGCTCTGTGCCCTGGGTGCTGTGGGAATGAATCCTTGAGCTTTATTTATTGCACTCAAAGCAGGCAGGTAACCCCTCCAGCAGCTCTGCTCAGGGCCACATAGGTGCAGGGGCCAACCAATGCACTGAAGGAGATAACTAAAACTAAGTGGTGTGACTGTCCCTTTACCAGCCCAGTTCCCAGCAGCCAATTAATGTTTTCTGAACCTGAGTGAGGAGACTCAGAGTGCAGCCCTGTGCTGAACAAGAAGAAGAAAAATTCTTCCTGGTTGCAGCAGCTCTTTCAATCCCCCTTTGACAGAATTCTTTCAAGGTGACACTCTTTTCTCCCTGGCAGGGATGGGTCCTGCTGAATGGAGGTGTATGTCATGTTGTTCAGAGACTTTGTGACCTTGGTTTTGTTGCTGTTATGGCAATAATTAAAATGACACTTATTGTTAACACTTGGCAACATAACTGGGTTTTGGTGACTGAAGTAAAGTCAACTCCAGAAGCAGATTTTCAGACTTCAGGTTTAAGTGTGGGTGGAGAGGAGGAGACATTTCTTCTTTTCCAAGCCTATGCTTGGATAATGATTCTAATGCCCAGTGGAAGTGCTTTGTCAATAGAGAAAAACAAATGAAAAGGTTCTCAGGTGTATCAGGAGTCAGAGCTGTGTCTGCTCTCCAAAGCACTGACTTAATTAGCCTCTCCCTTCCTGGTCATCCTCGTAAGAGCATTTATTGTTTTCATATCATGCTTCAGTAGAACTTGTGAGTCCTCAGCCTAAATACCAGCATATGTGATCTCCATGTATTAATATCTCCCTCTGGTTTCCATGTCACTAAAATACTGCCAACCTGCTGGGTTGTTTGGTTATATATATGTGTATGAAAGAATAAATCAGGATAATAAACTGAGTGACAGCAGTGTAAGGAGGAAGCAGGGAATGCTCAGCCTGATGGGAGGGTCAGAGACACAGCCCAATAAATAAAGGGGACATGGAAGTGTTCCCGTCAGCAAATCTGTGTGCATGCTGCTGTGTGTTTAGCAGCTGCAGGGTCAGCAGGGGCTCTGTGCTACTGCTGCCCTGGCCAGTGTGAGTCTCCAGCCAGAGGTCCCAGTTCCATTTCTCTGGCACTCGGGCCCCCAACTCCTCTCTCTTAGAGAAACTGATGGTGCCCTTTGTAAGCTTTCCCTCCTGGGCTCACTGCAGGTACTCTTAGCTGCTTTGTTCTCTTGCTTGGGCAACTTCTGTGGCACAGATCATCCTTCAGACTTTGCAATTTAGAGAAAGGGACCATATCATGTTGCTAGTTACTTAGGAGCCTTCAAAGGAAGCCACCACAGTAATGGTCACACATCTCAGTATCATGGGGACCTTCTTCATCGTGAGACACAAAAATGATTGGGCAGGAGTAATGAGCACAATGATTTATACATTTTTTGGGTTTTAATCTTGGGTTATAATTTTGGGTTTTTAATTGTCAGTGTTTGAGCTTTAACTACGATTCTCTCCACTGTGAAGAGCATGTACAAGGATTCTTGTGATAACATTTGCTTTGTATCATGTACTCGCAGCCCACTTATTAGTGCCACACAACAGAGAGGCAGAAGTAGCATATTTTTAAACCACAGAGAAAAATTTTGTTGAAATATATAAAGCTCTTGAAAACAAATCAGTTACATGGAAGTAAAAGCCACTAAATCAATGCTGTGCTCCTCTATTTAGTAATTTCTATCTTGTACTGATACAGAGATAAACATGATTTTAAAAGCCAAGAGATACATGAACATTGTGGGACAACCCAAAATATCTGTATATGACAAAAAGATAATCAGCAGATCAATAAGCCTGTCTGAAATGGTTGTCTTGCAGCAGTATTGAATTTTATTTTTTGCACCAGTCGTTTTGAAGGGATGATTTTCCAGTAAAGCAGAATCATGTCATGACCAGTTGCTGGGCCACTGCTTTTTACAGCTGAGGAAGAAGAAACAATCAGAACAGATCTATCTCCTAATTATCAGGGATCTTGATCTGAGTCCAGAGCTTATTCATAGGAGGCCAGGCAGCCTGTCTGAATGGAGAAATTACACATCTCAAATGACCTTGGATCCAAACCATGCTTCCAGCGACCCTGGTCTGCCCTGGCTTCAGCTGCGCTGAGCAGGAGCCACACCATATGGTGGAGAAGTGCTGTGCAGAGAAGGTGTCAGCTGATGACTAAAAATCACTTTTTAATTCTGTCTCTACACAAGAGAAAAAAGAGGAGAGGGTGGAGTTCTTCAGCTCTGGCTTAATTGTTACACATTCTCCAAATTAGATCTTTTCTTTCCATATCTAGAAGGCATCCAAGGAGGCAGGGGACAGATAAGCACGTGCTGATTGCTGGAGCTCATTAGGAAATGCCTGGGCTGAAGCCATAGGATCTGTCCATGCAATTCCACACCCGAAATGGTGCAGAGCTGATGGAAATTAAAGCAGTGTTGACTTTGAGTCTTCTTTTAACACTGATACCTAATTTGAATAAATACCAGATGGGATAGAGGCAATTTGTCTAGGTAATTTTGTAGTCCCCACTTGCACAGTTCTGTGCTCTGATAAGGATATGAATGGGAGCATTCAACAGCTGGGATGCTGCCACATCAGGGAGAGCTCAGGAAACACCAGACAAAGTGGAGACAAAGGGAGGAAGACGGGTTTGGTACAGCCTGGAGAAGCTTTTGAGTGTCTAGGAATAATTAAAATTAAGGCAAAAAATATGCATGTAAAAATAAATGCTTTTCTAGAAATTGCACAAGGTGTGAAATTTCAGGTAGTTTTGCAAACACCAAAAGAAGTGGCTGGGAGCTTATGAGGCCTTTGTTTTATAGCGATAGAAATGGAGAAGGGAGTTCAACATAAATTGAGAAAGGACATTTAATTAGTAAAAATCTGACTAGCAACAAATCAGTCCAACTAATGTATTTTAGATTTCCTACTTGGAGACATCAACTATCACTGAAATTTCATTAAACGTGACTAGTTTAATTATTTTGTCCTTAATGAAGAGTGTTAATTAACTTGGCTATGATAAATACGCATCTTAATATCATTTGGAATCCCTACAGATCCTAATTATTCTTAAAGACTGAGGTGTAGACCTTGGTATAATAATTATTTTCTAAAGTAAGGATTTCTTCAAGGATACCAGCAATTCCAAAGGTGAGTAGTTTCTTGGTTTTTCTTCTCCTGAAAAAAATAGGAGGCAATTTTTGATCAAAATCTGAGGTGAAATTATGAGGGCTCTGAAAATAACCTTGAAGTGTGTATCTTGCTCCTGGCCGTGGGTTCTGCCTATGAATTGAAGCCAAATGAAAATCTGCAAAGGGGGATTGGTTAACTGCTAACCATTGTAGCAGTTTTGAATATGTAATCAGTACATATGTGAGAATAGCATTCCTTACACTTGAAGGGGAAAAGGGAGGATATGGCAAACCCTCTGAAGCATCCATCAGGCCTTAATTTGGGACTATTGTCTTGTAATCACCGTGGAGTGAAGACTTTCCTTCAAAATCATTGTGTCTTTTCTGGCAACTTGGAGTTCATGATCTCCCTGACTGTTGGCTGGATCCATGGCTCTCTTATGACTGAGTGAGAGGGGAAAAAAAAGTAAAAGATCTTGCTCTGAAAACTTTTTATTTTAATAATTTCTCTTTACATTTACTGTCTGGAAAACGTTTACTAGAATAAACCTTTTGCATCCAAATACATGGACTATTGATACTGTTGGTTAATCTGTTCTACAGTTTCCTTTCTTGGCTTCTTGACAAGAAATCATAAATTAGAATAGATGTAATAATGAAGTCAAGGTGTGCTAATTAAAAACTGAGTCAGTATAGGTGTGCAAAGATGTTTCATGGATTTGCTTGGGTCTTTTATTATTGAAATATTTGTGTCAGGACATGTTACTTTGTAATGCTCGACCCTGTCAGCTAGTCAAAAAAAAGCATGCCTGTCTTCTAATTACCAAAATAATTTCCCTTGTGGGTGCAGATGTTCCAGTAAATCTAAGATAAACATTAATGCAATTCAAGTGCAGTTCAAGTTTCTGAAATTTAGTTTGGAATACCAATATGCCATAGTATTAAGTGTTTAAGGAACTGTTGTTACTCAGTGACTCAAATATTTCATGGTGGGTTGGGAGTTTTTTTGGTTTTCTTTTGTTTTTTGTTTGTTTTGGTTTTTCATAGTAAAAAGGAGTGTTTTGCATAAATTTTAGTATCACTACTAAAAACAGTGCTGTGACTATGTTGTGGCCAGGAAATACTCTCTGTCTTCAAATGAGATAATTATAAGCTGAAAATATAAGATGAGTCTGTTTTTTTTTCATCAATGATCTTTCACTGGAGCCTCTTAAAATTGCAGTAATACAAGGGACATGAAAAGCAAAAAGGATATAAGTACCTTGGCTTACAATGGTAATAAGCACAACAGTTTGCTGGAGTAGCAGTAAATCAAATGTACTGTAGCTATAAAAAGCCCATAAGACATTTGGATGTGATCCTGGACTGCTCCTGTAACAGAGGCACTGTGCATACAAATGAGAACCCATCCATATCGTGTTATGGGGAGCACTGCATTATTGAAGCTGGAGGGATGATAATAGGAAGTTGTTTCTGGAAAACTACTGAAGCTGGGCTTCCTTCTATTGGCACCAATGTAGGGCAATTACATTTGGGACAACATCAATATCAGTTAAATGGAGGAAATTCAATAAGGAAGGAATATGGAATCATTAAGAGTATAAATTACATTAAATTCTGCAGATTAGAGGACTGTATATTTGAGCTTCATTTTAATCTGATTTTTCCCCCTCATTATTTATTTCACTTTATGTTTTATTACTCCTAACTTTTTTTTCTTTCTGATGGTATACCTAATGCTTTTGCCTCCTTCCTCCTGCATGCTAAGCTTAATTCTTTAAACAAAGAAAACTCTTGGAGCAGACATTCAAAAATCAATGTACTGTATAGAACATAGGGCTGAAAAATGAAGGAAGATGGACAGGTGTGGGGAGAGCTAAGATAGAACTGAGCTGTGGGCTGTGGAATGCGCCTGCAGAGGAGCATGTGGGGCGCAGAGGAGCACGTGGCAGAACAAAGAAGCACATGGGGGCACAAAGGAGCTCATGGGGGCACAAAGGAGCCCGTGGCAGCACAAAGGAGCTCATGGGGGCACAAAGGAGCACATGGGGGCACAAAGGAGCTCATGGGGGCACAAAGAAGCACATGGGGACACAAAGGAGCTCATGGGGGCACAAAGGAGCTCATGGGGGCACAAAGAAGCACGTGGCAGCACAAAGGAGCTCATGGGGGCACAAAGGAGCACATGGGGGCACAAAGGAGCTCATGGGGGCACAAAGAAGCACGTGGCAGCACAAAGGAGCTCATGGGGGCACAAAGGAGCTCATGGGGGCACAAAGGAGCCCGTGGCAGCACAAAGGAGCTCATGGGGGCACAAAGGAGCTCATGGGGGCACAAAGAAGCACATGGGGGAACAAAGAAGCTCATGGGGGCACAAAGGAGCTCATGGGGGCACGAAGGAGCACATGGGGGCACAAAGGAGCTCATGGGGGCACAAAGGAGCTCATGGGGGCACAAAGGAGCCCGTGGCAGCACAGAGAGGCTTGTCTCCACCGGACCCTGGGGGGAGGAGGTGTCACAGGGCAGACCCTACAGAGAGGAGCCTGCCGGGAGCTGACGGACGAGGGAACAGAGAGTGATCACCCCATAAAAGGACATTGAGAAAGGGTGTTGCTGATGTGGCAACATGGGATAGGTCACATAGTGAAGATTGCCATCTAAGGAAGTACTGTGCCTTAGAAAAGAGTATAAAACCAGCTCATTCCTTTGAATAAACGATTCCAATTCCCTGCTGGTCTGGGTCTGTGTCTCAGTCGCTACAAATATTGATGGATTATCTCACCTGAGCATTATGCTGGGACAAGACTGGGGCTGCCTGTACCTGGACTTGTCTGAACTGCTCCATAGTATCCATAGGTTAGATCTAGTGGGAAAAACCTATAAAAACAAAAATGGCTCCTACAAAATTGTACTTTGTTTTCTTTCTGATATGATTTTAGAAGTTGTTTTGAAGGTGGAAATTCTCACCCAACCGTAGCTGATTAATTTTTTCAACACATGCAGACATCTAAAACAGCCATTTAAAATTGTTGCAATTGAGTGTTCAATTCATAGATTAGTATGTCAAAAAGTAATTGTTGGAAGATGTTCCTGTTGTATCAGGTAATGTCTAATTTGATTTAGCCACGATGCCTCTCTTTTCCTGCAGTGCTGGCTTTCGAATTTTTTTTAGCTTCTCGTATTTGGGAAATGCCAGTAGACAAAAGGTTGCACTTTAGAGGGGGCCATGAGAAAATATCAGGTGTAATATTTAGGTGATAAATCTGCTGAGGTCTTTAACAGCTTTATTGATTTTTATCTGGTGATATTTCTGTCAGGAAGAGACACCTAATCCAACTTAAAGTGGTGTTATGTATAACCCTGGCAAAAATAATTATAAACTCCTTATCTGCAGTCAGTGTATTTATGTACTGTGCTGTGAGTGTGGGTTCCCTTCTCTTCACTACCTTGGAGGGCTCAAATAGTCCTGTGTGCCCCAGAGGCTGAGTGTAATTGCTGTGTTTATGTGCTCTTTATTGGTGTTTATGTGCTCCTTTTGGTATCTTCATGTGCTCTTTCCACATATGTGACCTCCTGGTGATTAATGGGAGCCAGGTGCATTAATATCCATAAAACACTAATTCCTAGATGAGTGGAACATCCTGGAATAGGCATCAGAAAGCCAAATCCCCCTCATAAGCTGATTTTATAGACATCCTTATTGATTTCCTCACATTTGGTAGAGTTAGAAGGCATCTGAGAGTGCCCTGAAGCATCCAAGGGGTAGATAAACCCCCCAAATTGTGTCATTTACTTCCAAGAGACTTTTCCTCCGGCTTTCACCAAATTTCTGCTTTTGGCTTCAACTTGTCCAGGCAGGCAGGGAACAGCAGGATTTCCTCTATGTTTTGTTCTCCTGTAGCACTGGTGGGTTTATTCCTCAGTTGTGTTGTTTGTAATTGGTAGATGCAGAGCAAAAGCCACCAGTGGGCAAGATCCATGCCCCAGGTTATCTTTTCCTTGTGAACCTGGCCAGTGCCAGCAGGTTTGTGGGGAACAGGTGAGTTGAGTGCCTGTGGGGACACATGGTAGTGCAGGTCAGGATCTTCTGACTTTATTTCTGGAAGTCAGTATAATGGCAATATCAAATTCATTAATTCCATTCTATCTACCACACTGAGTTTCTTTGCTCATTATTAGTAGCTGACTGGCTCTTACAACTAGAAGAGCTCTAATTCAGCCTGTGTTGCATCTGACAGAATGCTTTCTTCTGGCTGGGTATTCTTTAACAGAAAGTATAGACTTATCTCTTTTTTTCTTTCAAACTTCATTGATATTATTTACCTCTTGAAATGCTGTTACTCTCCTAGGTCTCCTTATTTTCATGCCAGAGTTAGTTGGCAAGGATGGATACCTGTCATGACTTAACGCACATCAAAATAAATTGAAATGGGAACTTTGCCATTTGTCAGGAATGGGAACTATTGAAGAGAGACATTCTCATCTATAGTTTTTAAAAAAAGGGGGGGAGAAGAGAAAGCTCTCACCTGTTAGAGTATGTAAAAGAAAATATTATTAAAAATGTTCAAGTTTCATCCTTTTTGCTGTCGTTGCTGAAGTGGGCTGGAAGGAAAGTTGGCCCTGTGTCAGTGATGGGGTTGGACACAGGCAGAGTTAGGGTACTGCCACCAAATGCTGATGTCTTAGAAATACTGATTTCTCCAGATCAAACCTCCTGTGTATGCGAGGAAAAATAATGAGAGAAATTAAGGGAGAAGCAGTAGTGCTACTTTGTAATGTCCTTATTTAAATTCCTTTCACAGCTTTTCTAAAAATAAATAAATATTTGAGGGAAACCTTTTGGGCTGTTGTGTGTAAATTCTGTATCACTGAGAGGCTTTAGAAGTGTTCTGTTAGGGTGATTGTAGGGAGGAGAAACAAAAGTGGTATTAGCACTACCAAATTACTGTATAACTGGCATAACCTGAAATATTGTAAGCAAATATAAGTAATGTGTCCAAATCCTGAAAAAGATGGCAAATGTACTAAAAAGATGAAAATCTAGAATCTCAGCAGGAAAACTGATGAAGAAGGGAGAGAAACCATAGAATGGCTTGAGTTGAAGGGACTTTAAAGTTCTTCGAACCCCTTGCCATGGGTAGGGACAAGTTTTGACTAGGTAGTGTTTGTCCTAGACAATAAGCCATTTTGGTGAAAAAAAAAACATTGAATCATTCTTGAGAGGCCTGATTTCTGTTACACACAGAAATGGTATAAAAGTATGAAAATGCGCATTAATATAACAGGTACACACATACAGTGAGCAAGTATCTACTCCAAAAAATGTTACTTTGCTATTTGAATGGGGTGGTTTTTTTGCATTGAGCTGTGTGTTGATGAAAACTGGAACATAAATCTAGGGGAAATATGTGACAGAAGGAACAAATGCAATGCATTTATCCCATTTATTTGAAACCTGCTAATGATAGTGGATGGTCCTCCCTGAGATGCTCTTGGTAAAGCAAAGGAAGTAGCAAAATTTATTTTGTATAAAGGAGTTGCAGCTTTGGATTCAGGACCCTTATCCCTCTCTCAGGTATGTGTAGGATACAGTGAGCCACTCCTCACTTAAACCTTTGAGGTTAAAGGCTGAGGGCATTTGAGACAGACGCTTCCAGTCAAAACTTACTGCGCTTTACATAAAATCTCTGGCTGGATTCCCGGACATCACATTAAATGTTTATCAAAGGTGATCTGTCACTGGGGTACCTGTGTGGTTCTAAGGCTGTAAAAGTGCCTCCTGTTGTGTTTAATCCCCCCAGGCCCATGAAGAAGACACGTGTTATAAGCTTTATTTATCAATGAAGGATCTGCAGCGTCCCCTGAGGTGAGTTCCCCTAAAACACTCAGCCCACAAATGAATCTGATTATGGCAACACCAGCACTGCAATGCCCAATATCAAGCACAACCCCAAGCTTGGGTCCAGATCCTCTCCTCAGGATGGAGGGAGATCTCCTGGGGTGATTCACTGCCCACAGGAGGAATGCAGGACCTTGGTGTGGAACTGCTGAGCAGTGTCCCCAAACTGTGACCCAGAGGGGGAATGCTGATACCCTACTAAAGGCAGTGAAAGGGTTGAGCGTTTCTCAGAGAAAGGAAACCTTGATTTTGCCCAGTAAATACCCAGTTTCAAGCCTACCCCAGTGTGTAGCCAGGCTGCTGCTGTGTGCTAGTGGCTTGCGGAACTGAGGGTGTTTTTGCTGAAAAACAGGGCCCTCTCCTGTTAGCTGCCACCAAGACAAGAAATTGTACCTTTGCGCCTCAGCAATTAGATGGAAACATATTCACAAGCACCCAGAAGTCACCCATCGCTGGGCAATGACGCACATCTACCCTGATGCATGGCAGTCGTTCTATTATTTATCCATTAGCTGCTCCCAGAATCTAACCTTTTCCCTCAAAATTCAGCATCAATATTTTTGGTGCGACTGTTTATTTCGTGAGAAGCTTGAACTGTGCCTATCCCTTTTATGGGATTTGAATTGTTAGTATGAACATCTGAGCTCATTATAACTCTGAAATGTTTCCTTTGTTACCAGTAGTTGAAAAACCTGTGCACAGTGTCAAAAAAACAGTAAGTGCTATTTCTGGGATTGTATTTTTTTCACTGCTGTGCCCAACAATGTGTTCTTGCCTTCACTAATGAAGCTTTTCTTTAATGAACACAATTAGAGCTAAGCAAACAATGCAGAAATATTTTTCCATGAATATTCATTCAGAGTCTTAAATGAGTTCCCTTCGGTTATGTTTTCACCCATTCATTGTCCTCTTTTAGTGAAAATTTCCAAGATTCAATCTCTGATGCTTGAGTAATGAGGGAGGAAATTGAGTTTCGGCTGAGGGGTTACCCTTCTATTGTCCAAGTCATTAATTCCTATGGGGACTCGCATTTCTGCAGGAATATCTCCATGGGGAATTAGTGCTGGACAAGAAATACACATCTGGCCACTGACACAGTAAGTCTGGAGGTAGCACAGAGCCAAAAGCAGGAATTTCTGAAGGAGAAAAGGGAGTGAAGAGGTAGGTTCAACTGGTTACTCCACAAGTAGAGCAACAGCTGCTGGGGATAGGGCTTCTGTGAAGGGGGAGGTTTATGTTTTTTCTTTTTCTTTCTTTCTTTCTTTTTTTGTCTTTTAGCAGCCATTTCAAAAACTTCAGGTGCTGTCACTGCTGGACAGAACCCTGTTCAATGCAGATATGCACACAGCACCTTGAGAAGTAGTACTTCAGATTTCAGCATTTATATAACAAAATAAAATTTAAAACTTCTGAGAAATGCCACTGAATAAGCCCAGATAGCAGAGAAAGCTGAGGGGTTAATGACCTGGTTTCAGATGTTTCCCTGAAGAGAAAAACAGCAGCAATTAAATCAATTACAGACTCTTTGCTAAATTCTAACTACATGTAGCAGTGTGGAAGAGAGCAGAGCCTCAGCTTAGGGCTGCAAGGGGGCTGTGGAACCTTTCCTGTTCATGTACAGAGTGTTGGTGCAACATCTCCTGGGGGAGCATCTGCAGTGTCAGATCCTGTCAGAGCTGCCCGGTGGTCCATGGGAAGCCCCAGCCCATCTGCAGTGAGTGAGGATGTGTTTGACCAGGGAAGGGGAACTACTGGTGGTGCTCTCATTCTAAAGGGATCCCCAAAAAAGAGGAGATGAACCACTCCTATCATTTCTGGATAACTTTTTTATCCTCTTGTTCTCCTCTTCAAAGCACAAATCACAGCTTCATTGTTAAATTTCCATGAAATTTCAATGAAGAAATGGGTTTTCTTTTAAATTCTCCCTTCCTAACTTCCCCAAGACTTTACCGTTCCTAAAGTTTATCCTAGGCTGCTCAGGCTTCCTGACCAAGAAGAGTCTAAACACTTTTCATGTCTGTACTGCAAGAGTTCAGTAGTTAAACCAGAAAATGAGTAAATATAATAATCAAGATTAGGTGAAGAGGCTTCCTGGCCAGTTTCACCAGCATGTTTCATAAAGACAATTTTAAAAAGCAAAGCTATCAAACACTTCCAAGGCAAGTGGTCACTGACTGATGCCCAAATCAGCTCTATTTTTGGAGTTTGAGGGTTTGGGAGAAATACTGAAAGATGAATGTGAAGACTTAGCCATAAATACAGAGAGCTTTTGTCTTGAGAGCTTTAGGAATTAAAGCTTAAAGCCAAACAACTGATGTATAAGCCAGGTGTGTAAAAGAAGATTATTATGCATTTCATATAGAAATCTCCTGCAAGGTCATTTCAAGTTATAAACCATTTGGGTTTTTCAATTTTACATAGTTTCTTCCAGTCCTTGAGTTCAGAGACATTCAATAAATATGATATAACAAAAAAATCTTTTATTTTGCATGCGTGGTAACTGAAGAGAAATAGAAGAGCCTCTATGGAGCAAAGCTTGAGATAGTTTTAGATTTCAAGGTAAACAGCTGCAGAAATCCTCTTACTGCAAAGAAATTATTAAATGAAAAAGTCCAAATGTTTCAAAGGACACTGCTTAAAATCCTGGTGTTTGGTTGTAGTTAAACCAGCCACTTCTTTTTGTTTTGTTCATTATCTAGCTTGGTAGAAGCTTGTAAATCAACAAGACTGTGGCAATCTCTTTTAAATGTTACTTGCATTGCAACCTTGACACAAGATGGTTTAATGTTAAAAGCTGCTGCACTGTGCTCCCTCCTTGGTGAGGTGATTGCAGGGCATAACCTGAATTCTGCTCACGGTGTAATGGTTATGAGAATATACATTCAATGTGGTGAAGGGGGCAGGAGGATTCAGGAAAGCATGGCTTAGTGTCTGGTTTGCTCATATAAATCAAATATTTTTGTTGGGGACACCAGGAAAGGAGGTGGAGCCGCAGCTGGAGAGGGAATGTTGGGAGTGGCAAGAGGGGTGTTGTAGAAGGGGGGAGTTGCTGCCTACACCTGCTTGAATGTAATGGAGCCCTTATGGTGTTTCTGTTCGCTCCTATTCAGGAGAAGCACTAGGAATGCAAATGATGCCACGTTAAACTGCAGTGGCTGTGCAGGTGAAAGAGCTCCCCAAGCAAGGCCAGCTGGCAGCGCTGCCAAGGTGTCTCTCCTGTCCCTGCTGTCTCTGGCTCCTCCTTACACTGACAAAGAACGCAGAGAAACTCAAATCTCCCCTGGGCCCTCCTTGCCTTGCTGCCTCAGAACCGGCTGCTAAAATCCTCACAGTTTTGCCTGGTTCATGTTGGATCTGGCTTTTGCAGACATGAGAAGACTCATTACCTCCAGTACTGACTGTGTTGGTTGATTGGTCTTGATGGGAAGGCTGGTGTCTACTTTTGTGCAAAAATAAGGCACGAGGGTCCCCTCTGACAAAACCTGGTGCATCAGAAACTCTTTGAGGTTGGTAAGAATGTCTTTGAATTGTTTTCAGCTTCCTCTGTGTTAATTCTGTTTCTCTGTGTTAATCCAAATCCCACTGTCTTCTTCAATATCAATAATATTTGGCCTGCTCCAAATGGTTTTCCAAGGTCTGGACTGAATACATAGATTCACTGGGTGTAAAATACTTAATTTTTACATCACATATATCTTCTTTATTCTCTCCCCTCTGGTTCCCATTTCATAATTTTTGTCCTAGAAAGCCTTTCCACTTTGTGTCAGCTCATTGCCAGAGGAACAGTGTTGAAGCCTCCAGTTGAGGCAGTTCAGTAATAAACAGTGGGGAGAACAGAAGTGGTTGAGAAAATGCACTTGAGCAGAAAGGGTTTTCCTTGAGACTTGCTTTTAAATAAAAGCTCCAGTAAACTCATTGCTAGATCAGCAGCTGTTCTGAATTATGTTCTCGGAAAAATGACTTTTGAGAGAGTCCTTGTTGCCATAATGAGAAATCTTTTAAGAAACAGACACACGCAGATTGTTTTTCCTATGGGAAATACGTATTTGACTTTGGTAAACTCCAAGGGTTTGTATTTTGTTCATGACAAAAGCAAAAGGACAGGATGGTGGGTGTCCTACTAACACTGGTCCAACAGAGAATTTCACTGGGAGCATGACCACTACAATTCAGAAGCTACAATTACTTTTTCCTGTGCTTTGCTATTTCAGGGTCTGAAGCTGATGATGATGGGCACTTCTGAAAAGCTCCTGTTACCCCTCTCCAGCAGAGTGGTTCCAGACTGTTGCTTTTATGAACCCATTGTCACTGGTGCATCGTGCTGGCTGGGTTGTTCTGAAAGGAAAAATAATCAGCCAGCCTGGCACAGTGATAGCTGAAAAGACTTGTTCCACAAATCATAAACAACCCATTTCGTGTCTTTGACATATAGTATCAAAATATGCAAGGCATTAGTAACTAATTACTACTTTTTATCTAAGCCTTCAGCAAAAGGCATAAGCTGTGTTTGCTGTGTAAATTTAGTATAAAAATATCATGGTAGTTTGTGTAGTTACAAGTCATCACTTGTGTATTCCTCTTTCTAATCCATGAGCATCCTTTGTTACAGGTGTTTGTAAAGCACTGGGTGTATTGTGAGAGCAATGTGAATGATAAATAATACTCACATACAGAAGGATAACAATGCACTATTCAAACCAACAGCTAAATCCCTGAGTTTAGATTATTTCTCTCCCTTTATGCATAAGGACTTGTGACACCAGGCAGTTCAGAAGCTGTATTGCTTCCCTTTCTCCAGCAGGTAGAAATACACCAACCTGACTGATGTAAACACTTTTTTCATGTGTTTCTTGGCAACCTGTGGGGTTTCTGCAGCATCCATGCGAATTTAGGATTTGGGGAGTTGAGCTGAACGACTCAATTTGCACTTTCATGCTAATCAAATCAACTTCACGTGATCTGCAAACAGCAAAGCTGAGCCATGGAAGGTTTCTAGAGCTTCTCGTAGTTGAGACGAAAAATTGCAATTCTGGTTACATGACAAATCTCTTCTGTCTTGGTGACCCTTTTCTCCTCTCCTCCCCACTGAGATTTGTGGTGGGAAACCAGCATTTCTGGAAGCTGCAGTCTGGGGGAAGAGCTGGTGTTAATTTACTCCCTGCTCAGTGTCTACTTCTATATGTCTTCTCCTCACAGTGCTCTGAAATTATTGACTTTTATAGTTGTTATCACCCAAATTTGGATGCTGCTTAGTTGTGTTGTGTGGAAACCACGTAACTCTTTGAAGTGAATATTTTAGTGCTGTGAATTCTCTTTAGAATGAGACTCATGACCTTTTTTTTCTCACATGATGCCTCTTTGCCCTGCTTCTGTTAAGGGCTAAGAAAGCAACTAAACCAGCAGACCTGTAAAATGATGGCTGGTTTGCAGCATAAATTGCCATTTTTCACCTCAGCACAAAAAGCAGTGGTTTTCATAGCAGTGTTTTTCAGAGTGAATACTGACTGATCTCTCTTCTTTATTTTGAAGTGGCTTTTTAAATTAATTATGACTGTTTGTTTCTCTGCACTCTGTTTTGTATTTTCCCCATGTAATATTTTAGCAAATTAATTAATTGGTCAACCACAGCTGTTGCCCTTCGTAATGTATTGACCCTCCTAATCACTTCTTACAGAAGTTTGGAATTTGTTCCAAGTGACACCTTTGCCATGCACCCACCTTTTTTTTCTTTCTTTTTATTTTTTCCCCAAATTGATTCTTTTCACAGTAAGGCTATAGGTCATAGCATAATTTGAAAACTAACTTTCAGAAACTGTATGTTTCAAGTGAGTGTTTAAAATGAAACTTTGAGTGTTTGTGGTTTTCTTTTTTAATTTATACTCAAACATCTGCACTGGCTGCTGCGCTGTTGCTAGTCTGGAATTAACAGCCCATCCCCATATGCCCAAGTATTTAGAGACTTTTAAATGTGTTCATATGATTTTGTTTTTTCCCTACAAAGTAACAAATTTAAGTTTTCCCAAGTCTGACCTGTTAGGACTTGGAAGTATGTGGTCAGGGGTGGCAGGTAACTTCAGTCTAGTCCAAAGTGTGTCCCTTTTCACATCTGGATAAAGACTAGAACCAAAGCCAGATGTCTGCTGGTGAACACTTCCAGGAAGAAGCCATGCTGGGAAGTCTGTGACCTGCTCCTGGGTGATGTGCAAAACACAACTTCAGCTGCAGATGCTTCTCCTTATTTCCCATTTGCCTTCTGAAGGGTTCATTAGCATGGATTTTTGCAAACCCCATTAGCACACTTCCCTTCCCCCCATTATGTACTGCTCTTTATTCATCATTGTAGCTCTGCAAATATGTATCAGGGCTGGCAGAGATGCAATGAAGGCACCCTAATTAGCCATTAGTGTTCACATTTTTTTTTTTCTAGTTTTACCTCAGGTGTCAAAAAACAGAGGCAAGGTTCTTCAGGCTGTAGTTGAGAGCATTCACCATGGGTCAGACTCTGCTGTGCTGCTCCCAGAATGAAGCTTCTCTCAGTCTAATTAACACGGGCAGATTTACTGGAAAGATAATTTCATAAAATTCAAATGGAGTCACTGAAAGATGCTACAGACAACTCAAGTGGTCTGCCAACAAACAGCATTTTTATTCCAGCTAATTATTTTTTAATGATACTATTAGTAATTGGAACTCACTGTACACAGCACACTCCAGATAAAGATCTCAAAGTTTTACATAGCAGTAATGTGAAACCTCACAGAACACTTAACATAAGGGTGAGTGAGTTTCTTTTATAGGCATTTTTAGACACAACTCACAGGCTCATTCTCTACTCCCAAATCCAACGGTGTCAGAGCCATAAGCTGGAGCTTCAACATTGCCTTGGTTCCACGCCCTGATCTCTGATGGCTGTTTTATTTCATCATTTGGTTTGGTTCTCTCAAGGTGCTGTTTGTCATTGTCTCCCAAGGACTCTGATGCCCCAGTTTACTTCTGTGCCTTTCACCTGTGCAAGAAATGGCTGCTGGAGATCCCCCTGCTCTGGCAGCAGCCAATTTGACGCTGATCAAGAAACCACAGACAGGGAAGGAAGTCTTTGCAGGTAATGTGCCAGTGGTCAATACATCTCTGTTGGGGTTTTTGGAGTTCCCCTTCTGTTTTCTTTTTTCTCTTGAGGAATTTTTCCCATATATGTTGCCAGGGCGACAAATTGCTGGGTGTTTGGGAGAAACAAAAGACCTGGCCACAGAGGGAGGGGTCCAGTGGGCTACTCTCTTTCACCTGGGCTTGTGGGCTGTTGTTCTCGGTGTTGGGACAGAGAGAGAGGCTGCCATCGTTGTGGAGGGATTTCGTCTGCTGTGGGCTTCTGCTTTCGACTGCCTTCCTTCTACAGTGAGTGGAGCCTGCTCACTGGAGAGGCTGTTCCACCAGGACCCTAACACCCCACCTTACTAAAAGAGGGCCCTGTTCACCCTCAGCTCGGGTGCCTCAGGGAGAAACCCCAGGATTCCCAAGCCCGCCTTTCCCTGCCCTGCTGGGAGCTGGGCTGTGGCCTCCCTGCCCCTGTTGCTGCTTTGAGACTTCGCTGCTCTGTAGCCCTGCCACGCCCTGCCTGCCGAGACCTCCCGGGGTTCCCGCTGCAGCTCTGGAGTTCGATACATCTCGTCTGCCACCCGAGATTTGTGCTTGCCCCTGCCGTTCCAGCCTGCTGTTCCTGAGGGTCTGGCTGGACACCAGGAT
The DNA here is from genome assembly GCF_041296385.1 of Aphelocoma coerulescens. NCBI lineage: Eukaryota > Metazoa > Chordata > Aves > Passeriformes > Corvidae > Aphelocoma > Aphelocoma coerulescens. The sequence goes on along the minus strand of NC_091031.1, from coordinate 5,499,695 downwards.
CAGCTGCCCAGGGCTTTGTGAAGCTCCTTTGTCCCATCCCTCCCCGGGATCCCAGGGCACCAGAGCCGCGTGCTCCCCGAGCTCGCTCCGGAGCGCCCCCTGCAGCCGCGGGGGAGCCATCGCACCTGCCCTGCTCACCGGGAGCCGCCAGCGCCCCTGCTGGCTGCGAGCGGAACTGCACCCGAGGGGAAAGGGCCTGACAGCCGAGAAGGCTGGGACTGGGTTTGTGATTGATTGCTGTTACTGCCATAGTTGTTGTTGTTTGTTTGCCTTGTTATACACCTACAGGTATATAATAGCAAAGAACTGTTATTCCTATTTCCCATATCTTTGCCTGGAAGCCCCTTGATTTCAAAATTATAATAACTTGGAGGGAAGGGGGTTGAATTTTTCATTTCAAGGGAGGCTCCTGCCTTCCTTGGCAGACACCTGTCTTTCAAACCAAGACAATCTCCTTCACTCAGAAATGAACAAGAACAAAATGAATCTTGATTTTTGCCAATTGTTAAACTGCTGAAAGAATAAAATGAAACCCAAGCAGTGTAATGTGTTGCTAAACTGATCTGCTCTGAGTGCCAAGTGGTCCAGACCAGCAAGTGGTAGATGTGCCTGGCCCCCCAGATGTCTGTAATTGTTATTCATAAATATCTCTGCCCCAGCAATAAATCATCCCTCAGTGCTCCAGAGCAGAAGCCTTTATCCTGACAGCTGGGAAAACCTGTCCACTATAAGCATGTTCATTCATAAAGGCTGCAGGTTTGGGGCTTGCCTTTGTTCCAAAATAGGAATTTTAAAAAAGAATAAGCAGAAACATTCAAAGCTCTGTCATGCTCTGCTAATTCCATTTATGATGAAAATGATTAGGAAAACTGAGTTTTTCCTGGTTTGAGGGGAGATAGGACTTGGTTGGGACTGAGGATGGGAGAGATGACTTGTCTGGTTGGAAAACTCTCTGCTACAGGAAGAGCTTCTTTCCAAGGCACCAGGAAAATTTCTAGAGAGAAATTCAACCTGAGTACAGGAGAAAGGCTTGTCCAAGGACATGTTTATGTCTCTGGAGATATGGTTGTGGATAAGAAAATCCTCTGTTTGTTACAGTAGGATTAGCTTGGAAAACAGGGACCTGCCATCCCCCTCTTAGTGTTTCCTGTATGAGAAGAAAAAAAAGCCCACAGCTCTGCTCAGTTCCTTCCTTCAGAGATGCCATGACCTTCTCTTCCACTTTTTTATTCAAATCTATGCAAAGTTAGAAGTTGCAGTGCATGAAGTTGCTATTGTCCCTTCCATATAAAATAAGCTGTTCTCATGGTCCCATCCAGGTCTTAGAATGTAGCTTTTTTTTTTTTTTTTTTTTTTAATGGTTAGGCTATCCTTCAAGGCAAGTGGATCTCTAGCAATGTTTATTTTAGGCAGGCAGAGACATATCTTTCACTACCACTGTCAAGATATTTTCAGTGTTTGAATTTGTGCGTGCAAGAAGAAAGATCCATTTGCCCCATCCTCTCTACACGTGTTTTGAATTTAGGTTTGTTTTCATCCTTAAGTCACGTTTAAGGCATATCCTTAAGGCATGTTTACACAGAAGGAAAAAACAAGTTTGAGATTTTTTTCTGCTCACAGGAAAAAGAGATTCAGAAGTCATTAATTCCAAAAATTAAATCATTTCATTGTAAATCTGTCGCTGCAGTAGGTGGTTTTCCTTGGTTGTTAAGTTATTTTGTTTATCTGTCTGCACTTGAGAGATAAACTATAGGGAGAGGATTTTAGCAATATGTCATTCTGCTTAACTACTTGTTATCTTTCATATTGAAAAACAAACCCAAAATACAATAAAGAAGCAAAACAGCTCTTCCAAGAGCAGTCCTTGGTGCTGGTTAAAAAGTTTGCTGAAAGGCAAACACAGGCCTTAGGTTTTAACTTTAATATTTTTCAGACCCTGTACTGCTTAGTATGCAACTCTGAAACTTCATATAGTCTGTTAGCTATTGTTCTCTCATTCTGCTTAGATGTAACAAACCCTCTCTAGGTTTGCACTTCATCGACACCTTGTTGTCCCAGGCCCCGAAATATGTAAACTAAAGCCTCTGAATGGGGGGACAAACTTGGGGTAATTACTTCATTGCCTGAAATTGTAATTGGAGAATTAACCCTGATATGCAAATGGACCAAACTTATAAAAGTGTGAAAAACCTGTGACCAAGCATCCATCTTGGGTGTAGCCTCTTGACTGCTCGAGGTGTACCTTTGAAGGTCCTTCAATAAATACCTGCTTTTATTCCCTTAATCTTGTCTAGCCTCTGTTTTCAGGTAGCCACTTCAAGGCATCATGGCCACACACTTATCACAGGAGGGAGAAATTCTGAATTAAGAGCAACATTTTAAGGCTGGAAAGAATTGCTTTTGTCTTCCATCCCTGTTCAAGCTGAAAACAAGGGATTAGAGCTCATTACTGGTTAGTCAGAAAGATAAACCATAGTGGAAAAAACAATGCAAATCATGGTGGTTCCTCTGTGCATGTGACTGTTGAGGGACTGGATGCACCCTGACCCGGGTGTGAGACAGCAGAAACTCTCAGAAACTGTTTTCTTTATGATTCTTGCTGCTTTGGTGTGCATTGCCAACTGGAGTAGGGGGTGAGGCACAGTACCCAGCAATGATTCCTTTTTTAGAGGGTGCTAAGCCACCTAAGTATTCTTTCTATTCATTTCTATTCCATAGCATTATTATTTGCAATGATTGATTTTTTATTATTATTTTTTTTTAAAGTCATCTCCTAGATGTGTGACTATGGATACAGAAATGCTGCTAGCAAGGATTTTCTTGCTATTTTCTAAGTCCATGAGAGACTTTTCTCTCTCACAGAAGAGGTAGCAGAGTTATGTAAACAACGAAACCACCTGCAACCTTGCAAAGCCTTGTTTATGGTACAGTAGAAAAATATTTTGACAATGGATGTTTTAGGATTTTAGCCAATCACCCCCAATGGGTGGCTGATCCTTTGTCCAATTAGACTATGAAGAAAAAAGTCTATAAAAGAGTTTGTAAAATAATTGAATAAATCAATCTTGCTGCACAATTCCTGCCTGCTGGATCTTCTCTCCTCCTCCCTACGGCTGCGGGACACGGTGATAGGGCCTAGGGCTTAGGGCATTTTTATTTCTTAATATGTGACCTGCTGTACAAATCTGTTATCCCTCAGACACCAGACCTGGGATGTTCCTCTCTTCTGGTTGGTGTTGTCTGTTGTGTACTAATGCCAGGTGCCAGGTCAGATAATGGGGCCAGATCAGTCACAGCAGCTCTGAAGTGGCATTAGATCACTTCATGGTGCTGCTGAGAGATCAGTACTGCTGGAGCCTGCTGCCTCTCAGACATCTGTAAGCATTTGCTGTGTTGGCTGATTTGATTTCTTCCGAACAGAATCGGAGTTTTTACTTTTGTCTTTACTGTTTGCTTAGTGTCAGTTGCGAGAAAACACATTAAAGAATAAAACGCTTCATAACTTTCTATAGCTTCTTCCTATTTTTTAACTCATTTCTGCCCATTCCTTGAGGACAGAGTTGCTGTGCCTTTTGTAGCTGTTATAAGTGGATCTTATGCTGAATTTGAGCCAGACTTTGTAGAAGTCAGCAGTGTTGTGGCTCTCTGAATGGCCATGTGCCCTTTGGGGGCATTGTTCTGAAAGTTTCAGAATGCTGAATTTGTCTTAGCCTGGCCATGATGGTATTATCTGATATAACTGGTGATATTATTGCCTGCTGTGCAAATGGTTCATGGCTTGTCAAGATCTTTCCTAACTGAGCTGTGTGATCTGTGCCCACCCTCTCTCACATGGTTGTAATGTAGACTCGAACTTCTTGGCAGCTTTTCTTAAAAACATGAGTAACTCTCTTCCCTTTTGTCTTGGAAAGCTTCTCATTACTGGGGAGCTCCCCCAGACTAAGGAGGCATTAAAGTCATGATGGATTTTAAGAAAGTCACCTATCCATGATATTAAAGAGCTTTTGGTAGCATTGTTCAGGCCCCTGCACATTACACCTTAGGACACTTTTTGCTTTATGCAATCTTTGTGTGAGATATGTCTTTATTCACACTTTCAGCACACATCTACCTGGCACTACCAAAGACCTAAAGGGTCTCAGATTTGGTGTTTGGGGAGCAGAAACACAGTAATGAGAATGTACTTTAGAAGGAGTGAAGATCAATGGGTTGTGCCAGCAGAAATTTAGTGGTTGTATTCCTGTATTTTACAAAGACTAAAAGAATAGGAACATTTTAAAAATTATTTGCAGTTTTCAGTTGATATAATATTATTGAAAGGCTGATTATTAGATGGGAAAGAAAATGTAGAGAAGTCCTATGAAGCACATCTCAAACATTGTATCTTGGATGTGCAGCCCAAATTAGGATTAGTGTGTTCTTGGGTATAGAGCTATACCACATTTGCCTTTAGAAAGGTTGTAGCACAGCTACATAGTAAACTCTAAAGAAAATACTTCAAAATTAGTGTTTTGGTATCAGGAAGCTTCAGCCCACATCTTCTACAGAAAATGTCATACCAAGTATTGCTAAATACAGATGCAGAACTGTGTGAGCAGAAATTCCTGTGCCTCACCAAGGCATCAGCACGTGGGCTGGAATTCAGGGAGGTGAAGTGACCAGAGCTAACTTATGTTTGGTAAAGCTAGATTTTAGCTTAGTCTTTCAAGGCAGTTGGCCCAACAAGTTGGGTTTTAATTGCTCCACATTTTTAAAGCAAGCAAATCTTCACAGGAGCATCTGTGACAAAAATGGACTGAAAATGTCGACACTGTTGAAATTAAACAGTCTTTTCAAGCCTTTCTGTCCTTGAAGGTGCAATTTTGCTCTGTTCCACCAGGTCCAGTTCTCATTAGTTCATATGGAATCACTTTTGAAAGTGAAGAGTGGTTTGACCTCATGGTTATCATTATTCCTGTTTTGTCTGCAATTACCAACAGAGATCCATCTGGAAAAAGCATGTACCTACTTTAATTTTCATAGACAGCTGAACCATCCCATGTTTCTAAAGGGGCAAGGCCTAGTAAACATAGTGCTCATGTCTCTCTTCTATTTTTAATGTCACTTGAATGCTCACCTACAGACACATCAGTAGGTAATCAGGATATCCTTAATTAAAAAATCTACTTAACTGGGACATCTTCCAGGGAAATGAATTAAGCCAAGTGGTATTTAATTATGCTGCTTAGGGAAGCTTTGGTTTCTCTTATCTGTAATTCCACTGACTGTGTTTTTGGAAACTCTACCCCTACTGAAAATTATGCTTATCTGGGACAAACTCTGCTCATCAGAGTGAGTGGATGCTGCTCGTAGATTCTCTGCAGTCAAATTCTGTATTTTCCAGAGCAGCTCCTTCACTTACATGCAAACCAGGATCCTAAGCTGGATCCGGCCAAGGTACAATTCAGCCCTGGACAGAGAATTTGGAGCAGGGAGCTGCTTTACATAATTTCTCAGAGTGGCTGAGGGTGAAGCATTGCCAGGCTCCTATACCTCTGGGGTTTAGCTGTGGCACTTTTCAAACTGCATAAGCTAAATTTTTGTTTCTTAATACTGTTCCTTACCAACTAAAGCTGTGTGGAGCTTGAGTACTGCTTGGTATTGAGTGTTGCATGGTACTGGTCAATCTTGAGCTTTAAACTGGATCAGGTCTGTACCTCTTTGATAAATAAACTCATATTCAGATCCATGCCTCAGTCTTTTCCAGGGTTGTTGTCACACATGTGACAGTGAAAAATGAGAATCTGGGCATCAGTGCTGCTGCCAGAATTAATTTGTGGTGCCCAGTGTGAACTGCTGTGTGTGATGACCATATATTTATGTTAAAAATGTTATTGCAATAGAATAGTGTTTTAATTAACTGGGTCCACTTTCAAATGAAAGCATCAAACTTGCAAATCTAGCAGTTTGTTGTTAATTGCTGCATTTTAATGTGTCTTATAATAAAAGATATTGTGTCTCTCTGCATAATTCAAAGCATTAAAAATGCTGAACTAGAATGTCTGGAATATCTGCTGGCACTGGGAATTTTTGGATAGGTGCTAAAATAAAAAAAAAAAAACCTGAGCTTCCCTCAAATTAACACACAAGAATTTTACTGTTGGAGATATTACTTCTTAACTAAGAGGTACATACTTAAAACAAACTTTCTTTGAATAAGTCTTGTGACATCTCTGCTTTCCTAATTTTCTAGTCTGCCTCCAGCAAAAAACTTTTTAATGTATCGAGGAGCTTGCAATGTTTAATTAATTTGCATTCTCTTTCTTTTAAAGGACAAACTATGTGGTCAATTTTGACAAAAAACTCTTTGTTTAAAAAGTTAGCATTTGTGAAATCAAACACCAGCAGCTCGGTAATTCCAGTGTCATTATTTGCACTAGGAGCCTTCTTCCTCTCCCAAATGAGAGAGAGAGCTCTCCTATACAAAAATCAAACACTGCAACCTACAGCAAGTGCATGTGAATTAAGAAGTGGAAAAGATCCAAGATTAGTTACATACAAAAGTGAAGCCAATTAGGCTGTTTCATTTCTCAGTGAAGAGTAACTCAGAGAAGTTGAGCATCATAGCAAATTTCAATTAAGTGCAGGAGTTACTTTTCTATTTTAACAGTCACTTTTGGTATTTGGTTGTTATAATTAGTGACATACCTGGCATTTTAAAGACTGGCATGAATTATGTAAAGCCTTTATTTCAGCCTTCCAGTTGTGATACTTGGCTTTTAGTCTTAATGATTGCATGAGATCAGGTTTTGTTAGTGCTTCATGTGCAAAACAGTGCCGCTCATTTTGAAGAGCAGATGTCCAGCTACATGAAGTGTTAAATCCTAATTTGGGATGTGCAGAGGTAGATGTGCACAGACTTGATACCCTTCAACTCCTGACCCACCCTCAGAGGCTTCCAGACTGACAAGAGGAGCTGCTGTTCCCCCATATATGACCCAAAACAGGCTCCAGCTGTGTGAGTCAGTGCTACCCACCCAATAAACCTTCCTTTCCACCCTCACCCCCCCTCCTTACATACACGTGCTTCTCTGGAAATGTGTTGCTCATGTCCATGTGGTTTTTGGAGGTAACTGCCAGGAGCAGCTCAAAGCCGTATAAACCCAATTTGAACTGGCATTCAGGTAGCCAAAGTGCAGGTTGAACTGGAATGAATTAGGCTTCTGACTGACTTCAAACTTGCACAGCTGCTGAGCATAAAGGAAGCTGGGAGTCAGACTTGGGTCTGTGGTGTTCCATCTCCAAGCAGCTGCCTCCTGCAAGACACTGTTTTTTTCACAGAAATTGTCTCATTGATAGGAAGGGCTGTCCTGACATGAAGAGGTTTGAAACCTAGCTTGAAGTACATTCAGCATCAGGCTGAAGCCAGGCAGTCAGCCAGATTGGTTCATCCTTCATTAAACAGAAAACCATGTTTCCCACAGTATTTTGTGAAAACATTAACCAAGCTCAGTGTTTTGTGCTTTGAATTACCTTGAAAATCAATCTACCTTTTCATCTCTTCCTTCTTGGTTTTCAAAAATTGCATTTAATGCTGGTTCTGGAGATGAGAAATTGCAGCAATGTCTCTGAACCTGGCCATATCTGGAATTTTGTTTGAGATAAAATCCTATAGGAATGGAGGGAAGGAGCTGGGGATGACACAGCTGGGCTCAAACCTTAGCCCAGGCTCTCTGTGAGCTGGGGCAGCTTCAGCTCCTGTGGTAAAGATTTCTGGCAACCAAAGAGCACAAATACAGAATGAATTTGCCTAATTAAACCCTTGCTTATGCACCAGTGGTGCATAACAGATATTTACAAATCAGGCTGTTTTTCAGATATCAACACAATTTTATGTTTGGAAGATGGAGCTGTGCTAATTTCATTTTATACTCCAAATTGAGAATGAGTAAAATGAAATGAGATTCAGTACTGACTCTGTGCAAACCTTTCCTCTGTAGTTTGCTATAAACAAAAGAAGTGCATGTAACCCCTTTTGTTTGGCCTTCATGGATGAGGTCTGAAATAGGTTTTATTATATGTTGGAGCTTGTGGTACTGAGTAAAGCAGATGTGCTCTAACTCAAAGCATGGCTATGAAGGGGTTTTGGTCATGGAAGCTTTTTCTACTGTTGCCTTGGACTGTGCTGGCTGGGGTGCAAGAAAACTTAAAATCTTCAGGTTTAGTCCTGGATCTGCTATTTACATGCTTATTTCACTGGAAGTGTTTCTAAAAATAAAAATATGTTTTTGCAATACTCAGTGTTCTGCTCTGGGTTGAAGGGAGGAAGGGGGGAAAAACGAGATTCAAACTACTCACTCCATGTATTGAAATAGGACATTTAACTTAATAATGGATCTGGATGTGCTGCTTTGTTCACAGCCTTAATTTGGCATTGGGGGGGGGGGGGGGGCGGGCAGGGAGGGTGCTTTTGACAGAGGCAGTCAGATCCTGGAGGAAGGTGGAAAAACAACCCAAGCCAAACACACACAAAACAAATCAGCAATAAAATCTGACATATTGAGCTTTAACAATTTGCATGCACTGGAGCTGCTCTGGTGACCTCGGCAACTTGTGACTCTCTTTCCTTTCCCTGTATGCTCAAGCAATCAGGTTTTATTTGCACGAGTGCCTGCCAGCAGCACTTTTGCAGCTGTGTTACAGACAGGCTGTGGTAAATACAGGACAGGGACATTTTCTGAGACAGTCACATCATCTCCTCTCTTCTCTGTTCTTGCTCAGGTTCTTTCCCCTTTCTTCCTTGCCTCATCCCATCCCTTCAAATTTTAGTGACCCCATATCACACAATTTTTGCTCAAGAAATAAATTCTTTTGAAGGCATAAGAGAGTCTTGCTGCTGTGGATTGCCCTTTCCCCTGTTAGAGTGTGTGAATAACTCCCCTGGAAGAGGAGCTGCTCATCAGCTGCGGAGGCAGAGTGGGGTCCCAGGGTTTAATCCAGTGACTCAGTGTATTGTGATTTAAAAGGCTTTTCTCTAGAGGGGAAAATGTTTCAAAAGTTTAATACTTTGTAGAGATAAACTGTTCCTTTTAAAGTCATTGTTGTCTTGTTCTGATACATCATCTCGGAAGAAATAATTCAAAGTGCTTTTATGTCCCTCTCTGTGCTGCCTGCAAGCGAAATACTTAAAGCAGGCAGTGTGCTGTAATCCTGAATTCAGAGTGGGGACTTTGCTGAGGTTAGAGCTCACATTTCACTTTTTCCCCCACTACTTTTGTCTTGTGTTTTCTCTTTCTTTTTTTTTTCTTTTTTTTTCCTCAGATTATCCTAAGGTTGTAGGAGGTCAGAGCAAACACAAAGTACTTTTTTGAGAGAAACGGGGTTATTCAGCAAGGGATGATGTAAAGTAACAGAAGCAGATCTGTGAGGAACTTGTTGCTTCATGAAGTGCTACTTCTTGGTCCTCCCTTCCTACCCAGAGACAGCAGTGGGAAGGTTAGAAAGGGCCCAGCATCAACACTTCCTGGGATATTGTTTTAAAATATATATATATATATCCAAATGGGAATGAAAGCAAAGAATCTTCTATCACCTAAAAAACAAAACTAAATAATTATAGGTCTGTTGCTATATTTAACATCAGCAATATAGCTGTACCATAGAAGAAGTACCTGAACAGAGGTACCTGAAGTAAAGGAGAAATTCCTTGCTCAGAAGAAACCAAATTGAAACATTTTAATCTTTACTAAATGCTCTTATTTTTGTCCTGAAGGGAAGTTGCCTTGAAACACTCACCTGCTGCGGGAAGTGTGTTTCTAACAAAATACCTTTGAAGAGGAACTTTTTGTTGAGAAACCTGAAAGGATTTTAAATATAAATATATATATATTTAAAGATCACAGTCTTGTTGTACTACTGTAGTACGGGAACCAGGTGCAGATTGCCTCATTTTAAGGGGAAAACACCTCTCCAAGCAGCTGATCCCTTAGTCTGTGTTCCCTGGGATGTCCTACATGTCCTCCTAAAGCCACTGGCCTTGACTCTGAGCTGACTGTGCCTTCTTGATGAAACACTGAGTCCTTCTGCCTGTGAAATCCCCAGAAAAATATGGGGAAACATGACATTTTATTAGTTATTGTGTTCTGTATCCATCTAACCCCAGTTTTGAATGTTGACAAGAAGCCATTCTCAGGCATGTTAAATGATTAGGTTGTTAATGCCACAAGTGTGTCAGCACACAGGGACTGCCCTGGATTCCCAGTCCTGCCTTCAGCCAAAATAAACTGGGAAGGGTTTTGGCTTTCTCCATGGTTGGTTGTGGTCAGAGGTTGAGATCAGTGGTTTGCAGGCACATGAGCAGATTTCCAGTGGGTAAAACAAGCAGAGGATGGAATTGAACAAAGCCTGTGGAGTAAATCCTTTATTAAGGATGTGCATCTTAAAATGCAGGGTACCCAAGGTGGCATTAAAGACTGGGCGAGTTTCCAGTGAATAATGAACACTGACATTATTCTGGCAACCACAGAAAGAGGAAAAAACATCATTGCACTTTCAGATTTGGGAACTGAGAGCTTTTACATTTGATAGGGACTTAAGAACCACAGCTGATGCTCTTTCTGACCTTTTTTGCACTAAAAGTTGCCATACTCAATAAGCTTTGAGAGCTGCAGAGTTTCACTTTAAAAGCTAAATCATGTTTAAATTGTGGGGGCACATAATAGCCCATGGAAATGTTAATGTTATTTTTCTGCTGTTTAAATGCCAACCAGGGAAAAACTGAGGCAGAGACTTGTGAATCCCCATTGAACAGCCCAGTTTTTTGTTTGTGGTTTTTTTTTTCCTCTTGCTCTGCGCAAGGTACAACTTTCTCACTAATTCGATAAGAAGAAATTGTTTTGGGGGCATCAGCCCCAACCAGAGGACTTCAGCTCAATCACAGTAACAGCAAAATGTTAATTGTGTCGTTTACACACAGTGGTATGGGCAGGCCACATTTTAGGGGTTTATAAATGAAAATTAATCCTTGTGTGTATCAGAAAAATCTCTGGACTAGGAAATAATTGCAGAAGACTCCATACCATCACATAGGATTGAACATAAAGGGAGCAGACTTACAGAAGACCTGAGTTCTGAGTTTGGGACTGCCAAACTGAACTTCATTGGGGGGCACCCAGCCACGTCGCTTGGAAGTTCTGTGACACAAACTTTGGCACATTATTCTTTCATAAGAAACCTCAGTATTAGACACAGGAGTGTGAAACTTCAATATTTATGTGTCCTTTCATTTCTGTCAAGCCACCTGTCAGCAGTTACAGGAGAGATCAGGACAGGGTACAGCAGGTTTCAGTGTGCCTGCATGTGTTTTGAACAGGTAGGGTGTTGCCAACCCAAATAATTGAAAAATAAGCTCCATCTCCCCTTCTATCCTCAAATAGATAAATTTCTTTAAACTGCAACTTTGAAAAATAAATGCAATAATGCTGTTACTTTTTAGGCTGGTTTTATTGCATTTTTTTTTCTTTTTCTTTGTTTTTTTAAGGTACTCTAGGGAAGAATGTATGTTAAACCAGCTAAACAAAAATGTAGTGATTTAAAAGGTGAGAGGCTCACAATGGCACCCTTCAGATTCATACAATCCAAATTCCATGTTCATCTTTCTCCTTTTATACCAATATTTTTTTTGATTATTGCTTCCTGAAGCCTTGCAGCCTCTGGACTCAATGACAGCTATTAGCAGGAAGAGAATAAAGAAGTGAGGCTGGGAGAACCCCACTTTATTTTCTGTAGTTAAAAATAATCATTAGAAATTTAGAAAATAGCCTTTCTAAAAGGAGGAAGCAGTGGAGGGTAGTTTTGCCACACTCCTAAATAGCTCAATATTTTTATACATTCTTCAGTCTCTCCCTGTTTTAATAAATCTTCCCTGGGTAAGTGAAATAAATGAAGTCCATGAACACCCTCCCTGTAATACAACTTTGTAAGGACAAGGAATTTTTAATAAGGAATAGAGATATCTTTTTAAGGTTTTGGAACCTCTTCACATAGGAAACTAAGACAATCTTGATGAATCAGGTCAATGTTTCTGTTGCATGTTTGAAAGCAGTGCATGTATATTTAGTATGTTCTAGTATTTGATCTTTTGCATATCTGGCTTAGCTGAATTATATGGTAAAACTCTCATTTGATGCCTGGCTCCACCAGAGCTCACAGCAGACACTGCTGGGTGTTGAGATCAGGTTAATGAGACAAACTGCTTTCTGTTAGGCATTGCTAGAAATAACTTGGGACATTTAGAGGATGGGCCTGCCCTCCTCTCTGAAGCATTATTTTCTCTGAAATGATGGGCTGATTGCATCTAAGACTTGTTCCCAAACCAGCCTCTGTTGTCAGGTCCAGCTACATACTGGAGGCAAAGACATGGCCAGTGTGTGATTTGCTTTGGTGCCTGCTTGGTTTGGAGGGGGAACCCCTCTGAGACAGCAGGGAGAATGAGAGTACACTAAAAGACAATAGATTTAGTGGTGATTCCTGTTAGAAAATGTGTAGGTCCAGGTGCTGCCCCGATGGAGCCACACTTAACATTGGGTAGGGTTGAGGGCACAAATGGGTGCCCTGTGTGACCCATGTGAAGCCTCTTTGCTCTGGGGCTTCAGTGCACAGCACATGCAATCCCCATGAATTTGAGATTGTGTCCTCTCTCCTCCTCCTAGCAATTCAGGCCCTGAAATGGCTCTTGCTTTTCTGCTGCTGAGGTGAAGTGCGACAAGGAAAGAGTGTTTTCCACTCAGATACACAGGATCCATCACACTTCCCGTGGCAGTGCCCTGTTCCCTGGCACAGCAGTGCTAATGAGAACAGCAGATGACAATTAAGCATTCAGGTGCACTCATCGGAATGAAGAATGTGTGTCAGAATAGCCTCTGTTGTCATTTCCATCACATTAAATTGTGAGCCTGGCATCTCGTATGCCTTCCTCCAATGCTGATCCTGACTGTTAAGGACAAGGCTGCTGGGAGCTCCTCAAGCAGCTGTTTGGTGGCTCTGGCTGGGAAGCACTCTGCCCACCAGCAGTATCACGTTCTGCTCACTTAGTTAAATGCACAGTGAGGGATTTGCAGGCTCAGGCTGGAAGAGATTGTTAGCATAGAGTTTTATCATGAAAAAAGAAGATAGTGTCCCAAGAAATAACAAACTTTTCCAGAGTTCTGTGGTTCAAAAGGATGCCGGGTGCATGTTTCCTCACTGCCAGCCAGCATGGAGAATGGAGTGAGGCATTCTTGCAGCCTTTCTTATGCTCTTCAAAGAGAAAACACACAGTATAAGCAGAACAAATATGTATTTCTGCTGGGTGACGTGACATGGAGATGATTTCTTGCTGGCAAGAATTGTTCAGTTTTGTAGGGACAGACACATGCTGTTTTGTTGATTATGGACCTGCTCTGCCCATGTACCCAATTGACCCAAGTAATGGTGGAACATGAGAAAAACACTTACCCAATTTAAAAATTAAAAGGGTTTTAGTAACAAAAAACTTAATAATTGACAGTTAGAGACCCCAGGCGGCAAGCTGGCTACCTACACAACAAAGAATAACAGCGCTGAGCGCTCGACTCCAAAGGTCTGCCAGAGACACACCCCTCAGGCCTCGTGCAAGGCCTTTTCCAACCACCATGGGTCAGTCAGGGGCTGGGCTGGTGGGGCCGTCCCTCATGCCTGCCCATAGGGGCAGGACCATCCCTCTGGAGCATGCCCGGTTCCTTCCCAAAGGAGGGGCCCTGGCCTGAGTGACAAGTACTGGTGGTTTTGACTGGCACTTGCACACTGCCCCCTGAGAAGGTTCCAGAAAGTTATTCCCGTCAGCCATTTTGTTTTATATTAACCATTGACAATTAAACATTAAAAACATTAAACATTAAAAACATTAAACATTAAAAAACACCCTAACGTACAGTCTAACTCCAACCATCGCTCTCGACTCCCAATCATCTTCAAACCTGAAATCAAAAAACTTTAACAGTCTTAAACTTATTAATTAACTCATTAACTTGATTAACCCCTTGAATCAGTAACCCCAAATATGAAAGCCAACATCCCCCTTCACTGTTTATAATAGACATCTAAAAAAAACAAATTCTGCTTGAACCTGGACATGTATTTGGTTGTATCTAGCAGTGTCTCTTTGCTCAAACAAATAATTTAAACCAGCACCTACCCTCCCCCTTTGATTTGGGGATGTCCTGGGGAAGTGGTGCTGGCCAGTAAGAATGAATTATACAAATCCAGCTCCTCATGTAACACCTCCAACCACCCAGGCAATATCACAGCACCAGGGGGCCGGGCAGGCTGTTGAATTGAATTGGATCTTGTCCTTTTGCTGTTCTCACTCAAGATAATCAATCCCCAAGTGAGTGTGTGCATCTGCCAATACATGTGCTGCCAAAACACCCATACAGCTGTGTTAAGAGGAAAACTCCCTCTCATTACCGGTTACAATTTTTCTTGGTTACCAGCAGGTTTTTGCTGAAACTTGAAAATAAGACTCAAATTGCCAATGTGGGCCCTTGCTGCTCTATCTTGTTCTCTTGCCAGATATTTCCTTGAATATCAGCTGAGTATTACACTGTTTAACAAGGCTGGCACTGTAAATATATCCTTTATTTCCATGTAAACAGCTTTGAAAGAAAAAGTATGAGACAGTGAGAATTAATAGGAAGGCAGTATCATGTGTTAATTCCACTTTACTTTTAGCTGTTTTATTGAAAAAACAATGAGCTTTTTATTTTTGTGACAGGGCCTGTGACTTGGCAGCATAATTGGTGCAAAATAGACTGCCTGAACAAGCTTGATTTAACAGGATTTAACTCTAGGAGGTAGGAATATTGCACTGTGCAGAATCTAGTTCTCAAGAGTTTTTGGAGAAGCCTGAAGCTGAAAAAATTCCAAAAGTGATTGGTGAATCACAGGGTAATACCAAGTTTTCTTTGTCTAAAAATTTAAAACTAAAAACCACAAAAAAAAAAAACAAAACCCTTTCTTCATCCTTTTGCTTTGCCTCTGGTTTCCACAGTGACTTTACAGCTGCCCTGGCTACTCTGAGATCTTTTCAGCCTGGGTTCACTCTGAACTTCAGCCTTGAATTGAATCTATGCACACTTCTCACAGGAAGGAAAGAAGAAAATGCATAAGCCTCAACCATGGCCTTAGGAAATGCCACCTGGGCATGAAGCTTAAATATTAATCTTCCAACAATTAAATGGCACTATTTCTCAGGACATACAGGTGACCCTCCTGCAATCACTCTATCCAATAGGAATCGTCTCTGCTTAATTATCTCATTTCTATCTTTGAGCTTTCCCAACCACCCACACAGCAACAAATCTAGTTCATCCCTAAAGCTCCATGTGCAACAATTGGACAGGTGATCCCTAAATACTTTCCTGCTCATAATGGAAGTAAAACAAGGCACTTTAAAACCACTGAATGCTTGTTTCTTTTCCTTCATGTGTGTTCCTTTTTTCCTTGATGTGTGTTCCTTCTTTTTGTCTTGGCATCCCCTACTCCAGCAGATTACTCCTGACTCCCTGTTTCCACTGCCTCATAATTCTCTGGGGATAATGAAATGCCTTTGTCCTCTTCTTGGAATAGCCACCTCCAGCTCCTCTGAGGGTGCTGCTGCTGCCAGAGCTCATCCTGGCTCCAGCAGCAGCTTAGAATTCCATGGGCTCAGCAGCCTGGCCCCAGGGCAGGGAAGATTCTGCTGGGACAGGAAGGGTGAGGAGGACGGGGCAGAGGAGGGAAAAAGGGCTGTGAAGGACCAGCTTAGTAACTCCAGCAGCTGGCACGGAGTGTAGCTGCACTTTAAACATGTGTTTGACTGCATGATCCACTGTGGTGCAAAGACACCTGAGCTGGCTCTGATTGAGCTGCCTTCTTCATGTGCCAAGTCCCAGTTGCAGTAGAGCTCCCTTAGCATGGCACAACACCCAAATCAAGCTGCTGCTGCTGCTGCATTGCCTTCCCTTCTGGTGCTGGCTTATTTCCAGCCAGTTCAAAGCCTCCTAAGTGCTGCTTTGCAAGGTACGGGTAAATCCTAAATAATCTGTACAAGGTAAGTATGGAGTCCAAGCCCAGTTAGACACAGATAATTCTGAGCTATGCCTCTGATCACCAGAACCTCTAATATAGCATTTTATATATACGGTGGGTATACTGTTGTGTGCAGCCATTGCACTACTTGCTTTCTTGTCAAATCTTTTGGAGGTTACTGACCAGAGCAGAAGGGAAAGGTCTCAGATAGGAAATTCTGGAGTTAGAAGGAAAAATTTTTCTCAGTGCAGTCATTTCAGTTTAGCTGGAGATTTTTCTTTGTTTCCTTTTTGTTTTCTTACTTTTTTTTCTCTCTCCCCTCCTCTATCCCCAATACACTCACCAGATGTTGAGAGCATTCGTTGTTGTTCCTTCACTAACTTGAAAGCCTCAGGTATTCAGTGCTTCTCTAAGCTGTAAATCTGGGAAGCCCCTTCGGAAATAGCAGTTACAATATGCTAACAATGACTGCATCACACAATGCGTCAAGATGAAAAGGAGGTCATTTCCTTGATCTCACTTCAGAAGACTGGCATGTCTCTTGGCAGAACTCATTCGGATGTTGCTCTCTGTAATTAAAGGCTGTATCATCATGCACACAGGAAGGTCTCCGAAAGGCTGAATTCAAGTTGCACAGGCAACCTCAATTTTGGCATTGCCTGGCATTCAAATATTTGACTGGCAACTTTAATAGTGTTTCCCCCTAAAAAATTATTTATAAGGAGTTTCCTAGAGGAATTTATTTTCTTGTTTAACTTTCAGCTGACATTGAGTAGCATGTAATTTTTGGTCACATAAAGCATCAGCAGGGCTGGACACACTTGTCACATGGGTTGCTGACAGACTAACCAGGGCTGTAGGCTGTCATTCAATGATAGGATCCAGGTTAATTGGAGATAGGCACTTAGCTGTGGGTTTAACAGATGGTGAATATCAGAAGTCGAGAAACTTGGTTTCCATTTTTTATGCTGGTTTACTCAAACTCTCTGTCCCAATTTTTTTTGTTCCTTTGATTTTTTGAGGGGATTATGAAAAATTACTTTCACAGTTTAAGACCAGGAGTTATGAACTTCTTTCATTAAAGTACACTCTTCTCAAATCTGGAAGAGCTATTTTCACCTTTCCCCTTGTATCTGGCATCCTACTTTACATGTTTCTCTGAAATGTTTATGATTATTAGTGCAATCAGCCACCTTTCTTTTTGGAGTAATTAATTAGAATAGTCCTCATTATTTTCTTCTGGAAGAACAAAACCAGCTGTGAGTAGGTAGGAACCAAGGAAAAATGAGTTACCAGATCAAGACCTTCTTCTGCACTCCAGTCATACCTTGTTCACACATTTACAATGTACACAGCAGTTCTTTTAAAAGTAATACAGTAATAATTCAACATATAAGCACATATTTTTTCAGTAGCAATATCTAGGACTTAAAACTGAAAATATGGCTGCAACATTGTCTCTCTCTATTGATTTATATCAGAGAGATTTGTCTGTGCTGTGCAGAACCTGCTTCTTTTAATTTGGTGGTTGGTAAGTGCAGTTCTATCTTGATGTTGCATGGTGACTAGAGCCAATATCACATTAATGATTCCCGGATAAATGGGAAAATGCAGGGTGGCTGCAGGAGAAACACTGTGATGGAAATGCATTCAGTAGCTTTATGCTGCATTGTTTTATCTGAATTACTGAATGGAGGTTTCATCATTTCTCTCTCATTAGCTGGTGCAGGGATAAGGGGTGAAGATTGAGCTGGATCAGGGTAACATGGAAAAGGCAGTGAGCTATCAGGAAGTGTAGGGCTGAAATCCATGGTTTAACCTAATATTTTTAGTTAAGGCTTTTAAAATTGTAGCACATGAACAACACAGAAAAATAGTTTTAAACACAAAGCCCATTCTGTCCTATGAATAGTTCAGTCTAATGCAGCATCTCCTACGTCATCCCCTTTTATCATGTGTAATCAATGTTATACTTAATGCAGCATGACTTGGCAAGTGATTAAGGACCTGGTGGGGACATTAACAATGTAAAACTTTATTTGCATTTACACTAATGATTTTATAATGAGAGTTTTATTATATTAATGGAGACTGCTGAGAGAAGAAGGGAAAAACAAAGCTGAAACTCCCCTAATGTTGTCTTTCTTTAATAGAGCACCCTCTGCTAGCACTTTGTTGACATAGCTGCTTATTTGCATAAAGGAAAATATGGGCATTTGGAACTATTAATTATGGAATGGTTAATGCACTTGGTGGTAATTATTACATTTATTGAGTTATTTTAAGAGGGGTGTTATGGAAAATTTATTTATACAATAATTTAGAGAGGAGAGAAAAGTTTTAAAAATAGCTGCACTTGTAACTTAATTGGTACCATAGCTCAATAACAGAATATGGGATACACCTGTGAGAGCAGCTTATTTTTAGACAGATTTATCCAGGAATACCATGAACTGCTATCCCTGCTCTGTTGTTTCAGTGAATTGGGAAGTTTTTTAGCCAAAACAGAAACCTGGCAAAGGTTGAGCTGTTGCCTGTAGAGTCCAAGCACTGCTGAGCCTCCAAAGAAAATGAATCAGCCCTGGGTATGATTTCTGAAAAGCAACATCAGCGGCTTCGTGCCACTTCCAGATGTTGCCTGAAGAAGAAATTTAAAAACCAAACAGAAAAACCCTGGCCAAAACCCCCCACAATTATTGGGATGGACTACACTTTCCTTGAAGCAAATTTTGTCCAATACTAGCTAATAATAATGTAAGAAATTAAGAAGTAGTTCCATGTGATTCCTTTGATTTTTGCAGTGCAACTCTGAGGCTGCCTTCTTGTAAGCACCTGTGCCAGAAGTCTGCATTATTTTCATGAGATAGCTTTCCCAAAACTCTTCTTAAAAGTAAGAGATCAAAAAATCATCTTTCCCAAAAAGTCATCTTTCTTCCTGCTGTGTCAACTGTAACCCTCTCATGAAAAATGGAGATGTTAGTAAAACAGACAACCCTTCTGAGAATGTAGTAATAGATTTAAGACAAAAATATTACAAAACCTACCAATATTGTTTTCATTTTATTTAATAGCTTCACCTAAACTGTCTTGCTTTGATTTCTCTCCTCCTTCTCCAGTGGAGCAGCACAGTTTCTACCAGCAAGCTGGTTTTCTGTGTTTTCTGCAAATGATTGGTTATAGCAATTAGGTTTCTTGGCAGACAGCCCTGAAAGTCAGGTTACTTTCAGGAGACTTAATTCCACTGCCTTGTACTCTACCACACATGATGTGACCTGTATTAATTAATATTGCTAGGAACAGAGTTGGGGAATTAAGGATGCAGCCAGGTGTTGTGGGACCATAAGGTTCCCCAAGGATCCAGAGGTTTGTAGCATGAATGTCTTAACAGAAGCAGGTAAAAACACCCAAGTTCCTACAGGACCCTTGTATTTTAAACAGACAGTGCTCTGCAGTAAATAATGGGGGTGGTGCTGTTGGAAAAGACATTTCAGAGAGAAAGTGAGTGACCTTAGGTGGAATTGCAGGAACGGGCTGGCTCTTGACCAGGATCTTCAGTGGCAGACAGCAGGAGCTCGAGAAGAGGGAGCACAAAGTCCAAATTCTTTTGAGGTCTTTTCCCAACAGCATAAATTTCCATTCAACACAGTGCACTCTGAAAGCTCTAGCTCAGCTTCATCTACAACATCTATGATTTATAGCTCTGAATCAAGTATTCTCTGGGTATATCTTTTAAGGACTACTAAAGTGAAGTCAAAGGCGTGTTGAATTCAGAGGTGTTTTTATCAAGCTTTGGAAGAAAAAGAAACACCCTTACTACCCAACTGAATCTAAAGAAAACAATTTTGTTGGCCTCAGTGGATGAGAATTCTCCATTCTCAAGTTTATTTTACAGTTTTTCACATATGAAACAATGATTTTAGGCAATGAGAGGTTATTTTCAAGAGAAGTTAGTTACAGCATAGAATCATTGTAGAATTTTGGAAAGGGTTCTGTTGAAGTAGTTCCTTCACTAGATGTGAACTTGCAAGACCTTTGAATTAGGCTTTGTATCAGACTGGTTCTTCAGTGGCTTCCCTCCTTACAAGAGTCTTATGTAGGAGTTTTCCTGCACAAGTTGCCTGAAACAGGTCACAGTCCAAAACCAACTTTTCAGTTCAGTAAAGGCAAATATTTACAGTCCCAAAAAAGTATGTTGTCATTTCCCATCAACAGCTCTGTATAAACAGAGCATTTAAGTGGAAATGCAAATATTCTTTCTTCTGCACTTCTGTGAACACCTGAGAGATATATAATAGCAAAGTGCAGGGTTTCTTTTCTAAAGGATTTCTTGAAATCAGTTTAAACTTCTCTAAAGATTCTAGCAGGAGACAGCTGAAAAGAAATGAAGAAGAGTTGTGCCAAGAAAATTACATTACTGTCATTGTTAATTTGCTTTAAATATCCATGAAAAGAAGAAGTCTATTCTCTGTTAAAATTTCCCATTGGCTTACAACCAAGTGGTGAATATTATATTTTATAGACTCTGACATGAAGATTCTGTTTAAACATTTATCTTTTGAACAGCTATGTTTACAGCTAAAACCTTCCTTCAACTTAAACTTCAGCAATAATGTGATATATTCCTCTTCTGAAGTTGTCTCAGGTGAGAACACATTATCTGGTGAGGTTTTATGAAGTTCTTCAGATTATTTGCTCAAATGGAGGTCATTTCTTTAGAGGTCAAGGTGAAAACGTGTAGTGGACCACATTCACCCTTGCTTGCGAATTTGGAGGAGCCATTTGGACTTTACCATGGGACACCATTCCATATTGACAGTATTGTGTATAAATTTCACTGCTGGGTTTTGAATGAAAAGAAGAAATTGAGGCAAGAAATTATTGGTGAAAACACGTGGCTGTACTTCTGGCTCTGAGAGAATTAAGTCAATAAATTGGTTTTCTGGTTTTCTTCTCTTTAATATTTGTATTTTCCAAACTACAAAATATTTGTGAGTACCAAGAAGGAGTTTTGCCAAATAAAAGGAGTCCTGTCCCTTCTGTGCCATGTAAAGGGAGCATTGAAAAGTGTCTATGTCATATAAAGGAGCCTTTAAATTTATTGTGTCTATGATTGTGGTTTGGGGAACATGCTGAAGCAGACATAAATTTTGGTGGAGAGTCAGTTGGGCCTCATAAAGATGCCACTGGGAAGCCTGCAACTCTTGAGTACTAAACTTGTTAGTGTTATAATATCAAGGGAAGATATAAATCTGCTTTAGGTGCTGCATCTACTCCATGTGCACGCGAGTTCATTTGCCACTGGATGTTGTGGTTACAGTGCCAGCCACAGTGAAATCTGGAAACATTAAGCAGGACAATATTTGTTTTAAAAGGAGTATTCTCAGCACCAAGTTCAGAAGAAGGGATGCAGTACAACCCTGTGAGTCCTGGGAGGCCTGGCAGGATGGGACACGCACAGGGTGCAGGATGGGTGGCAGCACGGACAGGGATGGTTTGTGCTGTGGCTGATGTGGTGGAGGACGGTTAGGGAAGACAGACTCAAGCTCTTTGCATTTCCAGGCCTCAGTCTTCAAGCAGCCTTTGCCAGCAACAATTCCAGATCCTCAGGAGCAGCTGGAGGACTGTATTTAATGTCTTTACGTGGAACAATGAAATTAAAATGCCTTTTCCGATTAGGCTTCAAATACTTGCTTTTGCATGCAAAGGCACTTTTCCCAACTGAGAATGTTTAAGGCCAAAAATCTGCAAGACTTTTTTTTTTTCCTTTCATTAAAGTGAATCATCCTGTTGAAACTGCTGGGTGAATTGGAATATCAGCATGTACCAATGAACTGCCCTGGAAGGCAAGGCCTTACTTTGCTCCAGGTTTTTCATCTCCACTGCTAGTGAAACAAATTGATTGATAGCAATTAGTCTTATTAATAGCACAAATGCTAGCCTTACACTGAATGGGTTCTGCAGGCTTTGACTGATTGAATTTGTGTGTTTCTAGGTTAATCAAATATTTCAAAGGAAGGTGATGGTGAATAGTAAATTCTTTGAGTCTATCAGTATTCCAAACAGCTGTTTCTAGCTATGCAAACTCACTTGAGTGGATGTGCATGTATCACATGAGATATTTATTGCCCAAGTAGGTTTTTATTTTTTGTAAATGCAGTCTTCTTGCAATTAATAAAGCTCTTAGTAGATGCTTTTGCAGGAAGCAATGTCCTTCACAGAGATACCAAAGTCATTTCACAAAGGAAATTTAGCACTTGAGGGAGATATGGAAGAAAACCCCCAGCCAGATGCTTGTAATTGCACTAAGTAATTATTTTTCTTTTTGTGTATTTTTAATTTAGGTATTTCTGAATTTCCAGCTAGTAACTATAAACAGATCTTTCTAAAGGTACTATATGGTTTTTTTTGATCTTGAAAATGCTTTTTCACAATATGTCTTTCAATTGCAGAAGTATGTCAAAGTATATTTCAAAATAAACAGTTTATTCAATAACTTCTGAGATAAAAAATTACATTTCCCAGATAAGAATATGTGAAAGTGTTCCCTTGCTGACATCTCAGAAGTATGACAGTTTAAGGATTATAAGAGTGGAATCTAAGTAAAGTCACTTTTGATTAGAGGTACATTTGCTGTGGTGGTGCAGGTGATTTTGTAGAGGAAAAGCTGCACCTATTTAGCTAGCTTAGCCCAGAGTTTAGAAGACAGAATTCCACATGACTAATAAATTGTGATATTTTGAGGAAATGCTCTGTAATTCCAAGTGGCATTTCTGCTTTTGATGGTCAGCTTTCTAAAATGAAGTGGTACCATGTAATGATGCTCAGATTCTCTTTTCCATCCCAGCTGCTTTGGCCAGGGCAGAGCTGTAACCTGAAAAACACAACTGTCCTGCCTTGTGCCCACCCAGGGCTGGATGTGGGATTGGTGAGGATATTTGGATCCCTTGTTTATATTCTGAGTTGAGGACCAGCAAATGGGTCCCTCTTTATCTTAGAGGGAAAAATTCCAGCCGGACAAGTGAGAGGAGAGCTGAGGGTTCTCTTCCCATTTATAAGGGATTGCACTGAAATTACATTTTTTACTTTTAATAAGTGAAAGTTAAGTAAGAAAATGATTTTATTAATCTCATTCCACTTGCTTTGTTTTAAAAAGCAATAAAAATTATAAATAATTAAAGAGCCAAATAAGCCATGTGTTGGTGGGTTATTAATGCAGGCCCAGGGCACATTGTAAGTCATGATCTTGAAGGCAAATTGACTTTAATCAAGGTGCCCGCATTAATTACTTAAGTCATTCTAAGCCCTTTTCCTTGCTATGATAGTATCAATTTTTTTTGTGAATTTTGCTTTGCATGAGCAAACTCTTATATTTTGGGGACAAAAAAAAAACCCTAGAAAGTCTGCAGTATAGATTTTCATTTAATTAAAAGTACTGAGGTTGAGGCTGTTACAATCCCCAGCCACAGCACATGGCTTTTCAGCCTCAGTGCACAGAATTTCAGTTTTTTGGAGTCCCACAGTCCTTTTGGCCTGTTTACATGTCCATTCCATGATGGGTAGAGTGCAGTAGAAGATTTCTGCCTGAACTTGTAAAAGCCAAGCAGAGAGGAGCCATGTTGTCTTTAAGTTTATACCTGAAGGTTTCATATTAATCTCTTTACTGCTGCTTCTCAGTCTTGGTCCTCCCTGAAGGCTCCAGAGCAGCTGGAATGGAGCCTTAGAGGGTCAGTGGAAGTCTGGCGTAAAACACCAATTTAGTCTAAAAAACTCATCTAGTCTCAGTTTTAAGTTGCAAAGGCCTTGGCTTGTCATTGCACCAGGCCCTGAATTCCCTCCAGACCCTGTTAAACCAGAACACTGCCTTAGCCACAGGGAAATCTGCTCCTTCAATCCTTGCATGAAGACATATCATTTGATTTTTATATGTTTTGAGATAGCAATAAAGCATCACCTCTGGCCAGCTGGGCCCTCATCAGTACCTGTGACTGGGCACAAGTAAGGTGGGTGTGTAACAAACATATGGCTCCTGTGGAACATTACTCTTCCTTGCTGTGGGATGTGAGGCTTCCTGTTTGTTTTGATAGCTTGGATAGAGATCTTTGAAAAATGAGATTTGCAGTGTATTAATTTCATATCTTTTTAACCACAGAATATTTTGTTTATAGTGCAGGCCAATGGCTATCGCTTTTCCTGAGATACCTTCATATATATATATATATATATATATATATATATGTATGTATGTATGTATGTATGTATGTAAGTGATGTAGCACAGATATTAATCTTCCTTGTAATCTCCCAGGTCACTGCTCTGATCCACTTGAAGAGCATGACAAGGGAACTGGACAGATTAGTTTTCAGTGTGGCAGCCTGATACAGCCTTAATATATCCAAAAAGAGAAGAAAAGAAACATATGAAACTACTTCAAACTCATTAAAACTCAACTCCCAGTGCAGCAACCAGGCTAGAAACAGTGGCTCCAGCTTTTAAAGGAGAAGCTGGGACATTTTCCACATTTCCTCTGGTCACTAAACTGTGCTGTCATTGTGGCTTGAAGGCACCAGTGATGCCACTGGTGTTTCTCTTCTCCATGCAGAGTTGGCAAGGGATGGTTTATATCCAAAAAGATGCTGCTGCTTTGCTTCTTTGTTTTTCTTCTTCTTATAAAACTGTCCCATTGATCACGAATCTCACAGGTAGATTTTTTTTTAAGTCTGTTTAATTACATTTGAGAAACTCAAGGGAAGCAAAGGGGAATGACTTTCAGGAAAGCATGTTTAGGTGGGCTCAGGATTCATAACTGAGGTCTCAGTACCTGCAGAAAAACATCTGGCCACTTCATTAAGGTGCTTAACCAAGAATTTAGCTCTTTTGAACACTTAGCCCTAAATTCACATAACATTCCAGCCTTCATAATTTTGTTTTAACTCACAAGGAAATTTTGTGGGACTTTCCTCTTCCTCCTTGCTGTCCTCAGCATTCAGAGGCAGTGGAGCTGTCCAAGTTTTATTGTATGTAAGACTAAGTGGGGAGATGTTGGCACTAAGGTAATGTTACCTGTCTGAAAAAGGTACCTATTACTGCTGTCAGGAGCTTGGAATAAGCAGGGTGTGGAGTTCAGCTAGAGAGTCTCTTCCAGAAAAGTTAAAAGGCAAAGCATTTAGAGCTGTAGCTAAAACAAGAATAAGGTTCATTCTGTCCTGTGAAGTCACTGACAGAGTTGTGGTGCAGTACAGAGGAGAACCTTTCCTTCCTCCATGCAAGCACTAGGATTGCTTCACATTAGCTGGCACTGGAAAGAATTTGGGAAGAGCAGAAACCATGGAATACTCTTTAAGTTAAAATGGGAGTCTAGTTCAAAATTAGTAGGAGTCAGGATCTTACCAGCTGCATCTGAGGGCAGATCAAAGATAGTGCAGAGGAGAAAAATAATTTATCTGTCACGAAGACAGACTGAAACTCAGTGAAGCAGCTCAGAGAGAACTAGAGCAGTGGATAATTATCCTGGAGAAAAGATATAAATGTAGGAATGATGAGAAAAGTTTCCATGGACTGTGATACCAATAAAAAATTAGGGTATTTAAGCAGTATGTGATGACAGGCAGTGCATATCCAGAGAAATAGAGCATGCCTCAGGTAATGCTGTAAAGTGTCTTGACAGCAGGTTCACATTTAGATTCCTCCGAGTCTTACACCTTTATCTATCAATCTCAAGTGATTTTAATCACCCAAAAAAAGCACTGCCCAGAGTATCCTGCAAAGAAGCTTGAGACAAGTGATTAGAACAGAGAATCTGCCACTCTGCCTCCTCTGTTCTGCTTCTGTTGTCAGCTTAAAATATACTATACCTCTACACATAACAAAATTTATTTCCTGGGGTGCACCTGTTAGACTATTCCAACCAGTCAGGAGAAAAAGCCAGTACAATTTTGTTTCAGGTATGTCTTCTGCATAAGAGCAGAAAGTTTCCATAGGCCGAGAATGTATTTGAATGCTAGAGCTGCACCACAGTTTCCTAGTGCAGAATCAAGGAGGAGAAAAAGAGATATTATTTTGGGAGTATCAGGTTAAGTAAAATCAGATTCTTTATGAGGAAGTGTTTTGAAGATACATTTATCCAGGAGAAAGAACATGGAAGACCATCTAGAAAAAAAGCAGAAACGTGTTTAGAATCTTAGTTTCTTCTGTAGAAAGGAGTTAACTCAGCCTGTGCCTGATCCACGGCCCTGGCTGCTCTACCAGCAGCACTGACACACACAGACTAACCAGAGGGTGTCCAGCTCTCATTACAATTCCTTAGGAACAGGAACCTGCTTGGGCTCTGAGCTTTCTTTGAAGGCCTATAAACCAAAACTCCACACCCCCCCCCATCCTGCAGTCTTACCCTTTGCTGCTGCTTCCAGGCATCCATCTATCTATCTATCTATCTATCTATCTATCTATCTATCTATCTATCTATCTATCTCACAGGTAGCCACAACACAAGTTGAAAGCCTCCTCTCAGTGCTGTGCTGGTTTAATTGCTAAATGAAGACAAGCACCTGACAAAACTGTAAGCACCATGACTCGTACCAGATGCAGAGATGCTTATTCATTCAGAAGAGGCAAGATTTGTAATTAGTTGTGGGTTTGACTGTGTGGGCTGTTCAAGCAAGTGTCTGTCTGAGAATGGCTTTGCATAAAAATCAAACCCTGCTCTTAACTGCTGAAAATCTTTGATGCAGGCCAGTGAATTTACCCAGGCTTCTGGCAGATATTTTGTCAGCTGGGCCTGAGTGTTGCTTGACTCCTATTCTTTGGCTGATTTGGGGTAAATGTTGGTCCATGTGGGCAAGGAGGGTTCTTTGGTATGTACAGCCAGCAGATCTGGACATGTGTAAAAATAATTTTTGCACATGGATGGTTGCAAATCATATGCCAAACCACAGTCAGGACCCTGCACTTTGAACCTGATACTGGTGTTAAACAAGAGTGATGCTTAAGCCAGGATTTAGACAGATATTAAGCAAAGCATAAAGGGTGGGGTTTAGCTGAATATTAATTTGCAGTCTTTGCATGCAACGTGCAGTATTCTGGGAAAATCCTGCATGATTGCCTGAGTTTGATCTTTTCCATGCAACAACATTCAAAAGACAGCAATGAATCACGTTTTTGTAACTTTGACTTTAGCAGGGAAAAATGTTAGATCTGCTTTAAAAGAAAACTTAAAAGAAAAAAAACCCGTAACACATGGCTCCCTTAGAGTTCCCTCCACTTTACTGGAGTTGTCACAGCCTGGTGAATACCTAATAGACAAATTGGTAAGTGAATTGGATAGACAGACATCCTCTCATTGACATCCAACAAAGCTTTAAAAACGCTCCCTATTTTAGACAGTAATAAAAACATCAGTGGAGATACACAGGCACTGCAAAATGTATAAAATGGGGTAGACTGGACTACCTCACTGTCTCGGTTTTGGAGACAAAACTTCAGGAGGAAACACTCTGGAGTGAGTGTCTCCTCCGAAGGGGAAAGGGCCTCCCCTTTTTCTCTGCCAATGAGACAAATAGGTCACAGCAAGTGAAAGTGGAAAAAACAAAACAAACTGTTTATTAGCACAAAACCAGACAGAGTAGAACAGGGAAAAACAAAACCTCAAAATACAACAAGTTCCCAGAGAGGGAACAAACACACGGGCTCGGACCAGCCGGGGCCACACCCGCAGGCTCCCTGGACCGGTGAGGAGGGAAGGGAGGCAGTGAGGCAAGGCGAAGGGAAGGGGAAAAGAGCAAGAAAAAAAAGCAACAGAACCTTTTCCCAGGTAGCTGTAACACAAAGGAAAGCCCGAAAAGCAGCACAGCGCTGCCGGCGCTCTCCCTGCCCAGCCCTGCCCAGAGCCTGCAGCCGTTGGGCTGAGCCGTTCAACCGCCCCGCGGGTCCCGGCCCCGCCCCCGGGGCCAGCGTAAAGGCACAGCGTCCTCGGGCATTGAGCAGATGGTTAAGGAGTAAAGCGGCTTCATAACGTCACCCCAGGACTCTCACTTTTCCGAGTTTCTAAGGAATCTGAATCCTCATATGCATATTTTACAGCTGTTTTGACAGCCAGTGCATAAACATACAGAATAAATACAGCTATCTGCTAAAGAGTATCTCTAGACATTGTCATTTTCATTTAAGCTTGCTGATTACATACAAAATAATCACAGAAATATATTTAGTGCAAGTAATGCTTGTTGCTATGGTATATTAGAAGATTAAAAGCATAAATTCCCTCATGAGGGAAAGAGACTGTAATATGCAAACACTTCAGACAAGTGGGAAAAGCTGTCACTATGTTTGCCAGTGAAAAGGCTTCACCAGAAAGGTGTTGTCTTCAGATGCCTGATTGCACATACAGAGGGAACTCCAGGGGCTGTGTCGTCTCTAAAACTCAGTCCTAGATGGTTTATGCTCATTGTCACCATCCAGATGTTACTGCAAGGCTTCATTTTATGAATTATTTCTTGTTTAATCAAGAATGCTCAGAAATTCTTACTTGTATTGCTAACCTGCTACTAATGAACCAGTCCACACTACTACAGAAGATTCTGATACTTCCAATTTGTATCTCAGGTAGAAACAAGTACTCCCTAAAAATGGATGAATTTATTTAATGTTCAAAGGACTTTCTATGAAATTGGGACTTTGAGGAGCACAGTCACGGCAGCAAAGGGCAGAGCAGAAAAGAGCTAGGATGTATATACATATTTTTCATCTTTTTGATTGTAAGGAGGCAAACTGTTTGAGAAGGTTTCTGTAACAAAGTAAGAAAAGGTGCATGGGATCCAAAGATCCCACATTTGTTCTGACCAGATAGAGTTGTTTTAAATGTTGGCACATAAGAGCATGAATTAGTGTGTAATAGCCAGGAGATCTGGGGGTATTGTTCTGTCTCCAAAACATTATTAACATTACTTTATTATAAGAAGTCCAGCTATGTTTTCCCACTTACAACAAATGTCTGCTAAAAAAAAAGGCCAAGTATATTCATATTATGCTTTAAATAGTTGAGAAATTCCATAGAAATTGTACTAAATAATTTGTTAATGCCCTACCAGCTTATTCTATAACATTTACTCCAACAATGCAAAGACAATATGGATTAAGTCTCCATATGAGCAAATGCACCTGTATGGGAGAGGGGAAAAATCTAGAGCTTCTTGGATGCCACTAAGAACATAAATCAGGCTTTCATGAATAATTTAAGATGACAAATCACCCTGACTTTTAGAAGGCTATGGGCACACAGAGACCTTCCTCTGCATTACAGGAGGTGCAGCCTGTTACTTGTTCTGTGTCAGATTTTCCTCTGTGTGTCCTTTCCTGTGGTTTGTCGTATTCCTCCTTGAGGGAAGCTGCTCTTCCCCATTTCCATCTGCTGATGGGGATAGGAATAGTCTGAAGCAGGGGTACAGAGCAGGTCTAAGGTTCCTATGATCTTGTGCACCTGGGACAACTCTTAAAAAGGAGTGTGAACCCAGGAAGCAGTTGCTTTTAAAAGTCATCTCCGCCCTGAATGGAAAAGATTTTAATTTCCATCTTTTAAAATCTTATTCCTGTGCTATTTATAAGAACTTGTTTTGCAATTCCAGTATTTTATTAGCCATAATTACTCCAAAATGAGCATCATTGCCCTTTACGTGAGCTATATAATACACACGACAGAACATACTGAGCTACTTTTGCAGTGAGGCTGCACTAGGGGTGAAGCTGATGTGGTGTATGGAAATGGGAGATCACAAAACTGGGATTTTATTCCCCTTGGTCTTATTCCCAGCATAATGGCCTGGATTTTCAGTATATCCGCTAATATTACCTACCAGACACAACATGATGAATAAGAGATCCAGTGGTGTTTTTTAAATTGCCATATAGTATTCATTAATCATTTAAAGAAAAAAAATGTGATCTTCCTGTTTAGTTTTGGTAGAGGATCATGTGGTTCTGGCTTACTTTTATTTTTCAGAATATTTCATATTCTATACTCTTATAAAGCACTTAAGTTCAGTGCTTATGATGAAAATACCTGTATATGAGACATATACTTTTTTATCATAGAGGTCTTTAGGTGAGAAAAGACCCTTAAGATCAAGTCAAACTATTTACCCAGCACTGCCAGATCCACCATGAAACCATGCCCTTAAACCCCACATCTACACATCTTTTTAATAACTCCAGGACTGGTGACTCCACAAAGCTTTTTAAAGCCAAAGAACATTTCTTGCCCATAAAATGAATAAGGAGTATTATTTAAATTTCACATATGGCTTTGGAAGTCTTAGAAGTACACTGAGAGGAGAGCAAAGTGTTTGTTTATCCATGGCATCAGCCCTGCCACACAACCTGCTCCAGCCTCAGGGCCACCTCCTGTCTGTGCTCCTTCCAGCCTTGACCTTCCTAATAATATCTACTCCTTGGAGCCAAGAAGGAGAAAGTGATTGTTGCAGCAGCATTTCACCTATAACTCCACATTTGCATTTTTACAGCAGAAAATTGTCATTGATTTGCACTGATTAAATGAAAAGGGTTGAAGCCCAGTAAAGGTTTGGGAAAAAAAAATAAATAGTTGTGCAAGAATGAAGGCCAAGTCAGGAAGGATGGACAACTAGATTTGATTTTTTTTTAAATTATTGTTATTATTTTAAAATTTTAAAACTTGGAAGTGTTCTGTGTGCATTGATCAGGGTGGCATCTGAACTGGGTAGTAACTGACAAGGCAAGAGAGGAAAAAAGGCGTTTGATGCAAGGTAACCCAATGCTCACTGTTATCCCACATCTGGCAGGCTCAGAAAATCCCCATTCCCTGGAGCACCTGGCTATGGCCAGGAAGAGCACAGAGCACTACCCAGCCCTTTTGTCTGATTTGCTCTAGCAGTTTCTTGAGCTGCAGGTGAAAATTTTGCACTTATTTTGCACATATTCAGCAGACAGTTGATGTACATATAAAATCTTCTGAAATGTGATTTTTAGATCTTAAGTATCTTGCTGTAATTACTGTACAAGCTTCTGACAGAATGATTTTTTTTTAAAGAATACAACTGCTGGATGCATTTGGGGGCACTAATATAATAGTATGAGGTTGATATTAAATGCACAAACATATTAGTAAACTGAAAGCTTTAATTCTTCAGTTGGATAGCACAATCTGTTATCCTAAATTAAATTTCCAAAGGAGTATTTTTTTCAGATATTACATACTTCATAGCTGACAGGGACACTATCTAATTAGCTATTTATATGCAAGGCATACCAGGGGATAATTAGAAACATGGATTATGCAAAGGCAATCAGACTGGCAGAGGGCAAAGGAAGCTAACATATTAAATCAAATTTGTATATATGCTTATATAGTTTATCATGTGCCATTTGGGTTGTATTACCTTAATGCTTCATTTAATATGTTGTTACACATATTACTGTAATCCAGTAATTTGTAAATTAAACATGTGCTCTCCTAAAACCAGTATCTATTGGCCCAGTGAATCAGTTTAGCCTGCAGAAAAAGGCTTAATTAAGGCACATATGTATCCTGCCCCTCGGGAGATGCCCTGCACATCTCTATTTGAATTTGTCTCTGGTCATGCAGGGGTTTTGTGGGTTCCTGCACATCTTGTCTCCTACTCAATATTTGCATTGCCAAAGTGATGGTGAAATGAGGGGGGTGGTTGTCTCTGGGCCAGGCAAAGAGAGGGGGAATGGGAAAATGCTCTTTTCTTGAGTCAGGAAGAGGAGAAAAACAACGTCTGAGTTCAAGCAGGTGAGGAAAGATGTTTGTTTGCTGTATAAAGATGTTCACAGATACATCCTATGACTAATGGGAGAGGGAAGTCCTAAATAAGCTGTATCCCTCTGTGAAGGTTTGGGATTTCGTCAGTTTTTTACCCTGGACTGCAACAGAAAGTTCAAAGGGCTTGTTCAGTCAGGTGGTGACCAAATGAAGGACAAGTGGAAAGTCTTTCACATTTGCAAATAGATAAGTTTTCCCCACCTTGTGGCCACCTCAGTCGAACAAATGTTTTAAACAAAGGGTTGTTCAGGATGTGTTAGGCCTACAACAAATATGCATACACTGATGCAAATCAATAGAAGTTTTTCATAACTTTTGAAAATTTAACAAATTTAACTGTTTCAGTTAGCAAGTCAACAGCAGAACCAGGAACAGCTGCTGAAATCTAAATGATGCTACTACTGCTGGGTTAAAAGACTGTGTCTAACCTGCTTTTACTACATTTATTAAACATTCAGAAGTTGTGTCTCCAGTTTATGGTGAAAGGAGGGTCAATTCTTTTAAGGTTTAATTGTAGGAAAAGCATGTAACAAAAGCAAAGGACAGCAAGAGATATAAGTAATTGTGTCTACAGCACACATGAGATTACTGATTTTTTATCTGGGAGGAAATAAGAATCTGTATTGTTCTTTGTCCTGAATGACACTTAAGGTAAACAATGAAAGAAAATGCATTTTTGGTTGATTCAGTCCATTTCTTCAGAAGAATTCCTGCTGTTTCCTTTCATTTTCTTCTGATAATTTGGGGCTAAGCACTTAGGGATTATTAGCACTGGGTCTTGGGTAGCTACCAGCAGATTTTTTGTCTCAAAAAGAGCTGATGTGATCATGGAGGAGTCTAGATACGGCTGACGTTGAAACTGCATTTGAAAAACTCCTCAAATAAAATGTCTTCCTCCTTCCATCTGAATGGTTCTAATCTATAGTGACTTCTGACTCTATGTAGATATATGTGAATTTGGGTGAGGCACAGCTGAGGTTCCCCTTTACAACTTGAAATTCCTCTGACAGTTCCTATCCTTCAGCAGATTTCTCATGGGAATTGGTGGTCTGCTTCTTCTGACACAGTGAGCTTCCAAATCATCACAAACTCTCCTTTTATTCACACTCTAGTCCTAACTTAAATATTACTGGCATATGAACCTTGGCAGAGATGAATACAGACTTTACCTCCTGGACTTTTATATGCTTTTAATATTTATTTGTTGGTCTGTCCTAGAAGAATATTTGTCATCTTAACTGGATTTCTGGATGGCAATCAATGGATCATTAGTTTTAATGATAATATATCAATGTCATGCTAGTAAAATCTATATCTAATGAAATTAATGTCAGTGATATACAGTACTGCTATCACTAAATTCTTTGTGATAACTATAAATACCGAAACCTGTTTTCTTTACGTTATTTACAGATTGATTTATCCAGTACAGTCCAATCAAACTTTAAAAAGTGATTGCCTGTTAATGTTGGATGAGGTGCAGCTGTTCTGACCCATCCAGCTCTGAGATAAGAACACCTGACATGGCAAGGAATATATAATGTGTTGTGGATAAAGGATTGAACTGGGAATCAGGAAATTGAGTTTTGTTCCTGATGCTGATACTGCATTGTAGATTATCTTTTTCAAAATCAATTGCATCTCAGCATCTTTATTTGTCAAGTTGTTTTCTTCATGAAATGGCTTGATATAAGCAAGAAAACTGCTTTATATTTGTTGTTGTTAATAATAGTGCGTTTCCTGTCAAACTTGTTTGACTGGATCAGGCCTAGGGACATCAGTAACTTCTGAGGTAAAGCCATAGACATGGAGCTGCCTGAATGTCTGTAATGACTGCCCTCAGCTTACACATCCTGAAATTAAACTATCCCAAACAATTTCCTTTTTGCACATGACAGCACGAGCAAATGTCAAAACAAATTGGTTAAGTTGGTAGCCAGTGACAGATAAAGCAAAACTGATTAAGGGTACAATAAGTAATTTATATTACTGCCTCATAGATGGGCCACATTTATTTGATTGCTTAATAATAATAATAATAATAATAATAATAATAATAATAATAGTTTGCATGAAAGGAAAGTAACCAGTATTTTACTGTTTTAAGAAAGCATTTCTGAATCCATTCTTTGCCTACCTGCAGCATCACTTGCACTGACACCAGAGTCTAACCCTTGTGCAACAACAAAATTCAAAGTTTTCTTTTTGCAGATAAAGAAAATGGTCATTTTGAAACCCGATTTACTACAGAATCTCATGGCATCTAGTCTAAACACAGCTTCTTTGTAATTGATGATTTACTTGCTTTTGAATTTTCTTGCTCATAGTTTTTTGCTCCTGAAGGCTAAATAATTTTCATATGCTCTGTAAGAGTAGTTTTATGTCCTCCTTTAATGAAATTTTCACTTTGATAGCTCAGAATATCCAAATCACTTTGGCAGCTACAAATATGGAACAAGATATAATTGTAGTCGTGTTTATTTCCTGAGTCTTCCTGGGACAAGTTTGCAGGTTTCCTTTGCTGAGGAATGCTTTCAATAATTTTTGTTTTGTTTTGTTTTCTTTGCAGTACATGAAGTTATTGGAAACATCTCCAGCTTTGCCTTTCGAAATTTCACAAAAGATTCAGGCACAGTGACTGTGAAAAAAGTTGATGTACAAAGAGTCTGTGACTCCACTTGCTCCTTGTCCCACTGCATGAGAAACCCCATCCCTGCTCCTCATCCGGGACCGGTTCCAAATCTGCTGATACTGGAAATTATCTTGTTCTGAGATTCTTGCTGCTTGGGACCAGCATTTGTCTGGCAATGCTGTTACTACAGACCAAATCAGGAAAAACAGGTAAGAACCACAACAATCATTTCTGTTATATGCTTTATTCCTTCATTTCTATCTACAAAATATCCTCTCTATTCCATCACATTCATCATGTGTAGATGTACTCTGTTATGGTCAATAATCTAGTACTTCAGACACCTGATTATTGAGAACAAGGAGAGTTGGCATTTCTTGTTGGCAAATGGAATTTCCTGCTGTTTTCTTCCTCTTCTGCTTAGGTGAAATATTACAGCTTCATAGATGGTAAATTAAATGTCAAATATAATTTGGCATCTAAACCATGAAGTCTATTTCTGTCCTAAGAGCAAACCTTCGTGTACTGGCTGTATGGAGAGCTATACAGAATGATAAATCACATTTTAGCGTGTCACTACTAATGGTTCAGCATAACTTCTTTATGAAAGTTTAAGATTTTTATAAGTGCTTTAAAAAGAAACATCTTTTTATACAGCTAATCAGGTTAAGCCTAGGAGCATCTTTAATTAGCTCCTACTCTTTTTTTTTTTTCTTTCTTTCTATATCTTTTCATGTAGTCATGTAAACATGCATCTAGTTCAGATGACTGAGGTGTGAAGTGCTTGGTTGCTAAGGTTTTTGATCACAACATTACCATGGGAAAAACCCACAATTCCTTCTTAAAAACAGAGCACAAACAAGGTACAACAGGAGAGTGATAACTCGTGTAAGATGATCCCAGAATTCTCTACCTGAATCTGACTGTATAGGAAGAATAAAGCCTAACCAGGGTGGATTTTTGACATCACAAAGCGGATTTCAGCTTTTTGCTGACGTGGCTTCCACAGAGCTGTTAGTTATGCAACTTCAGGCGTTGCCCCACATCCTTGTGCACACATGCAAAGGAACACCTTAAAATGCCAAAAAAATGGCTATTAAGTTGTTGAGGAAAAAAAAACACTGCATCTAAACCAAAAACCTTGGTGTCATAACAACACTTATAAAGCATAAAGAATATTCACAATGAAAGAGATGTCCTTCTTGAGGAAGATATAATTGACACACAGTTGGACTTTATGGTCTTAGAAGTCTTTTTTGGTCTAAGTTATTCTATGATTCTTTGTCATAATGGTTGAAAATCAAGCACATGGTCATCTGGTGATTAATTCACCCACAACTACATTTGCTATAACAGCAAAAGAAGTGCTGAACATTATGTTTGTCCATGCAGAAAAATGTCAGTGGGTGTCTGAATCAACAAGGACATTTAGAATTGCCCTAAACTGCACAGCCAACCAAAGTCATTGTGTCTGGGTGGATCACAGCAGACTTGTGCCACAGAGGACTCAGAAACGTGCAGAAATCCTGAGCTATCTAATCAGTGGCAGAAATGATTTTTCTTTAGCCGGTGTTTATTTTGTCACTGTTTTCTCAGCCTCCTTAAGTACATGTCAGCATTGACCATTAGAGAGATAAAAGAGCCTGAATAGATCAGTAGCGGGCTGGAATGCTGTCTTCAGTCTTTCAAAAGAGAGAGATTAAACCTCTCTGCTTGCTCATTCATGTGGTAAAGATGATGAAGAAGGAAAGCAGAAAGTTTTATATAACATTGATAGTATTTCCAGAGCAGAAAAACATGGGAGTTAATGCATTGGATCAGTGCAGTGTCTATGTAGCCCATATCTGTCACAGAAAGGGTTTATACCACAGGCTTCACAGGCAAACACAAACAAAAGGCAATTACAGTCTAAGGAACTCTAGGGGGAAAGTTTTTCCCATCTTCCAAGACAGGAAAAGATCTCTAAACTTTCCCTGAAGTACAGAAGTTTATATGCCCTCTAGAGCATTTAAGGGCTGAGGGGTTTGGTTTGAATTTATAATCACAACAGTAGATATTACTGATACTCTTGCAAATGTCTAATCTGTAACTCCTCATTCACTTTTGGACTCATAGATGCACTGAGTCAAGAAATTCTCCGGTCTAACTGTTCATTTTTTGCCATCAGTTTAGAGAATGACACTTGGTGCTGCTGGAAAGAGGAATGTGAGCTCATCAACTTTGTTCCTCCTCTGCAAAATAGGATCAGTACCTCAGTCACTGCAATAGTGTCCCTCAGAATATCCACGTCCTCCATGCATCAGCCACATCGACTCCTAGGCTGTGGATCCACCCAGAGGCAGAGGGAAACAAAGTGTCATTCCTGAATTTACACCTGGGTCAATGGCAGCACAAGGGAGGCTGCCCTGCTCGCACAGGCCAACAAGGTGCCCATTTGTTGGGGTTTAGGAGTTTTCCTTTTGTGGGGGGCAGGGGGGTGGAAATCATTGCCGCTGCCAGGGGCCAGCCCAGTCCTGTTCCTTCTGCAGTGGGTGAGCCTTTACTCATGAGAGCAACCACTGAACTGGGACCTTATTAACACCCTACCTCACTTAAAAAAGGACTTTCACCAGCTGTTCCGGTGCCTCAGGGGAAAAGCCCGAGATCCCCCAGCCCCCTCGCCCTCCAAGGGAGCCTCTCCCTGCCGTGTTCAGGAGCCAGGCGGCCGTTCCCCATCCCGGCCATTCCTTTGCCACTGCGGCGGGTTTTTTGCTACGCTGTAACTCGATCCTGCCGGGACACCCCGCGGTTCCAGCTACAGCTGCGAAGTTTCTGATACATCTCATCTACCACTCCGAGACTTTGCTCATCCCTGCCTTCCCAGCTTGCTGCTCCGAGGTTCCTGCTACAGCTCCTTTTGCTACACAGAGGGGCACCGGGATCGGCTGCTCCTGGGGGTTTGTAAAGGACCCATCTGCGGCTGCGCCGCCATCACCGTGTGGAGGGGGACGGCTGAAACCCGCGCCACAGCGCCCCCTGCAGGCGCGGGGGAACCATCGCAGCCGCCCTGCCCGGCCGGGAGCCAGCAGCGCCCCTGCCGGCCGGGAGCGGAACTGCAGCGCCGGGAAGGTGCTCCCCGAGCGGGAGCAGACCGTCCCTTGGGGTTTCTGGTTGGTTGGTTTGTTGTCGCTGCCACTGTTGTTTGGTTGCCTTGTTATACGTACACATTCTAGAAAAGAACTGTTATTGCTTTTCCTATATCTTTGCCTGAAAGCCCCCTAATTTCAATATTATAATAATTTGAAGGGAAGGGGGTCATATTCTCTATTCCAAGAGAGGCTCCTGCCTTCCTTAGCAGACACCCGTCTCTCAAATCAAGACATCATTACACCCAGGTCTCTGCCATGTGATAAACATTACAAAAAATACAACTTGTCCAGTAGTGTGCAGCAATAAATGACCGCATTGTGGTTTTTTAGTCCCTGATTTTTATACTGTGTATGAAATTAACAAAAGGAGGAAAAGCAGTTAATATGATGCTGATAGATTGCTAATAATCAATATGTATCATACCTAACAAATGTAACTAGGGAGAGTCAAGGGAGTATCTTTTTTCATTCACGGTCTTTCTAGCTGCCTAAACGTGATTGTTATACTGAATCACAGATTGATATTTCCTGGTGACATATTTACATAAAAGGAAGTCAAACAAAAAATTTTTGCCAGGAAAATTCTCAGTGCCCAAGACTGTGTCCACATTCCTTTTAACTCTCTCTTGTGACTGAATAGGTTACTCCAGCCTTGCTCTCAGCAATCGATTGGTGACTCTCCTCCCTTTTGCAGGGATGGAACACAAGAAGCTGTGTAAAATGGAAGAAGCTTTTGGAGTGCCAAACAGGCATGAAAGAAAAATCTTTAATTCGTGATTTGAAGACTGCTGCGGGTGTTTAACCATCTGTATCTCTCCAAGAAGTGAAGGTTGCTAAGTGACCAGTACTACTTATCCAATACTGAATCAACCAAACTGTTTATTCCTCCCTCTTTTGTTGCTGAGGCCAGTTGGGTCCCAAATATGCTCACATCTGCGAGTCATGATGCACATGAGTGCAGCCAAAACTCTGCTTGGCACACCACTCCAGCCAATAGTTTCCCCATAGATTTTCTTGGAGGTTGCTGTGAAATTCGTGGCAAGCATATCTGGCTCTCATTATGCTAAACAGCCCTTCCACAAACACCTGAAGGCAGCAAATAGCTCAGTGTGGGATGTCAGTGAGGGGGCTGTGTTCTGTGTTTCCCTAATAGGTGCTCTGGGAAGTGGTGTGATGATGTGCTGTTACCACCAGCAAAGGCTGTTTCCTAAAGGAATATTGATAGAGAAAGGTCTGACCTATTCACCATCAATTCCATCCGTATTATAAATGCTAAGGAATAGAGCTGCAATAAGAGCTTTGTATCTGTATTCTCAGTGCCACAGTGTGCATTACAGGAGTTCTTTGCATTGGCAGTCGAGTGCAGTACATAAATGAAGAAGAAATGAGCATCTGACTCTGCTCCAAGCTGTGCCATGGACAAATGACCTTATGCTCTGCATGGGGAGTATGAATATAACAACACCTTCCTTGCTAAAGTGACTTGAGAAGCTGCGTAAAAGAGTAGAGCATTAATGCCCCTACCTGGCAAGATGCAAACATGGGTTTGTTTTATAAAACAGTAATCATAATGTGCCTATATTTTGATGAGGTGATAAGAGGTACCTTTCCCATCAAGCGACTGTAAAAGCTGATGTAATGAAGTTCAAGATTTCTTCTCTTTGTGCATAGTTTTGTATGAGGATTTCTTTTTCTCAGTTTGCAGCTCATTGGGGGATAGCTTTTAAACTGCAGGTGCAGGTATTTACAGTGCAAACCAGGTTCTCAGTTATTCAGAGAGGGTATAGTTGTGCTGTATGGGAAAGTTCTGGTGTAGCAGTGGGTTTTGGGAAAGAATTAGGGCTGGGATGAGCTGGGCATTCTGGAGAAGATGGAGTTGAAGGCAGCCCCAAGAACAAGTTACACCCTGTCTTGGGGTTACGTTATGATGTGTATCCCATATCGCTGCCTATGCCCAGAAATTAATTTTTTGTGCCTTTCTATGCCTCTAAACTGAGCCTGAGAGGGGGGGAAAAAAAAACCTGAGCAAAACTTTCTCAAAGCAGTTTGCAGCTTGTTCAAGGTCACATAAAGATAGGATTTTTTTTCTTCCCCAGCCGCGGCAGGGGAGCGAGGAAGCACCCGGGCTTGCTGTGTTCCAGTCAGCTTTTGGCCAGTGGTTTTCAGTTTCTGGCTCTCTGGAGAGAGACTGAGAGTTGGACTTTGCTTTTCCTTCTCTAGAATTCTGGATTTTCTCCCTTTGCTACTGGACTGCTTCAACCTCAGAGCACATCGGGAGGAGTTTCCACCGGGCACAGAGGGCCTGGCCCTGGGCCAAGCCCCAGCTCCAAGGAGACCAAAGGGAGGACTCTAATGCTTTCCTAGGTTTTTCCTCCACAGCGAAAGATTTTACCATTTAACCTCATTTTCCTTTCCCGTGTGTTTGTTAAATAAATAGTTTTATCTTCTTCACTTTCCTTCGAGGAAATTTTTTTTTTTTTTTCCCCGAACCTGGGGGGGGGGGGGGGGGGGGGTGGGGGGGGGTGGGTTCTGAGCCGCTCTGGCTGCCCACAGCCCTGCTGGGGGGGGTCATACTGGAGCCGTGGCCCGGCCCGGCCTGGCCCAAGCAGGGCCTGGCCGGGCCCGCTGGCCCCCGCACGGGGCCTGCAGCCACCTGTCCCAGCACCAGAAACGAGAGAGAGCTTGGGGGGGGAGTTTGTCTATTCTTAAGTGTGTATCACAGAGGCGGTCACAACTTTAAGTGGCTTAAAGAATTGTCCATATTCAAACTGGCCAGCTGATAGGTTCTATCAGGTCCCAGAGGAAGCTGTAAGCACCCCTTAGCAAGGACACCCCTTCCCGGACTATGCTTGCTAACCTATGACACACCCTCAGGCAAGGAATGCTGATTTCCATTCTTTTAGTTGGAACATGCAATATACATTCTTAGCTTGTGTACAACCTGTTATGAGGCTATTTGGTGATTGCACTTGTCAGTTATTTCTAACCTGTCATTTATTAACCTACCAGGTCCATTTCCAGCCTGGTTTGGTGAGGCACATGTGGGGGGTACACTCAAGAGCTTTAAATTAACAACTTCTCATAAGAATCTCCTGAATCTTCTTGAAGTTGTAGCCTCTGTTCTTGATTTTGGCCAACTGCTTCCATGCATGTTCTTTTCCTTTAATATTTTCTTTCAGTGTCTGTCTCCTAGTGTTTTTATTATTTAGCAGATAACTTAGCATTCACATGAAGTGCCTATAAATAATCTGTCTTATGTGGGAGTATCTTCTAATAAAATATACTGGACAAGGAGGACTTTGACAAGTGTGCGAAACGAGTGCTAGATTTACAATCTCTAATTATGAAGAACAGTAGAAGGTAAGCTATAGGAGCAACTGTATCTCAGACCCCAAATGGTGACTTGAGCTTTGTGTAGAGATTTTCTAAGTATTGCAAAGATTGAACCCCCCACAGTGGCAGTCTGCAACCTCCACCACAGCAGTGGGGAGTTCACCCCCTCTCCAGCATTAAAATAACATATGCCCCTCAGACTCATACTCCACAGAAAGTACCAGAATAGGCAGTATGTGGTAGAGAGTGCAATGTGCTGAACCAAGAGAGCAAATCACAAGGCAGCCTCTTCACCCTTCAGTTAATGAGCAAATAGGCCAACATCTCCTCCAAATGCATATTCATTATAAATCTAATTAGTGATATGTATAAAATTGATTTGCATACCTAAAGGATGAAAAACTCCCTCTGAGAAATTCTAGAATTACTGTCTTTGGAAAAATAAAAGATGATTCTCTAAAGCAAATCTCATATTTTCTGCTGCAACTAGCTGGAGTGTTTTAAATTGTTTATCCTAAGCCTTTAAATGTCTTTTAAAGTATCAAGTGGCTGACTCTGTACTTGGCATCAAAATACAGCTCACTTCAAATCAAAAGAGTTTTAAGATTTTCTTTAGATCCACCAAGTTGTTCTGATGATGCAAATCTTTAGGATGATGTTATGTCAAGATAAACTGACAAAAAGCAAACCATTACACTTATTTTTATATTCCTCTACTTTATAAAGCATACAAGGACAAAAAAATCTGTCATTTTGTACGTCTGTGAAGTATCAAACACCTTTTCATGATTCATAAATAATAGGAGTACTTGTTAAAGTTGCATTGCAGCAGAAATCCTTGGCATTCACATAATGTCTTGCATGATCAAATGCTTTAGAGATTTTAATTAGGGTTGATTTGAATCAGTAAAACAGTATTGAAAGAGATCTGTTTAACAGCCCACAGTGAAGCATAATAATATTAAAATTGTACATACCAGTATTTCCAATTGCATTTGTAGGAATTATATCCATGATCCATGGCTATTAATAGTTTTACTGGACTGAACAGTGCTCTGAGTTCCAGTTCTTTGTCATTAAAACCTGTCACTGAAAATAAGTGTTGTTAGAACTACAGCTGTTTGTTTTATGCTCAAAGAGCTATGGAATGCTTAACATATGTTGGAACAAGTAATTTGTAATCCAACAGGCATTCAGCGTTTTAAAGCAAATGTGTGGCAGAAATATGTCTAATCTAATTACAAGGAACTCAGAATTCAGCAGGAGAACTGCAGATTCAAGCAGTAGCTCTGGAAAGATGTACAGAAAATTGCTTGAGATTTATTTTTTCCTTCTAAACTTTTGGGTGTAGCTGAAGTCTGTGTGTTTGGACAGCCTTGGAAAGTAGGGCCCTACTCTCTGGCAAGCACTCTGGGGAGCTATTGTCATATAAATATGCTATTTAGAGGTATGACTTGATGCAAATTATTTCAGTATTAAATTCTTTCCTGAATTTAGGGCTCCTTTTAAACCTTTATTCAAACCTCACAACTGAAATGCTCCACAGCAAGTGTGCCTCAGAATTCACAGTGGCCGAGTTCTTCCAAAGCATAATGGACTTTCAATAACGGTGTTGTGCTTTCACAGGGAAAATGATCATTTTGCTCATAGTATGGTAGACAAAAAGTGTTTAATTTAGAAATTAGCATGTCTGTGTGTATTTATGTACATGTGTGTATATAATAATCCTTCAAATATCGATGAAGAGAGTCTATTAAATGTTCATGTTCTACCCTGCAAAATACTAATCCTTGTTCTGACACAATTTCATACACAACCATTGCTTTCCCCACATATCTATTTAGTCATATTTAGTATGTACTTTCTAGTTTGAATGGAGTACTTGGGATCTGAAAATTCAGGCAAACAATTTCTATTGTTTCTCACCAATATGTGCGTTCATTGTTGCAAGAAATGTCGGCAGTTTGCTGGCAGGGAAGATAATTTTCTAGCTTTGCTAGAGAAATTGTTGCTAGGTTATTTGACTGTTTATTCACGGATATTGCTGGAAGTTAATTTTATCAGATCATATCTGTGAGGAAGACTGAAGAAGACTGAATATTTCTCTTCAAAAAACCCAAACAAAAAGCACAAGTACCAAGCTCACCTGCAGCACATCCATATTTATTTGTCATAGTGATGCTAAAGCCAGGAAGCAGCCACTGCCTGAGCCATCCATCAGTTGGACACATAATGTATTTATCATTATTAGGAAAATGGGGATTGATGGCTATTGAGTACAGTTCTGAGTTATCGAGTCTTCCACTGCTCATATCTTTGTGAAAGGGAAGCACCAGTTCTCAAGGTTGTTACACAGGTGACCATGAACATGGCCTGACTTTTGAAATGGCAGGGAAAGTAATAAGATAATGCTGCCACTGTTTGCATATTTAGGAGGCATAACCTGTCCTGTACAAAGGGAGGGAGAAAGCAAATTAGCTGAAATTAGGTTGCTGTTATTCTGAGTGCCTTATCATGTCTAGTCCTCCATGAACAGGGTTTATTTTTATATAACAAGCTTACTGGGAAAAAATATACATTAAACATGACTTTTGTCCTCCTGCAAGCACAGGCAGTGTCCAGAGCAGAGTCTGTGCAGCAACACCATTTGCCAAAAACACTTGTGAAGCAGAGTTCTGTATCATATGCTATCTGCTCTCTTTTAGTTTTTCTTAATTCATCAAGGGAAAGTACAAGTATTTCTAAAACCATAATTATTTTACTATACACGATGACCTAAAATACATATTGTGGTGAGAATAAAGCTTAGTGGCTGGGGACTATCTAAGACCATAGGAACAGTAAACAAGCTCATCCAATATATTGTCAACAGGAGACATGTATTTATGGTGAAATGGCTTTCAGGGTAGAAACTATTGAATCCTCTTTTTTTATCTGTTTTCTGACAGAGGAATGATTTAAAGTGAACCTCAACTCACATTTCAAATAATAGATGACAAGAGCTCATCCATTTCAATATAATTCATAGTACTGCATATGTATGGAGGAGATTTCAAAAGAAAACCAGGGAGAGTTATTTCCAAGTGAGCCACTAGATTTTTAGATGTAGTATTTCCTCCTCACTTTCCTTCTATTAAGGTTATTGGTTTCCCTGAAGAGAAAACTGCATTTTTGTGTTGGATATTTCTCTTTGTACCCCCTTTGTCTGGTGCCAGCTCAAGAGTGAGGGGTGCAGGGAGTGGTTTGGTACTCTGAATGGAGTTTTTTGGTATTCTGAATGTTTGACAGCCTTTTTTTTGTTGTTTCTTTTGCTGCTCTTCTCAAGCATTAGTTTCCTACTTTATTCACCTAGTGTACAATTCACTTTCCTGAAGAATTATCAGAACTCTGATTTCTATCCTTCCACGTGTCTGAAACACAGAACTTCAATTCTCTTCAGTATCATAAAAGTGAAAAATTCAACTAATATCATTTATCTATTATAGATTTCAGGGATGGGGGGGTGCGTGTGTGGTGGGGTGGGGAATATTCTGATTGATCTATTTGATTTGAATCCTGGATAAAGATGTTCCCTATTGAAAATATTCCTTTTTTTGAGAATCCCAGGTCAGAGACTGAGCATAGCTGAATGTTCCCAGGAAAGCCAAGCTGAGGGTGCTGGGTGCTTTCACAGCCTGCTACCCTGCTTGGGACTAGAGTCTGGAAGCTGAAATTTTCAATGGAGACACATGTCCAGACTAAAATCCCAGACATGGCAGAGGATGGGTGCCTCACTTGAAGTG
Organism: Aphelocoma coerulescens; assembly: GCF_041296385.1. Taxonomy (NCBI): domain Eukaryota; kingdom Metazoa; phylum Chordata; class Aves; order Passeriformes; family Corvidae; genus Aphelocoma; species Aphelocoma coerulescens. The sequence goes on along the minus strand of NC_091031.1, from coordinate 5,454,944 downwards.
AATCAGGGGCTGTTCAGGGGGATTTGTCATAATTTTTAACGGAAGAGGAACCCATCCATTCCTTCAGAGATGCTTCAGCACAATTTGGACATGGGCTATCAGGTCCCTAATGCATATGCTGCATGTAAACCAAGGCAGATGCTAGCATCAAATGTGTCAGAATTACTCAGGGAAGAAAATCAGTCTTTTGTGGTTCCAGGCAGTTTCCCTACATGAACAGAATGTTTTACTTCTGGAGACAACTATGTCTGACATGAATGACAGATAGGTTTTCTCTTTGAAGGAAACAAAGTGCATAGTCAGTGTTTTACTTTCCAGTGAGCTGCAAACTTATGGCGATCTTCAGCTGATGAAAGCAAAAAAGGAATTATTTTAAAATGATGAGGGTCAGGGCATTTTGGCACAGTAGAATTGAATGCTACTGCTGTCATAAATTGCTTCACATTAGTGTTGGTTGGAAAGGCTTTCATCAAGATATTCACAAAACCAAAAGACATCAGAGCAAACAGCAACTTGGGACCTGACAGTGAGTGAATCTTGGGGCAGGAAGGGGATATTTGTGCCAAACCAGCTTTAGTGACAGGATTCTCTTTGTATCCATTTGTTTATCACCTGCTCTTCTTCTTAATTCCCCTTTCATTCAATAATTTCCCTGCTCTTGGGAAAAGTCAAATTTAATAACACCAACCTGTACAGAAAGTTTATGCATATTCATGAAAGCTCATGAATTATTGGCAAAATCAAGTTGACTCAACTTTGATCATGGCAAAAGGCAATTAAATGTACTTGTCTTGTAAAAAAACTCAATCTCAGATGAAGATTCTGTCTTGATCACATGTATTTTGAAATAGATTTTGATGAAAAATGAGACATTGAAGGGTATTAACTGAGATCCCCTATTTCCTGTCTATAGAATTTTATCCCTGATCATAAAAGTAATGTACTTTAAATGCCTAGAAATTCAAGAGGTTTTAAAAGGATATCTGGGGTTAATATTTAAATTCAGAAATCCTAGGAAGTTTGCAATGCATTCAATTTGTCTCATTCTAGTGAAAGCATCTTCTGTTTCTTGTATTCTGAAGGAATTGACTCACTGTAGGGAACATTTCTATGACTGTCACAAAGTCTTCAAAATGTAATGACTATCATGGGTAAAAATTCTTGACACAACAGTGTCCTGTCAGAAAATACACATGAATCAAAATGTGTTTCTCAGGGATACAGGGACTTCTTAAAAATAATAGGTGGAAAAAATGTGTAAGTTGGTGTAAGATTCGACTTTGTCATTGTATTTCATCTCATTCCATTTGGACTCTTATACATTGTCCCTTGTTATTATCCTTTCAATGAAATGTTTCCATGCTCCTGGGAATTTTTCACTGAGACTTTCTGCTCACCTGAAAATGTGGAAACTCAGTGTTCTGTTCAGATCTGCCACACAGAAAAGTTTATTTCTATTTCCACTGGGATGGAAGTTCTAGTTTCTGGTTGTGGTCTGGATTTCTAAGTCTGTTCTCCATTTCTGTGTGCTCAAACTTTATCCTGAGGAAGCTTGATCTACAGCACAGTGACTGCTCCCAGAAACCCACCAACCAATATAAGCCTGCTAAGATGCTGCAAAGATTTTCTGCAGAAATGAGGATTTTTTGCCTCACATAGGCATTAAAAGATCCTGTTTCTTGAGTTAAGTCCTCTATTTCAGCAGTTCTTATATCAGACTCCTTAAATCAAAGTTGAGCTTAGAGGAAATGAGAGATTTTTTCCTAGTGCTGCCAGAGGAAGAATCTCTTATCCCCCTGTGAGCATAATCCTTGGGCTGGTAAACTTGGGCACAGCTGCAAAGCAGGAGCAACTCAGGGAGCAGGGATAGATCAGGATTTGGCAGCTCTGGAGTGTGGGCTCCCTAAATTGCCACCTGAGATTTGGGCATGCTGGGAGTATCATCTGTCTGGGGTGTTACTGAACTACAGGATAAATTGTATTGTTCCTTCTGAAAGAACAACAAGATCAGTTTGTAGCTTCTGCTCCAAGAGCACTCCTTCAGGAGGATGTTCTGTTTAATCAGGTAAACCCACGCTCCTGCTCCGTTTGCATTTGTAGAATAGAAGAAAGCAGAACAAAATGCATAGCAATTAGTAACTTCCCTGTGAAAACATGTACAGGAACATTTTCAATTTTAGTACTGTAGCTTGCAAGCAAATCTGGGAGGTGTGGAAGGGCTTTACATAAAGCATGATCCCAACAGTTCATACAATTAGCAAAACTTAACATATATTACCATTATGCTGAATTTTTTCCTTGCTGCTTTTAACAGCCTGTATTCTGAAGAAAACTGAATTCTGTAATTGAGCATATAAAAGTGGCATTATTTCATATTCATGTGATCTTGATGTTTAACAGAAAGGTAATTTTAATTATGCAAGCTGGTATTTGTTAGCCTTTCAAGAGCCTTCCTTGAGTGCCAAGCCTCATTGTTTTCCGTGCTGCTGTTTTCCTTGAAGGAAAAACTCAAGGACTCCATGCCGAAGGACATATTTTCTGCACTGATAATGCTGCATTTCTCCCATACAACACAAGTTACATTCCCACAGAATTGCTTTTATTTTAGATGAAGAGCATCACAAAATGAGGGAGAGCAAAACTGCTTTTCCTTTTTTTTCCAAAAGAACATGGGATGAGGCAGGTGCAAATCATTGGGCATTTGATAGCAGTGTTTGGGTGTGAAGAGGATGGGGCCAGGCTCTTTTCAGGGATGCCCAGCACCAGGATAAGGGGCAAAATGTAGTGAAAGCAATGAGCTAGTTAATCGGCTACAGTTACTTTTCAAAAAGAGATTTTAAACACTTCCTGAATTGTTGTTACAGAAAATAACAACTTTCCTGAGAAACAGCTACTCAGGTGGTCGAGTGACAGATTTTCTTCTTCTTTCCTGTCATACTGTTCTCACTGCTCATCCTTGTTGAGTGTTTGATCCTGTAAAAATTACAGTAAATGTTCAGATTGGGGTGTTTTTTGCCAAAGCAGAATATTGTACTGGGTCTCTTTATCCTCACCATTTATGCTTTTAAGAGCATCCCACTGACAGGAGCTGGTTCCCCTCCATGGCACAGAGCTCTGTGAGGGTCGATGTGATTTCTGGGTTTGATTTCAAAGCTTCCAAAGACAGAAGGGCTTTCCCTGTGACAAGGACCTCAAACTCTCTGACACCCAGAGATACAAAACCATCCACCTGAGGAGCTCTGCACCTGGGTTATCTACAGGGGACAGCAGAGTTTGTACCCCTGGAAACTGCCTTTACAGAGGTTTTCTATTTTTGGTACCCCCAAGAAGGGAAAACTGATAACCCAGGGAAAAGCATCTCTGAGAACTGTGCAAAATTATGTGCTAGTAGGGGAAAGCAAGAGAATTCCTTTCCAAAAAAAGAGGAGCAGAAGGGACAAAGAGGAAAGCAGAGGCTAGAGAGCACTGTAAATATCAGGGACATGTTAAGTATCCAGTCTGGACAACAGCAACTCCACTGTTTTTGCATCCTGTCTGTTCTGGAGCAGGAGGGATGAATTAAGAGGACACATGAAATGCTGAGCTCTCTTCTTTAGCAGAACTTTAGCAGCACATGGAACACTGACAGACCTATGAGACCTTGTTTAATGCCTGTTGAGCCTTGTTTCAACACATGTGGCTGCAGTCAGTTTTTGACTCGTCTGGCACACAAAACGAAGTGAAACAAGAACATGAGCTGGGAATGAGAATGTAAATGTGATTTCATGGCAGTGTGATCAAGAAGACAGTTCTTTATTCATATAGGCTTGAGAGAAGAGGATGTCAGAGGAATAAAAACAAAACCAACTTCAGATCTGTTTGCACAGTTATTTTTCACTTCCATCAAACATTGGAATTAATATTTCATATTCCAAACCATGCCTTGTGATTACTGCAGATTGTCCATGTCCATGGAAAACCTATTCTGTTTTCCTGGGTTTTATTCACCCTTGTAAAAATAGAAAATCTCTGGTTTAGTTTTCCCCATAGAGATTATTACTAGATTTAAAAACTGTCAGTTTGAAATGATGCTCTCACCATTCATTATAGTGCTAAGTATGTCACTTGTTTTCAAATTGTCTCAGTTTTGGAGACAAAACTTCAGGAGGAAACGAAGGGGAAAGGGCCTCCCCTTTTTCTCTGCCAATGAGACGAATATGTCACAGCAAGTGAAAGTGGAAAAAACAAAACAAACTGTTTATTAGCACAAAACCAGACAGGGTAGAACAGGGAAAAACAAAACCTCAAAATACAACAAGTTCCCAGAGAGGGAACAAACACACGGGCTCGGACCAGCCGGGGCCACACCCGCAGGCTCCCTGGACCGGTGAGGAGGGAAGGGAGGCAGTGAGGCAAGGGGAAGGGAAGGGGAAAAGAGCAAGAAAAAAAAGCAACAGAACCTTTTCCCAGGTAGCTGTAACACAAAGGAAAGCCCGAAAAGCAGCACAGCGCTGCCGGCGCTCTCCCTGCCCAGCCCTGCCCAGAGCCTGCAGCCGTTGGGCTGAGCCGTTCAACCGCCCCGCGGGTCCCGGCCCCGCCCCCGGGGCCAGCGTAAAGGCACAGCGTCCTCGGGCATTGAGCAGATGGTTAAGGAGTAAAGCGGCTTCGTAACGTCACCCCAGGACACAAATATATAATTTAAACATTCAGAAAGTAATTAAAAGTCTATTTGGATTATGATGAGATTCTTTAAAAACCTTTTTGGATCACAAGCTCATGTTTAAAATATTGCTTTACTTGATGTGAATACTTGATTCCTTTTTAAATTTTGGACATTTTTAATGGATTCTGAAACTCTTGACAGTCTAAACTCAATATCCTGGGTCAATGGTTAGTAGACATTGATATATTCTTAGTTGATGAGTATTTGCATAGTCAGGAATAGGCCTCCTTAGAATAAGGTGAGAGGGAAGAGCCGTTGGCAGCAGAGGAGGTGAAAACTGGTGTTGGTTTGAGCTTGATGGTGGAGCAGGTTTCCAGCACACAAAGATCCTGTGCTTTGTTAAGGGTGTGGCAGGAGCCTTTTCTGCCAGTAAATGGATTAACTGGATCAGGACTGGGTAACATTTGCTTTGGCCACATTCTTTGTAAAGGGAATATTGGAGGATCCAAAACCCAGGGCTTGTTGGGCAGCTGCTTTTCAGTCACACTAAATTCAAATAAAAAATGGTTCTTTTTCAGCCCTGTGCAGTCAGGGCTCAGAGTGCAGCAGCTCTCCAATCTGCAGATGAAAGAAGCACTCCAGATTATTCAGAAACAATAGAGTCTGATTGTTTAATACAGTGATAAAAATGTGTTTAAAAATACATTATCTACTAGCTGCTGGGATTGCTTGAAATTCCATTAAACACTAATGAGAGAAGGCATCACAGACAAATTAATAAACACCCTACGCACTAACCTAGAAAATGCCAGCCTCAACCCTTTGATGCTAAACTAATTAAAATGAGAAACATATTCCATGTGAAACCGCTTGGCATATTTCAGTGCATTAATTGAGGCATAATGAAAATGGAAGATACAGCACAGAAGAGGAAGAATACTCATTCTAAAACAGACTATGGTCCTGTAAAGCAGTTGTACCCAACTGCAACCTTGGTTTTGTGCACGAGTAAATCCACAGCAGTAGAAAGAACATGGATAGAAGGAAGTTAAATATATTCAGATTTTAGTACATTTTCATGGGTGAAATCAAAGAGATGGATTTTTTTTTTCAGTGAATTTCTGTATGTGTTACAAGATCATAAATTCTTTATACATATGAAAAATCACCCAATCCTGTATCTCCCATTGGTTCTGTAGGATAAACTTGCATTGTGGGTGAGGGAAAAGTTGAAGTGAAACCATGTTGGTTTTAAAAGACAAATCTCATGTATTATACCTTGCATAGATAAGCATAAATTAGAAAAGAGAGAGAAAAGAAAATTTGGTTCAGTAAAGAAAAAAGGGAGGTGCTGGTGTGCCTGTTCAAGGCATCATGTGTTCAGTACTTTGTCATTCAACAAAAAGGCCTTGCCACAACAACCATCACACCTGGTGGAAGCTAGAGGTGATGGGATTAAAACATTTCCTAAAGAAACTCAGCGTCAGATTGTTGCACAGCACAAACAAAAAAGCCATTCTCTGCACTCAGATCATGTCACCTGAATCCTCTTCATGTGTGAGGAGTTGGGCTTTAGTTCCTCCTGGACAAAGAGGGAGGCTGGGGGTGCTGCATTCTTGGAGGAACATATTTGGGGGAGGAGGGACAAGCCTTTTCAGGAGAGAGCCTCTCCCTGAGCCCCTGCACAAGCACTTCAGGATAGAGCACCACTGGGGGGTTTCTACATGGTCCTTGGCATCCCTGTGGCTGTTCAGCAAGTGTCTGTCACCTGAGAAAAGGACTGCTTTGTGTTAGCCTTCCCTTGTGACATATGTGTGCAGACGCAGTGCATGATTTACTGTGGCCATGCCCTACAAGTAAAAATGTCACTAGATCATGATACAGAGCACATGAAGGCTGATTGAAAATCTCCCAGGCCTACAGTTGTCATTATCTGGGGTGACAGTCTCGCTGCTGTACAGACAGGGAGCTTTATGGGGACACTGTTACGGACCGTGCATCATCCTCTGTCATCTTCACTTTGTATTTGTGATCTGTATAAAAATTGGGTCCTACATAGGAGTAGCTATGTATTGAGCCCTTTCAAATGAGTATTTACAACTCAAAAGAACCCAATCAAATCCCACAGTGTTATCTATCAATCTATCTACTATATATATATATATATATATATATACATTTCTTTATTTCTATTTTTCCTAATTATTTAAGTAGTGTTTGGGCCTCTCTTTTGGTAGGAAAAACTTGAACAAGATTATAGGTATTTTTAAACAAAATTGAGCTATCTCATTTATCTGTTCAATGTCAGCAACAGAGGGATTCAAAGTCATTGGTTGCCATGAAAGCAATAAAATCACAATCTTCATCTCAGCCAGGTCCAGATGCAAAACCTCTAAACCAGCAGGAGTCTGTGAATTAAATTCACTGGACTTTACAGCAAAATAAATATCTGCTCTGCTTCATCTTCTAATTCTTTTTGAGCTCTGTTACAAAGTTCATGTTTAAATATATTCCTCTAGAAATGAAAAATAATTTTTTTCATCTTTTGGAAAACCGGTATAAAATATGCCTGTTGTTATTTGTATGAATCAAAGCTGCATCAGTGAGGTGTGACACAGAGCACAAAGATGTTCATTGAAATCAGTAGTAGCAGGAACGGCCCATTATTCATTTTTGATGGAAAGGGAAGAGGAATAACACACTACAATAAAAACTAAAGCAGTAGAGATTAATAATGTGCACCCCAAACAACAGGGACATACATGGAAGTGTGGGAAAGCAGGCTCCTCTTCTGGTGTTCATGGATCTTACTTTTTCCCTGGTGATGTAAAATGCTATTAACTGGTGGTATATCAGTATATCTATCATTTATATTAATTTAATATAATCAGAAATAGGGTAACATCTTTACTTATGTATTGTCATCAAATAGATTACAGAGTAATCACAGTGGATTTACAAGCCTAATTCATTCTTACTCTGAAATCTTTTCACTGTTTGAAAGACAAAGAATTAAACATGTTTTAATATTTTGATATGAAGTACATAAATCTCTGGCATGTCTGATGTGAGCTGTCTGGTTGCTGCACGCTTACCTTAGCCAAGTTTTCCATATGTTAAGGGAGAAATCCCAACATTTCTATATTTAAAGATATCCTGCATGTTGTATGTTGCTCTAAGAAAAATTTTGGTTTGTGGGTAAGGTATGGTATAAATGTTATTGAAATATTGAAGGAAAAGCACAGGATGTATTAAAACTGAATATTCTTGATTTCATACTAAAGGAGCAGAGGGCTACTGAAAGTGTAGGGTGAGGGTGCTTATCTGTGGTGACCAAAACTCATTACTCCCAAAGCGTATTTCAATAATACCTTTTATCTGGGTTGGCTAAATCTATGGAGACTTTTTTCCTTAGGAGTGGTTTGTGTCAGTGATCGAGGTAAATTTCTGAGTACAAGCACAGTGGTTTGGATAAATGAAAATTGTTTTCCAGATTTTCACATTCACCCAGTTCTGTGACAGTTCCTTTTGAAAGGACATTGGATCTTTAATATTGAAATGATAACCACTCTTAATGTTTCTGGTTTTGTTCTTCATTTGATGAACTCAGAAGCACAGAAGAGTCATGAGACCAGAACCTGCATAATAAGCAAAGCTTTATTTGAAACTCGAACTGTATTAATAGCTTTTGTTATGGATCTTAGTTTGTGCTGGAAAACTGAAACTAGAGCCAGTCCTGAACCTCTCAGGCATCATTATTGTCAAAAGCAGCACTGGGGACACAAAGATTTGGTTACTAATGATACACTGGATTCCTTCTGGAGCAGTAAAACCCCATGGTGTGGAACTGACACAGCAGCTCAGAGCATGAACCACCAGCATTGCAGGGCTCTGGAACAGTCATAGATTTTTCCTTACATCTTTCTCATTAACTTTTTAAAGCCTCTGCTGGCTTTGTGGGCTTATTGCTGGGAGCTGGAAATGATGGATGGAATAAAGGAAAGGCAAGTTGTGCTGCACAGTCACTGCTGTGTGGTGTTGGATGGTGTTACCCTGAGCTCATAAAAAGCCAGGACAAGTCTGAGCAAACAACTTACTGTGCTCCTTCCCACAGCAAAGCTGGCCAGGACTGGTGACTGCCCTAATACTGGCTCTTTGTTATGTTTTTATTGTTTTTCTTCTTCTTTCAGCTGGTGATTCTGCAAAGGGGGACTTCCCTGAGCTCCTGTGTACCCCAGGAGGTTCCATCCACTCTGAACTGATATTCCCTGGGGCAAAACTTAAATGATGGCTCTGCCTTGTTTTCCTGCATGACTTTGCCAAAGTCATTTAGGGAAATAGTGAAATAGCCCCATCCCAAGGATGTTTTTTGGTTTTTTATCCAGTGCCTTATCAAGCATGAACTCTACTTGAGTTCACTATTTATTTTTTAGTTAATTAACTTGTTTCAAGACTGCATTTTCTTTAGTTTTGACTCTTCTTGCTCTGCCATTTCCCAAACATAAAGGCTTTGCTTTTTCCACCATTAGTCATGCATTTTGCTTTGAACTGCAATACTGCCTATATATATAACAGATCTATATAGAGGGACTAATGTTCATCTGTAATCCCTTTCTGTCTGGATCTTATTGATATATGATGTTGATATCATAGTTCAGACTCTATCAGAATTTTAATCAAGCTCATTCATGTGTTTTTGTCACATTCTTTGAGAAATGTTGATTAAATGTTAATTCTCTTTGGTGGGAAATGGGGAAACAGAGCATCGGTAACAGTCAAAGTTCAATCAAAATGCATTTACTTCCAAAATAATGGACTGGCTTCAGCCTGCCAGCTATGCAAGCACAAGGAGCTGTGATGGATGTTATACCACTGATTCTGCTCCCAAGCTTTATTGGCAGCAAGAAAATACAATTGAAGAAATAATAATAATAATAATAATAATAGTAACAACTATAATAATGAAAAAATTAAGCTGTGGTGGATAACACAGGCTGGTGTGGAAGCCACAATACTTCTGCCTGTGCCATGTTCATATAGGAGAGACTAAACAGCAAAACCCTCTAAGTTCAATGATGCACTTAGCACCAAAATTGCTTGGTCCAGCTTAACCCAGGAGGTCTGAAATCTTGGGAGGTGGAAGAGAAATTATAAAGTTTTGGCTAGAAATGTAGTAGTCCAGCATGGGAGGAGTCCACCCAGCTGTGCAGAAAGGGTGCTCTTGTCATCTCTTACTAAATGCATCCTACAGTCTGAATCATCACAGGAGTCTTTTATCCTGGTTCCAGATAACTGACATAAAAATTTGCATTTTAAATGAAAAAAATCCACATTTTTTATAATCCTTTCTAAGCCAATTTGAGTTTTAAATATTATTTTTTCTCTAATGGTATTGGCTTTATAATAAAATATGGTCAAAACCTGTAAAATAAGGAGAGGATGAAGTGAATTTAAGCTTTGAAGAAGCTGATGATCCCCAAATTAGCATAATACTTTGAAACAGTCAGGTGTGCAGGCTTGATCCCCATTTACACAAATTAAGCCTGCAACTCATGCACAGACACAGGAAGGCTCCAAGAATCTCACAAAGTCCAACATGATTGCCTCTGGTTCTTTTCATTAGATACCAGCAGGTTGTTAGAGCTAGGTTAGGCAAAATTTAAGACCTTATTCATCTTTTCAACCTGTAACAGTTTTTTCTGCTGCACCTATGTGGTACTCAAGTCAGTTTAGCACAATTTTAAAGTTTTATTATAACTGCAAGTGGGTGAAATCAGCCTGTCAGTGGTAGTGCAATCTCTGTTCCTATTTTGTGAGGTGCTGAATTTCTTCAGGGGACTCCTAAGAAGAAAAGACTAAAAATTCACTAAATCACTTGAGATTGGAGGGATTAAAGATGTCTTGGACAGCCTGGTGTCCTGTGCAAGAACATGGCAAGGTCTTCCTGAGGGACACTGACGGAACAGATTCTCTTGTCAAATCCGTTGCAGCTCAAGCAGTCTTTAGTATAGAGTTCATTTCTCCCCTACTGATTTCAAACAGAAAAGGCTTTTGTTTAGCTGATTACAGAAGTGTAAGGAGATGCTCCTGATTTAAGGGAGCTGATTTAAGCAGCAACTGGGTGTGAAGAAAGAGCTCCCTATCTCCTTTCCTCAAAGATGTGCATTTCCTTTTAAATTAAAAGTTAATGTACTTAGATATAATATATAATGTGGACACTTTCATTTTTATATTAAGAGAATCTTATTCAGTATAATTTATCAGTAGATTTGGTGAAGTTTGGCAAGCTCTTTTTGGAAAATCTTTGCTACTTTTTAATGTGAGTTTTCTAGAGATTGAGTTCCCTTTTTAATCTCTCTTTGGCAATAACATAGCTCTCTTTCCATTTGTACCTCACCTTTACTGCTGAACCCATGCATGTACTCTGGATGCTTTCCTATGAATCCAGAGTAAGCCAGGGACACAATCCAAGGCTCTGGAAAGTCACAAATAGGGTTTTTTCCTAGGCAGTAGGCTCTGGTGGGTAATTTAGTCAGGTGCTGGTTGAGTGGTGCTTCATACTCTGAACACATTTCACTGTTGTCCATCCTCAGGCTGCCTATTAATTTTTAGAGAGAGTTCAAGTTGTTGGTTATTGGTCTGTGAAGTTCTTAGAGGTTTGGGAGCTGTGTGAGATGCCTTTCAGTCAATCTGCTGGACTGGTGATCAGCACCAAGGCATGAGAATGAGTGATATTTTCCAGGCAAGATACTCAAGAGTGAAACTCTCTGTAGAGAGCCCACAAATTAGGAATCCAGCTGGGCCAAAATAGCCTGATCTTTTTGAATGTGTCAAACAGTTCAAGAGGAATTTATACCTAATCAGGGTTTTAGAAAGGATGACAGCTGAGAAGTGTTTAGTGTGGAGTGGTTGGGAGATTTGCTGGGTCAGGAGGGACTTCCAGTTTATCAAGTTTGAATCTAGAACATGCTGAACTGGTCTTAACAGTGGTGTAATATTTTGGCTCGTCCTATATTTAAGTGGACATGCACATATGAGTATTTAGAAGTTGACAGACACCTCTTAATAGAAAGTAGCCCTCTTTGATGGGAGTGTGTTTGGGTAGGTAGCAATTTTCTTCTAATGGTTTCTCACCAAGGGAATAATGAATTTTCCTTCTTGATCAAGGTATGACAACCTCTGCATTGATTCCCTTGATAAGTGTGTGCTGATTTCCTACTAAATCTCAGTCATGATCATGTCTAGTGTATCCCCATGCCTGTTTAAGCCACAAACCTGTATAATAAAATATAGTTTGAATCTCAATGTTCCTGCCAAATCTATTTAAGCATGGGGATGATTTGCTGACACATTTCAACAGCAGGCTCTCAGGAATGTGTCCCTGTAAATCCTCCTCCCTTGTTTGTTTGGCCAGTGATGCTGTTTGTAAATAGGATGCTACTTGCTGCTCTTTTGTGGTGGCTCTTCAAACCCTGATGTGTTTGCTCAGTCCTCAGATGAAGGAAGGAAGCAGCCTGGGGAGTATTTTATAAGGAGAAATCTATCTCTTCAATATTAAAGTCACAAATCTGTGAGGAGTGCAAATATTCTGTTGCTAGGATGCCAATTCCCTTTTATGAGTCCCTTAGTTACTACTGAATAGTATTTATTATGGAGCAGTGTACAAGGGAATAAGTGGGGGTTTTTTGGAGATGGGACCCAAAGTGAGTTTAGGTGTTTGGTAGCCGTGAGATCTGTGTAGTGAGCTCATGAACATAAGATAAAGGAAGCAGAGATGCATTTTAAAAGTCATCTTGTTAAAAAAACCAAACATGCAGTCAGAAGTATTTGCAACTGATGCTAATTTAGGATGCAGAGCACAACTTTCTCCACCTTGCAAACCTGGCTTCTGCTTCCCCACTGCTCCACGTGCACTCCCTCTGGCATGCGACATTAAGTGGGCTGGGTTTCCATCAAACTGCTTTGACCCGATAGGACAGTGGATATTGGACACACGAACACATCTTACAAACCCTCAGAGTTTGGATATGATGACTTTGCATAGGTCGATCACAGCACAGTGGGGCTCTTATCCTGTCCCAAACTTCTAGGAACCAACACAGCCAACAATAATGCCTTCTGTTTTACTGGCATAGGAAATTTTTAAAGCCAAAGAGACCATCAGGTTATCCAGTGAATGTCCTGGGCTGTTATTGTACCCCAGGAACCTGCAGAGATGAGGATGGCAGTGCTGGACTGGGGATGAATCAAACTCAGGTCACACCAATACAAGCCTAGGTGCAATAAACACCTTTTCTGGGGGATAAAATCCCTCCTGTGTAGTTACATTTGCCCATTGCTGATGATCTTGGCTGGGATTTCTAGGTCTTACAGTTATACTGAGGTTATTAAAACTGCCTATAATCTTTAAAATACATGCTGTGAAAATAAGCTAAACGTAACTGGATCTACCCATCAGTCAGTTTTCCTTTTCAAAGGAAACTGTCAAATGAAAATTCAGAATGTACCTATGTGTAAATGTTCATATCCACTCCACACATAAACTCATATAGTTTTTATATTTGTGTTTTACATTTTCATTCTGTGTATATATGAATAAGTGAGTATATACACATGTACATGCATGCACATGCTCTATTTTATTTTTCAAAATTCCAGCAATGTGAATTATAGAATTTTAAGAGGTTTTTTTAAATTACCCTGGACAAAACCAATAAAAGAAGTTTAATTGGAAAAGAAATGACTAGACTTATGCCTAAATGTAGATTACTGCAATTTTTCATTTTTGTTACTGAATGGCATAAAATTTGGAGTGAGAGCTGAAAATTTCAGTCTTTTCCCAGAAATTCCTGGCAGTCTCGAGCCATTAAGATATTTCTCACTGTTTAATTATATTTAATGTTTTAGGACTGACTAAATTGAATGGATATGGTAAGCCTTTAAAATTAATTGATGCTCTCTCACTTTAATAAATGCAAGGATGGAATAAAGCCCTAAGCTTCAGCCTACGTACTGGTACTTGACTCTGAATATCCATGTCCATGAGGATAGCAGCCTCATTCCCCTCCTTCCATAATAAATTAATATTTTATGGAGCACAACAGCACAGAGTCAACAGAAAATTTAATATTATGGTCACAGTGACATAAAGCCCAGAACCTGGTATATTTTTCATCTTCAAAACCTCAAAAGCCTCCTGCCTGCATATGATTCAGGTTAGATCTTGTGGCTCTATATTGTCTGCAGCTGTCTCACAGAGGGACTTTCTGCAGAGAGGAGTGGAAGTTTGTCTGGCTTGGGTGGTGGAGTGGCTGCTGAGAGCAGAAGGAAGAAGTTCCTTATCTGGGTTATTGATATAAATGTGATGGGAAATGCATTGGGCCACGTGGCTGTGTTTATAAGCATAATTAACAACATGTAATTAAGGGTACTTAAGGAGAGGAGGAATTACTGTGAGCTTTGAAGTGCCAGATTGTTTGCAGAAAGAAGCTGAGAATTTGGATCTGTGAGGGCTGGAGATGATTTGGGCTCTCAAACACACACTGAAATTGTTCTAAATGTCTGGGTGACCTGATGAGCCAGTCATTCCCTCTCCTGCTTGGAGGAAAAGGAAGAGAAGCGTTGAGACAAGGAGATTCGTTCCTTTCCTAGCCTGAAAGGAAAAGCATGTTGGAGCAGAGGACAATGAGGTGCCACTGCCCTGTTTAACCTCCAGTTAATGCCTGCTTTGGGAAATGGAGCAGGACATAAACTGTCCGCTGGCTCTTTCCAGCTTCAGAAGTTTCAGCCAATGCGTTTAACTTCAATCCCTATTTACCTGACAATGTGTAAGAACATAAGTGTTTTCTTGGGTCAGAGCAGAGGTTTCAGTATCGTAGGTACTCAAACTTTGACAGAGACCAGCAGCAGACACTTAGGAAAGAAATACAGGATTCAGGAAAGCAGGGAGAGAGCACCACACTCTCACAGCTTTCTTCCATGGCACAGTGTTCTGTTCAGATCAATTCAGATACTTCATTAATATATTTTTAGCTATTGAACATGAAAATGACATGGAGAAATTAAAAGAGAGGTATGCTCAGTGCAGGCAGCATTGCAGATCTCAATTGCTCTGCTTTCCCTTTCATCCTGTCTTTCTACCAAAGCTCATGCCTCAGAAAGCTGTCACAAGGACAGCAGCTCTCTAATTTTACAAAACAATCCACAGTTGTTGATTTCAATTTGGTATTGTTTGGCTTTGGTCTTTTCCTCCAGTATTTCTGCTCTGCCACTGTTGGAGGCTTCTTTTCTGCAGGGCTGCAGGATGTCTTAACACTTTGGCCTTGGCTGTAGCGTGTGTGTGCTGTGATTGATTGTGTTCATTAGGAAGGGTGACTGTTTGTTTCCCTATCAATAGATATGTTCCCAAACAAGATAAGTTCGGGCCAGCATCCTTGCTGTAGTAATTACTGTAGGTTCTGATAAAGCAAGTGGCACTGGAGCCTTCCTGTAATGAATCCTTGTTGACATGGAGCAGGAGATGCATTATATATATATAAGACATTGAAATCTTTCAGAGCCAAATGGGAAGAACTGCAGAAGACTAAAAGGCCTTGTTCTTTAGGGCAGTGCAGCATCTCAGGTAACAAGAGCATAGTGCATGGAAGCAGCTTTCACCTGAAGCACTTTTGTTTGTGGATCCGGGGACATCAAAATGTCTCACAAAATTGGATCAATTTTGATGAAATCTTCTTATTGGGAAACACAGCAGTAGCAAAATTTAATACACCAGCACAAAATCTTTGGATAGTCTTTCTTACACCTTCTCATTTTGAAATGCCCTTCTCTCTTACTTAAAATGCAGTTAAGTCCTTGAAACTAAATCAAAATGTTTTCCGGATACCTTTAATATTCTTCACTTTCCCTCCCATGCACTGAGTTTGAATTTTTTCCCCTAAGCCTGACTCAGCATCCCTTCTGCTTTTCCTTTCTCTCCACTGGCTCTCTTGTCCTCTCCTGCTGAACTGAAAAGAGCAATTGCAGAGAAAGCACCACTGATCCCCACACACTCTGAAAACGTCTGCCAAACTCACAGCTTTGGACTTAGCTGTGCTGACCAAGCACTCTCACACCCTTAGCTCAGCCAGATTGGGAGCAAGGGGGTTGTTTTGTATAAAAAACCCCCACCAAGACTGTCACCCCTCATGTCAGGGAACTGGGGTTCCCCTGTTCCACACTGTGAGGGTCAGGGAAACTTTTAGATGTGATGAATTAACTTCTGGTGCAGTGAAAAGCTCTTATAACTATTAAGCTTACAGTTATATATTGTTTCAAGTAGTTGGATTCCCAAGGACTGCTTATACCCCAAAAAGGAAACAAGTAGCAAGTTACTACAAGATAGAATTTGAAGAGGCACAAAACATTTGTCATGGTTTTAATTAGGTGACCTTTGCTTGGTGCCTGCCAAACCTACCCTGTAGTCACTGTTCAACTGACAGTGCAGAGGATGTTGGTACCTGGTGATGGAGATGTCTGTTCCTGCATCATTTTAACAATTTCTAATGTGCTTGATAAAGATTTTTAATAGCACTGATGCTTTAAAAAGCCGTTTTTCAAACTATGCAACAAGAATTTGCAGTTCTATGTGTTGTGTGTGCCATGGGAAGTTTTTAAACCAAGCAGACAGAAAAGAAAGTACCTTAAGTTACTTTAACACCAAAGAAGCTCTTGGAAGCTATTTGTGATCATTATCCAGCTATCTTATCTCAAGCATCAATTTCTGCATTGAGGTGCAAAGAACAGGCAAAGGAGATGAATCTTAGCTACCTTCAAAGGGTGGGGAAAGTTTCACAAAGACGACTAAATATAAGCCAAATGATAGAGCCCACTGAGAGGAGATTTACAAGCATTCAGTACCCACATCAGAGGTGATAGGTGAAGTGGTGGAAGTTATTTTGCCTTAATTGAGACTCCCTGACCCATTTGGATCACTCACCATCTCAAACTCCTCGTGTAGGAAGGATTCTGAAGGGCTGTAGATGGGTCCAGGGTGTGTACTGAAAAGGCAGCATAAAAGATACATTAGAGGTGCATTACAGCTTTCAACCCAGTCAGCTTGGATGCAGTCACCTTATTCACGACATCATTTGCAGCCATCCAGACTTCTGAGCCCCAGGCACACGAGTGACACCAGCTTTGTCTTAGAAGTGCTGCAGAGGTGTGTGTCATGAGCCTGTAATTTAAAACGAATGAGCCCTAAATGATTGCTGATCCCTACACACGTGTGGAGTGAGAGCATATAAATCACAGTTGTTGTGCTGTGTTTCTGAGTTGCAAATTAAATCAGAGTGTCCTGAGATAGGGGTGAGAGCTACAATGTGGTGAAAGAGCAGGAAAAACTAACAGTATCAATGAAAAGGGGGTCTGTGCAATAGTTCAGAAAGATCAGTAGTTCTATACTAACCTGGTCTTGATGTTTAGTGGGGATCTCATGCTCCTCATGTTCCTTGGTTTGTTTAGAATCAGATAAATGGAGCAGGGCGTGTAAAGTTTCAATCACTGTTTTGTGGATCACTATAAAAAACTTGAGCTACTGAGTATCTTTGTGTAGAGATTATACTTCAATTATATGTTTTATACAGGGGAAGGTTTTATCTCCTGTTATGCTTCTTTTAGTTTTATTTAGTAGTTATCTAAACATCACTTTTTCAGATTGAAATAATAATCACAATGATATAAACTTTAAAATTGCTGGTTTCAATTCTAGTAATTTAAATAACAAATTCACAGAAGAATTTTGTAAAAAAACCCCTCTTTTATCCTTCCTTTGTTTAATGGCTTAACATGGGTAAAACATTTGTTAGAACTGCAAAGAAACTGCTCTGGCACCTTCAGCAGCACAGGAGGCTGACTGAGGAGAATAAATTGCCCAGAAAAGCAATGACACAGAGTCACCTGTCACTGTGAGATTGCAAAGAAAATAAGGTCCACCTCATCCTTGTACAGGTTTCTTAACCAACAGGCAGGTATCTCTGTCTTAGTATGTCTTTACTTTTCTCTGACTTTCTGAAGTCTGTCTTGCTGTGGGTTTGAGCTCTGTAGGATTAAACTACTGCAATTAGCTTCAGCTCTGGCTTGAGGGAACAAAGCTCTGAAGAAATTGCTCTGTATCATAAAAAAAGATGATCATCTTAAACTGTAGTACATGGCATAATTCCTGCAGCAGTTTCAAAATTATGTACCATCAAATGCCATGTCACGTCCCTCATGATGGTCATTAGCAGTTATGTCACATTGAATCATGGAAAACATAGTGAATTTGGTACTAACAGAGCAGAACAAAGTCCTTTCTGGCTTCTGAGTCTTGTTCTTTAATCTCCATAACTGGATGTTGCAGATTAGCACTGGCAGGGAATCTTGTTTCTCTATAGCTCTGTGCTGGCTTTTAGTTTTAAGACATCCATTCTAGAGAAAATTCTGCCCCTATTAGGCATCTAAATGTGGTAATTTATGCAAGACAAGCACTTTATCTATCGAGACCAGCCCTTCTCTGCCTTGTGCTCATAAAATCCAGAGGGCAAAAGCCCTGGTGTGCAGCCACCATTGCCCAGGTTAGCACAGCTTTGCTGCTGCAGGAAAAACTGCTGTGCTGTGAAGGAGAGGAAGAGGTGCCAAATCTCCCAGGTCTGAGATGTTTCTAGAGCAGTAATTATGCACTTGCATTGGCAAGAAACAGCCTGGCAAACAGATGTGTTCATCCTATCAGGACTCCCTTATTGCCAGCTCATGGGATAATGTTGCAGATGCCAAGAAAATAAATCTGAACTGTCTGTTGGAGTATCCAGGTAAGAGCCAGCAGAGTGTCTTGTCTCTTCTGTGCTGCAGTGACATTGTTAGGGCAGGAAGAATTATGTTTGAGGGGAATTCTCAGAATGGCTCAGAAACAGGAACCGGAAGGAGAGAGTGAAGCATCAGCACTGAGTGGTCATTTTTTAGGAAAAGCATTACATGAGAGAAAGGGACTGTGAGAGGAATGAGCAATAACCACACCCATGCTCATCACATCACATCATGATCATGGCAGAAAAAATAAAGCTCTTGTCAGTGTTAAAGTCCCACCAGTCATTTGATGAATAAAAATAAAGACAAGTAGCAACACAACCTAAACACCATCCCAGGGAGAGGGAAACATTTATTTTCATTTTCAGTTGTCCAGTGATGTCACCAGACATCAGCATAAATTCTTGGCTCAGTTTTGAAAGCTGGACTTGTAACTGAATCAAATCTCAAGGCCTGTGGATGCCTTTAATTGTATGTTTTGTAATCAGTGTCTGTCTGACAAGTTTAATCTGTTGAGGCTAATTTTAGGTGCACACACTGCCTGCAGCCCAGAGCTCTAATGATGTTTAACTGTCCTGTATAGGGAAAAATAAACACAAACCATTCTGGTAACATTTTGTTAAGTGATTGACATTGGATATCAATCTGGCTGCATGGAAGTTTGTCTCCTTGTAAGACAAACTTCATTTATGTTGTTAAATAGATGATCCATTTGCAACAAATACTGTCCTACAAGTCTGTTACCTCTCACAGGAGAGTGGTCACAGTGATTTCTCTTGAGATTCCTGTTAAATTGAGATTAAGGGATGAATCATCTCTCCTTTTAATTTGTTTGGATTTTCCAATAATTTTCTCTTGTATTGAACTGCCTCTAATGTTTTAAACAGTAGCATGTCCAGCTTTTAACCACATTGTTTGTTAGGAACTGGGCTTCCTGTTTGCTGAGGTTTAAGAGCACCTCTGTATCCCATAGAGCACTCTCTTTTAAAGCTCAGTATGACAGAAAAGACTTCTAATTTTAAACCCTCCAAACCGGAAACATGCCCTCAAAACAGAAGCCATTGATTGGCATGTATCCTTAATGTAATATAATGCACATTATGTTCTTCAAAGAGCTGCTCAGCCTATTTCTGGCAACATCCCTGCTGTGTTTTTCTATAGCTATTTCTCTTTCTTTGTGTTACTTCTAATGACCTCATGTAAAGCTGGTCATTTTACTGTACCTTGAATATAAATTATTTAAAAATAATAATGATTCTGAATAAGTGTCATGCTGATCTCCAGAAAGTATCTTTTTTTTTCACTAAACTTCCATTTACAGCTATTCTTGGGTGAAGGCTTTGCTTCACAGAGGTACAAGATAGATGTGAGATTTTGTCAAATTACTTTAATAATTAAAAAAAACCCAAATACATCACTAGAATGACTAAATTTTTTTTCAAATTTAAAACACTGTTGGGTTGTGACCTTTCTCCAGGTGGTTTATTTGAAAGTCTAAAACTTTTGAAATTCACCCCCAAAATAATAGGACCAACTGAAATGCTATGAAGTTGTAGGGTGTAGGGTGGTTTTCCCCTCTTGAATTTCTGTGGCATTTTTTACTGATGGTTAAGTGCTGCTGCCACTGTGGGAAGAAGGCAAAATGAGGACAAGGCAGAGCCATGACCATGAAGGTGGTGGATGCACTGAGTGATGTCATTAGAATTATCTCCTGCCAGAACCCAGAAAAGCTCCTCATACTCTATTTGCATTTAAATACATATATTCACCATACATTTACACTACCAGGATGAAAGCCAAACACTGCATTAATTTCCTTGGTCCTTCAATCCTTGGATCTGCTCTTTGTCAGAACATGTTATTAAATGGTTCGTGGTCACACCTCATCTGACTTTCTGACCAGCTGCAACAGGAGATTTAACAATGTTGGCAGCATGAAACCAAGACTAAAACTAATACCATATATGAATATGTATAAAGATATTAAATTCATTCCTAACAAGGCTTTTTTTGTGCTTTGGAAACTATGGAATGGTGGAATAGAGATTTCCTTGCAATAACTTTTCAATACATTAACTGACTTTCTGTAAAATCATCTGTATTTTCACATGATTTTTTCCCCTTAAAAGGCAATGTGTGCATTTTCTAGTAAAATGATAGATAGTGTGTGTAAAATCAATAAATAAAAATGAGACACACAGGAACACCTGTTCATAGAAATTACTTACTTTCAATTTGCTCATTCATTATGTTTCATTTTACCAGGTCTGGTTTTTTAAGTCAGTTTGTTTAAAAATCAGCAGAGTGTAGAAATAGGTGACAGTACGAGAAAAATTGTTCCCAACTTACTTCTAACAAATAACAAGCTTATTAAATACAATCTCTAAAATGAAATCATAAGGAATTTTTTCCTGTTTGGGCCAATTTAACTGCATGGAAAGAGAGACTAGATTTCTGTTCCAAAGGAATAAAACTGAGGTCATTTGAGCAGCAAAGGTGAATGAGTAAGTTACTGTGAAATCAGGGAAAAGGAAAAAATTCCCAGTGGGTTCACCCCATGTGGTTACACACCTGAGTTATCCCACCCCATCTCTCAGCAGCTCATCCACACGTGTGCTTGGGCCACAAACACAAACTCCCCAGCCAGTATATCCCTCTCCTCTCAGCAATTTAGTCTGAATAGATCCTTTTGACTCTTGAAGTCGTGTAAACAAACAGAAACCTCTTTGGTTTCTTTATTCACAAAGCTCTACTTCAGCTCAGGACATCAGCAACAGAGAAAATTTGGATGGAATAACAATAGATTTCTCTTTTGAATTCATGAAACTTTCCCTTAATGAAATTTGTTCCAACGCGCTGAAAGCCACAGGCTGTAGTTGTTTACTGCTAGAAAAGGCTGCTGCCCTTAGGAAGGTTTATTTATTTTCATGATCTGTTGCAGGGAGCTTTAGTGTCTTGGATTCTGTGCTTTTGCTGGGAGCAGAGTGGCCAGGAAGTGTGACAGGGAGCTGGTGACATCCTCCCCAAAGTCCTGTTCCTGGCCAGTCCCACAGTGCTCCACCTTTGGGAGCAGCACCTGAGCACGGTCAAATGGAGGGGCAGGATTTGTTGGTATTTTTGATTTTTTTGGTTACTAAAGCATCTGCAATAAAATTATCCAAATAAATAAAATTCACCTCCATCAAAGCCAAATCTGCTTTCTACCAAGGGCTTCCCTATGCTGCCTTGTGAAGGCTTTCTGTTCCATAAGGCACATGCAAGTTCCCTCTCCCACTTTCCTCCTATGATTTTCTCCCAGCACAAACATAGAGCATTTAGTATCTTATTCAGGTGGTGAGTAAAGAATATGGATATTGCATTGGAGGCCTACAAAATGAGTGAATAATAAAAGAATCTGTTCATGCACACAGACAATTCATTTAGTGTTTGCCAGGGACTGCTTCAGAGATGCTGCAGTAGCTTCAAAGGTTCTGTAATAGAGAGAGGGAGGGAAAGGAGCAGGAAGGGATGGGCTCAAGACTCAAAACAAGGATCAAAAGTGCAGGGAAGCAGATCTGTGAGATGGTACTCCAGCCTGGAGCAAAAGTGTCAGTGATATTTTAAAAAAAGCAGTTTTCCCACCATGAAATCATCTTTTTCAGTATAATCCATTAACATCCTCCTGTTTGCTGTGCATAATATCTCTTACTAAGGTGTTAATCAAAAAGAGATTTTACTAAAGCCCAGCTTTTAGACATGTTTGTTTTTGTTGAGTATTCTGATTTATCAACTAACCAAAGATAAATCAGAGGGAGCATGCACTCTGCAGGGTCATATATATGTTATGTTCTAACAAGGTTTTTTATAGAAGGGTTGGAAACCTTTTTTTCCTGATTGTTGGTTATTTGGAAAGTGTATGTAGTACCTCTAGAAATAAAGGGGATGATTATGTTTTATAGGCAAGAAGGGATTAATAAAACTCATAATGCTCAAAGAAACAGCTGTTTCTCTGTTTTGTAGTGCTTCTAAACCCTCATCTAATGCTGAGTGAGTCAGCTGGGAGACACCACTAGTGTTAAAAAAGAATTAAATGGAAAAGTAGTGGTTATTATTTGAAAACAATTATTCTGTAATTGTGCTTTGAGGAGAGGAAACAAAGAAAGAAAACTGCTGGTAAAATAATTTATAATTGGAACAAAGTATAGATTAGGAAGAAAAGATCTCTTAAAATAAAGACTTCCTAATCCATACGCAGAGATGGAGCAACAGCAATAATGCTTTTATTAGTCTGTTTTGAAAAGACTGCATCATTCACAAGTGGGGTTGAAGCCAGGGAGTGGAGCCAGGCTTCCTCCTGGGGCTCCTCTTGGAAACTCCAGCTGCATTCTCAGCTCTGCTGTTCCTTAGAGCAAAGCACTGCACTTCCTCAGGTCTTCTTCTCACCCATCCAGCCTTCACTCTGCTTTTTGAGTTTGGCTAGGGTGGGTTGAAGTGTTGAGGATTCAAAGCAGAGTTGCTGGCATTTCTACACCTTTTTTTTCTTTTTCTTTTTTTTTTTTTCTCTTGCCTGGAACATTCATATCATTTTGCTGTCTGACTGGCAGAGAGAGAATAAAGAGTTTGCTCCATTATGCACTTTCCATTAGAAATGCATATATCTAATAGTTATGGCTTACAGTGACCTTAAGCCACATGATGTAATCCTTATTCAATTTTTAAGAAAGGCAGAATTCCCATTAAGTTTGAGGGCTGTCAATGTGAAAGAGATGTTGAGATTTACCCATTAGACTATAAAATATTCTGCCCTGGTGCCTTATGTTCTTTCAATAATGTATTTTAATGGCATCCCTGGAAATGAAGGAATACTCTTTGATTTCATAAATTAATGGGTTTTTCTATTAGTCTTTGTAAAGAACCTTGAACCCATAAATACCTCTAGATTTATAAATGGTATCTTCATAACTATGTCCAGCATGACTGCTTTTACTCCTTGTCCTTTTGTTTAGTTTTTGTTTCATTTAGTTTTACTTTTCCAAACAAAACAGTCCAATCTAAACCATAGTAGTAAAGGCAAATGAACCTCTACTCCTAAGTTTTCTAGGGATTTGGCAATCAGGAACTCACAGGTTACTCTTACAAGAAAGAGAAGGGAGAAAGAACCAACAGAAGACAGAACCAGCAGTTCCATCAGTAGCCTGAGAGCCAGAGGAAGCCCTGGAAAACAAATGACTGCCTCATTCTTTCCATTTTCCAGCTTCTGCCCTTTTCAGTTGCCTGTAAAACTTGCCAGAAACTAGATTCCCTTCCTGGAAAAGGAAACATGTTTTTTGTGATTGCAGATTGTGTTAAATGTGTGATAAGGTAATGAGACAGTGGTAAATTCATAAAGATACTGGGTTTCCCTCCTTTTCCTGCTAGTCACTGTCTTTAACTTTTTTATCCCTATTTTGTAGGCAGTGCTGCAACATGCTGTACTTAAAGTTCACTCCAAAGGAGGCTGAAAATAAATGAAGAAGACCTTCTTGAGGCCAAAGAAAGTAATTTATTAGTCCTTAAAGCTGAAGTATATAAATTTGAAAGGCCTCCATGGGGCTAAAGAAAATAAATTAAACCTAAAAAGATGCTATTTCAGGGACATAGATTTGTCATTTGGAGGTGTGTGAGGGCTATACGCTTATTCTGAAGTTTCATAAGGGAGGCTCTTTGTTTCTTCTCTGAAAAATCCATTAGCTTCAAAAATACCGAGCTCACTGTAAGACTCAAAGTACCTGATGCTTCCTGGCTCTTGGAATAAATTACTGTCCCCTCTTTCTGTTAAATTTGGCTTCTGTGCCATTTCCTTTGCAGAATATTTTGCATAAAAAACGTAATTTGAGCTGTTCCAGGTCTAAGACCACATGACTGGCAGATACTGGCAGATCTGATTTCTCACTCATTCCCACCAGCACACTACAGGAGCATTCTGGTGCACGTGGTTCAGATGTCCCTGTGCCACCAGAAAAACAGGGAGTTCAGTTAATTTTGTAGCAGTTATAAATGGCAGCAGAGGAAGCAGAGACCTGGTGGGGTGCAGAGAACTTCCTCTCATCCTTCTTTCTGTGTTATATCTGTCCCATAATTTTTATGTTCCCTGATACTGCTCAAGTAGTAGCAAGAGAGGTGCTGCTTCTAGAAGAGAGCTTTACTTTCTGCTTGGGATATTTCTTCCCTGACATCCTCCCCATGGTTTGATAGGAGAGAATTTTCTCTAGAGTTTTCTCTTTTCCCAAACAAAGTTTTATTTCTACAGGATTCAGTTTGTTGATTGCTGCATTTCAGTATTGCTGATTTTTTCCCCCCTTTTTTTAAACCTCTTTTCTGGAGGAAAAATTACTCAGTCCCAACCACCTGCCAAATTCCAGAAAATTCTGTAATCCAGAGAATGTTTCATCTAGTGTGATGGAGAGAGGTTGTCAAGCCCATGCTGGATTTGCAGCGTCCCCAGCTCCTTCCCACTGGCCCTGGGAAACTGCATTGAATCTGTTTGAGGAGCAGAGGAACTCCAGCTCTAAGAGGTTGGTGCAACTGCTCTGGTGTCAAAGGAGAAGCAAAAGCAAGTTATAACACACAAGCCCTGGATCCAGTAGTTCAGCATTTGCTTCAGCTGACCTTTCTGAGTGTGAGTTGTCTTAAATCAGCTCAGTGAGACACAGCAGCCCCAGGATGAGGCTGATGAGGGCAAATCAGAACTCTGCTTTGCAATTTTGCCTCTGGCTGACAGTTGTAAAAAGTGTTAACTAATGAAATGTTCTAAATGGGTAAATAACAAAGAAAAAAAATTAGAAAGCTACAGACAGCTGCCCATAAAGCACAGAGTGAATGGAAGCTTCCTACTTGCAGAATTCAGTTTCTTTTCATACTTTGACATCTCTGGTCATCATATAAGCCACCCTGTGTGTGAGTCCAGAGCACTAGGCAGCAAAACCCTCATTAAGTCACCCATCTCCTGTTGTTTTTCTTTGAAATACCAAGTTTTTCCTCTCCCACAGTGACATGTGGTGTCAGTACCTGGAGGGAAGGGAATTTAGGATGTTATATTGAAAGTTTTGCCTTCGCTGATGTACAGATCATGGCTTCTAAAACTGCTAAAAATTAGAGTGTAATGCCACTGGTGGTCCTCCAAAAACTGTGGAGCACCCTGCATCAAGGCATGGCCTCCTCCAGAGCCTGGTTTGCTCTCCCTTCTCCATAACATTTAATAAGAAAGGCCAGAAATATTCCAGGGGACTGAAACATTGCAGTAACTTGTTTCTCAAGCTCTGATGTTTTCTTTAGTGTGGTGTGTGAAAGAGAAGGAATGTCCCTGTGACCAGAGACAGTTCAGCTCAAGCAGGTGACAGAGGCCTGGGAGGGCTCGTGGCGGTCCTGCCTTGGTGCTGAAAGGATCAAAGGCAATAGAAATAGCCAGAAAAGTGCACGTTTTCCCCACACTAGCCTCCAGAAAAAATTGTGTCACCACAGAGAAGAATAATTAAGCAAAGCTCTCTCCCTTCCAATATGTCACATTCTAGCCTGGAGGAGTTTTGTATTATTTTTCAGGTGATATTAATTAGATTCAGCCTGAGTTATGAAATGTTATGTGACAGAGATGTCTGTATTTCCTACTCCAATATATAGCAGAGTTTGGTTTCTTCAAATATTTCATACAAATTGGTCTGTGGGGCAGTTCAGGAACACTTCAGTCCAGGCCATGATTTGTGTTTGTGCATTATCAGCAAGAGAAAGCATGTTTATGGCCAAAGAATCCTTGTAGCCTAACAGTGGATTTTCCTCTGCTCCACAGATATAGACAGAGATGTCATGGGTGAAGTGTTCCCACTTAATATTTTCCATGTAATTACAGTGAAGAAGTCTTCCACAGCTTTTCCTCTGCCCACTTGCAGATATGGTGGGTTCACCAGGAGTTTTAACCCTGCATTTGTTTGAGAAGGCAGTGCTGTGTAACCCATGCTGGGGGAAGCAGATCCCACCAGGATTGCAGCTGGCATAGCTCCTCTTTATCCATCATGTTTTGCTCCTGGGGAACACAGAGGTTCTGAACAAGTTTTTGTGCTCATCAAGAACCATGACATGTCCTTGAAACAGCTGCCATGTTCATTTCTGGCATTTGCTGAAATAAGACAGTAAGTTTCCAATTTCTTATTTTCCTGACTCTTCATTCATCCTGGGATCTGAAAGTCAAGCTGAATTTTTCCTGATTTGCACACTATGTTGCTGCTTGTAATGATGAATTATTCATCGTTAGTCTAAATGAATGAGCCTATTGATGAGTGCAGATCAGAAATCAGTTCAGTTAACTTTCCAGGAGCTTTACTGCCCAGAGGAATTGTTTGATAAGGAACAAAACTGGCCAAAACTGTTGTGTTGAGGGAACTTCATAGTTTTCTGAAAACCAGATTTCAAAACTGTTTCAGCAGATGAAATGTTTTTGCCTGATTCTGTTTCTGAAAGGATTTACAGTATAAGGTAGCTCTGTCGTGGCATAAAAGTCAGCATTCCTCACTCAGCCCATGGAATAAAGTTGCACTGAAGTGTTTCAGTAGCTGAATTTGGCTAATTAAAAAGTGATGAGCACTACAGCCACTGAAGCTGGAGTCCTGTGATTTGCTGTGACTGTGCAGAGCCCCACTGGAATCAGTGTCTGTGCCCAGTGGTATGATCCACTGCAATGACACGGGGCTTTGGATTTCCAAACAGAGCAAGGAACGCTGCAGCAATAGGATTAATAATAGTCCAAATGAAGCCTGGCCAGCAGAGCTGGCTGTTCCTGCTGCAAACACTGCCCAGAGCTCTCCACTACATCTCCTTCCAGTGACAACAGCCATTAAACAGGCAGGGCCACATTTCAAAATTCAGCAATAACACTGCCATCTGAAATGCCACAAATACTGACTGGATAATTTAAAACCCAATGTTTTTTCCCTGTCGTGCAAACTCTTGCTAATGCTTACTTTCTCCTGCATGCCCAGTTGATTTATATGCATTGACAGACAGATACGTAGAAAGGAAACTTTTTTTTTCAAATAGAAAATAAGACTAAAGACATTCTTTCTGGTTTTCTAACACAACTATTAGCAAAAGGTACAGCTCAGGAAAAAGCCTTTCCTAGGTTTTCTTCCATGAATCATGCCATAACCCTTTGCAGATCCATATGCAGATTTAAAATTAGGACATCTGTAGCCAGACCCCATGTTTTTACTGTTCTAAGGCATTAAATGGGGTTGTTTTTCTGTATTTCTCTGCCTGAAAAGAAGTAGTGCAAATATCTTCATCTATTGCTATTTGTTCATTCAACACAAATAGTTTGGCTTCCCCCTAGCCTTGTATTTATTACAAAAAAAAAAAAAAAAAAAAAAAAGCATTTAGCCATAGAACACAAAAAATCATTTAAAATTCATTTGCTCTTCAAAGCAAGCAGATGTACAGTTATGAACTAGTAACCTACAGGGCAAAATGAACTTTTGCTTTGTAAGAGAAGATCCCTGCTATCACTCCTCCCTCTTCCCCTTGATGTGTTTCATACTTTCTGGGAATGCACAGTGTAAAATCTACAGAAGATCAAATCTCTCCCGGATCTGGTTTTATTACATAAGGGCAATGCATTCAAGTAATTTGTGTCGTGCTGCTCCCCTGCACTCCCTTGGCATAATGTGCTCCAGGAGCCAGGAACAGAAGCACAATTGTGACATCTATTGACAGCCCTGGCTGGCAGGACAGGACACGGCAGCCTGAAAGCTGGAGAAGGAGAAGGTCTGTGACAGCCACTCCATTGCAGGACTCATCATTTTTAAAGAGATTTACAGCAAAAGGCTAATTCGGTTTGAATTTGCCTGTGTTTTACATGTTCAGTTAAACTCAAGCCCTGCACAAGTTTCTAGAAGAATAATCTATCCTGGACTGTGAGACACAAAAGATATCAGAAGATCCTGGAGCTCCAGACTCCTGAAGGAGTAGAGAAGGGAATGCTTCATGCTCCTGGTGTCCATGTGCTCTTCCCTAGGCATTTTCCACTGGCTAATGATTAATGCATCCATCCCTGGAGGCTGGTGCTTGTAAGCCTCTGTTAGCTCTGGAAATACCACGGTTCTCCGAGCTGGAGCCACCTGAGGAGCCATCACAGCTGTAATGAGCCATCTGCAGCTCTGCTGCATGTTGGCCACTGCCCAAATGAGGATCCTGGGCAAAGCAGACCTTCCTCCTATGCTGGTGCAGCTAGTCTCATGTTCAGACTGTTTTGAGCTGTAGGAATGAACATTATTTACAGTGTTACAGGCTCTGTCTAGATGATATTTTGCCTTTTGATGTGGCTATAGAGGAGGCTGGTTGAAAGTGTCAATGTGCCCAACTACAGGAGTGCATTCCCTGTACTGTGCACTTCTTGAATGATTTTTTGAAATTTCCCTATTGCTCTTTTTCTAGCAAGGCACAGGTTTTCTCACTGTTCTCTTAATTTCTGACAAATCAAAAAGAGGTATTTGCACTTCAAATAGCCAAGAGTCATCCTTATTTAGACTCTTTATGACAGGCAGAGAGGTGGTGATCTCATGGTCACCTCATGCATCACGCTTGGATTTAAAGGCAAAGCTTTCTCTGTGTCACCTCAATTCCACTGCTGTAATTCCACCACAGTCAGCCTACTCTTAGTACAAGCAGCCCTTGCTCGTGGGTAGTTTCCAGACAACAAACCTGTGACTGAGCCCAAGGAAAGGTGGTTTCGAAAGGCTGTAAGCCATCAACTGGGAATTAATTGTCAAAGCTACTTACTAAGATCTCTGGCACATGTTGTGGACCTTTAAAGAGGATAATTTTTAAAGTAAATCACCTTTCTTATCTCAGTTTTCTAATGTGTAATTCCATTGGCTTTGGAGAGGTGACTTATAGTTTGTCTTTATTTTAAAAAGATTGAGATCAGGCTTTTTATCTCCAACAAAACCTGGTTTTGCTGAACCTTTGAAAGCTACTCTTAAGATGGATTTCCAATGTTTTTAGTGGTGATAGCTTTGAGATTAATACATGAATCTGGATAGAACTGGGGATTTTACACCTCATTCTCCATTACATTCCTGTCACCAGAGGGGTTTGGACCTGAGCTTAAGCTTTGAATTTAAGCAAATTAAAGTATTGCCATTAATGATATGTATAGTGATACATTTATATTTATTAGATTACCCAGCTTTCCTGGGTAACCTTTTAGCCACAGGTTCCTGAAAGGAGGCAAGCTTCTACCCATGGGAGCTTTTTTGTGTATCCTCCACTTCTACCCAGCTGGGATTGCTGCCTTTTACAAATACACACAGGAGCTGTTCCTTCCTCTTCAGATCCAAGGCTTCTCTGAAGGGATAAGTAGAAAGTAACCCAGACTAAAAGGTAGAAGAAAAATGGCCTCTTGTTTTCTTCAATGTTGCTGATTCTTACAAAAAATAAATATATTCCTTCAATAAATTAACACATAGTGAAAATCTGTGTGGGAGAATGTGGATAAAATATGTGTAATTTCGAAGTTTGCCCTTTTTCTGAGCCCCATATGCTAAGTACCAAAATAAAATTACAACACAGGGGATATGGGATGATAGATCCAGGACATGGTGAGAAATATATGGCTATTAATTTGTAATTTTGTTTTGCTAACTGTGAGACTAGAAGGCTCTCTGCACACTAAATAATGATGGCATTTGGAGTGATAAATCTGAGCATCCTTGTGCTGTCTCCTGCTGTTGAATAAATCTGTTGGCCTGTTACAGGCTAACAGTTCTGCTGATGGTTTTAACTGGGCTGTTTCACAGAAAACAGGCCTCTTTTCCCACAGCTCTGCTGAGATTCCTGGCCAGGCATGAATGGAGCTCTGCCCATACAAGAGGAGTAGGATGCCAGGATGGATCTAAGGTATCCTCAGCCCTCATTTTCTTGGGAGATTCTCCCTCCTTAAGCTCTGCTCTCACCAGAGCAGAGTGGTCACTCCTGCTTGGCTGTGTCACCTGTTGGAGGAACTCTTCTTTCACAGCAGGAAACTCAGAGCAATCCCATTCATTACCTGCTCCTATTAAAGCCTTAACAAAAGCCAGGTTAGAGTGGGAAAACTCATTTTCACCTGATATAAGGGATCATTAGGCAGCTGAATGATTGCAAGGAGTGTTACACTACAGCACACCAGTGGAGAAACGATAGACTGGCAGGAGGATTCCTGCAAGTCCAGGAACCATTAACTCTTCACAGTGCCAGGAGGATTCCTATAAGTCCAAGAACTATTAACTCTTTACATATGCACAAAAGAGACAATTTCTTGTTTGGTTGTTGTTGGGGTTTTGGCTTTTTTTTTTTTCTTCTTCTTCTCTTAAGCTCCATTTTGGGCTTTCTAGCACCTGTTGTAATGTGCAAAAGTGTGAGCTAAAAGACTGACACAGAAGTT
The DNA here is from genome assembly GCF_041296385.1 of Aphelocoma coerulescens. Taxonomy (NCBI): domain Eukaryota; kingdom Metazoa; phylum Chordata; class Aves; order Passeriformes; family Corvidae; genus Aphelocoma; species Aphelocoma coerulescens. The sequence goes on along the minus strand of NC_091031.1, from coordinate 5,424,060 downwards.
GCACAAACACATAAACTAAAAAACTGCAAAATAATGTTGTAGTGGCTTCATCACCTGCTTCTTCACAGCCTGAAGTGAAACTGTCAACAAAAATAATTCAGGAAGCTAGGCCATGTGTATTAATTCCTTCAGGAAGAAGCAGTCTCGTGTAGGCAACATAGGAAAAGTCAGACCCTGCACTAACACAGCATGTTCTATAGAGATGATCACACGTGTTATCTGCCAGCAAAACACTTGTCCAGGGGGGTTGGTTATGGTTTTTCTAGAGAAAATCTGTTCAAATTGCTCATAGATGGGTAAATAGGATTCACAGCTGTTATTCTGCTATATTAAAGGTCGGTGGCATTTGGTTAATTGGCTGTCAGATGTAGATTGTGGGAAGGTGATATGGTGATGTCAGAGCAAAGATCTTAATGGATCTTTCCAAACTTTTCCCTTGCCTTATTGCATGAGCAGCCACACTGGCAGAGACTGGGCCAAGAGCCTTCCAGTGCTTTTTTCCTTGTTTCTTTTGTAAAATTGAAATGAAAATCTGTTGACAAACACCTGAAGTATCATGTAATACATTGTTTCGTGTCCATACACAGAGTGTTCAATTTGACAGCCCCATTCTCAGGATGAATGTCCTAATTTTTAAGCTATTAAAGGGACCTGTCCATGTTTTAAAACACAAGGCCAGTCCCTTCCCAGTTGTTTAGAGGAGTGGTTGCAGAATTGTAGATGTGGGCCCCAAAAGAAGTGGAAATCATTTTAGCACAACCAGAGATACAAAAATCTGTGGGGAAGGAGAAGGACTTTGGTCTATTACTCATATTTGACTTGTTATTATTGAGTGTGTTAGGCTGGTAGATGTTGAATTTGAGCACCCACCTACATTTGCTGACCTGGACAGGCATCCAGGGGTGACCATATGTCTTCTAAGACAAGTCATATGTGAGCAGATGGAAGTGCTCAATTGCATACAGATATTTTGGTGGTACAGCCTCGTGCTTCAGACCTCAGATTCTTAATTCTTTTAGCCAAATATTTGACCCAGTCAAAACTGATGGCCATGAATTCAAACCGTCCAAAAGAACAGAGGGAATAAATGTAATAAAAGTGAGCTGATCATTCTGAAAACATGCCAAAAATACACTCCATTGTCTGGAATTCATTTGCTGTGATTTTGCCATAATTAGAGCTTGAACATTCATTAGTTACTGAGTTTATTCAGAGGAAGTCAGGTAAATGCTGCTTTTCACAGTTGCTCATGAAGGATTGTAATTAGAGGGCCCTTGCCACTCTCAGTCAGACACCGCTAAAGGGATTGCATTGAGTCCTCTGCTCAAATTTGCTTCTACATCCCTATCGCAGCTGCTCAGATTCATTAAAAACTTCCTGTGGTAGTTTTTGAGGGAAGACTGACCCTGGTATTTTTTCCTATTTCTGGTATATTTTCCTCTTTGTGGCATTTGTAGCTTTTTCTGAGATCTTTATTATACGTACAAGTGTTACTTAAAGGTGAGTCGCTCCAGAATAAGTATGTTATGGGGTGTGTTGGTTTAACACAGCCAGGTTTTGGTGGGCGGGAGAAAGCTGCTGGAAGTTTCTACCATGTTCGGCACAGAGCCAATCGCTGAAGGCTCTGACGATGGGCAGGTTACTAGCCCAATTGGAGAAGTCGGTAACACCTCTGTGATGACATATTGAAGAAGGGAAAAAAAGCATCGGCGCCCTTTTTCTTCTGCGGAGGGGTGGTGAGGTGGCTGCTGGCGGTGATCCTGGCGGGGGCCCTCCTGAGGCCGGGGGCGGCCGAGGCCGCGGCCCTCCAGAGGCTGGGACCACACGGCCGGGGCCACCCGTGCAGTGCTGGCAGGAACCACACGTCCAGCAAGAGAAACATGGCAAACAGTTCCCCGACACCGAGCACAGACGAGATCAACCTTTTCAGCGTGGCGGAGCTCTGTAAGAACTTTTGAATTGATAGAACTTGAGAACAGTAATACCTACAGACGACAATTTTCTTCCGAGTCAGAGAAAAAGAAGTGAAGACACGTGAGGAGAACTAACATGGGGGGGGCACCAAGGTCAGTGAAAAGAAGGAGAGGGGGGAAGTGCTTTGGGTGTTGGAGCTGAGATTTTTCTACAAGCCGTAGTGAGGACTATTACACAACAAACTGTTTCTCTGTAATTCATGAGGTGCATGGGGGGTGCAGAGATCCCCTCGCAGCCCGTGAAGAAAAGTGCCCATGCTGGAGCACGTGGATGCCAAAAAGCTGTAATCTAGTGAGGAACTCGAACAGAGAGAGAGGGCCCTTGCTTCCAGAGATAGACAAAGAGAACCCTTGCTTCCAAATTAGAACAGCTCATCCTTAAAAGACTAAACCCCATGAACTAAAATGACCCATGCTGGGCAGTTGTGGGAAGACTGCTTGGCCCATGGGAGGGACTCACGGTACAGCAGTCAGGTGGGACTGCTATTTCCTGAAAATTAGAACCACGCTAGAGAAATTCACAGAGTACTGTCTCCCATGGGAAGGACCCCGCGGCACAGCAGAAAAACAACACCTTTTCCTGAACAAACTGATGAAAGATTCTTGGAAAGTGAAAGACTGACCAACACCTCATGTTTTGTCTCCTTGCACTGTCAGTGGGAAAGAGGGAGGGGGCTGGGAAGAAAGTAAGTGTTCTAAAGGTTTAATTTAGTTCTCATTACCCTTTTTACTTTTAATTATGTTAATAATAAATTTTCTTTATACTTTTAAGTTTTGAACCTGTTTCGCCTTAAAGTGTTTTTCCCCCACTCCTCATCTCAACTCACGAAGTTTTTGTTTTAATTTCCCCTCCTCTGCTCAGCTATAGTAGAGGAAAAGAAGTGGATAGTTTTTCATGGGTGCCTGGTTTCTAGTTAGCGTCAAACCCCAACTGGGGAGAACAAGCCCAGAAGTGTATTTTTGTTCTCTTAACTCCCCCACATTTAGAACTTAAAGTATTTTATAAAAATTACACCTATTCCACGGATTTTGGAAAACTCAGCAGCACTATGTAAAATTAGGGGAATCAGAGAGCTGGAAAACAGTTTAAACTTTATTTCTGGTGATATAGCTATTGCTAATAGAAGAAACTTGGAAGGAGTAGTGTGGGAAAATTACTACAACGTTCTAGTCTGATGAGCTTATCTATGTCTTCCTCTGCAGCACCTGGATGCTGTAGGAAAGAACAGGTCAGATCATGGGTTTTATCTCTGTGACAGTTCTTTTTTTTCAGAAGTTACTGGCTCAAAGTCTAAATTCATATTTTTGAACTGAAAACAGGTCTGAGGTCTGTCTCGAGCATGCTCACCAATTTTCAGTGGGATTTTTATGGTCTTACTGTAGATGAACACTTCAGTGTTAACAGTTGGAAAATGAGGCACAAACTCTGAGCCTGATCCATAAGCTCTCTCTAATGTCAGCAGAGACATTAGAGAGGAAACGCCAAAAGAGATGGTGAATTTCTTTTTCTTTTTTTTTTAAGAGCACTGGAAAGAGCAGAGAAAATTAAAAAGAATCCAGGGCACCTTCTTTGTTGTTGAATTAACTCTGCTATGGCAGTGATACAGCTGCTCTTTTCTTAAAGTTCACAACTCCTGCTAATTCTCTCACTCTTTATCACTTTAAAGAAGACGTTACAGCCTATCACACCCGTAATTCACTGGCTGGGACACCTTAAGCACATTTTTGCATTGTTCTTATTGCAATGAATTCTAAAGGAGATGTTATAGTTCAACACACCTGATCACATTTAATCAACAAGCCATAGATAAAAATCTCTGAGTGCCATGAAATGGATAAAAGAACATTATCAGTCATGGGGTGTTTTTTTAATAAAATTATTCTTAAAATAACATCTCTCTTAGGCTCAAACCTAACAGAGCACAGAGGATCAGGGCAGTGCTGAGGCATGAACAGAATTGCTGAGAATGGTGCAATTCACTTATTTTAAGGCAACTGAATAGAAAATGGTGATGTTGTAATGTTCTGCAACAGGAAAAAATGGATTGCAAGAGATTTCATCCAACAATTTCCAATAGCATTGGCAATGGTTCTACACTGATCCTGTGTTTCTTAATCCCCATCCAAGTGTAGACCTTTCTGAGTTCACATTATTTGTGGCAGGGTCCAAGTATCCCAGGGCAACCTGTAGAAAACGATGTTATTAAGTACAGCAAAGGTGGCCAGATCTCTCTGGGTCCTCCTGTAGCTACTTTGGAGGGCTGAGTTCTGGTATTTTTTCTCTGAAATTGCATGTTGCAATACTGTTTGTGGTTAGCTACATATGCTTTTCAAATGGTTTGCTGCATAAATTAGGCTGGATGGTGTTATCCAAATGAAAGGGTGATGTGTGTATGTCATTATCGAGGTGATGGTTATAACTTCCAATCACCTACTGTACTTTTACATTTCATTTGTCTTTGGGGACCCAAACAGAGGCTTGAAATGTGAAGGGGAGATGATGAGTCAGCCCAAGAGAGGTCCCATGGTATTGCCACATCAGTTTGACAGACCCCAGAGCTTATTATATTTGGAAAAGTGTCACCTGTATATTTGAATGCTTTTCTGAGACAACTCCCCCGGGCAGATGAAAGATTCAGCCATTCCTATCCCCGAGTCTGATTTCTGCCTACAAGGAACAGGAAAGTCCACTAGAAATAACAGCCAGAGCATTATAAGACTGGGGATAGATTAGAAAGGAGTTATTGCTGGCACTTCCTATTCTCTCTTGGCCCACACAGCTATTCATTATTCACTTTCCTCAGGGTCTGGATTTATCTGATGACTGACATTCCAATACAAATTGAAATTTAAGCTTTAGGTTTATGTACATAGTTGCCTCTTCAGGCTGAGGCAGTGTGAGTTAAGGGTGAGTCCCTCAATGTCAAGCAGAAGAGGAGCCAGACTGTGAGGGAAGAAAGTGGTATTATATTTGGCAGATGTTCTCAGTCCTCACAGCAAAGACATGACACTTACAGTAAGTAGAATTTCCCACAAATTAATGAAATGTTCTGCAAACTTTCCTGTCTGTCCTTTTAAGTCCTTGAGGTTTTTACACTCTGGAAATGATAACAAGCACTGGAAAGTTGGAGGCCAGTTAATGTTGTCACAGGAGAATAATATACAATGAATTCTGTCTAAATGAGCACCTGATATGAAAGACGTACAATGATAAGGCTCAGAAATCCATATTCACTCTCCACTGCGCTGCTCTCCAGTGGTAATATTTATATGCAGATAGCCATGTAAATGAATATCTTATGAATAACTCAAAGTCAGACAGAAAAACAAATCCTTCTGTAAATAGATAAAACAAATTACAAGATGTCTTTTAGGATGATCTTCTTTGAATTCATTGTACTTGAGGGGCAGAGGGGGAGCTCGGCATTTTGCAAATACTCTCAAAATGAATGGAGAGAGATACCTTCCCCTTTCCCATCCTCACACTGAATTTTTTGTTTCATATGGCACAGAAGGGGATTAGGTACAACTTGAAAGTCAGGAGTGTGATATTTAACCCGCTATGTCATCCCCATACACGATCCTAATGAGGATGGAACCAGCCCTGCTGGTCCTCACTGTGGCTATGGAAATCACAGGCACTATGGCAGCTGGCAGATTTTCCCTTGGTTTATAGAGAAATGGAAGAAAAATCACTTGGTCCTATGGACCAGACTGTGCATTTAACAAAGACCTTTCCTGTGGTCTGTGAAGGACATAGGGCTGAATTCCCTGGCATCTAAAGCCTGATCAAGGGAATACAAAGGTTAAATTGGGTTATTGCTTTTATACAGGATTATATTGTCAGCTTTCATGCTTTTCTTTAGCTTGTGACAGCAGTTGCATGGACAATTTAAATAGAAAGGAGTTAAAAACAATTTTTTAGGTTGCAAGGTCAGGCACCATGTTTAAGTTTCTATAGGCATATTAAGCCTGCTCTTCCCTGAATGAAGAGAGGTCCTGGAGGGGGAAAGGGAGTTACTGAATTATTCAGGTAAAAGCTGCAAGATGGAAAATGAAGGTTTTATCACAAATTTACTTGTCTTTTTCTCACCATTTTCATACCCAGCAAATGTACTGAATCAGCAGGTAAAAATCCCCCTGCTATGCCCTCGCCACAAGTCAGTCTTCAGATGAAAATGTCCTTGTCATGAAAACATCACTGTGCTTGGCCTCCCCTTAATGAGTGGTCAGAGAGCAGAGCTCACACGTGGCGGCTGAGAAAGTGAAGCTAATGCTGTGGCAATACCTGTTGTACAGAGCAATTAATTGTTTGAGCCACTTCTCTCACCTGGATTCTCTTAGGCTCAGTAAAATCCAAGCAAGTCATCCAAAATGTGCCCTCCCTGTGGGCTTCAGATCTAGGGACCACATTTACCTTTTGATCTCCACCAAAGAAACATTTATCTAAATTTAAAATTAATTAATATCATGCAGCTAAATCTGAACCCTGTGGATTACATTAAAGTTTATCCAGTAAGAGCAGGAAGCCTGATCCTCTGAATATAAATGACTGCATCATCTGCATGAGATTTAATTGAGAAAACTGCATCGAAAAGGCAAATTAAATACCAAGAACACAACAGATTTTCCACAGAGAGACACCGTGGGAAGTGAAAAACCATCTGTACAGAGAAGAACAGAATGACATTTTTGCATCATGTCAGCCAGATAATATTTTCTCTTTCATCAACTATCTATGTTAAACATTTTGGTAAGACAGATAAATTAATGTACTTTTTAACTATCACCTGACATTAGTTAAGATGATGAAAAGATCATTGCAAACTCAAAATGGCACATGAATTTTAAATGGTTTCAAATTTACATTATTTCTCTAATCTTGTTTGTTCTAAGACACAGAATTTTAGAATTTAGAATTCCTATCAAACTTTTAGTCTGAGAAAACAATTCTGGAGCCATAGACTTGCACAACTCTTAAGTTTTCACACCACTAGTTTTCTAAAAAATGTACCAACAGTATCATTAGGCCAATGAAATTAACCCTACTGTTAATAAATATACTTAAAAATTATGTTTCCCAGCATATGTTCCAAAACCTCAGAAATGCTGCCATCTGTTTCTGCCTGGATTCTGGAATAGCCACAGTCAAGTGATACCATCAAAGCCCCGTAGCTTCCGTATGCCTTTAAATCAACAGACAGGTTTGCACCGGGATTTCTGATACCATATGGACTCGTGTCACTTTCTCATTACTTCAAACAAAACCAACATTTTGGGCTGTGTGTTCTGGTTCCAGATTCACAGGTACTTCAACAGAAAAACTCAGCACTCAAGTCACTGCTTCTCATTCCTAAGGGGTTTTAAGGTTTAAGAGCAACAGAGGCAGCAAAAATGTGATATCCATGAGGTCCAGGGGCTCTTGTTGCCAGAGTTTAATATTTTCTCAAAAGCAATGTGGTATTTTAGAGTTTTTTTACTCCAACTGTAGCTGCATTTTTGGAATTGACATTCCCAGGATTATCTGAGCTCTGTTTACAAGAACCTAGACAAGGTGCTGCTGGTTTTAAACAGCCATTAATTTCTATGTAACCTGGTATAATACACCCCACACAGGGAAACTGGCTGGTGAAAATAGCTCTGTTTCACCAAGCTGTCAGCATGTTCCTGGAGTCTGGAAAGACTCTGCAGAGTTAAAAATAATGAACTGAGGTATCCACACAATTATTTGTTTTCAAATTGGTGAAGTGCCATTTTCTTCTCAGTTCAGGAAATTAACCTCCCCAAAAGCCAGCTTGCTCTACACAAAATTAATAAAGTAGAGCATGCTGGCAATGACTTGCACATGTTTATTTATGTGGGTTGCCTCCAGCTAGAAAGGCTAAGATGAAAAATGGACTCAAAAGGCTGCACTCTGAGGGGATTGACTCCTGGGTTGGGCCCATTTTCATGTTGCTTAAACTCAGAATTGATGGAGTAAGAATCTCTTGTGGAGTCTATAAAAATTAAGCTCTTTTATTATCACCTCTCCTTTTTTTATCCCATGGCATACACCTAACACTTTCTTTTAGGAAATAAGGGGTAAAAATTTGCCATGCAGTTCTGAAGGAGAAAAGTAGGGGGGAAAAGCTGAAGAGGGCTGCAGGGAATCTGTTAGTACCAAGCACAAGAAATACTTTTCTCCATATCTTGTTACTGAAGCTCTACATGGTTAAACTGAAGTTGATATTCATTTTAAGTGCTGGTGAAATTTTGTCCCAGCTTATGTGCTTACAGAGAGTGCTGATCTGGGCTTTGCAGAACGCCTGCAGTGTTTGTAGCACTGTACCCTCTAGTGAAAATCCCTCAAGACAGGTCTCACCTCAAAGTTAAACTGAGGTACGCCAAAATGAACTCTCTTTATCAGCCTGATGGGAAGATTGACTGTGATAGAATAATTTCCCTGGGATGCTTTTCCTGCTTTCTTGTGTTTATCCTCTCCTTGTTTCTCTCCTTGGGGAACACCCATTAACAGCAACCCCTGTTTGTATTTATAACAGGTGTGTTAGTTCTGTTTCTTCACTCATGGTTTTTCATTGTTGGCACCATTCAGGATACAGGATTTAGCAAAATTTTAGCATCAAACTTGGCTTTGAAATGCCATATCTGCACAGCCCTGACATGCCTGTTCTGGGTGTTTGCCTTCCATGGGGTGCTGCCCAGGCTGTGCTAGCAAAAACAGGCTGCTCAGGGCAGCTGTGAGGATCTCAGGGGCAGAAAAATGTCTTCATAGTGAAGGGATAATGCTGATGGTATCTTCCCTGTAAGAAACTGGCAATTGTACCCGAATCCTTTCTGCCCTGGGCAAGTGTGGCCTTACAGGTGAGATATCTACATCAGGATGGATGTCTTGGGCACTAGCAGCAATTTCGTTTTTGATGCTGAAGAGAGAGAAACTGGCAAAGAGTGAATTTCAGAGCTGCAGAAGGCAAAATAATATTAATTTGGGGCCACACTGGACACTTCCTGGGACCTTTGAGTCCTGTTGAAAATGGGACATTCAGCTGCTGTCCTACAAGTAACTTCTCAGCTTTTTGCTTGAATCATTTCGCTTGAATCATAGCATTTAGCACCAGGCATAAACAGGAATGTCAGCCCATGCATAAAGTGTATTTCAGGGTGGAGACAGACAGATAACATTTCATACACCCTCAGAATGCCACCCTCTTCTACTTGTCCCTCCCTTGATTACCCTGAGGACTGGAGTCTTTTAGACAAAATAATTCCAGCTGACTGCTCTCTCGAAATGAATCCAGTTCATCCCAAATTACCACTCTGTCAGAATTCCCAACTGTAATAAAATTGCAGGGGTTTCATTACCTTGGAGAGAGGTAGTACTGTGTGTACCAGGTCTGACCAATTTTGGCTTTGAAATGTGTCTTTTTGAAAACCTAATAAATGCTGCCGTGATCCTGTCAGAAATAGTGTCTGTGCAGAAATAGGTGCTGCTTTTCCTGTAGCTACATAGACTCTGGAGTCATTCAGAGGCAAAATTCTCGTGGAACTGAGTACACATCCATGTCTTCAGCTCGGGTTGCTGGGGCTGCTTCAAGCTTGGGATGTGTGGAAAGAACTCAGACACATGTGCTTCTCCCCTCTCCTTGGCTGGGGTGTGTTGTCTCTGTGGGCAGGGGGTTTATTCTTCTACTCTCAGAAAACTGGGAGTGCCAGAGGTGTCAGGCCTGGCTGCAGGGTTTAGCAGGGGTGTGAAGCCAGGAGTTGAGAGGATGAGGAGTAAAACAGGAATGAGCCTGTAAGAGCTGTGTTTCCCCTCTGGCTGCTGTGGCTGCAACCAACCCTCTGACCAGCTCTGTTCTCTCATCTGAGCAAACCTCACAAGCTTTTTGTTCTGTTACATCAAACTGGAGTTGCACAAACATGACTTCTAATAACTCTCTTCTCTGGCTGAAAGGTTTTATTTTTGTGCCCAAGGTGCCTAGAGCAGCCTTGATAAATGTTAGTATTTGTTGTGCAACATAATGCAGTGAACAACACCACCTTCTTCTGCTCTCATACAATCTAAATAAGAAAGAGCCTCTTCTACCCCTTTTCTGAAGCAGGGAATGAGCATAGAGAAAGTGGGATTAGCCTGAGGCTAAGGAAAAGCCAAGAGCCCAGTACAGGTAAGTCTGAGACCAAGGCCTTGGCAGGGAATGTCATCGCTAACTAAGGAGGAAAATGTCATAAACACCCAATCATTGAATGCTGTTTTTTCCTGGAGCTGCCTGAAACTAGGATATGCAAAGAACACATGCATACATCAGGATATTCTTCTGTTTAGTTTTACTCCAGAAATTTGGACTAGCTTTTGGCAGGGGCTTTGATTTCCTCTTGAACTGAATTCATGTGGTTGCCAGGAAAGAGTTCAGTTTCATTTTCCCTGAAGTCAAGAGAACTACTGACTTCAAAAACAGAAGCAGGCCCGAAATTAACAGAAGCTATGGAGCTCATCCCTGACCAAAACTACCATTGTTAATGCACTTCCATTGAGGGCTTGGACCACCATTAGTGCTTGGTTTTCAGGGTTCAGTCCAGTTAGGAGGATAACTTAACACCAAGTATTAGATAGCAAGTGAAATGAAAGTCTGATTTTCAAAAATCATGACTAATTTCTGACATAGTTTTCAACTTTACCCTTATTAGAAATACTGTCTTTCGTTGTAGTTTCCTTTATAGTGATTTAATCTACAGAGAAATTTAATGCATTCTCCTTGATATCCTTCCTGCAAGTCTTGGTCAAAATGTTCTCACAAGCAACCTTAGACACTAGTATTTAAAAATCCTCCAAGTCTTTAATACTGCCAAGGTGTTAAAAATATGTTTCTTGGTGTCACACAGATACATCCCTGAGTTGTGAACTTTATGGGGTACATTTTATTTACTGATTCCAAATGGAAGGGATTCCTGTTCTGTAGGGCCAGATTTCAAGCACTGTGAAACCTGGAGGCAGTGAGACTTCAAGGAGTTAGAGAGTCTTTTGTTTTTTTAAGAGTGAATGGAAAATTAGACTGAAATCAACCCTGAAGGACAGTAGGGAAAACCGTACATTTTTTTGTGTGTCAGATCCTGCTCAGTTAAGCAGCACAGTTCAGTCTTGTGATAGATGCAAAAAACCCCTAAAGTATGCAGAACTGTGGGAAAGGTGCTGGTTCTCACTTCCCTGCCTTAATGTGCATCCTTCAGAGGCACCCTGACCTTCAACAGTTCTTCAGATAATTGAATCATGAATATTTTGTTCTTGTGATATGCCTGAGCCTAACAAATGAGCTTCTTCAAAAACCTGTATTGTTAATGGATTAAATAAAGAAATTCAGCATAATATCCATAATTCTCTTAGTGGTATCAAGTGCAGAATTACTGGCTAACCTACCCCTTAATTTGCAAGCTCTTTTATTAGTACCAATTGCATTTTTTCCCCTGTAAAACTAGGCAACTATTGGATGAAAAGCAGATGTACTTGTGTTCTAATTGGGCAAAACATTGACTGTATAGTTCACTGTACATGTTTCCCTATTTTTGTAAATAACGAATCAGCACCAGATAACTGAGTTCCAAAGTTGGGTTTTTTCTACATTGGGATCTTCTCTTTTCCTAGTTTCCCCTATCTGATTTTCCCCTTCTAATCTTCAGGCTGAGCTATGGGTAAACTTTTTCATTATGTTGGGCATGATTCTCCTCCTTTCTGTTCCCAGGAGTTTGGGATGAGATTCATTTATCCATATATCTGCACATAAAAATGAGATGTCTGCATGTTAGGGAGCCAGACTAGACCAGGATCTTTTTTTATAGTCAGTGGAGAGAAATAGATATGTAAAATTTTGCACAGTCCCACTGCGTCCAGGAATATGCTTTGGACTGTAATGTAGACATTCAGGAAGATTTAATTGCCAATCCTGGAATTTGGCCAGGGTGAGGAATTGATGGCCGTGCTTACACTGAATGTGCTGTGGAGCAGTAAAGATAACATGTGATAATGGCTTTTCCTCTCCACTCATCTGGAGCCTGGCTTCCCCCAGCAGATGTTGCAGGGCACACTTCATTTCAGAAGCAAGTGTTGCCTCCTGTAAAACCAGTATCCAACACCCCTCAGAGGCAGAGGTTAAACTGGAACATGTTCTCCACTAGTGTGGGCCAACTAAGGGGTACATTAAATTACTTCTGTCTTTTAGCAAATGCACCAGAATCAGGTTATCCACTCTGTTTATACTTCACTGTTGTGTATTCTGCTGGAGCAGCTCTTATCAACACTGCACAGCCCTGTTATGTGTGGCACAGACAGTAAATTTGCCTAAATTTAAAAATAATTGAGTACTTGAAGATGAAACCAATGCTTGATCATTTCTACCACAATCACCAGAATTATTTCCAAGATATTAAATTGTCACTTCCTGGATGTTTCTTCTGACAGCCTAAAAGCTGTGTACTGCTGCTTTGGAGAAAACAGATTCTGAATTTAAATTTTAAGATCATTTTAGCAAAAGCCATTGTGCCAAACCATGCCATGATTCAATATGGTTCCACAGGAAGGACCTTTAAAGGGAGGCTTTAAAGTGTAGAGTTTAACAGGTTTGCAGGTCATTATTCTGATAACACCTCCCAAAGGACGCCTCTTTAAAACAGCTTTATGCTGCTCTACATTCCTCATGGCAGCCTTGGGTATGAACTTTCCTACTTCATTTTCCCTGTCAAGAAAAATGGGTAAGACAAGGGTGCTGGAAAAGCATCCAAGAAAGACGTCTCAGTGGAGACACTGGAAACATAAATCCACATTTGGCAGCTGTTCCTGGTTTGCATGTCCAGATATGAGATGCATAATTCCTCCAAGAAAGGAGATAGCATCTGATCATTCCATGTAGATGAAGCCTTAGAAATGCTTCTGTCATTCAAATTTTCACAAAGAAGATATAATTTGTGGTTATTCGTGCTCTGCACAGGCAGATGGAAGCACATCAGGTAGATAAATACTGACATTCTGTTCTCTGAATACCTTCAAAAGAAAGGTCAAAGGTAAGACAGGGAGTAAACTGAATGTAGATTAGGCAGAACATCTGCTGAAGTCAGATAGTAGGGAAAATATTCATTGCTTTTCAAATAGAAGCTCTGCTTTAAAAATGTTGATGGGCCTCCCCTTAATTATAAATTCTTTGCTCTCTGTAGCATTAGTATCTCAATAAAATTTTAAAAATAAAAAGGTAGCGGGGGAGAAAAACCACAACCCCCAAGAAATAATTCACTCCTCTTTCCACAATGTAATACCAGAACTTGCTTGGGCTGGAAATACAAGAGGGTGGCTCAGCAAGTAGGTGGGGATGAAGGGCACTCTGGGCAATGTCACACCGTCCTCACTGTCCCATTTAGTGAAATGAGGATCTGGGTACAAGTGGCTGGTGGCAGCTGCCATGGTGTGATACTCCCAGCAGGGCACTGCCCTTCTGCACTTCACACCAAAAAAAAAAATCAGCGACATGAATCTCAGTGAGCTCCAGAGGAGAAGTGAAGACAGGCTGTTTTACACACCTTTATGTGACAAAAAAAATCCCACTAACCAAACTGAGCATGTGCATGAAATACAGTATATCTCTGCTTCCTCTTGAACTCTTCATTGATACCCTGCTTCTCAGGATTGATTAAATATGGTCAAAATACTATTTTCACTTCCATTTCTGTGATGTTCCATTTTTCACCAGTCTCAGCTTTTGCTTTATCACATTGCCCATTCTGTTCTTTATTAATTCTGTGCTATTATGGGACCAATTGTTTGTAGTGGGTGAGTAAATGTATATTGACACAATATAAAGATAATAGGAAGAGGCAATCCTTTTTCTCCTGACCTTTTGACCAGGAAAATCCCATTTGATATCAGTAAGGAAATGACTGTTAATATTATAATGACTTATGTTAATAAGGCACCCGTCAACCCACGGCAACCCATCATTCCATGTACAACTCCAGCTGTCTGAAGGAGTTAAACAGCAGTGAGTAAAACATAAAAACAGGCAAGTGACTTGTTCTGTGATGCTGATGTGGAGCATTTTTCTCCCTGTTCCTATTGCTAAGCACCTTATGACTGTTGGATATTGAGAATTAAAGAGAAAGGATTTCCCATGCACACAAGTGCTTGTGCACATTCACACACACACAAACCTGTCCTTTTTGGTTTGATACTGAGCTATGACTGTTGCTTTCACTGGTCTGTTTATTTGAACCTTTGTGAAATTATTAATGGAGAAGTACATCCCATTTTCTTTATATTCCTAACCTTGTAGCTAAGATTCCTCCACACATTTAGTATTGCAACACTACAGTGGGGGGCTGAGGGAGAACAAATTTGGATTTTGCTGTATCTAAAATTGACCATTTCCACCTGGGATTCCAATAGCCAGGTTTTAAGACAAACATGTCTTTAAAAAATCTGTTTCTAAACTAAGAAGGGACCCAACATCGTATTTTTTTTCTTCTCTTTCTCTCCAAATATCTAATTCAAAACCCATGAGACATCTCTATTTGCTGTGTCATGTATACAAATATTTAGCAGTAACCATATGTTTCTGTGTTTTTTTGAAGCCTAAAATAATTTCTTAAACCATCCTTCCTTTTCAACTCCTGTGTTCAAGTGTGTCTTGGGTGACTTCATGATGTTGTATCCCATATCGCTGTTCTATGCCCAGAAATTAATTTTGTGCCTTTCTATGCCTTTAAACTGAGCCTGAGAGGAGAGAGAGAGGGAACTGAGCAAAGCTTTCAAAGCAGTTTTGCAGTTTGTTTTCATGTTTCAAGGACACGGAGATAGAGACGGCTCTCTGTGTTCAGCTGCGGCAGGAGAGCGAGAGCAGGAGGAAGCACCCTGCTTGCTTTCTTTCCAGCCAGCTTTCGCCCAGTTTTTCAGCTCCTTTTCCTCTGGAGAGTTGAACTTTGCTTTCCTGGGACTCCGATTTTTCCCTTCTTCTCTGCTGGACAGTTTCAACATCAGAATACATTGGGAGGACTTTTCACTGAGGCCTTGGCCCTGGAGGTGGGCCCACCACCCCATCCCAGCTCCAAGGAGGGTGAGAGAGAGAGACTATGGAAGGACTCTGAAATTTTCCCAGGTTTCTCTCAGCAGAGAGAGAGGTTTTATTATTTAGCATTATTATCCTTTTCCTGTGTGTTTGTTAAATAAATAGTTTTTATCTCTTTCACTTTCCTTCGAGGAAAATTTATTTTTTCCCAAACCTGGTGGGGGAGGAGGGATGGTTGTAACCTGTCTTCTCTCAGGGGATATATTTCCAAATTTTCCCAAACCAGCACAGAGTGCCTTTTTGGCAGCCTAAATTGCTCAGTGTTTAAGTAAAATTTGTTTCATGAGAGAGTCTTTATATCTGTGCACATTCACTTTTTTCCGGAGTTCATTACAAAGTGTGATGGCCTTTGGGGTCCAGGAGTGATCTGCTGCAGCCAAGCTGGGACAACTATACCTGTCTCAATAGCTTCAACTCAGGTGAGGGAAAGGATGAGGATTTGAAATCCGGGGAAGTTAGAGAGGAATGCAAGATTCTGGAGGAAGAAATGGCAGAAGAGCCCACTCAACAACAGAGTCATTTGCTAGTTGTGATAAAAGTTTCAGGTAAAGAACCCCTCGGGGTGAAGGCCAGACAATAACCCATAGTGTAAGGAGTGGGGTCAGGACCTCACCTTTTACCAATCAGCTGCAAAGAGCAAAGCTTTCTTGCCTTGAATAACAATCATCCAATTCCAGCCCGGAGCTTCGGAGCTGAGCCTGCTTTATGTAAACACTCGGGGCTGGACCTGGGAGGGGGAACAGCCCTGTTTGGATTCGATTTTACAGTTGTGTTCTGGCTGCTGAAAGAGATTGAATGAAGTGGATCCAGGCAAATAAAAGCAAGAAAGGGGGGTTTAAGAAACTGTGAATACAAGATGAGTGGAAAACTTTCAAAAAAATGTAACATCATTCTCCTAAACATAGTACATCTTTTATGTTGAAGTGCTGTAGCAATCATCCAGCTCTGGATTTGGCCCAGGATCCATAACTTAGATTTGGAACAATTTGAGTGCCTTTGCCTTTTTACACCACTCTTTGGTTGAATAGAGAGTCATCTGCTGAGATCAATATGACACATCAGCAGCTTGAAATGAGGTGCAAGTTTGCATGTGGAGAGAAGATTCTTATCTGAAGACACTCTTAGGTACAACCTTGTCAGCACTATCAGCTCATGGGAGCATCCAAATTCTGAACTTAGGGAGTGTTGGGAGCACCTTGCAGTGATTTCACTCAGGCAATCACATTAGGATGCATAATGAAAACCATAATGACATAAATATTTAATTCTTATAACTAGGTTCTAAACACTGTAGAAATGTTGTCATAATTAATTTTCAGCCAGTAACTTTTTTCTTCCCCTTTCTAATTAGTAGAGTACAGATGACATGCTACTGCATAATTGATAAAAACTATGTTTTTAATTGCATCTATATGATCATTCTTACAGAGTTACATCAAATGAATCAAGTGTCATTGCCTTTACACAGCTCAAGGGCTAGAGAGGGTACAGCAGTAATTTTATGCTGGTGATAGAGTCATATTAATGCTCATTGCTCTTCATCTGAAGACATCAAAGATCCTTGAAAAGCTGCATGGAATATTCTGCTTTCATATGCAGGGAACTGGAGGCTCAGAAAGATTAGAACTCCCATTTTTTAATCAGGAGATCATTCAATCATCAGATCAAAATAAGTGAGTGGTGTTAAAATCTGAAAGTTTTACATGTGTAGGGCTCAAGCATAGAGCTCTGAACCTGCCTTAGCCCAGATGAATGAAACCATGCCTTATTCAGTGGCCATGTAGGATGTCCAGACAGATGATGTAACAGATATGATGGTTTCAAGGACATCAGGAGTAGCTTTGCTCTCTGGGAGAGCAACTTGACCAGCCAGGCCTTCCCACTGTCCCAAGCTGGGAGTGATAAACACCTCAACCTGACTTGGAAAAGCAATATTGACCACAGCAGGGAGATATTGATCCAGATTTACTACAGAAAAAAATTACTTGGAGAATCAGAAAACATCAAAACTGGTCTTTCCATGTGAAGGATTTTAGATCCCACACCAGCTTTTTCTGGATGTGACTTGGAACATAAAAATAACAATTTCTTAATTCATCTACCAAGCTGAAAAATCAATTATTGCACTCCTCAGGTCTAGTGAAATGTTTGTTCCTTAATGTAATGACAATTGTCTTCCAAGCAAATTAAGTCCAACACTAGAGAAAATAAAATATTCATTAGCAAAGTTATTGGAAAAATAGATCAAATTATATTGAGGCAGTTTATTTTCCATGTTCCTACAAGGTGCTTGTAATACCATGTTGCCTGATTTTGAGTAACATCAGGGCAGTCTTCTGCCTGCTCTTATAGGATAGAATGTTTCTCTGGAATTCCTGGAAAATCCCATAATCCCACGGTGAAGGTAAAAGCACAGACAGTGGAGTTTATCCTGACTGACCTTTGCTTCTGTTGAGTACAGGAATTAAAGTGGAACAGGACGTAGCAGCTGCATGTTGGGGAAGAAGGGCTTTAGTGTCTCAACAGATGTGAAGAGAGGACTAAAAGTTGCATTTTAGTCCTACAGGGTGTCCTGTCCAAAGGGAACCCCAAACTTCTGCCCTTTGAAGAAGTTACAGAGCTGCATATGATTCGGAAGGATGGAGGAAGTGCTTCATACAGGAGGAAATGTAATCAAATTTCTTGTCCTTCCCCTCTGCACAAACTTGTGGCTCATTTGGCTTCTTTTTTCTGCAACTGAAGGAGAAAAAAAAGAGCAGTCCAGAGTAGAACAACAAGCAGTATCTCCCACAATGCCTGTACCAGCAGCTGGCACAAAGAGCCTCAGACACTTAAACCGCTCACACCTCACCCCCCAGAGCTGGCAGTGGAAAATCAGGGCCCTGAGGACACCTTAGGTCCTCTATTCCTTTTGGAACTCTGGGATGAGAACATGGATGTACCTAACTCCTGGGATATTTTCTCCTATTTTTCCAAAGATATGATTGTGTTTAGTCTACATGGAAATCAAACCATTCCATCATCTGGCAATCAGTCACAGAATGTGGGGTACAACCTCTTCTACTCAGAAACAAACTTCCCATTCAGAGCATGGCTGCCCTGCCACTGAGACAATTCTCACTCATCCAAATAATCCTTTAGATTAATGTTAAAGCAGCAGCACAAAGCTGACTCTTGGAAGCAAAACTGGGCTCATTTGACAGAATTTAAAAAATAGTTATAATTATTCTCTGTGATCTCTCTGAAGGGCTGAGAGAGAGAGAGAGGGATAGAGGGGAAAAATGCAATTACCTTATTTGTTTCTTAGTTCATACATTATGACTTTTCCTTCTTTCCTTACATCTGGGAATCTGTAATGCAGCTGACAGTGATTTAGGGTGTTTTAAGTGTTTTGGAACTAATCTCTGCTTTCCTGGGAGTTTTCCTGAGAATATACACTGCCCTTGTGCTCACTGACCTAGCTAGCTAATGATAAAGAAAAAAATACTATTTGGAGTAATAACAGGCAGCATCCGAATTACTGTTAATTGCTGCAGACAGGCTTAGCTCATGTGATGAATGTAAACATTGCCTTTGAATATGAACTTGCATTTATCACAAAGCAGAGAGTAATACAGACCTGACCTGAGAATAAATATTTTTAGATTAATTAGTGACCTACTTGCAGATACACAGAACAGTCAGCCAGGTTTTATTTTTCTGTAAGAAGTATTTTAAGTGTCTACCAGTTCAGCAGCAGATTTCAGTGCATTCTGCAGGATATTGCAGCACCAATTCAGGCTTCAGACAAAACAGGTGGAGGAAATTCCTTCTAGAGATAAGACAGCCCTTGATGTTCATGAAGTAGGCAGAATAATTTTGTGTTTTTGCAAGCTGGGGCACATCAACAACCCCTCTGTGTGCAGTATTGTTTTAACAAGAATCCTGTCACCTCTGGCAATAATCATCTCTTCCTGGCTCCTTTTAAATGTGCTGAGGAGACATTGAAAGGGCTGCAGCTCAACACTCCAGTTCAAGGAATCATCCATGTTAAGAAATCTTCTTGAATGCATGCTAAAGTTTAAATACGTATTTAAATGCTTTTCAGGGTGGTTTATAGCACACAGTAACTGTTTTCCTGCCTCAGGGTTTTAATTAGGAAATGATAACAAGCATCTGTGCTTGCTGGCTGGTGAAGGGGACTGAAGAGAGAGCAGGAAAGCATCCCACAATATCCAGAGATACAATTTGGCTCTTGGTTTTCAAGGGCTGGAGAGTTCGCCTTCCAAAGCTAAGTGTGTCCCTCTAACGTCTTCTTTCTCTTATTCTGAAAAAAACATACTGAAATTTTGTAGGATAGATATGCTCAAAACTCTGACTTTAAGACTAGTTTCAACCAGTATCTATAGAAAGGAAAGTGCTGCTAAGGGCCAGTAATTTTAATTGTAAGGCATGGCAAAGCCTGATTTGTGGGTCATTAGATGGTTTAGATAAAACTACTCAGTTCACACAAGATGGAGACAGGTCTGGTACATAGGAAAGCAAACCTGTTGTTTCCTAGTTTGTTAGTAAGAAAATCCTTAAATATTGTAGGGCGAGGGAAGTTCCAGCACTACAGTCTTGGAGTTGTACCTGTGCTCAATCTCTGCACTCCCAGCTGGGCTCAGTTTGATCTGTAAATATTCCAGTTCACTGCAGGGTCATGCTAAGGAAGGTACTGTGAAGACTGTTGAAACTGTAAATATGGGAGAGAGATCAGCCCCCCACATCTCTGCCACAAGCCCCAGAAGATCCCTGGCAAAGGACAGTCTTGTTCCCTGATGAATTAGTGCACATGTGTGTTGCTGTAACTTTTGTTCTCACATTTGAACCCAGGGAGCAGGGATGTCTCCAGCATGTGATTCCCTTTCTGTCTCCTCATCCCTGAGATTGCACCCATACACTGTAAAATGTTTTGTGCATCTCTGCTTGAACTTGTGTGGCATCTTTCTTCATGTAACTGAGAGACACAGATACTGCTGAGATTGGTTGAACAGCTATGATTTAAAAAAAATGGCAAAATTCTAATAGATCTTTACGCAGTTCTTAGTCAGTTAACAAGAGTAAGCTCTGCTGGCAGAGAGGTAAAAAGAGGGGCAATGCATGCCTGATATCAAAGGGGCTTTATCCTCTCCAGAATTTCAAATGAAGCCATTTCACTACTTACACAGTGCACAGGGAATTTTATCTCTCCCTAAAAAATAAAAATCAAAGGGAATTTTGAGATTTCTCCAAAAGAAATGGTATATTATCTTCTCATTGACAAGAAAAGTTAGTTTGGGCCCCCATCCATCAATGCAGTACAATGAAGAGTAACTCTTCTTTCTTCTCCCTAGTTAATAAAGGAGAAAAATTCTCTAAGAGCAGGATTATAAAAGTCAACAAAGTCCAAATGTTGATTATTTTCCTCCTCAGTGTCAAATTGCTTCTTGACACTGCTGAGGATTAAAACAATGTTAGTTGTACTCATGGAGTTCTCACCATCAGTACCTGCAGCTTCAGGAGCAAGGCAAGGAGAGAAGGTGGAGGAAATTCCCATCTCCTCATCTTTCCCTTTGGTTCTTAAGCTTAGATGTGCATTTCTGGAAACAAAGCTGAAAACTGTCCAAGCATGAACTCCATGTTCTTCCATTATTAGCATGATTTAATGTACATTACATGGTGACACTTACAGAGCTTAGCCAGGTTATCATCCATCGTTTGAGGCATTAAAAGACAACCCAGCTGGCCACAGTGGCCATGACAGGGATCTGGGGACAACAGCAGCCAGGGGAGGCTCACAGAACACAAAGCCTGGAAAACGGATTTCATTTATTGCACTGCTCATGGAAAAGCTTTTTTATTTAGGGTTTTGGTAGCCACTTTTTAAGATTCTGTTCTCTGGTCTTTTCACTTAGGCAACTGCTTACAATTTTCAACTGACCAGAATATATATGCCCTTACAGTTTTCTTTCTCCTCCTGTCTAATATGAAGCATTTGGCCTTTTGTTCTGGACTGTTTCTTGCCCTCATTGCTTTCTTCCATTAATCTATTTCAGTACTGTTTTTCCCTCTCTTAAGTGCAACATTTTCACTGTCTTGAGCAATGGACTGAACCTTTGCTTTTAACAAATTGGATTTTATAACATTGTGACTTTTTGATAGGTTTTAGGCAACTCTTAGATAAAGAGAATTTGGGGGAGTTTCAGCTATCCTAGGTTAGGTGAGGCAAGGGAGGAAGAAAATATTTGAACAAGCTGTTGCAGAAACAACTGCAACCTGATTGTTTGGAGGCAAAATTGATCCTAAAGGGTTGTTACTGTACTGACTCTGTGGGAAATATAACAGCAGATCTGAGTTTTAATTTAGTTGGTTCTCCTGTCCCCTCAAGTAAATTTTCAGCTTCTTTTTCAGCTATATTTTTATTACTTATTTGTCTAACCTCATTAGTATCAGTGCCCTTTCATCTCCTAAAAGCTTTTTAAGGTTGGTTGGTTTCGGCAGGTTGGTAACAGTCTCCTGAGGATAAACTTGAGCAAAGAGGTGCATATTTGTGTATTATTGGGTCTGTCCCCGTTCCTTCTCTGTTATAGGAGGGTTTTTCTGAGCACAACACAGGCTGGTTGTGTGCACTGAGACCAAAGCTTGGGGAGATCACGTGAGCTGCAAATGCCCAAAGCACAATGTCGCAAACGAGCTTTAAACTTCGTCCCCTGCTCCTTCCTTATCGCTGTTCCCAAAGGCAGGAACAGAAGAAATCGGAACCAAGATTAGCAAGGGCACACTTAGTGGCCACACTAGCTGATGGAATGAATGAAAGTTGCCTTCAAGGTGATCAGAAGAGCAACTGCTCAAAGCCTCACTAAGATAATTTAGTTCATGGACCAAGTTATCCACGGGGCAGGTAGGAGGCAGCTGCAGATCCAGGAATTTAAGGCTGGTCTGTTTCATAGTTGTTCCTGCAACACTTGGATTATCAACCAAAGCTTTCACCTCTCCCTTGCACTTGTCAGTGCTGACTGTAGGTTGAATACATTTAAATCTCTTTGTGATTTATTTGTGTTTTAAGACTTTTGATCTCTCCTGAAATGCTTGGTGGGACCCAAATCTGTCAGTGCTGGCTGCAGGAGATCTGCCAGATTTTACTCTCTTTTCCTGAGCAGTTGTTTTATATCCTTTCAGCCTGCACCCTTCTTTTAAAATTTGTTGGCCAGGAAAGTTCAGGCTCAGAAAAAGAATAATTTCCACTTTCACATATTTAAGGGCTGGTTTATAGATGAGGGACAAGGAACTTGCAATTTGACCAAGGTATCATATAGATACCACCCCAAAAAAGATTTCAAATGAACAAACATAGGTGTGTTCTGTAATTGGCATTCTGTATTCTTTATTCAATAAAGTGTAAAGGGGTTGTCTTACATAGAAAAACTACCCTAGCACAGAATAACAGAATTAATAGCAAATAGCTAGTATTTATTTATTAGAGTCTTCCTTCCTCCCTAGGATTTGAATTTCTATATTTGAGTCATTCCTTCTATCCTTCCTAAGGAGCTGCTTGACTGACAGCAGGGAAAGGTGTATTTTAAATAGTTCAAGCAGTTGTCATTGCATGTATCTGCAGTGCACTAACAAGGAATATCAAGAGCTGTTCTAGGCAGGATGGGGGGCTTCCCTGTTCCAGGAGCTCTTCCAAGGCTGGTAACAAAAGAGGATAATGAAGGCTGAAGTCTGCTGGCTGCTGCCACAGCCCAGCCCTGTGTGTGTCACATACTGCCCTACCTGACAGGTAGAACATTCACAGCTCAAAACTGTATCATAAGGGGCAGGAAACGAGATCATCTGGGGGGAGAAAGGAGCTCTGGAAACAAACAGGCAAAGACTTAAAGGTTTAGAAGGCCCTTGAGTAAATGAACTGCCTTTTCTGAAGTGTGATAGTGATCAAAAGAAGACAACCTGAGCAGCAGAGCTGTCGTCCCCCACCAAATGGACTGTCACATCATTTAACTGGCTGCTTGCTGGCAGCAGGCACTCTGTCAGAGCCTGCAGCCCAGAGACACAGGGAAGGGAGAGGAATAGCAGGCATCTGACAACTGAAATGATGCTCGCTGTGTTGCCGTTGTCCCTGAATTTTGAAAGGCCAACATCAAAATATTATGACTCCCCAAATGTCATAATTTCAGTATCTCAACTCACTCGTCTTCCCTCTGTGCCTCAGAACTTATGTTTAATCTCTTTAACATTCTACAATTACGTCTTCAGTGTGGATCAATTATCTCAGAGTATGGAAACAAGTTACCATCATTATCTTCAATTGTTCTTTACATTTTCTTTGTCCTTTTTTGTTTTCTGGCTTTCTTTACAAGTGTCAGAAATGTAGCTCACATTTGTGCTTCTTTGTCATGAATATATATTTGGCAGTAAATCATCTGCCAAGCAAGGATTTGTTCTTCCCTTTGCTGTTATTTCCCAGTTCTCCTTGTTGGGCAACTCATTACTTTCTGCATATTAAAATAGGTTTATTAGAGGTACAGCTCTCTAAGAAAGACTAAA
Organism: Aphelocoma coerulescens; assembly: GCF_041296385.1. NCBI lineage: Eukaryota > Metazoa > Chordata > Aves > Passeriformes > Corvidae > Aphelocoma > Aphelocoma coerulescens. The sequence continues at coordinate 5,400,443 of NC_091031.1, read as the reverse complement.
GATTGGTAGCAGACAGACTCTTTTTAGTTTTTCAGGTTCCTCACTAAAATACTTGCTTCAAATTAACATAGGCTACATCCCTAAGAATAATACTGGTATCTGCAGGAGTGGAGTTTATTGTGACAGTAATTCACTGGTCAAAGCTGGCTTCATCTGCACTGATGGGGCAGCTAATGGCTCCTATTACATGAGTGATGGGTGAATTATAGAGTGACTTGTAACCATTCCACCACAACCATAAATAAATCTAATGAAGTTAGTGCTTTGGGAAAAAAAAATGCATTAAGCTACAGCTCTGGTTGGGCTGCAATCCACTAAAGCAGAGAAACAGAAATTTTGAATTTCAGCAGCACGTTCTGATTTGATCATTGGAGAGAAACTGCTCTGACACCAAGTATGGTGCTGCTTCATTCTGCACTCCCAAAGGGAAAATCAGCTCTTAAAATTCAGTCTTTGTCATCCTTTTTGCCTAAATTATTAACTTCTGTCTCCAGGACAATCTATCTGATTAAGATACACTAGATGTGTATATTATTTGGAATTTGGTGAGGAAATTGTTTCTTGTGTGACACTGGTATATTATTGACTGGGTCTCAGCTAGAATCTGTGAATGCAGCTGAGGTAACCAAGCTGTGCAGAATTCTAAGTTAGGACATTTTTTTAAGGTGATGGCTTTGCTATAGGGATCATGTCTTATTTCTTCTGAATTGACCAGGCTTTCTTTCAAAATGCTGCACTGAAAATCAAGTTTCATACAATAGGTATTTCTACCAAGAATGGCTTACAGTGGTAACTCTCTTGTAAAACAAATCATGTCTTCCTGCCCTCCTCTCTCCATTTTATGAGGCACCTTTCCCCTTCTTACTGCCTTTTTTTCCGTTCCTCACTGTCTCTGCTGCACACCAAGGCAATAAACTACTGAGGTGCAAAAAAAAAGGCAAGTACTCAGTCCAGAATTGTATCCAAACCTGGCTGCTGCTTGAAAATAGTAATTTCCATCAACTGTATTTCAAATTAAAATGCTAAAGTGCTGGAGAAATGGGGTGTGGAAATACTTAATTTGATAGCAAATTACATTTATGGGTTGAGAAAATGATGTCTTTTAAAAATGGGCCCCAGTGTTTGATGCATACCTGTTTTAATTACCCAGGTGTGGAAAATAAAAAAATTATGCTTTGTTGGGAACATTTCAATAACTGCTGATGTCAAGAAAAGGCAAGAGGCAGCACAAGCCCAGATGGTTGGCTGTAGGCTTTTCTTAGCCATCCAAACAGATTTACTCAAAACTCCTACAAATCAAGAATCCAGCACAAAGATGAAAGCTCTGTTTTCTTGTGCAGCTCTTTATTAGCTAGTGTTGCAAGGTGGGGTTTTAAAACCGAGGCAATGCACAAGATTTGGAGAAATTATGAACTGCATTTCTGGTTTTCATGTTTCTCTGCTGGTCTGTGCTCCTGTGGGTGAGAATTTGATATGCAAGATGGCACTAAAATCAGCCCTGATCACATTGCAGCATCAGAGGCTGTAGTAAGCAGTCAGCCTTTGAGTTCCCAAAATTAACTTTTTACCAACACTGGGCTGAGCTGCAGCTTCAGAACCCATGAAGTCACAGCAGAAGCAGGGCCACTCCATAGGGGGGCTACACAGGAGAGAAAGTGTGGGGTTTTCTCTTTTGCAAAGCTTATAACTTCTGATCTAGAATGTTCTTTAGTGAATTACTTGTTGTGATAGATGTCTGTGATGTCCTGCTGTGCAGTGTCTGTGGCTGTGTCCCAAGGGAGCAGCAGGAATGATGTGCCCACTGCACTTACCTCACACAGGTAGCCAATTGTCTTCTGTGCCAGGGAACACTTTTAATTTCATGATTATAAAGGAAGCTTGGAAACTTGGTATTTGGCAGTCTCAGAACTCTAGTGTTTGGCTCCCACCACAGTGGTGATTCTCCAGGAGGCTCAAGATCAGCTTCTGGATGAGCAGGAGGATGGAACTCACCCTGTACCACCAGACCCCGCACCTGAGACAGGAGAGGATATCAAATGCTGCCTTCCATTGTGTCTCTTTCTGTACAGGAACTCTTCTCCAAGATTAGTGAGTGCTCTGCTGTGGGGTGGAGTTTGGCCTCCCACCAATATCTTTAGTATTGCCATGTCTTTATAAATCACCATCCCCTTGCTGCAGGAAGTACCTTGCACTTAGACTAATTTTGTAAACACAGTCTGTATGACAGCTAGTGGAGATGAAGCTCTAATGCCTCTCCAGCATTCTGAAGAGTATTTTTCCCTCAGCCTGCACCTGAACTGACAAACACTTCAGGGTTGTTCTGAGATCAGTAAATGGTATCTGCAGTAGCCCCTTACAGGAACAGCAATGCCAAGGGGACCTTACCAAATCTCCCTGATGAACAGTGCACCAACATGAAATTGCTGGACTTGGATTTTAGGGAACATGAACTGCTTCATGGCTCCAGAATCAGAGCTGACTGGTGGTATCTTTAAATACCTTTGGCATTTATTACTTTCTGCAATGGAAAGGGTAGTTACCAGCATTAAAATGACTGTCATATATTAGGGTCACAGAGAACAATCACATTAGAGAAGTAAGAGAGAGAGAAGCCAGAAAAGCCCAAGCTTAATCTGAAAAATCTCTCTGTAATGAGCTCCTGTTACTTCAGGGATGAATCCATGTAGAAGCACTGATGTTAGTGCAAGTTTTCACTAATAAGCAAAATATTATTATTAATAATTGTGTGCATTACTGTACTTGAGCTGCCTTTGTTTTCTAGTGCTCAGTAATACGGACTGCCAGGCTTTCCAAGGAGCCTGAGGGTTAAGTATTTGTCTTGGGGAAGCTTCCTGAGAGTAGTTGTCTAATAAACACTCTGAGCTGGAGGGTAAAACAAGTGATATATGTTGCAGTACAGCAGCATAATGAATTAGTTAAAAGCAAACAACCCCCAAAACAGTAGATTGCCAGGGCAGGCCTGTGTCTGCCAACCAATATTTCTGTGCCAGCTTTCCAAAGGAAATGCAGCCAAAAATAGGAGTGCAATAATTCATCATGAGGGAAGAAAGCTATTACAGAGTGGATGAAACAGCAGCAGTCTCTCGGCACTAACCCCAGATTATGAGGCTGATTCTCAGTCCTTTACATGGTGTAGTAACTTATAAACAAGTGCAAACTATGTCACATGCTGAATCAGAGCACTCTCTTGCTTCTCTGCATAAGTGCAGAGCTGGGACAAGCGGCCAGGAAAGGCCTGGACTCGGTGCTTGTTTGGCTCTCAGGAATGCTGGCAGCTGTAATGAGAATATCTTCCCTGTACTTACAGGTTTAGTGGGTGAAACAGCACTGGCACCATTCAAGTGACATAAGGAACACCTTTTTAAAGCATTTTACGCCACGGGAGATAAAGTTGTCTAAGGCAAAATAGGGCAGGTGTAAAGCCTGACTTCTGCAGTCTGCTTTGCTGCCTGAGCCTGGAAGCCTGGCTGGCTCCAGTGTCAGAAAATTAAGGTGAAACAGGAGAGACGCTGGTCAAACACAGCTGATTTTTAGTCACCCTACCAAAGCCAGATGTCCCCATTCACTTTGTAACAGAGAAATGCCCTGTCATGCCCAACAACTAAAATAAGATTCATCAGCAAGATGAAATTCAACTTACTACACGCCTGAGTGGCCATTAGAAGAGGAGAAGGTGATGGTTGATTGCTGCTTGCAGTGGGTGCTTAGCAAGGAAGAAATGCTGGTACTCCAAGAGTGGGCAATAATGACAAACATCTGCCTCATTTGCAGTTTCACAGACATGCAGGGCATGTCCTCTGACATCCGCACTCAGAGCCAGGCCGTTCTTTTCATCAAGCTCCTTTGCACCATCTGGATTAGTTGAGAAATAATTTTGCAAGGGAAAAAACAGTGGGGATCAGGGAGGATCATTACTCAGTTCTCTCCAGTGGATAATACCCATCTATGCTGGAAAGGTCACAAAAATTGAAGTATTAAGGGTCTGCTATGATGTGAGACACACAGCCAGGCTTCCTGGTCATCACTTGAAGTTTCACAGTCCTTGCTAGACCTACTGAAATTGAAAACTACCTACAGATATGTGGAAATAAAGATTGCCTTGGGAATTTTGACTAATAGTATACTGGAGTTAAAATGAACTTAGATTGCTTTTCTTTTTCCTTTCATTCTTACTTTTTTCTGAGCCTTACACTCTCTTAGTCATGAAGACTGCTGTTGAGCATTGCACAGATAACTGCTGCTTCAGGACTGAACTGAGGCCTCAGCACAGAGGGATTCCTTAATCGGGGGAGGCACCTGAAATAATCCCTTAAATATATGTTTCAGGACCAAAGTGTCAAAATTTCAGATGTTTCCCTTAAATATAGATTTCTTAAACCAACACACTGAACATTGTGTATTCTGCTTCTTCCACTGCTTTAAGCAGAAGTGGGTTTCAACAGCATAAAGGACTGACATTTTAATGATCCCAGCTTTGAGTAGAGGTTCTCAAAATCCAGTCCTTTCTGCAGAGAAAATATAGAGCTCCTGTTCCCCATTATGCACTTTTAAGGGTATTTTCTATGTGATGCTACAGCAGAAATAAACAGATAGCTGTTTCCTCCTGTGCTGTTGCAGAGAACAGGTCACACACAGTGGCTGATCTGAATCAGGTGATTCCTGACTGCATAGGGCTGGGTTGTGTCTCTTGACTCACCCCTCACATATTCAGTACAAAAACCAAGTCCATTCCCATTGTTTAGATACATCTGGCAGGTATTTTTGTCAAGAGGTCATGACTCTGACCTTCTGCTCCATAAACAGTGCTTTTAAAGCAAAAACAGAAGTCCATTTGCCCTCCAATTTTCACTTTGGTTTGTTTTCCTATATTTATTCCTGTGTTCACCATTGTAATGGTTCTGTTCAAATTATCACTTACTTATTTACTTCAGTGAGATAAGAATTAGGAGAAAGCAAAGCAGGCACAAACTTAAAAGAATATAAAGACGTTTATTAACAGACCTAAAAGGAAGGAAAAAAAAAAAATCATACCACACCTACAGAACACTTCTCCTCCCCCCACCTCTCGCCTTTCTCCCACTGTAAAAAGACAACCCTTGAGATTTTTCAGTCAGTTTACCACTTCCGTAATAACCTTGTTCAGTTCACTTAGGGAGAGGAGTCTCTCTTGCTCATGGTATGGAGACATCTCCACAAGAAGTTCTCTCATGGCTTCAGTGTCACAGTGAGACAGCCGCCCACGTTGCTTCCCTGCTCGCATGTGAGAGTCCCTTCCCCCGCCTTGCAGCTTTCCCCACAACTGCTTTCGAGGGTCCAGTCTTGAGCTACTGCGGTACCATTTTAAGGATGAGCTGTTCAAAAACAAAAGTTCTCTTCACCCATCTCTGGGAGCATCTTCATCTCTAGGAATAGAGGCCCTCCCCCTTCCCTGGGAGAAAAAGGGTCCTCATCATCTTCATCTCCAGGACTATCTCTGGGAGTATTTCTAGGAACAGAGGTCTTCTTCTCCTTCCGATTTGGAGCAAAAGGGTCCTCATCACTTCCATCTCTCCATGTTCAAACTTCTCATCAAATTACAGCTGCTTCAGCATTTGCTTGTTCCAGCACAGGTGCTTTTGCTCACAAGTACAAGTTGAACACTCCACTCCCCATGCTGTCATGAAATTACAATGGGTACTCTGATATATCATAGTCCATCACCACCATAGCTTTACAACAGAATTTCAGCTTGAAGCATCTCCTCTTTCTCCTCCTTCAGGTTTTCAGCTCTTCTTTCTTTACTTAATGTCTGCAGCACTTACAGCACTAAAAGGGTTAATCTCACCTGGGCCTTGCAGCTGGAATTTCGCTTATCACTGTTGATCACATGATCTTTTCCAGACAGCGGTGCAGCTTCAGCTGAATCTTTGGCCGCACTGGGGGTGTGGAGCTGGGCCGCGCCGTCTGCACAGCGCAGGACTGTGGGGGGCCGCGGGTGGAACAGGGCCCGTCGGCTCCAGGATGGCTGTGGCCCGGCCCAGCCCTGGCCAAGCAGGTCCCAGCCCAGACCCAGCCCGGACCGAGCAGGGCCCGGGCTGGGCCCGCTAGGCCCCACATGGGCCGGGCCCAGTGACCTGTCCCAAAGCCGGAAGCAAGAGAGAGCTTCCCGGGGTTTGTCCGTTCTTAAATGTGGACCAGAGAGGCGGTCAAAATTTTAAGTGGCTTAAAAAATTGTCAGTATTCAAACTAGCCAGTTGATAGGTTCTGTCACGTCATGGAGGAAGCTGTAAGCACCTCTTTGCAAGAAAATCACTTCCAGGGCTATGCTTGCTAACCCATGACAACCGTGAACAAGCCTGAGAGCTGCAGGATGTGAATTTTAAGAGTCCATGTTTTAATTTTCAACTTTCAAGGCAGGCTGCATTTCTCTGTACACCTTTCAGTGCTTCATCTCCACCCAGGGTGGGAGCCGTTCATGAGGCACTGCTCTCCCCACTCCCCGTGGGCATTAACTCATTGACAGCAGCGTTGTAATTAGAGAAGGCTGAAAATCGCCCCCCTGGGCTGCCACCCTGTTAGGAAATATCCAGATGCCGTGTGTGGAAATGCCAACGGGGAGCTGCTTAGCCAAACCCACAGAAATTGGCGTAGTATTCTGTTGCTTTGGATCTTTGCTGTGATTCCATGTGAGGGTGAGTAAGGTTGGGAGACTGGAACAAGCTGACAAATTCTTTCCACACCTCCTAAGGCAAAACTTAGTCTGAGGACTGGCCTGTGTTCCCAGCAGGGTACGAGCATAGAGAGTGCACTGTGCTCTTCACCACAGCAGACTGGGATCTGTCCTGCTCATAAGGGGCTGTGCCAGCACATCCCAGCCTAGCCCCTGGGATTCTGGTCCACTGTACTTAATTGAAATGCAAAATAGCATGATAGGGTTTTAAAATTTTGTTCTATGTCTGAGAATGATATGGGGAGAGCAGGAAGGATGATCCATACGCTGACAGTAGAAGAGTGGAGAAATGCTCTTAAGAACTATTCACATGTATACTGTGGCATTAAACCTCCACCAGGGTGTGAGCAGAGCATCAAAAGACAGGACTCTGTGGTTCCTCTCCTGCCACTGACTTCTTGCAGAGCCACGGGCGACTCAGTTATGTCTCTGTGCTATAAAGATCATCCCCACTCTGGATAGCAGGTGACTACAGCAGTAAATCCAAATGCAGCCGTTTCATTGTGATGCTGGTTGTCATCCAGGACACTGAAATGTGAAAGGTGCTGTGGCAGCTGTGATGTATTTTTACGCATATTTTGTCTGGCAAGCAATAAGTTAGTCCTAAATTAATGGGAGAAACATGAGCAGAATTAGAAATTACAGTAGAGGTGGCACCAAACTTGGGCTAAAACCATGGGAGGTCTCAAGCTAGAACCACCCTGAAGGAGAAGGGATATGTCACACTGCCACTAAAGGAGTGTCACTTAAAGATGTGTATGTGATGAACCAAGAGATATGTACTGCTGTGCTGGAGAGTTAAATACCTGAAGTGTTTTCTAGCTAAGTACTTTCTTCAGGATCACAGCTAATTGACATGCCTGTTTTTAGATCTATGGCAACATCTTTTATATCTTCTATGACTCCTTTTAAATCCTAGGAATCCTTTATAGAGCCTTTCATGCAAACAGATATGGCCAGAGTGAGTTTATGCAATATGCTCTGAAATCCAGAAGAGAGATTTTCTATTTTCCTTTTTTTGTTTGGGTTTTTTTCCTCTATCTGTATCCCTGCTGTTAGGAAGAAACGGTAGAGTTTGTCACATAAAATTAAACCTACTTTTACTTACCAGGCACTGAAACACCAGGGCATTTGGGTTTTTTTAGCTAGGGTATTCTTAGCTGTGTTTGGAAATGCACCTAAGATATTAGGTAAACACTACAAATGAGATGTAAATGGAATCAGAGAAACAGCTGCCACCTCTTTTGCTAGCTGATTAATTTTTTTCTGAGTCACAACAATTACATTTTGGCGTGGCACACCCATCTGCAGTAGTTGCCACTGCTGCTTGTTGATGGGCTGGGGGGGCACCTCCCCAGCAGTGAATTTCGATTAATCTCAGCCCGTTTAAAATGCCCTGCAACACTTCCCCTGTCCCCCCAGGAATCCCTCTGGCTGGATGTACCTGCTGCACTCGGGATCGCAACGAGATGAGACAGGGGTGGGCAGATATTTACAGACTGAAGTTCCTGCACCAAATTTCTCCCGATCTCCAGCTTATTTCCCAATACCATGGGCTCTGCCATGCATTTTTGAGCTTCCACTGTCCTCTAGTGGTGTTTTCTTTGCAAAAGGAAGATGCTCAGAGGACTGGAGCACCTGTGGAGGCAGGATGAGCTGGGGATGTTCACCTGGAGAAGAGAAGGCTCTGGGGAGACTTTAGAGCCCTTCCAGTGCCTAAAAGTACTCCAAGAGAGCTGGAAAAGGACTTTGAACAAGAGATGGAGTGATAGGACAGGGGGGAATGGTTTTAAATTGACAGGGGGCAGGGTTAGATGGGATATTGGGTAGAAATTCTTCCCTGTGAGGGTGGGGAGGCCCTGGCAGAGGTTGCCCAGAGAAGCTGTGGCTGCCCCATTCCTGGAAGTGTCCAAGGCCAGGCTGGAGCAGCTTGGGATAGCAGAACGTGTCCCAGTCTAGCAAATGTAAAGCTTGAATGTGTGTCTCTGCCTCTTCTCCAAACCTTCTCTCCTGTACTGGTTCCCAAGCCATCACTTTGAATATCCATATGTGCACCCCCGTGCAGACACCAGCACATCCACTCTTCCTGCTTTCCCTTCATTTCAGCAGGAGCAGTTATTTGGTTTTTTGACCAGCCTTTATTTTTTGAATTAGCCTGGATGTCAGCAGTAATATTTAGATGAAATTTAATGAGTTTATTTTTTGCCTCACAAAGGGGCTGCCAATGTGTGGGAGGCAGCTGGGTATTCAGCTGAGAGCTTTGCAACTGGGGTGCACAGGAGGAGGGATTGTACTTAAGATGTTGTCTGCGTGTAGCTTGCAAAATGCTTTAGGGCATTAGTGGGAAAAGATGTTTGCAAATATAAAATATTAACCAGCCTTTGTTTTTAATAAACTTGATTACTCCAAGGGAACAAATAACATTTGTTATAATGTGACTGTTTGTCCTATTTCCTGAGTTCATTTTATGAGTATGTCTTATCCCTCACCTGTAATAGGAGACCAGCTGAATATTTTATAAAATCAGTATTTCAGTAATATTCATATTATTGTATCAGTATTCCTACAGATGGGGCAATATATAACAAAATGAATAATTCTCAGAAAGCTATTTATTCAAGAAATCTAAGCCCAAAGTCCACAGAGACTCAGGTGCACACTTACCATTTCTCAGGGGAGTAATCCTATTGGATTCGATGTCAATATTTGCATGAGTGAATGTTAACAAGTTTAAGGCTTTTTTCTTCTCTGATGTCTATTTACATAATATAACAACCTTGAATTAATTGGATGACTGATTCTTTGAAAATCATCTTTATTTCCTCCTTTGAGGTGCCTGTGGCTGAGCTGTGATTTGGGTTGGTTGGCTGTGATAGCTTAGCTGTGATCTTGCTGATTTGTAGTGGGATAAACATACCAACACTTCTAATGAAAATTGTTGTCTGAGAGCGGCTTTTTGTATGGTTTTGGTTGGCTGAGTTTTGTTGTAAAAGCAGACATGGAGAGGAAGGTAAGCCAATCATTTGCCTTGTGTTGAACAAAGGATAAGGTGTTCTTCTCCCATCCTTTACCTGGCTTTCCTAGTGCACAGGCTCTGCAGTGGAGACATTCTCTCCCCATCTAGGCTTTGTATCCTACCTTAAGCCTTTATTACAGAATTTATCCTCTAGCAATAATGAATTTTTTATATTGGCTGTCTTTCTCTGAAATTCCTTTTCTTGAGTACTGGCAAGGAGTGAGATTCAGCAGTGTGACTGGAGGAGACTGGTGTAAGGATACAGTGATCCAAATGATCATGGCAGTAAAAAAAAGCAGGAGGATATTGACATCATCTGACTTCCAGTACCTGAGGCTGCAGTCTTTTTAACTGCTTTAGGGTGCTGTAAACACAAACTGCTACTGAGCCATCACCTGCCCTGTACCAGTGCTGGCACCTGGGTGCTTGTGTGGGCAGTTCAGTCCAGCCCAGCCAGATGAAAAGCAATTAAAAATTAAAAATAAAATTAAAAAAAAAAAAAACAAAGTAGAAGCACTGGTGTTGTCTTGCACCAGGCAAGAAAAGACACCCAAATCAAGTGTCCTAAATCACTTTCTGAAATGGCCTGAAGGTCACAGTCAATGTAGGACCAAGACTCCCAACTTTGCTTACTCTGAATTGTATCCAGGTCTGAACTTGGTGAGTGAACTGAGCAAAGTGAAGGCTGTGCGGCCCCTGTTCACTGCAGGTGATGTACCTGGGCCCTATTATAGTTAATGATCAAGATCCTGCACTTCAGAGAAAAAGCTTAATTTATCTCCTCAGACTTATCATCTGGGAGGGCCAATCCTTCTTTACTGTGAAGAGGAGCCTGGAGAGTTTAACCTCAGCAGGCTGCAGCAGTCCTTTTGAACCCCCACTGTCTCTGCATTGCCTCAACGGATGATTAGTTTACTTTTTTGGGTGTCTTTCTACAGTGCACTCCCTATTTGTAATGGAAATTATGTCCTTGGGAACTTCGACAAGTTCTTGCAAGACTGAATACCAGGAATGCAATGGAGATACCCAGCCACAGCACATCAACAGGTACAAGAAAGGAAAAAACCAAGCTGTGCTACTCTGACCATGCTGTTTACCCTCCTGCATTGCTGTTTGCATGTGAATATGAGAGATATTTGTTATGCCCTTCAGCAAATATTGTTCTCGTCAATACTGACGGGTATATCACCTGTGGATTAACAGCACTCATCCTCTCTGGAATGATGTTTTCAGTTCTCACTGGAGAGCCTTCAAAAGGAAGATCTTTTACCTCTGCAAGCAGCTTCTAAGAAGAGAAAAAGAGCACATGAGTTTTGATTTCAAACAAATTAATCTTTGGGTGTAAATCCACATTTCTGGAAAGGAATCTTGTTGTGGAAGTCCCCAGCTGTACTGCAGAAGCAGTGTCTCCTCTATGAAAATACAGATCTTTAAAATGTGCAATGGAATCTGACTCACCCGACAAGATGATGACCCCCAGGGGGGTGTCCCCCTGCACTAAGGACTGGTGTCTGTCTGAAGGGTCTATGGTATTTCTTACTTCAGCCTCCAAAATTATCTTGAACACAAGAAGAAAAACACCCAGATATTTCAGTGTTAAATGTAGACCTGTGTTTTCAGTTTTCTTATTTGCACTTTTCATGCTGCATTTCAAGGAGAATTAAATATGAAATATATCTTGTTATTTAGCCAACACTTTAATGTGCCACCCTTAGCAGCAAAATACTGCTCAGGAGAGTGCTCACCTGCATGTGTGTGTGAACTTTCGTCCAACGTCTATAGATGGGGAGGTAGTTTAGGAGGAATAACAGTAATTTCCCTCACAGTTTCATTCCAGTGGTTTATTTCTCCAGCTTATGCCATAAGCTTCTTCAGGGGAATCTGAAGAGCCAGATTTATAAAGGGAATGGATAATTTCATTGCAAAAAGACAAAACTAGCATTATGCATGTTAAGTTAAGGGTAAACAAATCTCATGCTTCAGGGCACAAAATGATTTCCTACTGGGCTCAGGAAAGATGTTTTTCTTCATGTAAAGCATTGTATGGTTGGCTAGACATATTGCTAAGAGGTTTATTTATTCTGTTGCCCTCTGAAGCATCAGTTTAGGAGGCTTCGTTTTAGGTTGTGCTAGAGGCAGAATGCAAGATGTTGTTATAATTTTACTTAGCATGGAGAGCCTGCTCTATAAACTTCCTGCTCCAGCAGACCTGTGATGCCTTGCAGTGGAGTCCATCAAAAGCAGCCCAGGCTCTCCAACCACCTTACCCAGTATCAGTGGGACCAAATGAGGGTAGAGCTGCTACTTCCTTGTACTCAGATAAAAACCAACGTAGGATTCATCTAACTTCCATCCTATAGTACTTATCTGCTGCTTCCATGGTGCAAGCAGCCACTGTAGAGATGTGATTCTCAGGATATGCTCTCAGGGCAGTGGAAATCAGCCACTCTCCCGAGTCTGCCTGCCAGTAAAACTGAAATACCCCACAAAAAAAACACATCCCAGGGAAGGAGCAAGCAACGTTGTGAGACAACCTTTCAGCTGAGGGCAGGGAGCCTCCCTGTCTGCATCCTGCCTGCTCTGTGCAGGGAAAGTGCCTGTGGCTGCTGCCCGAGAACACCTCCACACTGCCCGGATCCAGGCTCTGCCCATCCTCCCGTGCCAGCAGTAATTCAGCCTGTTACTTCAGCACAAAGAGCAGCAGACATGAAAGCAACTTTGAAAGTCCCCACAAGAACTGCCTTTGTACTTGATGCCTGGAGTCAGGTTCCCTTAAGGAAATGGAAAGAGAGAGAAATAACTTCTAACAGCCTTGGTAGATTTTCTTATTAGTGGGAAGCCTATGTAATTTGGTAGAAACAGAAGGAATCCAAATCTGTGAATCCAGTGAAAGCCACAGGAACTTAGGTGTATGCATTTGGGAAATTCACTGACAGGAAAGGGAAGGCTTTCAGTTAAAACATTCCAATACACCATCTGAGCTCAAATTCAGTTAATGTGTTTGTCATGCTTGTTTTGTAAAGCCACCTCTTCTCTCTGTGACTGAATCTTGCATCTGTAAAATAAGGGTGACAACCACCACTTTTTCTCAATTTAGGATGCAAGCTGCTATGGCCTGGAGCAGGTGCTTTATACAGAGTTTAACACAATATTTAATATAAATAGTCACAGTGCTTTCCAGACAGAAATTATTTTATTGTGAATAAGGCTGAAACATTTTTTTCCCATTTGAAATGTCCAGGGTCTTGTTGTTGTCTGTCATTTCCTCCTCTCTCTAGCCTGACATGTTTTTGAAAGCTCTGACAGTTCCATGAGTTAATTACAACCATCATACTGGGTGCAGCTATTTTATAATGAATTAATCTGCTGGGTGAGGGGAGCTCTGTCTGTAGGTCACTGGCATTTTGTTTGGGTGACAGATGACAAGTCTGCCAGTTTTGTGTGTCTCAGGGTCTGTCATGGTGAGGATCAGTCATGTCAAGCTGTAATTGCATCCTTTGAGATCAAGCCACGCTTCACAAGGGAGCCAGGGAGGTCTCTGCTCACTGGGATCTCATGGCTGTGGTTCTGCAGCTCAGCCAAGGCTCTCTCTGCTCTGCCAGCTCAGGGTACAGCTGTGTGACAGCTGGAGCAGGGGACACAGCTCTGAGCTTCTTCAGGTGAAAAACAAACTCAAGCTTCACTGCTGGTTTTCTGTGTACAAGCTGAGGTGGTGATGGAACATCACCCCTTGTAGCCTGGTGGAAAAATTTCATTTTCCACATCTTCACTACCCCTACGGGAGTCTGCAGGAAGAGATCTGGTTTTTCTGGGCACTGGAGGAAGAAGAGAGGAGGTCCTTTGGCATGAAGATGCTGCAGAATGTTTCCTCATGCAGATAATGTCTGGGAGATTTAAGACTTTCTAAATGTCTGCCTCATAATTATCCCCACATTCCATTTTGCTACACAGCAGAATTGGGGTGACTTGGAACTGGAAAAGATTTGGTTTGAGAATGGGAAGTACAACTGCATATAACAGGATTTACATGCTATGAAGGGAGGTGGCCATGAAATAAGATCAACAGCTGCTTTATTGGGAGGCTGCTGGTGGCTGGAAGAGGTGCCTCGCTTGAAGGTTATATGGGTTACCTTTTTTATTTGAAACATATGTATATCCTCTGTTAGGCACTTCTGGTATCGTAAAACTACTTTTTTTTTTTTTTGTAAACAAGGTAAAAAGCTATAATTTCCTGAAATTTAAAACTTCTGAAGAGCAGCAGATTGCAATTTCAGGGGCACCTTGTCCTTAATAGAGACAAATATTGCATCTCCATTGAGAATTGCTCTTCAAATTAGAAATTCAAGCCTTAATCTCTCAATCAAACAGTACTAAATAAAAACAGCATTTAACTTTTGCTGTCACTCTTTCTTGAAATAGAAGATGAAAAGAAGAAACTGTGTTGCAGGAGCCTCCTCTAGAAATTCCACATTACTTTGTCAAAGCCTTTTAATGTTGTAACACAAGCTTCTGAATTGCAAATAGCTGGGCTTAGAAGTAATTAAAGAATTCCTACAATATTCCAACCAAGTTCAAAAATGTTACTTTTACACATGCTGCTGAGATAAGGAGGAAATTGGGGGGTAGAAGACAAGGTCATCCTTGGAGGAGTTTTATTATCCCTTGAGGCCAGAACTGGAACATCCTTCAGCACAGTGTGATATAATCACAAATAAAAAATAGTTCCTGTCCAGTGTGGACATTGCCATCCTCACTGACAACGGGACATGGGAGAATTCCAGTTGTCAGGTTATAGGTGGGAAAATGAGGCATGTGGCAAACCCCTGACAAGAGTCTGTAGCAAGAGTCATGCTTTCCTCATGGAATTTACCAGCACGTTAATCACAAGATCTGTTTTGTTGCTTCCGCTTGGGGCACAACTCTTCTGTAAAAAAATGGGTAATATGTAGCCTCCAGAAAATTGGCTTCCAGTATAGAGGATTAAAGGTGTCCATCAGTAGGTGTCTCTATGTAACTGAGCTGTCTAGGAAAACCTTTTAATCACTTGTGGAAACCCATAAATTTATCTCATTTTTATCTCACCTTTCTCTTTGCTCCTAGGCTGGACTCCATAGCAAAACCTGCCAGTCAAAATTCCCACAGCAGCCGCTGTGAGCTCACTGGGGTCAGGTTTTCCAAGCAGGCCCCTCTCATTCTGAGGCCACACGTTCTGCCTTTACTCATAGTGAGAGCTTAGTAGCTCCTGCTCAGGAAAACACAATAATGTCTTCTCCACGGTGGTAGAATGAGGCCATAACTGCAGCAGATGTGCCCAGCAGGAAACAACTTCAGTGCATGGAAATATCAGAAATATAGATGAGTAACAGCAGCCCTGGTTAGAGCTCTGCAGCTCCAGCTGCTGCCAAAGTTCCTGCAGCTTTGCCAGAGCAGAGTAAGTTAAATCAGCTCTGACTCGGAGTTTCTTTGTGCCATAAATCAGGGAGGCACTTGGAGACGTGCAGAAGCAAGGACTGCTGTAAACTTGTCTGCCTTCAGCACAGCTTGGATAGAGGAGAAAACTGACATTTTTTCCATTATTATGCAATGCTGTTCTGGATGTTTTTTGCACAGAATTGGTTCTGTATGCAGGAAAAATCAGCTCTGAGATGCAAATGTCTCCCAGTGTAAGAATTTACCTGAAGCAGGAGGAAAACCATTAGATCAGGAACAAGCCCTGTCTTTTTCTTCTGCCAAATTTTGATGATAAAGGCTTCTTTCAGGAGATGTCAAACCAATTTGACTTCATTTTGCAAACATAAGGAGACTGCTCAGTGTGTGATAGGAGTTGTCTGGAAAATGCTGTTCCAGGAGGATTAGAAAGCATTGAGCAGCCGTGCCAGGTGGCACATTCAGGGGACATTTGCTGCCTGCTAATGTGGAGGGCTTGAGGAGTCCATCCCAGGAATGCAGACGTTTGCAGCTCAGCACTGGGCTCTGTGTGGAAAGCTTGGTTTCTTGTGGGTTTTGGTATTTTTTTTCATGTTTCCCTTCAGTTTAAAAAACAACAAAACAAATGGGTTTGAAATACTTATCATGGGATCAGCACTATAAGGAGCAGTACAGGCAGATTTTTAGTAATAAAAGGCTGTCACACAAAGAGTGTGACTGATGCCAGGTAAAGATCCACTCTCCAGACTTACAGTCAGGGACAGGGTGAGTTCCCCAAACCCATACATCCAATCACAATGGGGAACATTCAAATTTATTTACTTTTTTAAGATGTCTTCATGGGTGAAGTCAAACCTCACCTATTGCTGAGGTGAGAGTCCTTACCTTGGGTCCATCTTTAAGCTCCCTGGGGCAGGACTGGCCTCAGCAGGGCCACAGCTTCTGAATTCCTCCTCCAACAAGTGTATTTATTGATTTCTTCTTTTCCTTAACATGATTTTAAAAGAGCCTTCAGGGAAGAAGCTGTTAAATTCTTCCCACTGAAGGAACTCTTTCTTCTAGTTTGTAACTACCCACAGTAAGAGCTGTTCCTTGTAAGCACAGAGAGCTTAAATTAGTGTGGTCTGGATCCTTCTGGGGTTCGCACATCATCAAAAGCATTTCTTCTGTGCTCTAATTCTTCTTTTTTCAGTGTCAGCACCCAGAAGAGATGGCATAGCTGCAGGCCATGTGATGGGCTCCGTGGGCAGACATAGAGCATCTTTTGTTTTGTTACTGGCAAGCAGAATCAAGTTGAGATTTGATTTCCAAAATGGAGAAGTTGATGGTTTGTCTGAAGATTCATTAAACAAAGCACTCCAAAGAAAAATTGAATGGCTCCTTTGGTCATTTCTTCCTGAGTGTTCATCCACTTGACTCTTGCTGTGGTAATCACCCTTGGAAGTGCTCTGTTACCGTCACAGTGTCTTCAGAAATCCTGGTGCTGCTCGTGAGAGCCTTGAGATGTTTTTGGGGAATGGGAGAGTTATCCTTGTTTCCCCCCTGTGCCAGCAGCTGCCAAACAAACTTCACACAAAGAGCTTTTACAAGATCAGGAGGAATTCTTTGTCAGTGGCAATGAATTGAAGAAAAACAGTCTCAAAAAGAGCCTTTCATCAGAACTCCCTCTTACTCTGCTGGTTTGGGGCAGAGAAATCAGAGCTTGGATGTTCTGGCTGGAGGCATGGAAATTTATTACATCTGCCATCTACTGTGACTGCAATTTTCTGGGAGTCTGCTGTGTGCTGCAAACAGCTCCATCTTGGTTTTGCTCCAAATGTATTAAAAGAAACCCACTGTGCTTTGTCATTGTATTTACTCCTGCATCTCACCATCTAAAAATAACTTAAGCTGAAAGGATATGAATTTTGTTTGTGCATGGAAAAAAAACCCAAAAAACGACATAATGGTTTCAACTACTGTGATTTCAGGGAAACAAGGATGACAATAACTTAGAAAGTTAGTCTGCCTATGTTATCTATGGGTTCAAGAAGTGTTTAAAGCAGTGAAATTTAAAGCCATTTTTTCCATCACTTACACCTAATCAAGTGAAGTCAAAAGCAAGTATAAATCAGTGCAGAACTGTAACAAAGCAAGCAGCTTGAGAAAACAGAAGAAACTGGCAATTATCTCAAAAAGAAAATGGCTTTAGATTTAAATTCAGTAACAGAAGTTGGTGGCAGTCATGGTGGAAAGCCTGTAGGTTTTTTTTAAGCCTCTATTCTTTTTCTTTGCCACTGTAGCAACTCTTTAGGAAGCAATATACTGTAGATGAAGCTTGCTGAACTGGAGAATGGAGTATTCCCCTAGTGTCTCTGAGAAACTGTGGAACAAATTGGACTGAGTATGACAAGCTGCAGTGTTATTTTAGTGGCTGCAGATAACTGGATTTCTCCTTCTAGGCATTAAGTGTCACTAGTTCATGTATTGAGTCAGATCCTGCTGCTTGCCACAGAAGTGAAGGATCTCCAGTGGAGACTCAGCAGTGACCGGGTAAACTTGGAATTTATTGCTGTGCCACCCTGAGCAGGGGCTGCCCCTCAGGGCTCTGGCACCAGCAAACATGGCTGTGTGTAGTCAACTAAAAACTGCGTTTATTAAACAAAATTCTCCACTGTTTAGTACAGGTGTGACTTATTTGTACAGGTCCATCATGGTGATAGAGGCAAAGGGCCAGATTTTCCATGGTCCTGGAGCAGGACAGTTTGTTGGTGGAGTGATGCTCTGGTGATTTAATTTCACCTGTGCTGCTTTTCTCTGCCTGTGTTACAAGTTGTGCAGCTTCTCCAACACTTTATGTGTGCTGGGAAAAGGGAGTGGTTGTGCTTGGGAAGGAGAACATCTGGTGACTGGGGTGAATTAAAGACAGCTGGGCTCTTTTCATGCTTCTGCCATTGATTTCTGGTATGACCTTGAGCAGGGAATTCTGCACACTGTTCTGAGCAAGCCTATGGGGAGGCTGCAAGTCAGCTCCAAAACCAGGAGCAAAATAGCTGTGCCAGGGCAATTACCCCTAACTACCCCTGGTTCTTTCAACCTGAGTTGTGTTTTGACATAGCACCATGTGTTGGGCGAAACAGCTTGTTGTTGGGGTCCCTCCCCTGCCGTGGAGCCCTGAGGGAGGCACGGGGTTTCCCTGCCCCTGGTCAGCCTCGTTCCCCATTGGTTGGTTTGTGTTCCCCTGCGCGGGAGGGACCGTCGGGTCCCGTGATTGAGGGTTCCTGAGCAGAGCCCGGCCATGCGGCTGGAGAAATAAACATCTCTGAAACATCTAGCAAGAATCTGTCCATATATACATTTCTTTTCCACGGGACTCCTGGTTTGATATATGCGAGTTACAGTAATCCCCGCAGTAACAACTGGTGGAGGAATGCGGGCAAGACACCGATCCCTGAGGAAATTCCTGAGTAAAACACAACTCTAGGCCTCTCTCTTCTCATCTTGGTTTGGATATTCTCTCTGGACTATGGAAGAATCGTGGGAAATGGGGCTCTCTGAGCCACAGAAAAAAATGTATCTAGAAGTAAAAGGAATCCTTGAACAACAAAACAAAAAGTAATGCAACCAGGAGATGTAGAACACTTCTTTATGTGGCTTTTCAAAAGGTTCCCCTATATTTCTCGAGACTTACTTTTTGATATCGAACCTCCTGAATCTTGTCAGGGGTGTTTCTGGAACGAGATCTGGGATAAGGTATGGGATCAAAGCGAAGCTTTCCGTGCATACCTTATAATCAGGGACGCTCTTGAAGAGCATTTGTATGGTCCCATTACCCCTAAAGCAGAAGATCATACTTCTCCCGTGGCCGAGACCGCGTGGCGGCCACCCCAGGAGCGTATGACTGCAGCCGTGCCAGCGGAGGTGCCTGCGCTGGATGCGCCCGGCCCCCTCGGGAGCGCGCGCCTTATCGCGGACCCCATCCCTGTCTCGGGGTCCCCGGCCACCTGGCCGCGAGTGAGGGAGCGACGCCGCAGGCGCCATGGGTGCCGTGGGCCACGAGCAGCCAGGAACCGGAGGTCAGCGTGGAAGCCCGCTCTGAGCATACGGCTCGGAGAGCCCTGTGGAGGGAGAAGCGGCGGTTTCCACAGCGACATGAGAAGCCGCGCAGCGCAGCGCCGAGCCGGAGCGGGGCCGCTCTCGAAGCAGCGTGGAGTTTGCGGAGCGGAGCCGCTCACGGGGTGTGGGGCCAGCGGCGATGGCAGCGCGGGGCCGCGCAGAGCCCAGACACGCGCCGGAGCGGGGCCGTGCAGAGCCCAGACACGCGCCGGAGCGGGGCCGTGCAGAGAGCGCAGAGCGGCCGCGGCGCGGGGGCCTGACCGAGACGTCGGAGTCGGCGAGGCGGCGGCCACGCGGGACCGGCACCCACGACAAACATGCAAGCATGTGATGGGAGACGTTCTAGCGACGAAAATCACAGGAACTGTGAAATGGTACAATGTAAAAAACAACTATGGATTTATAACACGAGATGATACAGGGGAAGATTTATTCATCCATAGAACTGCCATTAAAAGGAGTAACCCTAAAAATTATCTGCAAAGTGTAGGAGATGGGGAAGTTGTTCAATTTGATATAGTACAAGGAAAGAAGGGTTTACAAGCAGCGAATGTTACTGGGCCTGGGGGTATTCCTGTCAAAGGCAGCCGTTATGCACAAAATTATAAACAATATCCACTCCAGCAATTTCCCTACCCACAGCCTAATTTCCCCTTTTACCCTATACCCAATATGAACCCTTTCCTAAGTTTACCCTATCCCCAGTTTATTCCTAATCCGTTTTTCACCCCATGGCTTCCCTATACAATTCCATTTCCTTACAATTCCTCTCCAATGCCAATGGGGGGATGAAAAGGGGGAGGGAAGAAATTAAACCCTCTCCTGCCTCAGTTTCCCCACAAAGCATGCTCAGAGAGTTCTGTCTCTCTTCTATCAGCCCCTAAGATGTTCCAGAGAATCTGTTTGGACATTTAAAGACTCAGGAGGGTGGCTTGTTTTGTTTTGAAACTGTCCCTGTTATGTTTATCCAGTTGTCTTCATTCTCCTTTTATTAAAATAAAACGGGTGAGATGTTGGGGTCCCTCCCCTGCCATGGAGCCCTGAGGGAGGCACGGGGTTTCCCTGCCCCTGGTCAGCCTCGCTTCCCATTGGTTGGTTTGTGTTCCCCTGCGCGGGAGGGACCGTCGGGTCCCGTGATTGAGGGTTCCTGAGCAGAGCCCGGCCATGCGGCTGGAGAAATAAACATCTCTGAAACATCTAGCAAGAATCTGTCCATATATACATTTCTTTTCCACGGGACTCCTGGTTTGATATATGCGAGTTACAGTAATCCCCGCAGTAACAGCTTGTGGCACCTTATTAGGCACAAACACAGATTCCCTAAAACTGGTTTTACCACGCTCCACTGCAAAGTGCAGGCATGTCCTTAATCTCTGTGTAGCTCAATCCCAGGTTATTCTGATCATCCTCTGGTTTGTTATGAGAGGAAGTAAAAGGGTGGTTAAGTGTCTCACAAGCAAGGGTGAGGGGGAGTTAACAGAAACACACAGCAAAATGTACCAGGGAACAACTCCCTGCCCCACTGTTTAAACAGGGCTATATATATGTGCCAAGGGACCATACAGGAAGAAACACGGGACATAATGAGCAATACTTTGAAAATGGATTTAAAAAATTCACAGAAAGCCCCGTTGGCCATATTTATAACCATGCCATTGGTCTGTTATAGCAGTGACAGTGTTTAAAAGGCAACATATGTTTACTTGTGCTTAATAGTTGCCTCCAGCAATTTACATCTGCTAATGCAAAATGGATAAAGGTGTCTCACAAACACTGGTGACAAAACCCAGCATCCACTTCTTCTTTAGTACCTAAACACATGCAAGATTTTATGAATCGAGAACAGTGTATGCCATTTTCAAATAAAGACTGCACTGAGTGGAGCCAAATTTTTTCTTTATTGCACCTTGAAGTACTATTTCATTAGTGAAGGAAAGAACAAATTTGCTTTTTATCTCTGTTGAATTAAACCAGATACTTTTAAATTATGGGCCTGAAATTACCAACACTTTGGACTTGTGCAGTTTCCCATTAAATGTGCTAATACTGAATTATGTAATGTGTATTATTTCAGGTGGATTAATACATCAAATCTGTCTGCATCCATTTAGTGTCTCTTAAAAGTGCAAATGTATTTGATCTGGGAGAAGTCATATATTTTATGTGTAATGGTGAGATGGCAAAATTTCTCAAATCTTTCACGTGCATTTATCTCTCAGAATGACTAAGGTCAAATAGAAGTTACTGCCACATCTCTCACCAAATAACAATTGAGTGCAAAATTAAATGTTTGCAACCAGAACCTACCAAAAACTTGGCTCTGTGTGTAGTGTTCAGACAGAACTGTTTGCTCTGCTCTTGAATTTGTTTTTAGGGCAGACTGATGTTTAAAGTTTTTTAGCCACTGGACTGTGAGAATTTCAGTTGATAGTTAACAGTGCTTGTTCTCTAATTAACTGTCATTTTTGTGATCGCATGCATTAGGAAAAAAAAGTTAAAAAAAATTTTTAAAAAATTCTAAAATTCAAAGAGGCCTTAATAATATAAAATTTCCTCTGTAAATAATACAGAGAGCTCACACGTAAACAAGAGCTCACCTCCTGGGTGTGCAATAACTCAGGCACAAGCAGCTGGGCCAGTTCCCTTTTTGGGTGATCATCTGGTTTCCCTGAACCACCTCCAAATATGTCTGTGTTGTACAAGACCATGAGGGTACCACAGCCATGGGATCTCTGTGTTGCATCCCATTGTAAATACACGCTCAGGGAGGGGGGTGGGATGTTAACACCAGCAACCAGGGGAGCAGCAAAACAGGAATGAGCTTTCCAAAGGTTTATACTTTGCTTGTCATTATTAACTGCAGCTGTTGAAACTTTTAACAGTCACTATGGAAATTGGATGGACAACAGGGAAAAGCAGCCAGGATCATAATCTCCTGAAGGACGCCATAAAGATGGAACTAAAACTCCTCCTGAATTACCTTCCTCACACATGCACATATTATAATAGAATTAGTAATTCTCATGATTCACTGAAATGACAGTTTCTTGCCCAGCGTGATTTAATGGGGTGGTTGTTCCCTGCCAAGGGCTGCCACCTGAAGTACTGGATTTATGAGCTGGCTCAGTAGCTGAAACTCTGTAAGGTCTCATTTTTAAAATCTAAGATCCTTGAATAATCTAGGCTGGCTCTCTCACATTTGAGAGGCGTGGTGGAGAGGTAAAATGAGTTGCATAGAGTAGACCTGCAGAAATGTTTCTGACATCAATATCCTTCCAATAACCAGTATAGCCATTACTGATAACAAGGTATCAGGAAACTGTATTATTTTTCATTTCTGTCCATAAGAATTTAATCAAAAAGCCACTGGAACTTATTTCTTTTCTCTGAAGGACTTCCACCAGGTGCTGTTAGCCCAGCTTTATCTCCTGAAGGTCTGTTACAGTGTTAAAAAAGACTGATGAGAAGAGGGAATTTTCCTACTAAAATGAGAATAAATCATCATTTTTCATTCTGTAAGACCTGTTCATACAAATGGGACACTGCTACCACACAAAGACAAATCACTCTGTGTTACTGCTTTAGTCACTGAGTCCAAATTACCTCTGGAAGGGCAGGTCCCACCCTCCAGGTCCTCCTTCAGCCAAGCTCACAAGCTCAGTGAGCCAGATGGAGAAGAGTAATTTGCTTTTTGCTGTTGCAGAACACTAATGGCTGTTAATGGAATGAGCAGTGGGTCTTGTCTCTTGCTCTGCTTGGCTTGAAGGACTGAGTCTGAGCAAAAGCAGCCTCAGACCAGTGCCACGTGATGAGTCTGAGTAAGAGCAGCCTCAGAGCAGTCCCAGGTGACACAAAGGCTCCTGCTCTCCTTAGGAATGATGAAATCTGGAGGGGCAATGGCTTTAACACAGAAGGAGTTACAGAGTGCAGTGGGTCTGCCATCTCTTGCTGTGTAGTCCTGCACAGACATTGCCACGCACAGTCCTCTTCCTTCATTATTTTTCCCTGTAACATCCCCTTCCTCCTCACGACTAGGTGCTGCAAATGGTTATTAATATTTATAAACTGCTTTGTTGTTTTCTGGTGGGGCAGCTGGATTCCAGCTCAGCAGTCACCCGTGACTGTCTCCGTGCTGTCCTTAATTAGCGTTACCCAGCTATACCCTGGATCTCCCCATTACCATGGCAACGTTATTTAATTGCAGAGTCAACTGGTCCCTCTCACAGAGTATGGCCTGGCTCCTTTGTGTATTCTGCTCTCAGTGCTATCAGGGGTAATTTCATGTTTTATTCTACATCAGTAATAATTATAATTTCAAATTATGAAACAAAAAAGTACTGAGAGAAAGGAAAATAAGAATAATTAGCTCCTTGTCAGTGTTAGGGATAAAAACTGGGCTTTTAAACAGTAAAATAGCACAAGTGGGTTGTAATTCCTGGTACCTTAAGAGATGTCACAGGGGGGTACAATTCTAAAGAAATACAAACAAGAGGCTTTGAGACTCCATAAATTTAATGGAAAATTCCCATTAGTTTCAATGGGAGAAAGAAAATGATTGTGTGTCAGAATATTACAAAATTAAAATTAATTTGGGTTAGAGCATTACATGTGTCTATTGCTGACCTTGGCTGTGGGGAAGCTTTGCATTTTGCAGTACCATAAGATAATTTTTTCAGTAGCATCCACCTTGCACATAGTTAGCTTTCCTCTTCTTCTGGCAGGAAAAATGTCACAAGGATTATTTTAATGTCATTTTTCCTTTCTGGAGATATGAAGTTTTTGAAGCAGTATTTTGTAAGTTGTTTTTTCTTGCTTTGGATCAGAATCAGCCACCCCAGTTAGGCATAAATGCACATGCAGGGGAACATTACAGGCAGATTCAGCCTGGGACAGAGTCAAAAAGGGAATTTCAGCTCAAATGGTTTAAATCTGGCAAAGTTACTAGCAACAGAAAATGGCCTTGTAATAAAGAGTCTGACCTGCCTAAGGTGGATATTTTACATATCCAAATAACAAGATAGGCACTGTTGTTATTGCTATTGGATGTGCTGATGCAGACTTGCAGTGGGAGTTGACAGAAGAATTTTTTTCCCACTCTGTACCAAACCTTCTGAAATCTCATTGGCTCAGGAAAGGAGAGGAAAAGAAGAAAACTCTTTCCCAGTATTTGTAGTATATTTAAAGGGTTATTTTCCATTCTTTGTACCTATCTCAGGACTGTCTTCTCTTCAGACAATGCCAGTTCTTCTGCCTGTCCTGATCTTCTGTCCAGAACACGGTGTTATTTCAGATAGAGTGGGAGTTCTCCTAATTAAAGTAGCTATTTGATTTGAACTGACATCCAGTTGAAACCCAACCAATTTGGCCAGAGAAACTAGAATTGCAGGAAAATACTGAGTGTGTCCCTACTCCTAATTTCTTATTTTTCCTCTCCTCCCTTCCATAGTATTTTAATCAGACCCCAATTTGACCCAATATAATACAGCTGGAACATGTGCAGCACCTTGTTCTGCAGTTCCCCATATGAGGGAAGGAAAGCTGGTGCCAACTGCAGATCCTGTTATAGCCAAGCAAGGTTGCTCCATTACTGCATTTGAAGCCATAATTAAATATGCTAACCGTGAAGAGGTGCCAAACCTGCCATTTCTTTGGAACATGGGACATCTGTTTAGTGCTAATGTTAACATGGCTTTGAGAGGAAACATCAAAACTTCCATCCGTTTCTGCTGTTTCATTTCTTCATTAAAAAAATAAATTCTAATTCACATCTCCTTGGTTTCAGTCTGGCACTTCTGGAGGCATTTCTAGTGCAGACACCCACTCCACCAGTTGCTGTCCAAGCAAATGCCCTGCAATGAGAGTTGCCCCTTGGCATTTCAGCAACCAGGTCCTTTATGTGGGAGATGAAGCTCTGTTCTTTGATGCTCAGTTCTAACATAATTTAAAACAGATTTAATACATGTATCTGTCTTTACATTTTCTTCTTCACAAGCCTTCTACTTCCCTTGCAGTGGTTCAGAGCTGAAATGACTCACTCTTAAAATGGTAACACCATTTGCTAAATGGAATGTCAAAACACATAGGGAGTTGGATGCACTCTCATGGTATAATTTTACCCCAATGAGTTAATGTTTTTATGAGTTAATGTTCTTATTGTTAATATACAGTGTGGTTATAAAAAGTGAAAATAGAGCAAGTCTGTGTAGGAGAGAGAAAAAAAGCAGCAAGGTTCAGGTAACATGCCTCTGGAGATTCAATTGGAGACAGGATGATGGATTCAGCTGTTCATTCCCAAAATACATAATGGCTGTAAGAACAGGCATTGAAAATATTAAAAATTAAAACACGGATTTCCTTTATTATCTTCAAATGGCAGTTGAGAAATTGGTGAGGTTTAAGGTTGCCAAGTGCACGTGTTATGGTCTGGCCTGTGTGAACGCCATTGGCTGGCATCAAAAGGGAATGTAATTATACTTCTAATCAGAAATTCCTGTTTCATAATCACATCATACTTCCAAATGCATTTTTCCTTTCAGAGTTTGAGAGAGAAAAAGAGAGAGACAACCCAAGAGAATGCTCAGCAGATATGTTGATGTTGGGGTGGGTCAGCATGCTCTTGGGCTGAAACCATCAAATGTCAGTCACCAGAAGAGATCACTGAGGTCTAGGTTACCTCCCCCTGGGTGGCTCCCAATCCTAAATTACCTCCCCCTGTTCCAGAAAGTTCTCCCTTTTTTAGTTATTAATTGGTTCCCTGTTATGACTCCTGCCTCCCTGTTTTCCCCATTTGTTCTGAAAAATTGTATCCTCCCCTCTGCTTGTACCCCATTGGTTGTTTTCTCTTTCCCTGCCTTACTCCACCCCCCCATAAAGGGGCTAGCCCGTATCTCCTCAAGGCTTTTGCTGGTCCCTGATCCCTCCTGCAAATAAATCTGTTGGAACTCACACCAGAAGCCCCTCCCGCCTTCTTTGCCTCCAGGCAAACGCCAGCCTGATCATCGGCTGCCCGATGTGTTTCCTCTGAGGAGGAGCCAGCGCCCGCACCCATCCCACGCTGATTGCACTGAGCTGTCCAGCGAGGACGCTGTGGAGGCCAACGCTGCGTCCCCTCTGCCCGAGGGCACGCCGGGGCTTGTGGTTACAAGCCCCCGGCAGCATTAGGTTTATAACTACTTCCACACATGCATTTGGTTGGCAGCCTCTGAAGGGGAAACAAAAGTGTCTGGTGGTGTGGAGCACCTGCCTGTAAACCAGGATTTCCTGGTTCTCTTCTCACCTGTCCCTCAATGAATGAGCCCACAGATAAACCAGGTAACACCTTGGGTCTTTTTACTGGTCAACCAGAAATTCTAGTTAATCACCAGTGTCTGAGTAGTTAAATAATAACAGTCTCTAAAATCACAGCAAATGCTTCACAATTCTTTACAGTATTAGAAATATTTGGAGACTACAATGAACAGACACATGGCACATCACAAGTGAATTACTGAGTGCTATTCTGAATGAGGTCTGGAAGGGGTTCATTGAGTTTAGAGTGGGTCTTTTGCCCTGTCCTGTTTCAAGAGATTGTAATAAATGTTTAAAAAGTTCTTTTTTTTTGGTTGAGAAGAAGTTAAAAGTTGCTTGTTAGCGGAGTGGGGGTATGCAGTTAATGAGTTAACTGTTACTGCGATTGTACAGGTGTAATGTCGCCATGTACCCCTAGATGGGGACACCAGTGGGGGAAAGTAGTGGGTCTACGGGAAGGAGGGGAATGCTCTAGAATGTTCTCAAGACAACCCAACAATCATGATATAAACATTTTGAAGGATTACTGCTCAAGGGGCCAACCAATCACTCGACGCCCCAGAGACTGACAGAATTGAACACCAATGAGGACCGTAGCAACGAGCCATCAGAGGGAGGATCTGAGCTGCACCAATCACAGCATCAAAAGAGACTGTAAGAACTGCTCCGGGGTTCGGCCCCTGGTCTTCCTGAGGAACCTGAATCCAAGGGAACACTTGTGCGACGCACAATTTGTTGTTCTGGGTTGTCAAGTGGGACTTGGTCTTACCTCAAGTCTCCGCTCCTGGTTTTCTTTTTAATAAACGAGCAGACTTTTATTCCACCCAAAAGGTCTGTGCCTCGTTTATAACAAGGTGGCTTTACCAACACTCACCTGTGTCAGATCATGGTCATCCAAATCAAACCGAAGTTTTCTCTCTGCCTCTGGAAAAAGCTGTGCAAAGCTTCAGAGAACTCCAAAAAGCTCAAATGAATAATAATTTATTTTGATTACACTAGCCCTTGCACAGATTTCTGTGAAAGCTGGCTCTAGGATATAATTTCTCTTTATACTTACATATAACCTGCTTCAAAAGAGTATTTGGAGCTGGGTACATACTTCAGTTATATTGTTGGTAAGACAATAGATCCAGGTCTGTGCTTCCCTTTGCTCATTTCACAAATTCTGTTGGGTTTTTTTTCACTAGACCAAGAAAAAGAACACACCTCAGTAAAGAGACTTGTACAAATAGAATTGGATATGAGTTTTGTACAAGGACATCTTCTGGACCAGTGAAGTGCAGCTGATGCTCTTAGAACTTAAGAGGGCACTTTCAGGTAAGCAGTGTTTCTCTGCCAGGCCATCTGCTCTTCCTTGAAGGACTCTTAACAAATTCTTGATGTTGAGATGATGCTTAGTTTAAAGTAGTTTAACTCATCCTCATTACCACCATCTCAGAATCAGTCATGTAACGGCTCTGGACTCTTGAAAGGCGTGGATTTTCCTTCATTGGAGATTACATGGACGTGATAAGGTGTCACTCATGGAGACACGAAGCAACATTTTCAAGTTCATAGTGTGTTACACAGTAACAGGGTTGTTCTCAGGAGCACTGAGGTCACTGGAGCTTGAATGAAAAAGGCTGCAAGGGATTTCCATTTTTTAAATGACCTTGCAGAGAAGACAATGCATATGGACATGAATGTCTTACCTGTAAGTTCAGGGTTTTCTACTAACCAGACATTTCTGATTTGAGTATTTGTTTTAATGGAATCCCACAAAGTCTGTGCCAGTGCCAGGACCTGGTGCATTGTCAATACTTCTGGGCTGTGTTTTATAACACAGATTTGCAGCATAGATTAGCTTTTGAGGCTTTTCTTTACCTCTGACAGCTTTTATTTTATTGTGGGATAGTCAGGGTTTGGTAAATCCAGTGTTACAGAGCTGAATGGCGTTAAGCTGCTGGGGGTATTTTCAGCTTATGCGTTTGATGCAGTTTCCTGCAGTTTCAGGGAAGTGGCTTAGTGACCTAAAGGATCCTACCCTGTCAGCTAGACAAATACTTCCAGACTGAACCTGTAAAGTTCTGATTTCATGTAATGAATCACTGCAATAAGCCTGGCATGAAACATAAAAAATGCAAGAGAACAAAAGTGTTAAATGATGTACCAAACAGCAATTTTCATACCCAATTTCTTTCATTTCCAGGACATTTGAGTGTTTTTCTCGTGTTTTTGTTTCTATCTATTAATAGATTAATAGGTGTTTAGAAATGTTTTGCAACATTTGTAGAAGTTCTGGGATTTGATGAGCTCTTTGAAGAAAGGAGGTTTGAAATTTGTATGGTGAGACACAGCCCAAGTTAGATTCAGTGTGGTTCCTGCTAGAGAGGTGGTACTTCAAATACAGTATTTTACCTCTCTGATCATTTGTTCTAAAGTATCCATTCCTGTAGTTTCCACAAAGCAAAAGCAGCAAAGGATTATGCACCTTCTTACTTAATTTGGTGTTAACTTATGAAAGAGTGTTTTGGAATAAAGATTCCTCTTGTAATCAGGCTCTAAGATCATAGTTGCTGGCATTCTGCAGCATTAACCTACAAAATTAATGTACATCTTGCTTCCCAGAGGAGTTTGGGCAAGTGTTCAGGGCAGTGAACGAGGCTGGGTTTGCAGGGGTTTGATAGGAACAGAGACCCATTGAGCACTGAGGGGATTTGAGTTCCTAATCACTCTTACGCCTCTGAAAATCCTGCCCGGGTCAATTTACACAGTAACATCTGGCTGTCAGCAAAGTGAGATGTAAGTGCTAAAACTCTCATCTTCTCCCACCCCCCCCAAAATACTGGCCTTAGAGCAGATGCAAGTCAGCAGATTAAAAGGGATTCTTTCCAACAAGAAGTATAACAGGAGGAACTTCCTGGGAATGAGCTGTTCTGGGAGGAAGCCAAGTTA
This sequence comes from Aphelocoma coerulescens, assembly GCF_041296385.1. Lineage (NCBI taxonomy): Eukaryota > Metazoa > Chordata > Aves > Passeriformes > Corvidae > Aphelocoma > Aphelocoma coerulescens. The sequence continues at coordinate 5,370,954 of NC_091031.1, read as the reverse complement.
ATAGTTTTTTGTAGCAGTATGACAGCAAGGGAGCAGGGTTACTGTAATGACCTGAGCTTAACAAGCAACCCAACACTATGTCAGGAAGGATAACTCAGTCTTGAGGTTATTAAGGATGTAGTTTTTAAGTAATTTTTGGGTTTCAGTACTTCAGCCTTTCAATGGGACTTGCTTCCCACCAAGCCAATGCTGCCACAGGAGCATCATTCTCATTAACCCTTGGAGGATCCAAACAAGAGCTGAACTTCAAGGCACACATTTCTAGAAATCAAACTTCAGTGTTTCAGCTTTTCACAAAGCTACAGATTTTTCAGTCAAAAATAAGAAGTTGCCTAAATGGCGGAGTGAGAACATGATTTGACCAGCTCTAGAGCTGGGCTAAAAAGACAGAGACCGCTGATGTGTGTCAATAAAAATATCAGCTCAATATGAAGTGGAATTGCAGACAAAAATATTTTCAAGTAACCACACAAGCCTTAAAGAGCAAACACCAGTAATGACTTCCAGAAAGCTGAAGACCTTCCTCTTAGGAAGAATGTTTAATTTGCTGATAAGTTTGTATACTGGTTTTTTTTGGAGAATGGTGGCCAGTGTGTTCTTCAGCTGGACAGTCTTCTCTGGCACATCAGTTCTTGCAGGTGAATTTATGGTCACACTTCACCCATGGCTTCATCAGGGGATTTGTTTTTTTCTCTCTTGGAAGGCAGGGAACAGAAGTACTTGGATTTCATAGGGAAATGAGGAACAGAGAAACAATTTCTGTGAGCTTATATGTAATGGACTCTGATAGGTATTGGATAGTATTATTGTTTCATCTATGAAGCTTGGTGAAATGGATTATCCAAACTTTTGTTTAATTGCCTGGTGTACTGGATTTGTTCAGCCTGGTTTTAGGTAGCAGGGGGGCCACAGAGGTGGCTTCTGTGAGAAGCTGCTGAAGTTTCCACCATGTCCAGCAGAGCCAATCTCTGATGGCTCTGAAAGATAGGCATGATGCTGGCCAAACCTGGGCCAGTGAGAGAGGTTGGTAATGCCTCTGTGATGACATGTTTAAGAAGAAAATCAAAACAAAGTGGGCACAGTTTTTTTCCTAGCCAGAGAAGAGGAGGAGGTGAGAACATGTGAGGGAAAACACCATGGTGACACCAAGGTCAGTGAAGAAGGAGGGGGAGGAGGTGCTCCAGGCGCCGGAGCCGAGATTCCTCTGCGGGCCGTGGTGAGACCATGGTGGAGCAGCTGTGCCCCTGCAGCCCCTGGGGATCCCCGGGGGATGCAGAGATCCACCCGCAGCCCCTGGGGATCCCCGGGGGATGCAGAGATCCACCCGCAGCCCTGGGGATCCATGGGATACAGAGATCCACCCGCAGCCCTGGGGATCCCGGGGGGATGCAGAGATCCACCCGCAGCCCCTGGGGATCCACAGGGATGCAGAGATCCACCCGCAGCCCCTGGGGATCCCCGGGGGATGCAGAGATCCACCCACAGCCCTGGGGATCCCCGGCGGATGCAGAGATCCACCTGCAGCCCTGGGGATCCACAGGGATGCAGAGATCCACCCGCAGCCCTGGGGATCCACGGGGGATGCAGAGATCCACCCGCAGCCCCTGGGGATCCCCGGGGGATGCAGAGATCCACCCGCAGTCCCTGGGGATCCCTGGGGATGCAGAGATCCACCCGCAGCCCCTGGGGATCCATGGGATGCAGAGATCCACCCGCAGCCCTGGGGATCCACGGGGGATGCAGAGATCCACCCGCAGCCCCTGGGGATCCACAGGGATGCAGAGATCCACCCGCAGCCCCTGGGGATCCCCGGGGGATGCAGAGATCCACCCACAGCCCTGGGGATCCCCGGCGGATGCAGAGATCCACCTGCAGCCCTGGGGATCCACAGGGATGCAGAGATCCACCCGCAGCCCTGGGGATCCACGGGGGATGCAGAGATCCACCCGCAGCCCCTGGGGATCCCCGGGGGATGCAGAGATCCACCTGCAGCCCCTGGGGATCCCCGGGGGGTGCAGAGATCCACCCGCAGCCCCTGGGGATCCCCGGGGGATGCAGAGATCCACCCGCAGCCCCTGGGGATCCATGGGATGCAGAGATCCACCCGCAGCCCATGGGGATCCATGGGATGCAGAGATCCACCCGCAGCCCCTGGGGATCCATGGGATGCAGAGATCCACCCGCAGCCCTGGGGATCCCTGGGGATGCAGAGATCCACCCGCAGCCCTGGGGATCCATGGGATGCAGAGATCCACCCGCAGCCCATGGGGATCCATGGGATGCAGAGATCCACCCACAGCCCTGGGGATCCCCGGGGGATGCAGAGATCCACCCGCAGCCCTGGGGATCCCTGGGGATGCAGAGATCCACCCGCAGCCCCTGGGGATCCACAGGGATGCAGAGATCCACCCGCAGCCCTGGGGATCCCCGGGGGATGCAGAGATCCACCCGCAGCCCCTGGGGATCCATGGGATGCAGAGATCCACCCGCAGCCCCTGGGGATCCCTGGGGATGCAGAGATCCACCCGCAGCCCTGGGGATCCCCGGGGGATGCAGAGATCCACCCGCAGCCCTGGGGATCCATGGGATGCAGAGATCCACCTGCAGCCCTGGGGATCCATGGGATGCAGAGATCCACCCGCAGCCCCTGGGGATCCAGGGGGATGCAGAGATCCACCCGCAGCCCCTGGGGATCCAGGGGGATGCAGAGATCCACCCGCAGCCCCTGGGGATCCATGGGATGCAGAGATCCACCCGCAGCCCCTGGGGATCCATGGGATGCAGAGATCCACCCGCAGCCCCTGGGGAGGTGCCCGTGCCGGAGCGGGTGGATGCCTGCAGGAGGCCGGGATCCAGGGGCAGCCCCGGAGCAGAGAGGGCCCTGCTCCCCGGCTGGAGCAGCCTGGCCTTGGAGCCCTGCACCCTGTGGCAGACAGACCCCGGGGCAGCAGTTTTGGGGGGCTGTGCCCGTGGGAGGGGCTCAGGCTGCAGCAGGGGCGCTCTGGCTGCTGCTCCTGAGAGCGGCCCCGCGGCGGGGAAGTTCAGGAGAGCTCTCCCGTGGGAGGGACCCCACGGCCTCACAGGGGAAGATTCCTCTCCCGGAGCAGCGAAGGAAATCTCGGGGATGGACTGAGCAAACCCCCGTGCCCCGTCTCCCTGCGCTGTCGGTGGGAAGGAGGGAGGGGCTGGGGGAAAAGGTGTTTTTGAGGGGTTATTTTATTTCTCATTATCCTCCTCTGACTCTGTTAGTAATAAATTCACTTTGTAACTTTAAGTTAAGCCTGTTTTGCCCTTGAAATGTTTCTCCCGGTCCTTGTGGAGACCGGTAGGCCTACCAATCAAGAGACCTTGAAGGTCCCCTGAATGAAGGAAGAGCTTTGAGCCTGTTTGTTACCTCACAGTTGTGGAGACCAAAGAAACCTCTCCCAAGATGCTTTAATTATGCTAATGTACCCTAGTTCTGTCTCCCTGATTGGCCCATTGGCCTCCCTGCCCCTTTCCTACCCTGTACGTCCCCGATCCAGAAAGTTCTCCTTTCCCCATTCTCCCATTGGCCCTTTTCCTTTTGCCACTCCCTCCCTGTTCCCCTGTTGTCTCCCATACCCTAACCCCGCCTATGTGCCGCCCCTGTGCCCTCAGATCATTGGTCCTTGATGCTCTCCCCACCCTGTATATAACCCTGGACCCTTGCCTGGTTCCTGGCTCTTCGTCCCTGGACCTGTTTGTGTGGCTGGAATAGACTCCTCCCATGGAACCCCATACAAAGACCCTTCCTGCTTCTTCTATCATCAGTGTGCTTGGGGCTATCCGGTGTGGTGAGTGTGCGTGGTGGCCTTGCCGAGCAGCTTCCTAAGGAGATGCTTTCGGCAAGCTCGCAGCACCTTACCATCGCCCTGCTGCGACAGTTCTTATCTCAACTAATGGAGCCTTAGTTAGTAATTTTTTCTCCCCCCTCTCCTCTGCCTAACTGTGACAGGGGAGGGTGAGCAAGTGACACTTGTGGGTGCCTGGTGTCAGGCCAGTGCCAAACCACGACACCTGGTTAAAAAAAAAAGTCCTGAGAGCAAATAATATCTCACTACACCAAGTCAGATAAAATTATAATAAAATTGATGTGATGAAGAATAGTAAGAATCCATTTTTATGCCTGGAATTAATTTTCTGAATAGGAAACCACTGAACACTGCCCTAATTAGTGCATTCTTTAGAACCTATTAGAACATTGTTTTCAGGGCTGAACTTAACCATGGAGTTGCACTTCCATTTTTAAATGCTCACCATCATCAGCTGCAGCCAGAATTCTGACGACACAGTTTCAATGTTGACACCACGAACTTGGCCAATCCATTTCTAAATCTAAGAATAAGCTCACTGTGTTTGTTTTTTTAATTTCAACTGATCCTCACCTCATTAAGCAAAAATAAAATAACTTGTTGATTTTTTTCTGGGCTTACAGCACCCTAATCTAAGGCCTAAGACTCATGTGCTCAGTCCTGGCTGTTGGAATAGAAGACATCAGAGGTTTTCTTACACAGGCTTTCAGTGGGCTTGTGAAGTTGGGCATTGATTGCAAATTCTGCCCCCATGCCATCTTTGTCTACAGGAGAGTTAGCATTCATGGTGTCACTCAAAGTGAACTTTTACTGCCCACAACAACCTATTTCTGTAGCAAAGGTCACATTTGTTATCTATCAGGATGTAGCAGCACAGTGGAATAATGAGTTGCCACAATGAACTGGCCTTTTTACATTCTGAATGGGCTTCTAAATCAAGCAGAGGGAGCATTGACTGAAAATCATTGGGTCTGTCTACTTGAAAGGTCATAGTCTGAAATACTGCAGGATCATTACACCCTGGTTTATACAGTGAAGCAGCTTCTGGTACAGAGCCCACCACCTACACCAGTGGTACAGGTGTCTGGCCTTCTTGGGATTTGAGATGGTAATGGGAAAAAAGAAAGACTACTTGGATCTGTCACACCCCTTCATCATGGAAAGACAGAAATCAGTAATGGTTTGGTGCTCTTTGTATATTTTTTCAATTTTTTTCTCTTTGGGGTGAAAGCCACCAGAGCTTGCAGTGGCTTTCCTTAGAGAGAGCACACTTCCTTCAACTCCAAGCAGAGCTGCCTTTCCCAGCCAACAGTGGATCTTACACAGCCATGTGTGGGCAGTACATCTTTCCAGGTATTTATTTTATCCTGCTCAGTGCTCAATTAATTGTATCCATTCCTTCCAGCCTTGCTTTCCAGTTCTAAATCTCTTCTCTTTTCACTCTTCCATCAAGACAGGGTATTTCCTAAAAACAGGGCTGTCATTTCCAGTGTAGCTAAAGGAATTCACAGGTTCTTGTGGCCTGTGACAGCAATTTCTTGTTTGCTGACTGTCATTCATCAGCTTTGTCAAATGGACATGCTACATAAAAGCAATACTCAACATTATACAAGTAAAATATAAACTTTGGTGTCTGGCAAATTAGGCTCTTAATAAATACAGCTGCTGCTTGATTTATTTTGGAAGGGTGTTTGGCCCTTGGCATATCAGTGAGGATCCAATGTTAGGCAAAATTCTCTCTTTTCTCACTCACATTTCTTTTACATATGAGCCAAAGTTCATTGTCAGTAGTGTTTGAAACAATCAAAATGCTGCTGTTTAAGTGAAGAATATCAGTGTAGACATGGTCCAGTTCTCTACCTGAAATTGGCTTTGCACTGCTGTGCTATTTACCCTTATGATGTTATGTCAATATACTCAGGTTTTCCCAGGAGCCATAAAAATACTCCGTTTTACTGCTGCAAGACATTGCTATGACTTAAAAATATCCTGAGCTCCTAGGCCTGAGAATTTGACCTGTCTGTCTTTGTCCTCCTGACACAAATCCCTCTGTGGTGCAAGGCAATGTCCCCTCTTTGGTGTGGAAGGTAGAGCTTTTTTGGCTGCTGCTCTGACACTGCAAAGCAATGTACTGAGAGTCAATGATTCCCACAGACCTTTCCATCTTCCCTACTGAAACCCACCAGGCATCTCTGAATATCCTTTCCTCACTGAATACAGAGCAGACGATAAAAAAATCTAAAAGCACACACACTCCATGAAAGTAAAGAAGAGCACTCCACATCTCACATGGTGCTCTCCAGAGGCAGGAGAAAAAAAAGGAATAAACTGTGTCTGATAAATGTTAATGAAGCACAGAGACCCATTTTAATGAGGCGCTGGAGAGTGGCCGGTCTGTTGTAGCTGGGACATCATGAGCCACACAGAAAAAGGACAGGACATGAAGAATGTCTTCACTTTTCTCTAAAGTGTCCTTCTTTAAAGATTTTTGGGAGTTCTTTGTGGTTGTCACAGGGCATGCTCATGGATGAAGCAGGAGAACCCCCAGCTCCCGAGAGGCAGAAGAGGTGCTGTGCTGACTGGACTTTTGTTGGATCTGCCTGTTAAATCCTCCTGCATCTGCTTGGGGAACACTTTTAAAAGGTCAGGAAGCACCACAAATTCCAAATGACAGTTCTTGAATTTGGCTCAGAGTAACGTGGCTGGATCTGTCTCTGTTCTCCTGCTGTAAATTCTGCTCAAGCAGTTTAGAGGGATGCTGCAGAACAGCTCTTCCCAGGGGTGCCCAAAAAACCTCTGGCCTTCCTCAGCAAACGAATCAGCTGGTGACAAGGCTGCTGCTGCTGCTTGCAGCAATAGGAGACTGGGCCTGGCTGCTCTGAAGCAGAATTTGTGTTTTGTGCAGCTTTTATTTTATCTGCCATCACCCAGAGAGATTGGGATATATAAATGTATTACATTTGAAACAGGAATAAAATATTAAATTGAATGCAATACAGAGATGAAGAAACGTGCACAAGGTAAAATGCCAACTTTAAATACTAAAAAAACCTTAAACCAAATTAGTTGAGGGAACTTGTGGACCAGCAGTCTTCAAGATGTATTCCATATTATTAAATTAACCTCAGAATTTAAATTTGGTTTTTGTTTCAAGTAGACTTCTTAAGGAGTTGTGGCTAATTTTCAACATATTTAAGAATGTACACTGAGCCCTCCCCAAAGAGTAATTTCATTAATTGCTTGGTACTGCTGCTGCTTGGACTTAGAATCCTTTTTTTTAAATTACAAAGAATATTCAAGCCATGACATTTTCCTTACATGAAGCATGACAGAAGATTCCCCTCCATGATTCTGTTGTGGCTGTTGACACAGTCCTCCTCTGCAAATTTCAGGGTATTTCTGGAAAGGGATCTGTTTATAATAATATTTGTGTGCACATGATCCCTACAAGCCTTCACTTTAATCTTGGTTAAACAGCCAAGTCATTAAATAGTAATTCCTGGTGCTGGAAAAACATCATCCTCCCGTGAGACAAAACAGGAACAGGAGATGTTTACGGCACTGGCCTTTTAAAGCTAATTTAAAGAGGATTTATCACAATTAGAAAAAGAGTTATTGAGGCATATATATACATTGTCTGGCTAATAGTGATTCACATTCCACCACTGTCATCCAGCTGAAGCAGAGGTTGGAAGGGCCAGCTCCTGCCTGCCTGCAAACATCCACGTGGCTGCCAGGGCTCCAGCACAGTACCTCCAGCATCACTTCTCAAAGAACTAGTGTGAGAGCAGCTCTAAGAGGTATTTAATAGCCCAAGACAACTGAAAAGTTATTGAAAAGAGAAATCCTGTGGCTTAAGGCAATATAATTAACCCTGCCTTCCAGTTTGGTTTATCTGTAGAAGAAAGGCCAATGAAAATTTCATCAACTGTGCTGATGATCTGTGGGAAGAAAGGTTTGTAGAAATGTGCATGCTGGCGTGGTCGTGAGAACCTGAGTTCATCTCAGAGGTGTTATGTGTCTCCTGCTGCAGCTGCCCATCTGTTAAACACATCACAGTGCATGTACCAAGTTCAACGTCATTAATATTCCACAGACTCCAACCTCAGCCTTCCAAAACCTCTGGTTCTTTGTCCCCTTTAGTGATTATATAGACATTGTCCCTGTCCACACTCAGACTGGGTTTTCCTCTAAAACGAGAAGTGTGTGTGCATGTGGATAGAAAATGGGTGAATGAAAGGAAGAAAGTCAAGCAAATCAAGTGAGGACAGAGGCCAAATGGCAGGGGTTGAGCTCTCTCCAGAAGTGGCTTTAGTATTATGTGGAAATGGCAGCTGTGCTTGGTAAGGGCTGACCTGAAATCTGATCAATGGTAGGAAAAAAAATTAGGCCATAAAAAGCAACCAATCGGATGGATGTGAGAAAAGTGGATATTCGAGGAGCTTAATCCTAATAGAGAACGCAATGAAACATATGAAAATAATCTAATGTGAAAAAAACCACTTTTAATAGCCATTTTGCTAGAGTGGCAAGCTCCACAGAATGGGCAAGCAGTGACTGCGATCTGGCAGACTGTATCTTCTCTCCAGCAACACAAAACATACTGCTTGTAGAAAAGAAATTAGTAAAAGAACCTGATATTCCAAATTTTTTTACTTTTGGCTAGTGGGTAGTTGAAGGTGACACATTGCAGCAGACTCCTGGTCTAGGGATCCATGTGAAATAAGCTTAAAGTCTAATGAAAAACCCAAGTAAATTACCTAATTATTGCCCCCAGATGATTGGTAAATTTGGTGCCAATGTTAGCAGTGGATTTTTTTCCAGTGTTAAATTTTGATGTGTGTTTCTCTTGGGATCATAGAGAGAAAATACCAGGATCTTTAAAATACATTAGTCCAAATTTGGAATACTTATTTTATCCAGTGCCTCCATGTGGGAAATTAAATTTCAGGGTGTCCCATCCCGCTGTGAAAGGGGAGTCAGGGAGGATTCTTTTTGAATAGATTTCTCGGACGAAAATGAAGTACAAATGTGGAAATATTACATCTGAGAACTGTTTATTCATAAAAAAAGAGTAAGTGTTGTTACTGGAGGAGGGCAGGAAAGAGAGCAGAGAAGGATAAAAAGAGACGGAGAGAGGAACAGAGGACCGGGACAGCGTTACCACAGAACCCGCTGTGTCCCTGTCAGCTCGGCAGACGGAGCGCGCTGCTGCGAGCTGCAGTGAGGCTGCGTGCCGGCCGCGGCGGGCTGGGAGCGATTTCCGAACAGCAGCGGGCTGCGTGTCCCTTCCGTGGGCCGAGAACAGACCGCCGTGGGCCGAGAACAGACCGCCGTGGGCCGAGAACAGACTGCCGTGGGCCGAGAACAGACCGCCGTGGGCCGAGAACAGACCGCCGTGGGCCGAGAACAGACTGCCGTGGCCCAAGAACAGACCGCCGTGGGCCGAGAACAGACCGCCGTGGGCCGAGAACAGACTGCCGTGGGCCGAGAACAGACCGCCGTGGCCCAAGAACAGACCGCCGTGGCCCAAGAACAGACCGCCGTGGGCCGAGAACAGACCGCCGTGGGGCGAGAACAGACCGCCGTGGGCCGAGAACAGACCGCCGTGGGGCGAGAACAGACTGCCGTGGGGCGAGAACAGACCGCCGTGGGGCGAGAACAGACCGCCGTGGGCCGAGAACAGACTGCCGTGGGGCGAGAACAGACCGCCGTGGGCCGAGAACAGACCGCCGTGGGCCGAGAACAGACCGCCGTGGCCACGGGCACTTCTGCAGCAGCTGCAGGGCCGGGGCGGGGCGCAGGGCGGCGGTGGCCGTGGTCTGGCTGCAGGCAGCGCCCGCCCCGTCGGGAACAGCGGAGCGCCAGCACCGGGCTGTGGCGGGGCCGAGCTGCCGCCTCACGGGAGCGGAGAAACGGGGCGGGACAGGTGAGGACACTGAAAACAGCCAGGGAAGAAGCAGGACCGCGGAGAAGAAAAGGCGAGGGGGAAAGGCGGGCCAAGCAAACCCTCCGGGTGAGCCCCGCACCCTCCGAGAAACGCGGAGAAAATGGCCCCGGTTGTGAGGCAGTTCACCGCTTTTACGGGCTAAAGCTCCTCCCATTGCCCCATTTCCCGCACATTTTTTCCCGGGCACCCGGGACGCTGCTGGCAAGTGCCCATCGTGGAAGGTTTATTTCCCCTGCCTGGTTCTCAGGGAAGCCTCCCGAGGGACAGGGCTGCCAGCACGTGTACAGCCCCTTACAGGAATTCTTTACCTCATGTGTAACGTATGTTGAGGCGTAAATAAAAATCACATTGGTCCCTCTTACATGGCTATCTAAATTAGATTTTGGAGTAAAGGGTCAGCCTGAGGGTCTACAGCCGCATCAATAATGGAGTTCCTGTTCTAATATGGAAGTAATTCAGCACATCCTGTTTCATGTGTGTTTAAAACGAGGCCAGCAACTTTTAAAAGGTAAGACTGTTTATGGTGAACAGAGAACAATTGGAAATGAGGCCCCAGGATAAGCCCAGGACCTGCACGACAAGCCAGAGTAAACACAAACAGTGTATCACACTGAGCACTCCCTCGGACGTCGAGTTCCCCAGGAGGTCCAAGTGCAGAGCACCGGGTGGCTTTTAAAGCCTTCGCTACCACCGGATTGGTGCGTTTCTTAATCCTCGCGCCGATTGGTCCCTTTCCTGTTCGCTGGTTGGTCCGTACCTCCGTGCATTCCTGACCAATCATTTCTGAGTAAGTCCATCTCATTGGTTGGCTCGTTCTCCAATCACAGTCTAGGGCATCGTCCTCATCCCTTGTACCCTATGACGTAATGTGCTGGAAGGTTCCTTTATTAATTCCATTGGGTCCTTGTTATACCCCCATCTAGTGGTTACATTCCAGTATTACACCCGTACATCAGCACATTTAACTTCATAACTCATAACTCTTCAATATTACGCTAATTATATCATTAACTCTTGAATAGCCACCTACGAAAGCCAACTTATCCATAACATGTGGATAATTTAACACATCAGCTTCTCTGAGACTGAAGGCTGAAACCCAGTAAGTCATTTAAATTTTTTTTTAAAAAATTGAGATGTAGTAGTTTTTCGGCTTACCCGACTCACAACCAGGTTTTGTGCCAAAACATTGGAATAGAATTACTTCACTCCTGCACTATTTAGAACATGTACTAGTTTAATTTTTTTCAAGTGCAACTATAAATTGTTGGCTGTGCCTGATAAGCAGGGCAGCAAGAAACACACTGTAGCTTCCAAGTGTGTTTACTACTATAAAAAACAGCTTGATCAGCTTGATGCAGACTTAAACCCAAGCTGCTGATGCAGACTCTTAGCAGGAAAGCCCTCAGAGGAAGCATGTGCACAGAGGAAAAGCAGTTGATTGAAACAAGGAGGTCTGAAATTAAATGTGATGTTTCTGGTCTTCGTTACAAAACCAGGAGATGTGTCTGGCCTTATTCTTCTCCCACTGCTGAGCTGTTTGGATATATCCTTTCTTCTGTGCAATCATCCAGAAATTGTTCAGGAAGGTTTTACTTGTGTTTGTGGGCTGTCATAGGCTAGATAAAAATTCCATGTGAGTTTCAAATGCATTTCAAATAAATTTAAAACGTGAAAGAGTTTGATCTTTCATCACCTTTCTGTATTAACTGTTGCTTAATTCTTCTTGTTGCTCTAGTAAAGCTGAATTTGCCCTGTCAGTACTTCAGGAGAACTAAAAGCAGGGGTAAGGCAGAAGCAATATTAATTTTCTTATGCCAAGGGGAAAGCAAGTGTCTGCCCCTGTGGTCCATCTCTAGGCTAGAGCTGTAAGAGCTTCTACTTATTTTAATGCAGTTTAAATGTGTCACTATAAGTGGGTTTTTGCCAGTCTGGTCTCTTAAGTCCCTGCTTCATCTTGCATCTTCAGCTCCCGTTCTCTTTTTTAGAGCTCCTAAAACCATTTTCCTCACTTTAGGATTCTTTAATACTGCACTAAGTTCCACAACTAACATCTCTCAGTTTGTTTCTTCAGTCTGTATCAGGAGGTGGAAGTCAGAAATAGAAGATCACTTGCAGTGCCACAGGGAAAACATGGTGGAGTGAATGCAGTCTCCAGCTCCTTTTCTTTGTGGGATTTTCTCTCCATCTTCCTGCCCCCACACTCTGTAACCGTGTAGTGAATAACAGGAAAAACAGGTAACCAACACAAAGCAAATATTCCAAAGGAAACACACAGTGACTGAAGTCTGAAATGACCTAGTCCGGACATGAATTCCCCCACCAGGTGAGCAAAACCAGTTGCCCTTAGCAAGTAAGGGGTAATGCACTGCACATCTTACTTTGAGCAACGCTAATCACTGTAACAAGCCTGGAAAACAAGTCCAGTGCCACAGATGTTTTCTGCTTTTTGGCTATTTCAGTTGTTGCTTCACCAGATTAGCTCTCTGGATTCAAGAGAAAGATGCAGCTGTTTGGGGGGTACATCAAAGCTCTCTGACCCACTCTCTTCCACACCCATAGACCTGCAGAGCTGTGTGAAGATGCCAATTCAAGTCCCAAAAGCTGCATCTGAGCCTGGTTTGGAAAAAGTGCCCAGCACAGGATGGGAGTGCAGCGTGGAGCTCTGCAATTCCACAGTCCAGCTGGCCTCAGATATGGACAGAATTCTGCTTGGACTCATTTGAGACTCATTTTCCAATGAGTTTTGGTTCTGAATCGAAGCCTTTTAATGTCTGTTGTGGAATAGGATCGATTTCACACAGTCACAGAATGGCTGGGGTTGGAAGAGATGTCTGAAGAGCCTCTAATCCAACTCCCTGCTAAAGCAGGTTTACCTACAGCAGGAAAAATGAAGCATTGCTTTCAATTCTAGCATTTTCCTATTCATAAATACAAGATTTTCTAGATGAAAATTTGTTTTGAAATAAAAGTAAATGCTCTGATTTCAAGCAGCATTTAAAGAGAATTGTTGAGCATTTGATAACTTTTGATTTGTTTTTTTATTCCCTAAAATCTACTGGCTAAAATCATCATTTCCACAGCACCTTAAAGGCATTAAAAAGGACTGAAAGCAGGCAGCAAATACTGCACCACAGGCCAGATGCTTACTTACTCTTCAAAAAAAGACAAAGAGACATAACCAAAAATCAGAATAAAAGGGACAACATTCACAGCTGCAGTACATGGCAGTGCTGGAAGAGGAGCTGCTGCCTGTGGAAGGAGCTGTGTGAGGACTGCAGAGTGGAATGACCTTGTGGGACACAGGGAAAAGGAAAAGGCAGCCTGAAGTTCTTGCCGCGATTCTGAGGAAGAGTGTCTTCACATGCGCTTTCATTACTCACACAGCTGCCACATGTGGACATGACTTCCTTCCCAAATGTGCATTAATCAAAATGGTTAAATCTGCCACTTATTTGAAAAATGCAACACATATCAGGAATTTCTACCCCTGAATATTATCCTGCTGTGCACAGTAAGTAAATCTTCCACTAGATTTGACTTCCAGCAGGAACCTGTGAAAGGACATGGCACTGTAACCACACACTTGCTTCTGCATAGCAGGTTTGTGCTTTCTTGGAACAGACCTGCTAGTCAGCAGCAGCAGCTGGAATCATCAGGAAGTTCTAAACAAATACAGTATTAGATCAATTTAAAATAATTTTAGTTCCTTTTGATGTTTCTGTTTATGGAACAGCTGTTCTTTTACCATGTAAAGCTTGCATAGGGATATGGATAAAGCAGGAGAACAAACAAGTTTTGGGTAGGGTTTTTTTCATATAAGAATTTAAGTTGTTTTTTTTTCCATTTAAGAATCTAAATGACTAAACTGTATGCCTGAACTCAGTGAATTTTAATAGGATTAAATCACATGCTGATGGTAAGTTCTTAATGCCTTGTCAAGAATGAGACCACTCTTGATGTTAATTGAAAATTAACAACTGTTTTATTAAAAGAATAATTTTAAAAAATTAATTAAAGCTAAAATAATTCTGTCTGAGAAAATTCACTAGTAAGGAAACCGAAGTAATAATCCCAAAACCCAGGTCCGCAGCAATTAGAGACCTTTAGGCCTAACCAGCACAAGGCCCCAGTGCAGGAAGCCTGCAATGCTGGGTTAACTTCGGCTAGTCCAAAGTGAGACAATTAAAATGGTCTCTCCAGGAGATAGAAGCCTGAGTCACCAGTGTTGAGCTATGCCCACAGCTAATCTGAGGCAAAAAGCCAGCTCCAGGGCTGTGCACTGAGTTTTATAGTGTCCATGCTCCGCCCAGGTCCGCCCACAATCCCAGCCCTCATGGTCTGGTGCGATTGGTGGAGTCTTGAAGTGAGGTCATCTGATCCTGTCAATGGCTGGCTGTCATCTAGGGTAAAGTTTGGGGATGATGTCACTTGCTTGAAAGGCAGGAAAATGACATTCATGTTGGCATGGAGCTGAGCTGCAGGTTAATGGACAGGAGACTAAAAATAGCCCTTGACAGTTAAAAGTCTGCTTCTTGGAGCTGGGCTTAGGAACTTGTAGAACTTAAGGACAGTTAACAAAAGCATTTAACTGCACTACAAACACTTCAAAAAAAACTTTTAAAACAGAACAATCAACAAACATTTTAAGGAACTTTTAAAACAGAACTATAAACACTTTAAGGAACTTTTAAAACATACTAATAACTTGGATAACTTGGGTATGTGCAGGAAACAATACATTTGTAAGTTTAAAGCTTAAGGAAGGGATTAAATTTGGGAATATTTTGTTAACATGGATTTTTAACTAGGAACTGTGTGATTAAGTGATTCTGAGAATTAACTCAATAACTTTAACTAGTTTGATGGGCATTTTAAGTATGTAAAGACTAATTTGGCAATTAAAACACTTAATATGCAAAATGTAAAACCAGGACATTTAACATCTTATCATGCAAAATCAGGGCACTTAACATGCAAAGGCCAATTCTGTGGATTTCATATATAACATGCCTTATGGAAAAAAAACAGATTTAAGGAAAACACCCAGTGATATAACAGGACCTTTTTTCTGTGTTTCGGAGGCTCACGTTCAACACTCAACTATGGTATTAAGCTTCTGAAATTAATCTAGTTAGTTCTTTAGCAGGCTGTAGAAAGAGAGAGAGAAATGTGGTCGTCCATGTTTTTAGATTTTACAGCAGTAATGATCCTTCATTTTCCTGTCCTCACCTAAAGTCTTCCCTATCCTTTCTGGCAGCCCTGGGGTGTACCTGGACAACCACAACTCCTCCAGTTCCACACCGAGCTGCTTCAAAAGCTGATTATTTTCCTCAGTGTGTGATATCACAGCTATTTGGGTACTCGAATTTCATGGCCAGTAGGAAGCCTCATGAATAAAATCTCCTCGCAGTGGCCTGGCCTGGGAATGCTCCATCCTGGCTCCCCTCCAGCCCTGCAGCAGGTGAGGGATGGAGTGAGTGAAGCTCCTGTTCCCTCCCAGCTGAAGGGTATCAGCTCTGACAGCATTTGCTGATGGCCACTGAACCATAAGCCATACTGTAAAAGTACTTACACTTTACTCACTACCAAGGCAATTCATGAGCAGGTTGTGAGGGGAAAAGAAACTGAAAAGTGAGCAGGGTTAAGGAGGATGTATGAAAGTTTGGAGGGAGGAAAAAGTATTAGGCAATGCTAACTCATCAAAATAGGCCCTGAAATAGATCATAAAGGAGATGAAACAGTAAGAGAGGCATCATAGTGGAAATAACTACAGCACCATCCATGTCTGTCTGGTGCACACTTTTCACTCACTCCCTGATTTAAAAGCAATTTTTGACATTTGGGCTCCATCAGAACACTTCTTGCCAAGAGAAAACTGTAGAGTTTCACAAGTGTTATTGAGGACTCACACAGTGTCTGTGGAGTAGATCAGTGAAGTTATCTCATTTTTTCAGGTGAGTAAATTGCTTCATAGAAGTGAGTGATTGTTACGGACCGAGTCTGTAGAGATGGCTGGATAAACGACACGTACACCAATACGATTAAGCATCGTTCTCCCTTTATTGTTCAACCATGCAAGCTTATATCTACTTTTGCAGATTCATGCCCAGTCTCTCTAGACGGCCTCTAATCCGCAGGGGAGATGACCAGTGTATAACTTTGCCCAGGATTCTCAGGGCTGCCTGCAGCCAGGAGCCTGTTCAGGGGCTTTTCCTCAGCAACCCTGGGTTGTCCAATCTTTCCAGGGGTATCATATGCCCCTGTTCCATAAGGAATCCCTCTACACATCCCCCATTTTCTTTTTGGGCAACCCAGGCCTGGTTGATAATCTTTCACAGCCCTGCTTTGACGCAGGAAAAAATGCACCCAAATACTATTAAGCCTAATATAACTACAAATAGCAATCGGCAGCCTTCTACTACCAAGGTACGCAGCCATCTGGTGATACCCAGACCCTTAAGCCAATCCCCTACAGGGTTGTCTGTCTTCCAAAGGTTGCGCAAGCCCCTCTTCACCACACTGGAAACAGGCTACTCTTCCTGTCTGGGGACCAGGAGGTCGGTCAGCGGCCTTCGCCTCCTTTTTACTTTGCACCCCTCCCGTCAGCACTGCGGCGATGACTTGTCCCTGCTTTTGCAGGACATTCTGCAGCGTTGCGGTTAATGCAGCTGTTTGAGACGACTGCTCCGCACGGCTAGCACGCACGAGCATCTCGTCTACTCCTGCTCCCTGGGGCAGCATGGCAAGAATCATCTTAGTCTGCCTATTAGCATTTTCAAAAGCAAGGGTCCGGAACATTTGCTCCTGGAGCTCTTCGGAGAGCTCAGTTGCGTCCTTCAAGGCTGCTGACAGACAGTCAATGAACTGACCATATGGCTCTGACAGCCCCTGTCAGACTGCCGCATATGGAGGAGACTTCTTTTTGGGTACTGACAACAAGGCTTTGGGGGCAAGAGTGCCGTTGTGTCCTCTGTGAACAGTTCCCACTCAGCCCGGTCAGCTCAGGACACAGCAGGCTGCGGGGGCCAGCCTATGATATCAGAGTGAACAGAGGTCTGGCTCGTGGTTCCTTCCAAGGGACCGCGGCGATGAAGGCAGACGGCGGAAGAAAGGGGGCAGGCTCAGAGTTGGGTTAAATCCAGAAAGTTTATTGGTCCTCCGAACGGGGGGACCTCAACCACCAGGGGTGCCCAACTCTGTGCACCTGCAGACCTCGTGCAAGGGATTTTATGGGGGGTGGGAGGGGAACAAGGGAGGGATTACAGATTAACCAACCAGGGAAGGGAAGGGTGTGGCAAACAAAACGAGGGACACGTAAGGGAACCAACTGTAACAGGGGAAGGGAGGGACTCCTTTCCCCGGACTAATCACCTGGCCCCCTGGCTAGAACTTTCCAGAAACTTGGGAGGGGTGCCAGAGTGACAGACAGGGCCCTGGGAGGAGACATAACTGTCATATAGGGTGATTTAAATAAAACAGGGGGGGCACCAACTGGGGTACACCAAACTTAAAGAACTTAGAGGGGAGACCCGGACTGAACCAAAACAAACACTCCCACACAAGAGTCTGTGACAACTGACGAATGATTGTGGGCATGGTCAGCTGTGTCACCGTCGCTCCATAAGCCCCGCTCCCAGTCAGCATGTTGGCTTGGATCACATACAGTGGGGTCTTGCGTACCACCTTGGTGTTTGCTAGCTTCTTCTTGTGCTAGCCGCTTCCACGTTCACTCCCAGAGCAGGAACTGTGAAGGGGTCAACAACAACTGTGCGATGCTGATGCAATCATTAGGACACAGGTCATCTGTTGTAAAGATAAACTGCAGGATGCTCCATGTAGCTTTGGACCGGAGGCCATGCATGGTGACCGTTTGCTTCACTTGCTGCAAGGTCTTCCAGTCATGGGGCTCCCACCTTGCAGTGTCCCCCTGTATCAGTACAGGGCAGGCTAGGGCATCTACGACTTGCCAATCTCCTTCAGTGATTGCGTTACAGACAACTCCGTTCCATCTCCTTCACAATGGATCAGTCCTCACCGTCGGGGCGGGGCTGACAGAGGCAATGGCTGCACGTCCTCTTGCAGGAAGGGAAGGGCCGTAGGCCCTGTGCCCGGTTCTCCTGACAGGAACGTAGGAGTTCTGGTGGCCATCTTGACCAGTGGGTCCCCAGGACGCCACATTGCTGATGGTGTGGTTTCACAAGCCTTAGACTCCAGCGCGTCCTGACGCGTAGACAATTCAGCAAGCTTCTTCGTTACTTCATGCATCATCTCTCGGTGCTTCTCCTCCTCTTGGGGCTGACCCCCGGCAGCCCTGGCTGGCTCTGGCTCTGTGGGCGACAAAGCCGTAGAGGCTGCTTCACCATTGGATGATGATTCGCTGTCCGGCAGAGGGAGGTGGTGTGCCGCCGTTTTTGGCCAGGAGCTAGGACCGCTCGTTTCTCCTCTGCTCACCTGCACCCCGCCCCCAGACTCAGGAGGGTCTATTTCCGCTTTTGCTACCAGCTCTCCCTCAGGCTTCTGCGGGGTAACTTCCTTCCCTGCCGGGTCCAGCAGCTCCCTCAGCAAGCGTACAGGCGCTGATGTCCCCTTCATCAGTCAACCTGCGGTCAGCCTGAAGAATCATGCCACCCTGGACTCTGCCCTGGCCTCCAGCCACCACTCCGTGAGACCCCCCTCTCTTTCCTTTCTGGGGCTGCCACCCCCCAGCGCTTCCATGCGCTGCCACAGCCACCTTCCTCTCTGCTTTCATTTCTGTGAGGGTATTAGTCACAGCTTTCCAAGTTAATCCCAGAGCTTTCGCTTCTTTACCTTCTTTTCCACCCTCAATTGTGAACTGCCATAGTCTGTTTCCAACTTCCCACCACTCTTCGGTCGAAAACAAAAGTGAAGTGCATTTCAAAAACTCTTGTTCCTGGGCCCACGTTATTAGGGCATAGGGATCTTGATCTTTTACAGTCTTGCCTCTCTTAGAGAGGATACTGGCTAGGAGACAAGTGCCAGCCTCGTATTCCATAGCTTCTTACCTGCAGGGGCTCGCTCAGCCGTGCGAGCTCTGGTCTCTGGCACCACTCAGCTTTTTGCCAGGACACTCCCGCTCCAGCTCTCCAGGCTCCTCACTGTCGGTGCGATCATTCGGAGTCTTGCCGTGTTTAGGCGAACTGCATTTAAGCAAAACAAGCCATGTTTAGGTGAACCGCATTTAAGCGAAACGAACCACATTTAAGCGAGTAAAATCACTCGAGTCCCTGTTCGGGCGCCAGGTGTTAGGGACCGAGTCTGGAGAGCTGGCCGGATAAACGACACGTACACCAATACGATTAAGCATCGTTCTCCCTTTATTGTTTACCTATACAAACTCGTATCTACTTTGCAAAGATTCCCGCCCAGTCCCTCTAGACGGCCTCTAATCTGCAGAGGAGCCGACCAGTGTATTGCTTTGCCAAGGACTCTCAGGGCTGCCTGCAGCCAGGTGCTTTCCAGGCTTGCCTGCAGCCAGGAGCCTGTTCAGGGGTTTTTCCTCAGCAACCCTGGGTTGTCCAATCTTTCCAGGGGTATCATATGCCCCTGTTCCATAAGGAATCCCTCTACAAGTGATTATTTTTTTTCTATTTTCCCTGAGACCACAGCAAGCCAGCTTTAAAGGAAGATCCCAAGAGTCCTGGCTCCTGCATTCTGGTTTTATAACCTGCACTGCACTACCTCTGATTTAACAGAGTCCTGGTAAGTAATTTTGGGGCATTAAATACCATTTCTGATTATAAGTTGGATTTGTCTATATTTGGAGGTAGTCCTGGTGCATTAAGAGAGGAAGAGAAGGTGCTGCATGACAGGATTGTATTTGCTAATGTTTTGCCAATCAGCCTAAAATATTCTTTCGTAGTCAGGGGCTGCTGTTCTTACTTTGATGTCAGGAATATAGAGAAATATTTGGAAAATCATTGGTTATGCTGAAAGGTGAAGAGTTTTCCATGTTACCAAGCTCATGGATATCCCACAATTTCATGTGATGCCTCATCCTGAGGAAAAGCTGTGATTTTTGAGGATAGTCCAAAGACTCCTCAATCCCCAAACAAGAATTTGTGAATATCTGAAGTGTAACTCCTAAGAGGTGCAGCAGTGCTTCCCCCAGCTACAAAAATGCATATTGACTAAAAAAAAATTCATTTTACATTAGGTAAAGGGCACATTAAGCAAAACATTTTTGTTTTTGAATGTAGAGAACATACTGAATGGCTGACTATTTATAGAAGTTTGTTGGATGATGGTCCTAATCCAAATTAAATCCCTGATAAGTTTCTTTTTAAAAAGGAAAAGGACTGAGCACTAAGATTTTCTGGCTAAAAATATAAAATCATTCTGTGGAATGTATGTTTACAACCAGTCATTAGAAATATAGAACAAACTGAAAAAAAAATTACAGGGGAATAAAGATTGACTCAACTGATAGCTAAGTATTAACTGTGTTCATAAGGAGAAGGGAAATTACAAAGGACTTGGCAAACTGAGTTGTCCAAACTGACTGACTAAATCAAGAAGTTAAACATCCTTGGGCAAAGCAAACTATGCACCAGCAAAGGTCATTACTGTTTCCTCAAAGGGTTTGGCTCTTTCACTTTGCAATTGAGCTGGGGTTTTAAATATAGCTTTAGTATGCAGATGTAAAGGTCTTGGTCTCTGTTGAACAGAGAGGCTTTGAAGCGAATTCCCTCACACAGGTGTTAATGAACACAAGCAGGTTATTGGGGTGTTACTTGCAGCAGCTTCCCTTTGCGATGTGTGTGAGGGCTCCACCAGCCACGAAGTGGTTAAAGATAAGAGGTCTAATTAGCTATGCTCTAGTGGGCTTGCCTTTAGGCTTTAGAAATAAAAGGGTTAAAAGAATAGCAGTGGAAAGATTCCTTTATTTTTGTCTTCCATGGAGCAGTCTCAGGATCAACAGTGTGCTGCATCTGTGCCGTGGCACCTCTCACCATTGCACTGCTGTTTCAGGTTGTTGCAGTCGAGTTAATTTCTTTTATTATTATTTGTATTCCATTGCCACAGGAGTTACTTAGAAACCTAGAACTGGTGAGAAACACTGAGAAAACAGCGATCACCTTGCTGGTGTGCAGGTAAACACATCTGTATTCAAAAGTCTGTTGACAATATGGCACACTTTCTGCAATTGATTTGAGCAACGGGAACAATGAGGGGCTAACTGCGGCTTAAGTGCCACGTTCACAAGATGATTGTGCATTGTTAACCAAATCAAAGCTAAGACTAAGCAGCACTTGAAGCTTAACACCATTCAAGTGAGCCCAGTTAAAAGCAAGCACCAATTTCCAGGTAGTGACCTTGAGCTGTGGGTGTTGCATTATCAGCTGCAGCTGAAAGGGATTTGGTTCAGCTGAGGGCTAGGCACAGCCTCACAGAAAAGAAATTATAAGTAACAAGGCACTGCATGAGAGGCTCTGTCTGCCTTGCTCTCAGTCCCCATTCCCCACAAAGTCAGAAAATTGATGGTAAATGCACATCATCTTATCGTTCATGGGTGGTTAGAGAATTCCAGTTTGAAAGGGGCTGAGGTTATTCTTGCATAGACGAATAAATGCTAACTATATTCCAGTCCATTTGTCTATAGCAATGGAAAACATGATTTATCTGGGATGTCAGGAATGACATTGCCTTTCATTATCCTTAAATAATGTTATGAGGCTCTGCTCTCCTACTAGGTAGGTTCATGTACTATCAATTTCTGTGCATTTATACACATGCAGAATTAGGAAGGTGGAAATTCCTCAAAACCTTGCTAGGAGAAACCTGTTAAGAGCTTATAGGAGATACTTATTTTATGTTTTAAAATTCAATAGACTTCAGTTAATCTGCCCTCTGGTAATCCACAGAACAGTGATTGAGCCAGACACTTAGCTGGTATCATGTGAATCACTCCAAATTGAGTCTAGAGACACTTCAGAGACAGAGTCAGAGAAGTGGGTATTTGCTTTATTCAGGGAGCCAGGTACACGCACACGCAGCACTCCACACAGCACAGTATATGGTTACAGTCATGAATATTCATTTCATTCCTTGGGCTAGGGGTGGTTATACAAATTCTTCTCTGAACTCATTAATATCATTAGCATATGTGCCGCGCAGGTGCTGTGTACCCCAGTGGAGGAAGGCTCTGTGTCTTCCTCAGAGGTCTTTCTGATGAAGGCCACTGGTCTTCCTCACAATGCACTTTTCACCTTTCCTCTCTGGAGCATGCGCAGTCCTTCGTTGGCTGACTCAGCGGTTTCTGCGCTGGTTTCAACAGGTTCTGTTCCTCTTATCTTGACAAGGTGCATTCTGTTTATCTTACCCTGACAAGGCTAAGGCGTATCTGTGGATACAAAAATGCTGCTAGCAAGAATTTTCTTGCTATTTTCTAAGTCCATGAGAGACTTTTCTCTCTCACAGAAGACAGTAGCAGAGTTCTATAAACAATGAAACACCTGCAACCTTGAGAAGCCTTGTTTATGGTACAGTAGAAAAATATTTTGACAATGGATGTTTTAGGATTTTAGCCAGTCACTCCAGGGAGTGGCTGATCCTTTGTCCAATTAGACTATGAAGAAAGTCATCTATAAAAGAGTTTGTAAAATAATTGAATAAATCAATCTTGCTGCACAATTCCTGCCTGCTGGATCTCCTCTCCTCCTCCCTATGGCTGCAGGACGCGGTAATATTTTACGGCGTTAATACGCATCCTGCGTCTTAAGCTTCTGATTAACATTTTCTGACTCTTAATAGTTAACTCGTGCTTACAGGAGTTAACTATTGATCAATCCCTCTCAAATCTACCAAAGCTCTTCTGAAAGCAGCAGTCAGGCTGCTCCTCTAAGATGTAAGAGGCTTAGGCTCAATTCCCTAATTTACAACAGGTCTCTTGTGTAACTTTGGCCAAATTCCTTCTATCTAGATAAAAACAAGGGTTTACAAACCTTAGGGTAAGGTAAGGGTAGCAAACAAAGTTCAAATCCCAATGATGCTCAGACTTCTTACACAATGCTTAAGAGAGAAAGGCTCAATGGATGGAGTGCAGAATTAAAAACACAGGGGCTGCATACTAAGGAGGCACCCTCAGCACCTCACCTTCTATGTGCTTTAGGAAGCCAATTTTATGAAAGAAGGCATAAATCTCCCTATTTCCAGTGAGAATCCTCTGTTGCTGTTTACAGCAACAGCAGAGCACCAGTTTCTTACTGCTCCTGAAGGCAGGTGGAAATTAGGGGCTAAGCAATTCAGTTCAGTCATGACAAAAGACTTTGTGGGCAGGCATGGAAGCAAAATTTTTCAGTCTCTGGTCAAGCCACAGCTGAGAGCATGTTTCAAGCATCAGTTCCCTGGAAATAGGCATCAGAAGAGGGACTTTGGAGAAATTAACAACTCCAACATTTAATCTTCCTATTGTTGCTTCAGAACCTCAGTGTGGGATTGAAAGGTAAATGCATTAAGGACTGTAAAGCATTCAGTTATTGTAGCAATGGGGATCATCTAAGCAGCTAAAATTGATAGGTGCTGTCATTTATAATTGCTGAGAGCTTGAGCACCAGAGTGTGTTACAAGTGAGTATAGCGGGAAGGTTTGAGGCCTTCAGGAGTAATGGTCTGATCTCTGATCCATACAGGTACAGCTGTCTGGGGGGCAATTGTGTGCAGATAGGCCAGCCTGGAAAGGTCTGCCCTGCAGCAAAACTGCAGAACAGGCACTTCCACAGCAGTGATGTAAAGACTGGGTGTAGGTGCTCTGTAAGCAACTGGTCAAAAAAGCAATGGTGTCAGTGCCCTTTTGGTAGCTTTGTGTTTCAGTTCATTACGGAAGAAATCTTTATTGTCGACATGGTTCCAGGAGTAAGTGAATGGAAAACATTTTAGGGGATGATTCTGCCACAAGAAAGGGTGGAGAAGTTGGCCAGGCAAAGATTCTAGAGGTCAAAAGTAACTGAGAAACAAGGCGAGGAAATAGTAAATCAAATAAGGAATGTATGGTGGGCCCTCTGTGAAATGAGGGAAATTTTTTGGGGCAAACTCTGCAGAATTACCAGAGGACAAGTATCTGAGGAAGGTGAGTGTGTGAGCATGCATGCAGTACATCAGGAAACAAGTTTCTTGCTTCTCTCCTGCAGGATGCTGCCTTATCAAATGACATCTCATCATGAACTAAAAAGTTATATGCTTCCTGTTACACTTCATAGCATTTTCTTCATTCTCGTCTTCTTCCCATTTGACCCATGACAGGTGTTAATATCCACTTTGACTATTCAGGAGCATTTTCTGACACAAAATCTCAGCTTGAGAAAAATGTGGCAATTTATAGTTGAGTTACTTATTGCTGGATCTCAAAAGCTCCTTAAAGCAGGGCTGCCAGAAGACAGTGGTCTGTCAAGTGTGTCAGTGCAAGCCCGGGGTTGTCCTCAGTGATGAGAACAACCTGCACCAAACCATGAATAGTTAGTTCCTGGCTTTGGGCTTTGTATGGAACCAAACATGCACGGAGAGCCCCAGCCATCTTTCCTTATCCACTGGATGTGTAAATCCCTACCAAAATTCAGCAGTGGTGCTTAGAAAGCATCAGTGCAAAGCCAAGGATTGTGATTCTCTTAAGCTGAAAAGCCAGAAGTACAGTTCAACTCTGCATTTCTTTTTGAGCAGAGCTATGTGTACTGTTTAGGAGCCTTTCTGCTCATAAGATCAGAAGTAGGGAATGCAGATAAATGAGTGTCATTGCAAGGAAAAATGAGTGTCCTGAATTAGCAGAAAATATGGAAGAACTGCCTGTTTCCAGGAGCGACTACATTAGCAAGCAGCAGCAGACTTGGTGTGATGGTCTAGTAGGGGAAGACCTCTGACATATTGATCGTGGTGGAAAAAGCAAATAATCAAATAATTTTGATACTCTTCTGTATTAAATATTTCAGTAAAAAAAACCCTCCACTGCTGACATTACTGCATCATTACCCAGACATAGCTGTGGTGAAAGATGAAGTACAGACAAGCAGAAATTTCCAGTTTGTCTACGGGTCTTGTGCTGTCTCTTAAAGTGAGCATGCACAGTGCCTCCCAAACCATCCTCTGCTGCTGGAAATAGCAGTGGGATTTCTGCAGCGTGTGAACTCTGCCTTTTAGACATAACGATAATTGTTTCACACAACATTAAATTACTTGTAGCTGCACTTGCAAACACCAGTGCTCCAGCTCCCTGGGTAAAATGTACTGCACTGTTTGCCAAAAACACCAGTGTGGAGGTGCAGCCAAAGCAGGGAGTGTATTCTGAGGTTTACAGCTGTTCTGAACAGAGATTCAGAGATCTTGACCTTATGTTTCAGAGCAGCAACCAGCCCTAATTCCACCCTGATACAGAGGATGTACCTTTTGCAATCTCTCCTTACTGAAGTTAATTTCAGTGAGCTCAGGCTCCATAACAGGTAACTGTCAAACAGTTTCTATAAACCTGCAGTGCAAAGGAACTCTGAGAAATGTGTGTGTTCCTCTGTTCCACAAACTGGAGGCTCAGGATGGCACAGAGGTAACAGTGCCACAAATCTCCATTTAGGCCACGTGTTAATCTGTGAGCCCCAGATTAACAGCTGGGCTGTGTAGCAGCCCCACAGGTCAGAGCCACCTGCACTGACCATGCACAGGTGTGGTGGAAGTTAAAGAAATCTGAATCCTTTGTACTCAGAAGGAGGTTCAGTCCAACCACAAGCAGCCTTTGTTTTTGTGTCCAGATTAAGAACCAGATGAACATTGGCCTCCCTTAGAAACATGTTCTTCAGCTTTCACTGAGTTACAGCATGAAAATCTGCATTTATTTGTTTATTCTATTAACTGGCAGATATATGGCCGTTTCTTTCCATTAAAGAAGTTGCAAAATTTTCTCTACATCCTGCTCTCCAATAGGAGGAAAATCACTGCCTTTCAAGTGGGGTCTTTTGGAAGGTCCTCATAACTGTCTCCACTATTAGAAAGAGGTTTTTGGGTTGGGTTTTTCACTTCCTAGCTGTGAGGCAATTAATGTGTGATAAAACCTATAGCTGAGTGGAAATTTTTCCAACAAAACACCTCTGATGAGCAAATACTGACTTGTCAAAATCAAAACTGTCCAAAATTCTAGTTCTGAAATTGTTAGCATATCTGGTCCTGCATGCTCAAAATGAAACCTAACGATTTTTTGTCTTTGAATAATTTTTGGATACACTTGGATGAGAAGTGTAGTTTAAATTGTTGTTTTGTTAAAGAAAAACCAGAAACATTAGGGAAATCCCAACACTTTCTCATTTTTATATGGAACTAACACATGACAAAAACAAAAAATGGATTTCTGAAGAGGATCAAGCCATAACTTGCATATGTATGTTCAGTTTAAAAAACAACAAAACAAAAAATAAAACACAAAGCATACAAACCCTGTAACTTTTTCTTCCCAAGCAGAAAACTACCACAACAGAGACAGAACCTGCATCCAAATGACCTCACTGTCTACTGAAAGCCTCTTTCCTCAGTTCACCTGACACTCTCCATGTCACCACAATGGATGAGACTCACTGAGACTGCAGATAAAGACTCCCATGGTACAGAATAATTGATGGGGAGCTCAGAATCATGGCACTAGTTCCTTCTTGTTTTCCTTAATATCCTGACCTTCATATCTTTTCAGGCCCTGCCTGTGTTTGCTGTAATGCATTTATTTCATACAAATTTGTTTCAAAACTGCTTTGTCAGGTAATTGAAGTTATTAGTAAAGTTATGACAACATTTGTTATCCCTTATAAGAGATGAAAATTAGTATTTTTCTTCATGAGAGATTCTCAGTGTAACAATAACTGCTGAGTAACCAACTATTTCCATTGTTTACCTTGGCATCACACAATTTTTCTTAAATTAACAACCTAAAAAATAGTGGTTTTTACTTTTGGAGGAAAGAGGAACAAAATTACCCCAGCAAAAGCTAAAAACTAAATTAAGAACACACATCTATAAGCTTTTTTAAAAACCAGAGCC
Source organism: Aphelocoma coerulescens (assembly GCF_041296385.1). Lineage (NCBI taxonomy): Eukaryota > Metazoa > Chordata > Aves > Passeriformes > Corvidae > Aphelocoma > Aphelocoma coerulescens. The sequence continues at coordinate 5,344,147 of NC_091031.1, read as the reverse complement.
AAACCTGTTGCAATTGTTGTTTTTATGCTGAGAAGTCCCCCTGCACTGCAGAAGAGTAACTGGTACTATGAACACTGCTCACTGAAAAGCAGCTAAACCTCCACCACTCACTTGTTTAATCATTCCTGAGTTTTTCTGCCAAGCACCTGCCTTTTAATTTGCTACAACCAACCTGAAACATCTGTCAATTTTTTTTTTTTCTCCATGAATTAATAATGCTGTAATTAAAATCCAGCAGAGAGCTCAGCTGAGACTCCTGGTTAATTAGCACAGGAAGGGGCCGTGTGAGCAGTGTGGCACTACATGGCTTGGAGAAGGCTTGGATTGGAACCAGGACTCTGTGGGTGATTAGTTTCTGCCAGTCCATGAAGCTCTTGAATGTTTATTCCAGTAGCCAGCACATGTAATTGTGGGCAATGAAATATTGCTGAAATTATTTAATTTGGATGCAGTGCCCAAAAATTATTTTCTTTAAAGGATCTGAGTTCAGTTATTGTTTCTCTCTAAGCACTAAGAAAATGAGAAGAAGCAGTGCTGAACTAAGCTCTTACTGAGAGATGTTTTGCACTTCAAGTGGCACTGGGAGTGTCACAAAGAGAAAAATGAACTCCTTGGTAAAGGCCATACCTGCTGCTAATGGGCAAAGATTGAGGATTTTAGTTTCTTCCAGGATTGATTTCCCTGCTGATAATTGCAATGGTGCCCAACTAATCAAGATTGTTCCTGGTACTGAAAATACCAGCTTGATTCAGGTTTGATGCTTGTTGACTCCTGTAGCTTAAGTTCTTAAACCACACACTCGATATATAAGGATTTGGAGATCGGCTGATTTGTTTTGTTTTGGAACAGCAGACAAAAATATTTGTAGTTTTATTGCATTTCAAGCACACTTAGAGATGAAAACATCGATCTGAAGATCTCATCATTTATCAAGTAATTTTTTAATTTTAAAAAGTACACAGATTAAGCTTTTTCAAGCTTGCTTGTTGAAGGCAGAGATTTATCTTACAGCTTGGAGTGAGATATAAGAAATTTTTATCATGAACTTAAATAATTTGAAAACAAAATTAAACTAAACTTGTGGCATACAGCAGTGTGTACCATGTGTAACCTGAGTGTCCTGCTGTGCACCAGTGCCATGTAATTCAAAAAGCATTCCTGATTTAATTGGACAAGTGTGTTTGACAACTCTCCAAATTCCCAAAGGATCTCCTACAAAATAAACTTCTTTAGGTAGCCTCTAATGCAAAGAGAAGGTTGGTTAATTCATATATTTTTTATTGTTAGCTTAAATGAGAACCACTTGTTTGCCACTTTCCTTTGATGATAGAAAAGTTCCCAACTTCTCATATGTTAGTTTGCTCTAAATCTGAATTATCAAGTTCATACCTAATTTTCAATTTTGAGCTTGTTTTTGTGCAGCAGTATATATATATTTATATGAATATATATACACATATAGCAGCTGCATCCTATTAATGGGAAAACTATTAACAATTCCTGTAATTTAAGATTAAGGGGGTCTTTATTTCTTTGTAAGTTTTCCTGTGAGAGTTAAGCTGAAGATTCTACCTTCCAGTGAATAGTTAATTTAATAGTTAACCTCCTACAGGAAACTTAAGTCAAGACTCACCATATTCTGCAGTATAATAATAATTTCATGATTTCTTTATAAATCTAGAATACATTAGAGGAAAATACACCTGTGGAAAGAAGCTCAGGGAACTGGATGATGGATGCATCTTTGTCTCTGAGAAGGTGAACTTCAGAAAAGGCTTAGGTAAGTTTCCTGAATATACAACAGAATATTTATCTCCAGCTTTGATCCAGGGAAAAAGGAGAATTATTTCCTGAAAGAGAGGAGAGGAAAGTTTTTGGATTAACACCACATTGTAAGGGTAAAATCCCAGAGGGAGGTAATGTGTAATATCTTTTAAAAAAAACCAAAATGAACTGAAGAACAACAACAACAAAAAAACAAACAAACACAACCCCCAGCAACAAACAAGCAAAAACCAGAAAAATAAACCCCTGAATAGATGCAAAATACTTATTTCCTGCAAGACTGTAGCCTCGGCCTGATGCCGTGGTGATTTTTTGTCCTTTATATACCTTATATGTACCCTTTTATATAGCTTTTATGTATCCTCGGTGCCTTTAGTGTGCACGCTTGTAACTCCTTAAGCTCAATAATTTAGCATAGTCCGACTATTCCGTTAAGCCAGGAGACCAAACATCCTGGAGGCCTCACAGCTGGGGCAGAAAGTCCTACACTATCCTGAGAAACCAAGGTCCTCTCTAGAACACATCCTGCAAACTGAGATAGGCCCATCCAGGGGGGAATTCCACCTGGATAAAGTTATGCACCTTAAGGTTCCTTAAATAAATACCAAGGTAAAAACCCCTTTTCCCTTAAACCGTGTTTGGTTCTTAATTTTAAGACCAGGGAAAGGTAACAGGTAGACATGATTTTAGTTTTAAATTAGCTGAGACTCCTGGAGTGTGTTATTTAAAAAAAAAAAAACACTTGAAATTCTCAGTGTTTTTGGAGGGGGAGAAATACAGATTTGTCCAACTCCACCTGAAAGTCCCAGGGCAGTGAGAGCTGCTTAGGGCATGTGATCAGGGAAATGCAGCACAGTCAAGAGGGAGAAAACCTGACTCTCATCCACAAAAATGCCACATCCCTGACCCTTTCTGACCCTTTGAGAGCTTGGCATTGCATTTACTGAGTTGTTTCTGTTTTGTTTTTTTGTTTGTTTTTTTTATTATTTCGAATTGCAAGACAGCATTGTAATGTTAACGAGCTGCATCTGAAGCTCAGTGTGTGAAAGAGAAAACCCAACATGGCTGAGAGGGAATTTTCCTAAGACACCCTTCACTTCAAGTAGCTGCTGCATGAAAAATGAGGAGATTCCTTGACCAAGCTTGCCCTCTGCAGGCCTCTACCTCCCTCTGGCACTGCCAGATTTGTTCCTTTTCTACACAGGCAAATTAAATGTGCTGCTCACATAACAGCATTTGGATATTTTTTTTTCTTTAATAAAATAGTAATTACTTAAATAGATATTTGGGGACAGCTCTTAGTGCAGTTGGGTCCCAAACATTAATTTAATTTGCCCAAATAGCTCCTGATTAGGTTTGCTGTTATCTGAAGGCAGTGAGCTAATGGAGATGATGCAGAAGGGATTTGATTTAACCCTGGAGCTGTTTGCTCAAGTAAAGCTCCCAGCACAGGCCATAACCAGCATCTGGTCTAATGAGCCACAGCGAGAATCCCACCAACTGCATTTCTGTTGTACTGGATAACAAGGAAGAGTCACACTAAAATAGGCTTCTGGTGAAGGCAGTGAGAGTAAATACAGCCCTTGGGAGATAGAGGAGGGAATACTTTGCAGCTCCTCACTTAATGTCTGATGAATAAGGACTTTTTAAGAATCTCTCATTTTTAAACCAAAAAATCATCACAAAGGTTTATAATTTCCATATAACAAATAAAAGCAGGTACAGGTCAATATCATAAATCAGTTTATGAATGACAGTTGTTCAAGTATTTCACTCAATGTTCTCTGTGTATGTGATTCTTGGAAAATAGGACTGAAACCTAAATAAGGTAAAGGTGTGATTTTTTTTAAAGCTAAATTAATGAGATATAACTCTGAAATGTAAAGCCAGCAAAACTAAATTTAAAAAAATCTCTGCACAGCTATAGCAATTTGGGATTTTTTATTTGTAATTGACATAACATCATCAAAATCTCTGGTACAAATGAAATTACATTGACAATCCTGCTTACGTTGGTATAATACATGCTAGCTGAGCTGAGGCAGACAAGCTATGCCCCTCAACACTTTTGTTTCAAAACATTTTGCAAAGAGAAGTTATTTAACCTCTTCCTTCTTTCTTTTTATAACACACTCTATGTGCTTGCAAGAGGCAGAAAATGTCCATTAATAGTAATAATTAGGTGTAATATTATCTCTTCAATAACAGTAAAATTGCAAGGAGTGCACTACGACTCTCCTGGGACTCTTTGACCACCAACTCATGAATTCTGAGGATTTCAGCCCTGAAAAGGCTGAAGAGCCAGAGAGGTTTGTTTCAAGCAGAACCTCAAGCCCACTAGGAGTTCAGAGATCAAGACCAAAAACTTATTTCAATGAGTAACTTTAATCAGTAAATTCCAGTGAAAAAATGCTTTATTGGAATTTTTTCTTCTGAGTAGCTCAATAAAATATGCTCTTTGAAACAAGATCTGACTCACACTGCAGGTTTAACAAGGGCTAATTTAAATAGGCTCTCATTTCAGTTCCAGTGTTAAAGATTAAATGAATTAAACACCTGAATTTAGAAGATGCCTTGCAAAATTCTGCAAACAAGAATAAATAAATGGACTCCTGTTTTGACAGCTGGTGTCTGGCTTTTAGCCAAATGACAGGATAACAGAAGTGTGGAAAATTGAGATGCATTCTGGGCTGCGTGATGAATTCCACCCATTTACTACAGGCTGAGTAAGAAAAAGACTCCTACATTCATGGTACATAATCAATTTGCCTAAGAGTTCTTTGATGACTTGTTTTTCGTAGAGATACTTGCTGGTACACCAAAAAACGTGGTTTTCTCCTCCATTCCCGTTAAAACCGTCCAGTAGATGGGGCCACAGAGTTGTACAAAACGCAAAAGAAAGTAAGGTTCGTTCCTCCTAGGAAAAACTCTCATAGTGCAAACAGAGCTTTGTTAATCCATTAAATTCTACTGTCAGGCAAATAATTTATTTACTTATATCGTGTCCTGACTGTATGACTCATTAAGCTGTACTCAAATGCTAGTTAATATGATTCCGTGTGTGTTTGATACTGAAATATTTACAACTCTCAGCCAACAAAAATTACAGCTGAGATGTTAATTTTCATTCATCCTCTATTCGTTCCCCGGTGTTGTACAGGTATGAGATACAGTCAGGCCTGTGATGAAGTGACACAGTGGAAGTCGTTGACAGTAATTGTAGCAAGGAAGTCCCACATGTGGAACGTGTTAGTGGTTGCTGCAGAATATAAAGGATGACTTTATGAATGTAACTTGGATGCACCGTTCGGATTTTTTTTCCCTGTTTCTTTGAGATCTTTTGCGTGTATTCTTTTAAAATGTGTGGATCAGAAAAGAACGTGGGGGGTTGAGAGCACCTGTAGGGAGGTTGCAGCAGCAGGGGTAGCCCCGGGGGCTGCGTAGCGGTGGGTGCAGAGGTTTGAACTGTGTCTGCACATGGGGTGCAGCGTGGTACCAGCAGCAGAAGGGGCTCTGAGGGTGTTTCTGAGTTTTGCCTCACGAAACGCCAAGTTCCTCGTGGATTCAGCTGTGAAATCCCATCCGGGAGCCGGCTGAGCCACCGCTGCCTTTGAGCGGGGGGCTCGCAGGTTTCCTGGCCATGGGGCAGGAAAATGAGCCCGTGGCTGTGTGACTCGGGGAGGTCAGGGGGTGCTTTGGGTCCGGGCCGGGGTGAGGGGCTGACCCGTCCGTGCGGCTCTGCCGGGCGGGGCTCGGCTGCCGGAGCCCCCGGACCGGGCAGCCCCGGCCAGCCCCGAGTCGCCGCTGACCCCGCGATCGGGGGGAGCCCGGCCCGGAGGCATCCCCGCCCTGTCCCGGCGGGTGTCGGGGAGAGCCCTGTCCCAAGGGATGCTCCGGTGGGAGCGCATCCCCGGCAGGTGTCGGGGGGAGCCCTACCCCGGGGGATGCCCGGGTGCGACCCAGCCCCGGGTGGGACCCAGCCCCGCAGGGGCGGTGCGGTGCCGCGACCAGGTTCGAGGGGCCGCGGCAGCACCTGGAGGCGGCCCCGCCCCAGCGCAGGAAGGGAGCGCCCGGCGGAGCGGGAGGGAGCGGCTGGATCCGGTGGCGGGGCCGGGGCTGCCGCCCCGCAGAGCCCGCGGGACGCTGCCGGCAGCGGCCATGGCTTTCGGGAGGGCTCCGAGGGACCCGTTCGGCACCGCCGTGGGCAGCCTGGTCGGTGAGTAGCCCCGAGCGGTGCCCCCGCGCCGCCCCTCTGTCCCCGCCGGGCGCTGACCCGCGGCTCCCCTTGGCCTTTCAGAGCGGGCGACGCTCGGGTCGCTGCAGACGGAGGAGTGGGGACAGTTCATGCACATCTGCGACGTGATCAACGCCACGGAGGAGGGGTGAGCGAGCGGGGCCGGGGGCAGCGGGGCGCGGAGGTGGCTCCGGCGTCGCTCGAGGGCAGGGCGACATCGAGCAGCCGGCGTAGGGCGCTGATGTTGAGTGGCCCGAAACGAAATAGCGAAGGGAGCAGATAGCTTTAGTCCGCAAGGAAAAGCTTAGCCTCTCGCGGGGCCATCGAGGATTAGGCTCGGAGGTTCTTCCCTATAGACACACGCTAGAGAAGGGCGGTGACAGAGATTTCTCCCCTGAGTTTGACATGTTTTGTACAACCTGTAATGCTCGTCAGGCTGAACGGGTACTCCTGTGCTCTGCAAACCCACCTTGAAAAAGGCTCTGAGCACTTGGTTGCCTGCAACACTTTAAAACTCTCGGCTTTTGCCTTCGAGTTCCCCACCGTGCAGTGTCTCTGGCAGGCTGTGCCGCAGCAGGGGTGAAGCGAGGGCTGGGGTCCTGTGCAGTGGGATCCATTCCGTCCCGGTGTGCACCCAGGGCTCCCAGAACTGAGGTGCTTTCTTGCACTGAACGGCCACATCCAGGTTTGCTCAGCCACTTGCTGCTCTGAGCTTCCTTGTTTCCACCTGTAAAAGGGGGGCAGAAGGAAACTTGTTCTTATGTAAGATCTGCTTCAGCTTTGCATTGTAAGAACTCGGTTCTAGCAGTGTCATATTTTAATACATAACATATTCTCCAGGACAATGGAGTATGCTTTACTTTCTGCACAGGTGTCTTTTTTTTTCTGTATCAGCTTTTCTTTCCTCCCATTGTTTTGGATTCCACACTCTCACCCGTGGCTCTTAATGCTTGGAATGTCAGTAATAATTACTTCTTTCTGGTTATTGCCATAAGCAACAGCACACTTTGACCCTCAGTTTTTATGTAAAGTTTCCATGCAACAGAGCCTTTTTTTAATAAACTATTTCCTCTTGTGCACAGCTTAGGCTTGCAGAGGAACTCCTTGTAACTTCCTCCTAGGCAGCTACTACTAGTCACAGTCTGTAACACGATAGTAGGAGCAGCAGAACTGCTGCATCTAATTAGGCAAATGGTTATTTTATTGCAATATACAGCTTCTGACCAGAGCATTTCCAGATGCTTCAGCAAGGGAAGCAAGCAGGAGTGGAATTGTAGTACAGCTCTCTGCAAGGGAAACTTCTTCTCCACTCTCATGTTCCTATCCATCACTTGATGCTCTATTGATGTGCCTGGGTATGACATAAGATAAGGAAAAATAGAGAAATGTCTTCTTCTTTTTCTTTTTTATCATGAAGTATAGCACTTCAAACTAAGAAATGTAGTAATGGTAAACACCCACTTAATTTCATTGACTTTGAAATGTTTTCAACAAAGATTTCTTATTTTTATCTCAGTGGAACATTGTGCCTATTGCTCCATCTTAGATTCTAGAGAGATCCTAAAGAGAAGTTAGGACATCTTGTTTATGTCGATCATGAGTGTTGGGCTGGCCCTAATAATTGTACACTATAGATAGTCCATATTAACAAGGCAAAACTGCTTCCCTCGTGATAAGCTCGATACCATCTTCCACCCTTTTCCTCCTACACAGATAGTTAAAAGATATGGGGTGTATATATAGAAATGAAAATGGCTGGGTTAGAAATACCCCTATCTCTGGGCTGGAATGGGTTGTCCATCCATCCATCCATGGTAATTACTCAGATGAGTTAAGTGCATCCTGCAATTATAAGATTGGAAGTTGTCCATGACACCCCTACTCCTGACAGCACTCCCAGGAGAATATTTTCTAATTGCATCATACTTGAAAAGTACCAGTCAATTCTTGATACAGCTGGCAATTGATATTCCCTTTCATGGCAATAAAAGCTAGATAAGTAATTCTATTGTACAGCAGTGGAAAAATATTATTTTGGAACAGACTTTGCAGAGGAGAATAACTTTATTTCTCTGCTCAAGTCTTTGGAGTAATGCACAGTCTGCAGTAAGAAACCTGATTCACTGCTTTGTTGCTCTACTTCAGTGCTGAAGAGATTTTGCTGGAATCAGTGGGGCAATTGCTCTGGTTTATGTGGGTGTAAACACAGGGACGGATTTGGTCCTGTATCTCAGGCTGGTATTTTTGGTCCTTGGATGAAGTTATGACCTAGAAAACTTCACTGGTAACTTTTCCTTCTTAATTTTTTGTCACAGGCCTAAAGATGCAGTTAAAGCACTGAAGAAGAAGCTTTCAAAAAACTGTAACCATAAGGAGATCAGGCTTACCTTGTCTGTAAGTACAGCTATGTTTATATTAATTAGACACTAAGAAGGCAAACATTCTAAACGATAAGGTGGCATGCAAATTACCCCTGACACAACTCTCCAGGATGTTTTCAGTCTTTGTTGTTTGTGTGTACAGCACTGCCACAGTGCAGATCAGATGGTTTGCTGGCATTCCATGGACTTCTGGATGATGCAAATTCTGGTTTGGGTTGGTTTTTTCACTTGTTCTGTGTAAAAGTAGTATAGTTCTTATTTGCTCCAGTGACTGTCCCTCTGTGAGAGCCCCACCTGTTTGTGAAAGACACAGAGGTTGGGATATTACATAAAAGCTACATTTGACCATTCTCTTACTCACCCTGTAAGTTGGTTAGTCAAACTAAGCGCAGTGTGCAGCGTGGTAGAATGTGTGATACCTGCTTTGTAGAAGGAAATGTTATCACAAATAAATGATAAACTTGAAGGAAAAGGTAACCATGGTGAGTTAAGTAAGGGAGAGAGAGGCAGGGTGAGCTGTGTGAAATTCAAATGTTATGGCTAAAGGTTGGCGTGTCTGGGAATATCCTCACTTGACATAACCTGGCCTCTAGAATCTGAGAGTGTTCCTGAACTGCTCCTGGGTTTGGGGAGGTGGTGTGATTTCAGTCAATTTAAGATTTACCGAGTATGTTAACGCAGGAAGTTCTAATACTGTCCTAAGTCCTGAGTTTCTGACTTGAATTACTCTTGACTACCAATTGTGCATCTGTGACAAGAGTCATATTATTTGTATTTTAAGGTCTTGAGGATATTAGTCTGTCATTAATTAGCTAAAAATATTTTCTTCACCATTTCCTTTTTTGAGGTTTTAGAGGCCTGTCTACGTCACTCTGAGTACTATTAATCATGGGTTTGCTATTTGTTGTGTAAATTCATTATCTATATCAAGATGTGCTGAGAAGTGATTAAGGAAGATGGGTGATGGATAGTGCCAAATTGTAGGTCGCTTAGCAATTGCCCAAGTGTCTCCTGACAAGTTAGAGATGGAGATAATTGTGTTAAACATGTCAATATAGACCTTCAGCTCACTCCACTTCCGCACTTCTTCCCTTGCTTCCTCCTCCACTGTCTCATGAGTCACATTTTTGTGTGTTCAGTGTGTTTGCATAATGGAAACACTGGGTTTCCACTGTACCTGCAATCCCTTATCAGGTCTGTCTCATGCAGCCCTTCTGCAGCAAGGTCCTGTTCTGTTTATCTGACACAGTCTGTGCTGCTAATCCAGGGTTTAGGTTTAGGAGCTGTTTCCTGGGCATTTACAGTGCAGATATACCCAAGGTGACATTACAGCTTAGCTTTTGAGTATGTAAAAGTGGGAGAAGGATCTTGTTCTGGGTGTATCCAAGGAAGAACTGTATCACACTGACCTGGAAGCTTGTATTGCAGATGGAGCATGCAGCAGGTTCAGCTGGGAATGCAATTCCTGTCCTGTTCCAGCCCCTTTCTCTGTCTTCACCCACTCCCATGCACACCTGTAACTTGCCTGCCAGGCAGTCACATCCTCTTGGCCCAGCTGCTGTTTTCTGTCTGCAGAGTTCTTCTCTCTATATTCCTTAATCTTGTTTCCTTTTTTAAATTTAAATAAGTTCCAGACTTTCCTCTAACTCTCTCTCTCTTTCTGGGTTTAGATCTTACATAAGATCTTCTATGCTTTGCCTCCCCCTCTGCCTCTGGTTTCTTTCATTTTTCTTTCTTTTTTTACCAGTACTGCCATAATTTTAGCATGTGTAAAATCTTTCCTTTGATGACCTCATTGCTGGCCATGTGTGGCTTTTACCTTTCCCACATCACTCTTCCTATGTGCTGTATCTTGTTTTTATCTTCTTAATTGCCTTAATGAAATTGTTCCTGTTTTCCATTTTGAAATGCTTGGTTGACAACAGCAATTCATTGCAAATGGAAAAAAAAAAAATTTTCAATTCCTTATACACAAGCCCTTCCCTCCCTGTGCAACTCTCATCTCTTAAAATTGTTTTCCTCCCAGAGTTTTGCAAAAATAAGGGTTCTTTTTGGATGAACTGTTAGTGCCTGTATTTCTTACGGTAAATGTGGTCCTCTAGCTTTTGAGACTCTACATCAGATTGTCTCTCCTGCCTACATTAGAAACAACTAAAAAGGATCTACAAATCACATTTCTTTTGAAGTGCACTTTGATCCACTTTTATCTACTCAACCTTGACATCCTAGAATGTAATATTTCTAATGAAGCTGCTTAAGGAGCTCATTCCCAGAGGATACACACAGAGTGGAGTGTGAAAGTCTTCATGGAAGCCGCTCGACTGCACGTTAGGCCTGATTCTGTTACTGAGATGGGTTAAATCTCAACAGTGTGTTCCTCCTCCTTGCTCTTGGATGCTTCTTTATTTACTTGGAGGAAGAAGGCTGAGTGCCAGCTGTATAATGTGCTGGCTGTGGCTTGGCTTCAGGTGCTCTGAGCTGCTGAAGTTCCTGTGAAGTCACATGGATGGAGGTGTTTGTGTGTTAGGCCATGGAGTTGCCTCATACCCAGCCTTTGATAACACGGAGAGATCAGGGCTGGTGCTGGAGGTTGCACAATCAGAGTGAAGAGGATTAGAGCTTTCAGGCAGGAATCCAACAGACTGTGTGTGTGTGTTACTTGACTTTTTATTACCAGTAGACTTTAGATGCATAAATTCTGTTTATGTAATGAACAGTGAGACAGCTGTTCCGTTACCTCCATAGGTCTCCCTTGGTTTTGTAAAGCATTTGCTGCAGTGCCCCAGTTCTGATACCTCTAAGGTCTTAGGAGCTGAACAGCACATGGGGAAATTGTTTCTTGAATGTATCCCTCTCACTCCGTCATTCAAAGCAGGGGGCAGAAGTTTAAGATTAAATTACTGTTTCGCCTCTGTATTACATTGTTGGAAAATATTTTAAAGGAAGTCATTTTCCCAGAGAAATTGTGGATGCCCCATCCCTGGAAGTGTTCGAGTCCAGGTTGGATGGGGCTCTTAGCAACCTGATCTAGTGAATGGCAGGGGAATTGGACCTAGTTGATCTTTAAGGTCCCTTCCAACATAAGCCATTCTATAATTGCTTAGAATTAAATTTTGAAGGGTATTTTTTCCTAAGAATATTTCTACTTTTCCTTTTAATCGCACGTAATTTTTCTGATGCAGAAAAAAATTTAGCATGGCACATGTGACCTTCAGATTTAATTTTTTAAATTAACATTTCACAAAACAGAGGATCTAAAAAACAAAAACATGAGAGAGTCCTCCAGCTCCTCAACTGAAAGAGTACTACTCAATTTTATTATACTTTATGGTATATGCTGACAAAGAGAAAAAGAAGAGGACATTGAGTGGGAGCAAAAGAAATCCAAATCTCAGTGTTTGAAATGTGAAATCGGAAAAACTCAAGACTTCTGAAAATCCAGTGGTTTTGAAATGCTGAACCTTGATCAAGTGTACCCAGCCCCTGCACTGTAATTGATGAGTGGCAGCTGAAAGAGCTGCTCATACCGGTTTGGTTGAAATGCTGGCCTTGGAAACAGCATCTTGCAGTTCCAAACATCGGCTGGGCAGGCATTAGGATGTGTTCAGTGGAGTGTAATCCTGGAGAGGGATTAATGGCTTGTTCCCCTTGAGTCAGAAGTGCGAAGAAACAAACCATTCATCTGGGTTTTCTTGAAGCCACCTTGGGTCTAAGAAGTGTCCATCACAAGCTGCATCCATTGCTCAGCTTTATGGACCAAACCTGGCTGCTTTAGATGAGCAGTGAGTCCTGAAATCTCGGTGAGGTCTCTGTTGATAAGGAACATCGTTGACTTTCTGCAATACTCACCAACTTCTCACTTTTCTGTTTCTGCCTCAGTTTGGCTTCACTTCTCTGTAGATACCTTTTATCATTTTAGTTCTGTGTTTCAGTCCTGTAAACCAGAGGCCTTGGATTACACCGTTTGCCCCCCTTTTTGCTCAGTGCAGATAGCTGGGATCAGTTATCCTGGAACACAGCAGCTCTGTCCATTCCAACACTTCTCACATCCTGTGTGCTATTGACAGGAAGTTTAATGGTTTGATTGAAGTTAATTTGCCAGTTTTGTTATCAAAACATGTCTCTATTGAGTTCCCATTGTGCTGTGTGGAGCAGTGGTTGGCTTGGCCAGCTTGGATCTGTTCCTTCAGTGGAAGTGCTTGGGACTATGAAGTCCTGTTTGCACTGGAGTCCTATTTGCATGACAAATATCCATACTGAAATTCTAAGGAAAGGTGTTATTAGCATGGAAGTGACTTGTTCATGAATAGTGTGGTTAAAACTAATGGAGTCAAATTCTCCTTTTTCTTATACCAGCTTAGTTTTACCCTGAGTAAGTGGGCTGGGGTGTCATAATCGAGTGGAAGATCCACACCATTCGTCCAGTACTTTCATTTAGCGGGTAAATACTCAGTCCCTTAAGTAGAGAATTAATAATAGGGAGTGGCATAACCAATTTCCCATGCACAGGGTTGAAAATATTTTACACAGACCATCTTTGAAGTACTGCACAGGCAAATGACTTTGCTTATTTGCATATGTTTCATGTACTCTCCATGAAAAGCAATGTTTCGAGCCAAGATATTTTTGTAATTATCTTTCAGTTAGCTTTTTGCACAGCAGTCTGCCAGTGTCTTTGTTCTACCCTGTTTTCATTTTGGCAATATATTTTCTTCTGGTCTTAAACCTGTTATCCTGTAAGTTCCTGATCACACCGAGAGAAAAATCCCTGAGTCTTGACGTTAGAAAATGAGTTACTAAAATTATTTCATTTAGTCAAATGTAGTCTTCTCTGAATAGAAAGTATATTTAACCTACTTTTATCAAGATCACAGTATCATCCCTTTAAATATGTGTATCCTTTTGAGAATATGTCCTGTCTGTTACATGATTATGGGGAACTTTTGTCTCAAAACACATGAAATTTTGCAGCCTTTTGTTAATGTCAGCCCTTTACTTCCACCTTTTTATCTTCCCTCTTACATTGGGAGGGAAAATGAAGCTATAGCTGAGGAGAAAGAAGCACAAGAGTGACCATTTTTCCCTCTGTGGGTCATTATCCATCTTCAGATTTGGGCCAGGCGAGTTGAGTTCTGTTCCTGATTCTGCAGCTGATCTGATTGACCCCAGTTTCCTGTCAAGTCCCAGGTGACTGGGATGTAATGGCAGTTTTTGACATCTCTTCTGGAAAATGGGAATTATAATCAGCCACCTCCAGATGTACCAGGGAGAAGTGTTATGTCCTTACCACATCCTGCTGTGTTTGACAGGGCAGTGCTTACAGGGATCCTGCTCTAAGCATTTCAAGCAGGGTTTTGGAAGTAGACTTCCTTCATTAAGATGAATCTGACAACTGGAACATTTCAGCTCATCTGTTTCAAATCAATGTGACCTTTGAAATGCATGGAAAAATTGTGCTCCAAGTTGGTGAATTTGTTCTTTCCTATTTTATCATTAGTCTCTCACTTACAGGGCAGATTAGAGGACAGGCATTTGGTAATCTTGATTTTCTTCTCTTGCAGAGCTCTTCAGAATCTGTCAGACCAGGGTACCTATGTGCTAGGCAGTGAATTAATTCTATTGCTAAATCTGTACAAGTAACTTTTTTAAGATATGGGCAGATTTCCTGCTGTTAAGGTACTGTGTGTTCAGTAACTGCTGTGACATAGAAACAAGTGTGACCATGCTTCTCTGTTAAAAACAGTGTCACTCTGGCTGGCGCAGCTCCTTTGAACTGTGCAGGTATCACAGAGCACACAGGGAGCTGCTGTTCCCCTGAAGTAACCTCATCAGGCATTCTAGTGAGCAGTAATCTGTTCATTCCTACTCTTCCCCATAATTCCTTGAAACAAATTAAACAGAAAGAAACAAAAGCAGTCAAGTTGTGGGGTTTTTTTCCCCCCTATTCTTTGTGTAACCGAAGGTTTTTTGTATGTGCAGCTGCTTGAGATGTGTATGGAGAACTGTGGCCCAAGATTCCAGTCTTTAGTTGTGAAGAAGGATTTCTGCAAAGACAAGCTGGTGAAACTGCTGAACCCAAGATACAACCTGCCCATTGACATGCAGGAGAAAATCCTGACCTTTATCATGGTGAGTCAGGAGTAAACTGTGAGTGTTCAAAGTGTCTCTGCTGTGTTGTAAATGTTTAATTTTGCAGCCTGTTTAAATCCTGGGAACCTCTTCCTAAAGCAGGCCTTAACTTTGGAGCTGTTGTGGTTCCTGCTGCACTGAATGGAGTTTTCCAGAGTGGAAGAAGGGAATGACCTGTCTTTAGGACATGTTTTAAAAGCATTTGTCTGACCCACTGACTGACCATTTCTGTGACTGTTACTGTCCCTGATATTTCGAAACCAGGTTTGGGCACGAGGTTTCCAAGGGATGGTGGATGTGAGCGAAGTAAAAGAAGTTTACCTAGAATTGCTGAAGAAAGGAGTGGAGTTTCCATCCTCTGATACCAGCAGAGGTGGATCTAAGGTGAGGATATACAAGGACACTTCAGAAACAGTATGTGTTAATTTTATGGGACACAGAAGGTGTGTTTGATTTGGGCTTTTTACTTAAATGCTCCAGGGCAGAGTGTGACCAAACTACTTAAGCACGTGAGCAGGAATCAGTTTCAATTATAACAGTGAAGATAACAACAAAGAAACCTGACCTATATAGTAGTTTATTTCATTTTCAAGTACAGATTCATGGATATGTTCTCAGAAATGAAGCATCTCTGTCTTGAGACTTTCAAAGATCTGTGCATGCTGTTTACTTCAAAATAAATGAGTGCTTAGTGCTCCAAACTTGTCAGCTTCTGAAAGCCTCAAGAAAAATGAGTAATGTTTTCACAAAAACACGTACTGTTCAGAATATGAGCATCATCTATCTTTAAGATTAAATTGAGAGATGTAGAAATCTATAAGAAAAGATTATTGTCTGCATATCTCTTCAGCTTTGCACAATCCATGCACAGTAAGTGTTATTTAAGCCTATGTCATAGGTAGTATTGTGTGGCATTTAGGACATGAAATATAAGTATAGTTTGAGCATTGAACTTCAGCTGAAAATACAGTACATGGTTTAATGCCATTCTTTCTAGATTGCTTTTTTTTTTTTAGAAGAATTTTCACGAGATCTTTGGGCACTGTGAAAGCCTTCCACCACTGGGTGGAATCTTGCAATTACAGAATTAGATGTCTATAATCAGTGCAGACAGGAATAATTCAGATTTATCCTGAGTTTGATCTGCTGATTGAATAGTGGAGTACACAAAAGCTTATGTATTTAAAGGTTGTTCGAACAAGCCATGTGAAGAGTGTTCTCAATAAATACTAATTTTTTCCCTCACCTAGTACATTAGAGATTATTTTGTCTACCTCAGGTACTTGTCAGTTAAAATCAGTGGTAAACAGTCTGTTTGTCTTAGCAGACCTGAACACAGTTTTTACCTCAGTCTACAGGAAGTGAAGGGTTTGTAGTGTGTAGTGCAGGCTGGGCTTTGCATTTGCATGTTTTTAGCAGTCAGTTCAGATGCAATGCAGGTGAAGCTTTCTCAGACTGTTCCTGCTTTTCAGCCCAGGAGGCTTTTGTAGTTCACCCTCTGCAGAGATCCACACTCAGCCCCCAAACCCTTCTACTGCTTCCAAGTGTCATCCCATTCCAAACTGTCCTTCATTGCAAAATTGCATTAGCACTTTGGGAAGGACTCTTTGCTCTTAGATGACTTCATAATTCCTTGCTAGCCTGTTCTTGAGCCGTTCCCACTTTGTCCTGTGATGGAATTTACTTGCAAATGCTTTCTAAAGAGATTTGATTTCCAAGCTTCATTTCATTACAAAATAGCCATTAGATTTATTTTTGTAAATAGGCCTTGCTCAACAAATTCCATGGGAGCACTGATTATGAGGAAGCTCTTGCCCAGTTGTGTAGTCTGAGAGATGGTCCTCTCTCAGCAGGATGCCTGCTGCAATTTTGTTCAACCCAAGCTCTGGTTTTTTTGTGTTTTCACAGATTTCACCCTGGCCTTGTGCGAAGTCATCCCCATCCTCTGCCGGTCCTGCCAAACGTTCCTTCCTGCCTCTTCCCACAGGCCCAACATTGTTGTTGACTCCAGAGCAGGTGCAACACTACAGGTTTAGGGGAGGGTGGGTCCACCTGAAACGTGCTGTGAATGTGTGACTTGAGCAGCCTGGCTGCCACTGGAGGGACCCTCAGTTCACGGGGTGTAGTTCTGGGTTCCTGGTCTTAGGTTTGTGGAATTACTACTCAAGTGTGTGAATATCCAATCATATCTTACAATTCTGTTATGCAAATTGATAAAAGCTTGTTCAGAGATAAGCGAGACAGCCAAATTTACTTTCACACAAGGCTTGTGTGAAGAGGTTGTTAGAAAAAGCAGGAAGGAAAGGACAGTTCTCTTCCATTCCTGCTTGCCTATGTAAGTAAAAGGAGGAACAGTAACATCAGTGAGAGGGATTAACTGTAACGAAAACTAGTGCTATCAGGCTTGGATCTTAGTTTGATTGCACATTTAAAAGCTGAATTAATTCCATTCATTTTCATGGTGTGTTACCAGAGTAAAATAATGCTAGCTAAGTCCATGTTATACCTAATGGGGAAGAAAGTGTGCATTAGAGGTAAGAGTTATTCTGCTCGCTCTGTTCACCTACACAACATTTTCCTGTTGAATTCCAACAGATTGGGAAACTGTACAGTGAACTGGATATGGCAAAAATGAATGTGAGAGTCATGTCATCAATATTGAAAGAAAATGTTCCTGGCTCTGAAAATCTGGATGATATGAATCTTTTACAGGTACCTGATAATTCATTGATAGGGGCTATTGGTTTGGTTATAGTTGATTTCTAAAGTGTTATGTCTTGTCTTTTAACATCTCAATTTAGATTGACAAATGGAACCCAACAGCAGGTTTCTATCTCTCATTTTGCTCAGCTTGCTTTCATCTCCTTCACCTTCCCTTGACATCTCAATAGTCAGGAAAGGACAATACAGCTTGAAATGCAAATATAAGCTCTAGGGAATTCCAAGGGCAAAGGAATTTTATAATGGAGCGTTCTCTGTTGAGCATGTTCTGTCAGACAGCCCCGAGAACATTCCAGCTGAATGCAGTTGCCTTGTGGGAGAATAGATGATGACACAGTCATGCTCTCATATCCGTCCTGGAGTTTGCAGAGCTCTCTTTATTATCACCAGTCCCTTAGAGGCAGACTGAGGGCCAGCAAAGAATATGAAGCATTGGCTTTATGTGTGTAACCTCAAAGGTTGGGAGCTTGCTACAGAAGAATCCACGTACTCTTAAAGTGTAGCCTGAAGGAAGTGTATTGCAATAGTCAAGTGATGTGACAGTGAACCTGTACATGCTCCTTCTGTGATATTATGTGCTTATGCTGTATTTTTCTGTTTAGAAATTAAAAGTACAGTATTACTTTAGCATTGCAATAGTGACCTGTGTTAATGAAACCTTTTTGGTTTCATATTGTCTGCGAGAACTTAAAAAACTTTTACCACATCCTAAGGTTTCTAGCCTTACCTCCAAAATGCTACAATGAGGAAGCATTTTTGGCAGTTTTGCAGCATTAAGTGTTTTGAAGAACTGATCTAATTTTTGCAAGCCTTGAGTGCACTTCTTCTGCCCAACATAGAAATTCTCCTGTGCAACAAACCCTTACTGGGTGCTGTTGAGAATACACTGGTTTAATATGCTTGACCATCTCAGTCCAGTCCATGACAAGGCTGGGAAACACAAAAAGTTCATCTTTCATTTCCTGTCTCCTGCTGTGGCACTTCTGTATGTGGCACAGATTCAGCTGCCCACAGTAAACCAGTGGATTCTTATTGACACTCCCAGTAATAAAATTGTTGGCAAAAGGTTGAGGACAGGGTGTGGAGTTCCCATATGTGGGAGAGTGAATGAAAACTCATTCCTTTCACTGTTGTTCTTTCTGTTCTTTTTCCCCTGTGCACCAAGTGATGCAAAACATCAGTCATGGCCAGCCTTTTCCCTAAGCAGTGTTTAACGTTCTCTTTTTGTTTGGGGCACTACCTGGATTGTTTGGATCGGACTTCTGTTGTCACAGAACAAAATCCTTTATTAAAAGAGCTGCTTGTTTAGACTTTGAGTGAGTTGGAGACATTGATTTCAGTCCCTCCATAAAAACTGTAACAAGGTGAACTTGGTCAGTGCAATGTGTTTTCAGTTCTCTATCTTCATTAGTGGCCAGGCTCCTCCCTTTCCACACCCTGTGCTGGACAAGGCTTAAGATATCAGATTTCACTGGAAATAATATGCTGGCCAATAACTGTAGTTAAAGAATAGCTCAGGATCAGCCAAGAAGCGTAACAAACTTTTGTACTGGATGGTGAATAGACATAGTGACAAGATAGTGGATGGATGTACAGGAATTTGGGTCCAGGTCAGCAGCTGGTAAGAATTAACACAAATGTATTGGAATCACTGATGATTGTTATCCCAGCTGCTACTCCATCATTGTAAAACTCCAGTTTTCAGGCAAATCCCTGCCTGAAATGAGTGTCTCAATTTCCTTCTCTGTTGAGTATTGACACTTGCAAAGGAGCTAGTCTGCCTGTGGTATGGAGTCATAAGAAATACACATTTTTTTAAATGTGGATCAGGTAGTAACGTGTGGAGTCAGGGAGGTTTTAAATGTAATTACAGACATTAAGCTGAATACATTTTTGTGTTTTATCCTGGGCCGTGAAGATACAGTACTGAAAAGTACAGCACTCTACAATCCTGACACAGATTTAGCAAAGGGGTGAAGATTTCTTTTTCCATAAATAATTGATTTACATGAAGTATGTATTTTTTGAGGACAAATCAGATCACTTTGAACATCAAAGCAATTTCTGAATAGTAGTTTGCAAATAGAGTAATTTTCCCCCTCCTTTGTTTTTTTTGTTTCTTAAACAGAGCCAGCCTGCATTTGCAAATGCAGTGTGAGTGAGAAAAAATGTTGGCTGAATTAAAGTTCCTGTTGCTAAAGAATTTGTTTCTTTGAACATGCAAAATCTGTAGGGGGAGTAATATAAACAGACTGTCTTCCACTTCACCAGGCAATAATGTAAAATTTTGCTTAATAATCTCTCATAATTCTCCTATCTGTTAATTCTGTAAGGTTTGTGTTACTTTCTCAAAAGTCCATAGATTAAGTTTATCCAGACTTCCCACTTAAAGGAATAGTTAGAGCTGGAGACTTGTCACAGAGCACTTCTGACCTTCAGACTAATATTTTCTTCAAGCAGATGTTGAACAAGATTGCATCCAAGTATCCTGCTGAGTTTAATCAGCTTCAAGCAGGATCAAATCACATTGGCTCTACATCACCCAGATGTGTCTTTGTTATTTTGCAATTTGTAATTTAGGCTTTAGAGATAGATCTATCTTTAGAAATGACAGTGGATCAAGAGGTAGGGGTTAGGTAGGAGTGATGTGGTGGTGGGAGTTGTAACCCTGCATTGGAGAGATCAAAGATGTGGACATTGTTCCATTTGCAATGGTTGGTACCCATGTGGTTTGTGTAAATTAAGGAATGTTACCTGTGACTGCAGTGCTTGAGTGTCTTACCATTCATCTCCAGAACTGACAAATTGAGAGACCACAGTTATGATTTTTAATTTTTTTTTCTTCCCTTGGTTTGGGCAGAAATTGTACAAGACCTGTCGGATGATGCAGGAGAGGATCATGGAATTGTTAGTGACAGTAGAGAATGAAGATGTGATTGTTGAGCTAATACAAGTAAATGAAGATCTGAATAATGTCCTTCTGGGACATGAAAGGTAAGTGCAGGGCTTCTCTCCTCACATTTGGAATCCTACCTGAATAAGTGCACTTAATGGGGAGATGGTCCCTATGCCTAGTGTTGATCCTCCCCATGGAGACATATTTTATCCTTAAATTCAGAAAAGAAATATGATTGCAAAAAGAGAAAATTATGTATTTTCTGCCTCTTAAACACTTCAGAAATGGTTCAGGAAAGTAGTTAGGAAACCATAGAGTGGGGTAAAGCAAGTTAACAGCGTGGACAGGAAATCAGATGGGGGCACGCAAAAATAATTTTGGAATTTTTGGTAGAGTCCAGTGAATTTGTCAACAGCTGCTACAAATCCTTTGGTGCTGGTGCTCATCCTTATCTCTGTTAAGTGTCTGTGCTTCCAGGAAAGAATGCTTGTCCTCCTTTCTAAACAATTTTGACAGCTTTACTGCAAGAATTGGCCATGGAGCAGCCTTCTGCCTCATTGCATGCTTAGGAGAGTTGCTTACTGTTCTCAGCTGGATTGAAACACACTGTTCTGCTTGTCTTACAGCAGAAAATGTTTCTTTATTTCACACATGAAAGCACAGCAGTACTCCTGTTGACATCCTGGGTGTTTGTCTTTTATGGCACTGGTAGCATGACTGGATGCTGGCAAAACTGAAATCAGTTTTCAACTCAGAATTCCAGAGTTGTTCCGCAAAAAATCACAAGTATGCTCCTGGAGAGTGTTCTGATTTAATAGGAGATACCCCTCCATCTTAAGTAGTTGATCTCTTTCACAGCTAAAAAGTGTTCTAGGAATCATTATGCATCAAGTGCAATTGTTCTTTATTAAATTTAGCAAATTTATAGAATTTAGTAATCTTTTCTTTTTAATCTTCTTCTGAGTGCTGCACTGAAAATACCACTAATTCTTCTAAGTGTCAGGCATAAACTTTGGGCCTAATAATGACAACATTAAGTTTTCATGTGCCCTTAAATCTTATGTCTACTGTAGTGTTAGTGGATTTTACAGCAGCTGCCTTGAAAGAACTGTGTCCTCACTTCTTCCTTTAGGAGGTTTTTCCTTTTAATAATCAGAAAAGGAATTCTATTCAACTTTCGTGTAAATCCACTGAAGTCAGATGTGGGCTTACATTTTTGTTACAAATGATGAATACTGGTGAGGCCAGGAACCTTGAACTGGGTATAATTCAACAGATTCCTCAGTAAAGACATGGTGATGGAAAGAGTGATTAATTTGGACAGAAAACTACTGTATTCCAGTAATGCTATGGTTTTTATGTAACAGGTCTTCCTGAGTGCAGATCCACTGCACTTCAGAGTGGATGAGTATAAAAACGTGTATGGTTCATTTTGTGTTGCAGAAGAGTTTTTCTTTGGATCTCCCTCTGAACTATGAGATGTGTAAAGGGCCAACTGATTTTGACGAGCTGCATCTGTTTCACACTCTGTGTGTTGTTGGAGGATGAGTCGTGCTGCATTTTCTGTTTCTGATTATTAATGCAGAATCCAAATTAAATCCAGAGCAATCTCCACTGTGCAACCAACAGCTGATGTGTGTAACAGTGCTTCCCTCTAGTGTCTCTGCAGCTTCTTGGTTCTTTCTGGATTTCAGATAAATACTACTTTCTGCTCTACAGTTGGAAAGTTTTTTTTTTCCTGCTGCTTCTTCATGCATCTATACTCTTTCTGGGCCTCCCTAGTACAGTGACCCTGAATAGCAAATGCAGTTGGATAAACGTCTCCTGTCTGTACAACTCAGGGCTTCTGGTGCTGAAACACAGTGACCTTCTGGATGCTCAGTGTCACTTACCTGGGTCTGCTCTGGACCCACAGTAGCAGTGTTATCACTTCTAGTACAAATGCAGGTAGATTTTTTTGGTTTGTTTCCATTTTAAAAAAAATTATTTCAGAGACCTGCACTAATGAGAGGGTTGTGTGCCAGAACAGGTGTGTGGTTTGTGCTGGGAGGGCATGAGGGAATGCCCAGAGCTCTGAGGACAGAAGGCTTCCTGAGACTCACCTGGACGAGTGTTCTGGTCGGAAGGAGCTGGATTTGGCACCGTGGATATTCACAGTTACCTAACTGGTGTGAACAGAGGCAAACCACTGTCAAAGGAGCCTTGGTTTTGTTTAGGAACAAGCAGATGGCTGTTTCCAAACGTGAGGCCAGGAACAAACCAGCTGGTGTTGGTGTAGGAGATCCCAGAACCACAGCCCTGGAATGGGAGTCAGATTGCCCATAAAGAGACAGGTGCTCCAGGGACAGCACTTGGAGTACTTGTTCGGTGCTTCTGGAGTCTTTTGAGAAACAAACGTTGATTATTACTGGTTTCATATTCTGAAGGACATCACAGGAATGTAAGAATGAACATTTAACTCTGCACCTTCAACAGGTTCTCACGGAACAGAGTTCGTTTCCTGGAGAACCAGAGGATACAACGTGAGCGGGAGGAGGTAATTAAGGATGAACTGCAGGACTGCAAGCATTCCTTTTGCTCTTCCTTGTGAAATATACACTTCTGATACATGCAGAATTTTATTTTCTAGTTGAGAAGTACAGGAGACAACATAGTGACACTACTCTTACTGATTTTTCTAAAGTCTCACTTGCAGAATTTCATGCAAATTCATGTAACTAAAGCAGCAAATAATGTCAAATCTAAGAGGGAAGCTTGGGTAAGAAAAATGAGGGAGAGATCTATTCAGATGCTGGTTTATTGCCTCTCCAGCTAAGCACAATTATCTGCCATACACAAAATGAGAAACCATAGGTTCTTTTCATTTGCTTTCTGTTAATGATCTAGAAACTGAAATACTGTTGCACTCTTGCTGCTGATTTTTTTTCCTGAGTCAAAGCTTTTTCTGAATTGTGAATAATGGCTTGTAGCAAATCTTTAATGACTGTCCTTTATTGATTGATAATTATGTTTGTTAATTATATTGCCCAAAGTAGTTTTGCATGTTTCAGCTTTTGCTAAGCTGTAGTTGTGCAGTCATCTAGGACTTGATATGAAAATATATTGTAAATGCTGAAATACTGCTGACAATTACTAAAAAAAGGTAGAAGATGATCTTGTTTTTCTTGAAAAACCTCTCTTACTACATTCTGGTTATGTAGGTGGATGGTTTTGATTGATGGATGCACTGTTGGGTTAGTTAATAGTCCAAATGGTGTAGTCTGTGCATTTTTGTATTATTAAGGAGATTGTGAGTTTAAAATGCATCTTCTTTTACTTACTTATTTTTCATCTGGTGTGACCAAACCCGTATGATTCAAGCATGGGGTTTTATTAAACCTTTGGCTGGCTACATTTTGAATTCCAACACATTCACAGGAGAAAGGAAGGGAACTCTTTTCTATGTCCTAGGAAACATTATTGTGATTTCGATTTTTTTCTATCCAAAATGGGACTGGAAAAAATCAATCTCCTAAGTACATATCAATCTCATTAACACAAGTAAGTAGCAGGAAAAGAACTGTACAGGATCGATCAAAAGATAAATGTCAGACCTGTAACTAAACAAGTTCAGAATAGCTTTATAGAATTGAATCCTTTCTATTTTCTACTTCAGAACTGGTTTTCTTTATTTTTTGAAATTGATCTTCTCTGAAATGCCTATTTTGTTTCATCAGTTACATTTCAAATACACAGAGTCCTGATCTTCTCTTTTATTTACCAATTTTTAATACTAAGATTTTAAAACTTTATATTCTGTGAAAACAGTAATTTGTTTAAAACTATGTAAGTTCCTTTAAAAAAAACCCAAAAAACAAAACACCAGGAAAAACCCAAAATAACTTACTCTCTTTCAAATATTAAGCTGTACAGGAAACAGCCATCTGCTCCCTCAAGTGACCTACTTGGCCTCTCCATAGATTCTCCATCTTCTGTGTCTGCAGTGGTGCAAAGTGACCTTGCAGTGTCTCCTTCAGGCCCAAGTAGGTGGTGAATGCCTCTTTCCCTTCCATTCCACTTCCCTAAAACAAACCCACAAGAGCTTAGTGGAGGAATCAAGAAGGTCCTTGTAAGAAAGAAAACAAAGATACTCCTTAACTTTAAGGATGTTCCTTAAATTTTCTTAAAAGGAGAATTGAAATGTGTCCATAGGAACAAAACTGTAAGGTAGTATAAGGTTGCCTGTAATTTTTTTACAGTAATTTTTTTCCCCCATTTTATAGATTTGAGCAGTAGAACATGCTCTGTTTTCTATTGCAGTGAGGCCTGTAAAACACTCTGGTAATTTCTATCTCAGCTTGTTCTGTAGACTTGGAAGGAAGAAACAGGAGTTTTTTCAGGAGTGTTAGAAAGACTTGGCTTCAGGTACCCTGAATTACTGTTTGCAGAATCCCCTCCTTTACCCACTTTAGAGAAATCCATATACTAAAGCTAAAGGTGTGAATATCCCCCTGGGAATAAATGCCTAGAATTCCATTTTAGTCCTTTACAAATAGCAAAAAGAGTTTTAAGTAGTATCTACCATGTAGAGCTCTGCTGATGCTGTAGAGATAAGTATCTTGGATCTAAGACTTTTCAGAGTCATTAAAATTTTGCCTTTTATGTGATAAACAGCAATTCATTTCAGACTCTTTATAGGCCTTCCAAACAAAAACTTTACTCTTTCACTGTGCAAAGTACAAGTAGCTACTTCTGCATAATAATGTTTAAATGATCATTAATTATCGCTTTGAATTTCAGATGGCTTATCTGCACACCCTGAAGATAAAAGCAGGCCTCATCCATCAATTTACCCACAGCTGGATTCAGCAATTCCTAAAAAAGCTCATCAATCCCAGTGAGTAGTTTCTTATCAAGGAATGGGAATGGATAACAGATTCTTAGGGGTATTAGTGCTCTGTAATTCATCTAATGAACATAGGAAGCTCTGAGGACACAGATTTACTACTTTTACATATTAGTCCAGTAAAACAAGTGAAAATTCCCTCTGTGCTAGACACTGCTTGAGAGGATTCAAAATACACTTATGCCTGCAGCACTGTTTTGTCATAAATAGACATAAATGTACCTGACTTTCAGCAGGGAAAGGGAGAAACATGAAACAGGTCAGTAAAAGAGTTTAAGACAGGAGAGGTGTCCTTATAATGCCTGTGCATGGGACACTGGTCCATCTGCCCATGCTGCTCTCAGTTGTGACACACAGGAAAGACAGACCAGCCAAAAAAATAATGAACAATCAGAATAAACAGTTTTGATCATTTCTTACTTACGTTCAGTGTATTGCTCTCTCCTAGATTTGCAGCTGAAGCACAAAACAATAATGTAAGCAGCCCACCTGGACACACATACAGCAATGTGAGTAATACTTATGTTCAGGATGATCATTCTTGCCTGGCAGCTGTCAAATGGGAACTTTCGGATTGACCCCAACTGCTGTCCAAGTGGGATGCAAAGATCTCTTCTGTGGCCCTTCTCCATACCTCAGGGAATATTCTACTTGGTGACCAGGTCAACTTTCCTCTTTTGCTGCCACAGATACTAATGTGGAAGCCTGTTTCCTTGGGTCCAGCACAATCCCAGGGCAATTTGCAGAAAGCACTTGCTCTATTATTTGTGTTTAATTTGTTGCTATGTGAAGCAAGCTGAGATCTCCTCTTATTGCCACGATGTCACTCTGGTGTATTTTCTATCTCAAATAAGATACTAAAAACAAACATACAAAAAAAAAAACCCAGAACAACCCAAAGCCCCCAAAAAACCACAGCCCACCAAAAAAGTCACTTAAACCCCAAGTACAGTGCAGGGCAAATGTCATGCTGCAGAGAAACAACCATGACAGAAGGAATGGAAAGAATATGAAGGGGCTTTGAAGTAGTTATGAAGGTGGTATGAAATAAAAAAGATGAGAAGCAGCTCCCAAACAAACATGCACAGTCCTTATTTTAAACTGCAAGTCAAAGCAGATGTTTGAATCCATGTAGTGTAACAAATCACACAGAAGTAAATTATACAAATGTGCTATAGAACACTAAAAGTTGCTTTGAAGTTTGTGTGGAGAATGAAGATTAATTGGGTTGCTAACTATTGGCCTTAGAATTTTACCTGCAGTAGTCAGAGATTAAAAGTAAGTCAGCAATTATATAAGTGAGGTCAAACCAGTTCTCATAGAACAATCTGTTTATGCATTGTTTTGCTTCATGTCCTTAGCTGGCAACTCTTTTAAGCCCAGTGCCTCTGAACCCAATAAATCTGCAGGCTGGACAGACTGTGCCATCGAATGGACCATCACCAGCAGGTAATAAATACTGCAAATCACCTCTTTCATGTTTCATTTTCTTGTTAGAACTTAAGGCCTTTACATAATGACTGGCAGTGACTAGGAGCAGCAACAAACATTGACAAAGTCATATTGCTCATGGATGCTGTTACACACCTGTCCATTTTAGCATTTAAAGCAGCTGAATCCATAGCATATAATGTGCTACTTTCAGGAAGACACAAAAAACATGCAGTAATCATGCTGTTCATTCTCATTTAAATCTGGATCTGCCTGTCTTTATTCTTCAGCTCCATCAAAGAACAAGTCACAGTCACCTCATTACTACGAGATAATGGAATTTGACCCCTTGGCTCCCACTGAGTAAGTAACTTTTAAAATAGAATTTTAAAATTCAGAGGTGCCAAAGGCAAAATGGCTTTTTCTTCTGAGAGGGAAAACAGACCACCTTAGGCTGAGTTAACTGACCAACTGCATCACTGATGGAAATGACAGTGGCTGCATTTTGTATGTTTTCTTCCAATATTTCTGGCATAAACAATTAAGGAATAAACTGTAGTATGCTCAGTAACTGGCATCTGTAAAAATAGAGGAGTAATGCTGTGTCAAAATTACTAAAAATCTTATCCAGTGATACAGAACAGTAGAGGAAATATGGTCAGGGTCCTGCTGAAGGAAGCTGGTAGAACTTCAGCACAGGTAGTTCTGGAATAAGATAACCAAAGGAATTCCTGTTCACAGCAATCATGTTTTTTGAAGAATGTTTTTCTACTGCATATAAAAAAATACCTCAATTTAAATATAAACCACAAAAGGGAATGGATGCTGTGTCTCTCCAGAAGGACAAAATAGTGAGACAGTGAACTAATACAAAACTTAACAGATGGCAGAACCCCCCTTTCTAACAGGAAATTGCAAAAAAATTGAGCTGTCTATACAAAACTTATTTCCAAGGAGCCATTGAATTCTGAGGTAGGGAGATCTCAACAAAGCTTCCATTGTTTTTTTTTTAATTAGTGCAGTAATTGCACAGTGGTGCACTTGCCATTTGCGTTTTGCAGTCCTGTTCCCAAACTTGTTTGATCAAAAGTAACAACGTCCAGAGGTACCTCATTAAATGTACAATCAGATAATCAGAGCAGGGTTGGCTCTTTGTTTCCATGGAGACCTGGGCATCCTGCAAGGGAAGCTACACTGTAAACTTTGGGCAGGATTTCCCTGGTGCATTTTGTCAAAATGAAATGTGATATAGGAGTCACCCTGCTCCCCCTCTTTCAGAGCTATTTATGAAGAAATTGATGATGTGCTGAAGACAGATGTTTAAAAGAACACAGACTGACGGTGGAGGTGGAATCCTTTCCTGAATACTCTCTGGTGCTGGTCCTGTGCAGTGCTTCCTGTAACTACAAGTGAATAACAGAAGAGATTTTGCATTTTGACACAAGTAATTAGTGTTGGAGTACTAAGCTGTCTGCAAGTTGACAAGTTACTTGGCTCTACACCTTGACAATTTGTCCTAAATGTTCAGCTGTGTGTTCTTCAAAGTCACTTGAATGGTTATTTTGGGGGCCTTTAAAATGGGACTTCCAAATTCACCTGTGTATGAAGTAACACTTGACACCTGGCACAAGTAAACAAAAAGGACATTACATTCACAGAAACTGCAGAATCCAGTTTCTCTTTTGGCCTCACTGCTGTCTATGGTCATCTCCCTAGAAATCTATCAGGGGGTTTTGATATATAAAATGGTTTTCTAAAACTGGCCTCTTGATAGATGTCTGAAGACGTGCAGTGTTACTTTCCTACATCCTTAATACAGATTTTCCTTTTTTATTTTCTTCCAAAAACCCCACAGTATAGTTGGATTTTTGTCTTGGGAAGAACCTAAGCTGGGACACAAAGTGCTGTCATCCATAATTAACAGAACAGAAGAAAAACCTGCTTGTTCCTATGTTGTTGTTGTTGCTTTTATTAACTCAGTAAATATTGGAGGGGGATCAATTATTTCTTTTGATGTTCCCACCCTGCAGAGATTGTTCTGGTGAAGGAAAAATTAATCATCTACAATGCAGATGAGCAATAGTTACCCATTTATTTTAACTGTTTAACCCTGTTAATAACTGTTTTATCTTTTAATAAGTGCCTTATCTATTTTAATGCTAAATGTAAACTGTGCACTTTAACAGGTATAGTTCTCTGAATTTATAGCTAATACAAAATTTGAGAACTTAGTTCATGTTCATAGCCAATAAGCTAATTTGTGAAATAACTGCATTTTAAACATTCCTTATGTTAACTGTTTAAGGAATAAGTTCTCAGCTGGTTTTGCAATTTTTGTAGCATAAAATTCCAAATAAAAGCAAATGCTGTGATGTAAACTCTCATCACTTCCAACTTTTTCTCTATTTGTGTATTCCTTGAAACATAAATGTAGGTAGCTTTGGAAGTATTTTAGTGTGAGTCTGTGCAGTTTGCTGCAGGACCATTAGAACCCCTTGCTTGTATTCAAAACACAACCTTGATGAATTTGGGGGTTTTGTAAGCTGAGGTGAAAAGGTGAGCTGCTTTACTCTAATTTTTCTTGCATATTTGCAATGGTCTGGACTGCAGCCTGAGAAAACATCTGAAAACAGGATTTGAGGTGGATTTTTTTTTAAAATTTTTCCCCTACAGCTTAGTTGTATAGGCAGAACCCCCACAGTGAAAGGTAACAAATCCAACTGGCTGTTCCAGTGTAATCCATAATGGCTGATTGATGAAGAAACCTCTCCGTGTTTAAAGCAGCACAGATAGACGGAGGGAAATTGGCTAATTACCAAGGTTAGAGCCTGTGTTACAGAGGGAATGTGCTCAGCATCTGTGCAAATTTGGGCTTTCAAAACTCGGGGGGAGAAACCACATTTTTATGGAATTGCCACTTGCCAGGGGGATACTCCTTTTCTTCTGAAGAATGTGGCCAGAATAAAGCAATGGGTGGAGAACTCCCATAATCAGTTCAGCTTTTAGAAGGACAATGGACTAAATGCAACTGAGGTAAGAAGTTTTTTTTTCCCCTAGTCTGGATTCAAATATTTGTCTTGATACTTTTTTTTTCCTGAAGCATACTGGAATTACAAAGCTTGCTGCTATCTTCTGTTGGGGCCCTCCCCCTGGTCAGCCTCGTTCCCCACTGGTTGTTTTGTGTTTCCCTGCGTGGGCAAGGACCCTCAGGTCCTGTGATTGTGACAGTTCCTCGGCAGATCCTCAGCCATGTGGCTGGAGAAATAAACATCTCTGAAACATCCATCAAGAATCAGGCCATACATATTCATTTCCACAGGCCTTGTTCTTTGATACACGTGTTGCAGTTTCCCCAGTGTAACAATCTTCATACAGATGTATTTCATCTGTGTGGGCTTCACTTGTTCTGCTGGATAAAATGCATTAGAGACATGAAATGACGACAAGTTTTCAATCTTTAATATACAGTGAAGACCTGTATGTCATCCAGAATCTGTTCAACCAACATAAGTAACTGGTACAATAATGCGTTGTAAAGGTAGCATCCATTTCTTTTCAAAAAAGCATTTTTTAAACTACTGTATGCAAATATAATTGAGACTGAAGTAACTGGAAGTTATTTCTGAAATACTCATTGCCTTTTCAGAGTCCAGGCTAACCAACATTAGCCTTACTTTATTAGATCTTCTCTGCTGGAAGGGGTACAAAGACCTGGCCCAGCAGAAGAGATACTGGCTGAGATTAATTTCTGTCTGAGAATGAGCAGGTTACTTGAACTTGCTCTGCAACTCGCTCCTGGTTTGCAAGGCAGTGATAAAGTGTTATTAGACCTACCCCACAGATAATGACCAAAAGTTACATAAATAGAGGCTTACGTGTTCTGATGGTAAACAGAGTCCACCTGAAGAGCTGCTGCACTGCTGGGCAGGCTTTGGCCAACTCAGCCTGTGAAAAGGCTGATTTTGGTTTTTGAGGAGACTCCTATGCTGTTCATTAAGCTGCAGTTCACAGCAGCTGTTTATGCACTGCCATCCCCTCAAAGCATGTCAGACACAAGCCCAGCTTGTGTCTTGTGGAGGTGCCCAGAGTACAGCCCTCTGCAAAGAGCACTCATTAGCAGCAAAGATACTTCAAATGAGTGGGACACAAGAAGGAAATATGGTGGTGTTTCCAAATGGAAACCATCCCACAGATCTGATGTGCTTACACTTAAATTACTGTTCTTATGATGACAGTTTTAGAGCAGTCTGCTCTTACCAAATTAACTACTGATTCAGTAATAACATGAGAGGGTGCATCACCTTCTGAATCATAATATCCTCCTGTGCCAGGGAGGGTTACACAGAAATACAGTCTAACTTTGTTTAGTTATGGAATTACCTTAATTTATTATCTGCGTTTACCTTTATCCAAAGTAACTTAACATGCAAGTTATTTTCTGGAGCCAGCAATGGAATTTTAGATGCTTAATCAACTGATTTTTTTCCTCTGTATTTAAATGAAAATCTTAATTTATACATTGGTTTAAAAATTTGCCTTGCAGTATTCAGATAACATCTTACAAAGAGATGGCCTGAGAAAACCCTCTGTTTCAGGAACAGTGTGTTCCCTTCCACTGTCTGATGAAGAAATACTATCCCTAAAAAATAGGGATACATTAAGTTGGTTTCAAAAAAATGTATATATACATATGCTTTCATAACAGCATGTGCCCATGGTGGTTTAATAATATAATTTCATATTGCACAGTACTCCTGAGTTTTTTCTTCTGAGGAAAAATGGCCTCAAAACTTGCACTCAGATGTAGCAGAAGTCACATTTTGTAGAGAAGGCCCATTACTGATACCCAGGAAGTGGCAACTTCTGTCCTTCCTTTGCTTCAAAGAAGGTGTAAGAGAGGGTGATCAAATCAACTTTAGCCATTTTAGGGTCCTCTGCAAACTCTGGGTCAATGTAGAAAAAGACAGGCATGTCCACTTCCTCCTGAGGATTTAGCCTCTGTTCTTCAAAACAAAAACACTGGGGGGGGGGCGAAATCCACAATTAGACAACAATAGTGATGATAAATTATATCTGCCAACATGAGAGAAATGTTCATGGTTAAAAATAAACTCTCTGTCCCTGGACACCCCTAAAATCCTGGGAAGGATCAATATGATGAGCAACAAGACAGCAATTCTGTTACTATGGTGATACAGGAAAAAAATAAATCAGCTTAATGAACTGTGTAAAGGTGTCAAGGGGCCAGGCCAGCTCACATTGTTCCACCTGCCCTCACAGTGGTACTAAACAGATTTTGGAGCCACTCTGATGGGATGAGCAGCTTGGTGTGAGGGTAGTAAGGCTAAGAATGAACTGATGCACTTTACCATTTGAAAAAATCAAGGTATTTTCTTAAAAAGTTGGCATATGAAGAATGGTGTCCAGAATTAAAATGAAAGAGTTAATTTATAGGTAACTGTTTTCATTTGTGTAAAGGAAAATGCAATCTTTGGTTTGTTCACACTTACCTGTATTTTATTGAAATACTGTCCTGCTTCAAAGGGGACAACGTTGTAGGTGGAGATTCCAATTACTGGTTTGTCAGTAGGGTTTTTTGCTTTATAAAATGCCAGTGCAGTCTCTCCTGGTACCACCTGTGTAACATAATTGTACAGTGATTTTAATTTTTTTTTTAAATCCACTGCAGCCCTCCACCCCTCAAACCAAGTTCTTTAGACTTTATCTAGAATTAATTTTCTCTTTTGCTGTTTCAAATTGGTTATCTCACAAATATTTTTGATTACATGCAATTCACTCATTCAAAATTAAAAGCTTCAATACTGTTCTATGTATTTTTAATCTTATCCATTTTGCCTGAGTCTTCTATTATTCTCAGCAGTTCAGCAGCACACAGAGCTTTTTTAATAAGCAGATTTATATATGGTGTGCATTTAATTTCTGAGGTTATTCTTTCAGTACTGGACTCAGAATATATTAAGAAGCGTGACTCCTTATTTTGAGAGCTAATTTGAAACAGAAAAGTTAAATTATTTGTGATTTTTTAAATTAACAATACCGTTTCTATAAGGATAGGGGCAAGAGGAGAAACACTACAGGTTTAGATATACTGTTATACTATATATTTTTAAGTATATATATATATATAATTTTGCAGTGTGTATACCATGTGCATGTGGTGTATATACCAGGAAGTGTATATATAAATATAGTTTCAGTAGCTTTTTTGATAGCTTCATGGGGTGGCAGAGGGGCAACTACAAACAGTGTCCTGTAAAAAGGACATTGAGGTGCTGGAGCATGGCCAGCAAAGGGCAACAAAGCTGGTGAAAGGTCTAGAAAACATGTCTTGCAAAGAACAGCTGAGGGAGCTGGGGTTGTTCAGTCCCAAGAAAAGGAGGCACAAGGGGAACATGACTGCTCTCTAGAACTACTGACAGGAGCGTGTAGTGAGGTGGGGATAGGGCTTTTCTGCCATGCCTGCACTGAGAGGACCAGAGGAAATGGCCTTGACATGAGATAGGGGAGATTCAGATTAGATATTAGAAAATTTTTTCACTGTTGGTGTGGTCAGGCATTGGAAGGAGCTGCCATGGGAGGTGGTGGAGTCACCATCCCTGGAGGTGTTCAAGAGGTGTCTGGACCTGGCGCTGGGTGATGTGGTTATGGGGTTACAGTGCCGGGTGCCCTGGATGATCTTAAAGGCCTCTTCCAACCTTGAGCGCGGCGCTGCGCGGGGGGAAGGCAGTGACTCACGTAGATCTCGCTCTGCTGCGGTTTGAAGTTCCACTGCATGCTGGCGTGCGTGTCAGCGTTGAACGTGACCCTGATGACCCGGTCTCGCACGGGCTCCATGCGCTCGATCCGCTCCGCGCCGCGCCCCGCGCCCGCCGTCCCGCCGAGCCCTGTGGCCTGTCAGGGAAGCGCAGTGAGGGCCCCGCGCCCGCGGAACCGGCGCCGGCCGCGGGCCCCCCCGTACCTGGCAGTAGAGCCGGTAGAGCGGCACGGCCGCGTACGACAACCCCACCATGCCCACGGCCGCCGCCGCGATGTAGCCCACGGCCGAGCGGTTCCGGCGCCGCCACTCCTCCTCCTGCTGCCGGGTGAAAGGGTTGGAGCTGCGCACGCCGCGGGTCCCGCAGAGCCCGGGCCGGGGCAAGGCCCCGAGCCGCAGCCCGCGGGCGCACCACGCCATGGCCGCAGCGCGGGGGCTCTCGGGACAGGTGGCCAAGGAACGGGGCGGGGAATGGGGCGGGACAGAGGTGGGAACAGGGCGGGAGTGGAGGCGGGAAGGTAGCGCCAGAGGGCGGGTCGAGCCGCCATCGTATCCCCGCCCGCCGCGGCCCCTCCGAGCGCGCTGAGCGCGGGGGTTCCGCCGGAGCCGCCTGTGGGTGCCCCTTCCTCGCTCGCCAGCGGGACGGCTCGGGCGCAGGTTGTGTACGAGGTAACTGGAACAGCCCCCAGGCCGGCGGGGTTCGCGCCCCCGGTACCGCACTGAGCGGGCTGTGCTGGACGGGAGCGGCACTGAAAGGCCGGCAAGGAGCGGGGTCACCGGAGGGCTGGTTGTCCCGCAGGTACACCGCACTGGACGTACGTGGTACGAGGGTGCTGAGGGATGACCTTGGTGCCGCAGGTACCTGGTTATCCCTCAGGTTCTGTGCTGGCGGCCCCAGGACGGGCGCTGAGCGCGGGGCTGCTCCGGGTGGTCCCTCCGGGGCCCTGCAGTTTTTGCCCTTTTGTGCACTCTTGACACCGGTTGTTTGTTTGTTCCTTTTCCCCACCGGTGCTTTGCTTCACGTTAATTCATTTGTAGGGATTTGTTGTCCAGGCACAGATATTGACACGCTGCAAAGGGAGCGAGTGCTGTTTGTAAACAGCAGCAACCTCCGGATGGACAAAGTCAGGCAAATTCACAAACAATAGTTTTTCACCTGGCTGGTGCCATGCACTGTAACAAACTTTGCCGTAGCAATACTTGAATTTACTGCTTTAGAGCTGTGCTTCTCCTGTGGTTGTTCCAGTAACGTGAATCATACAAGGACTGGCAGCTCCTGGTACCGCCTCATTTTCCATGTTGAATAAGAAAATGGTAAAGGTTGCAGTGTAGCCATACTGTGGTATTTCCACTGTGTTTAGATGCCTGGTTTTTTGATCCTTTAGCGAGCAAAACCTGAAAACGTTTGGTGCAGGAGCATTTGTGGTATTCCAAAGTGCATTTAACATCTTTTTCACACAAGATAATACGGACATGCAGGAATTAGTGTGGTTTTGTGGAGGCTGACCACCTGGGCATTCTGCTGTATCTTGGCCACGGTTTGTGGTGTGACACTGGTGCCAGGAGCACCTGTGCTGGCTTGCCTGTGTGTTGGGAGAGTTCCTTGTCCCTCTTGTCTTGGAAATAATTCCTGTTCTGGGTTGTGGCATGTAAGGGTTCGCAGTGTACCTCACAAGGTCAGGAGGATTTGCTGCTACTGATACAAACAGGTATTTTTTCCATTAATGCTTTTGTTGCAGTTTTTGAAATTATTGTAGTTCAGTACATCCAGGGTTGTATTTCTTGTCAACCTGTTGTATGTACTAATAAAAATACAACGTGAATTTCTGGGGGTTTTGCTACATTAGTGGTGTGTAAGCCCATTTTGTGTGTTTTGGCCTATTCTTCATACTTCATGTGAGAAGTTCAGAGACACTAAATACCAGATAGTAAGTTAAAGAAACATGAGAAAACAAGACACACAGAACACCTTATCATGTTGCAAGTAACATTCCCTTTCCAAGTAACTTTCAGTGGAAAAAAAAAGAGATTGTTTTTGCCTTCAGCAGTTACATTACTTCATCTTAGAATTGTAATCAGTTCTTTCCTTTTTTAGAAGATTTTAATCACAAGGGGTTCAGGTTTACCCTAATTTCTGCCTTATAAATTAAGAGGAAATTAGGATGTGAAATGTTTTGATGCTAGCTGCAGCAAAGTCCAAGTCGTTAACTGTTTTCAGCAATGAATTGTATCCATTTTGTAATGGCAGTTGTCTTTTTCCGGTTTGATTTCAACTAGTTAGTAATAAATAAGATTGTTTTCAGTGTCTGAAAATTAAAATGGCCATGTAAATTTCAGAAAGTTGTTTCTCCTTTTTGTTTTCAGCAGTTTTGATCCTGGGTAGGAGCCTGTTCTTCATGTGTCAGAACTCTTCATTTTGAACTTTTATTTAAATAAGCTTCTAAGGAGATGTCCAGTACAGACCCCCTCACAAATACAGAGAAGGAGTAAGTACTTTTTTTTGCCTAGATGCAGAAATACAATTACTGGATTATAATATGAAAATTCTTGCAGTTTCATTGGTAGGATCTTGCTTTGATGAAGTCTTAAAGAAAAATAACTTTCATATTAAAGCAGTCTGCAGTAACATCGTAGAAGACCTGACACCAACACCAGTCAATTTACACATTAAGGGAGGAAATGTCCCTTAAGCTTTTCATTAAGTTAATCAGCACTTGGTTGGGACTAGTTTTGTAGAGATAAAGCCCTGCATAGAGATTTCTTAATTTAATGCTTCTGAAGTATGAAAACATACTTGTATATAGTAGATCACTTCCTTGTACATCTGCGGTACCTGCAGTAGCACAAGATATGGTATGGAGGTTTTGTGTCTCAGTGCATTAATTTTTCAGAATACTCTGTCTCTATACCTTTAATATTTAATATGTAGTGCTTAGGAACCATCATATTTTTACCATTGTCATGGGATATAAAATAATAATTGTATTGATTCTATAAAACATAATGTTATCCACTTAAGAGTTGGATCAGATTCTGAATGTCAAATCAAATGGATTCAGTCATGATTGAAAACTGTAACTCCAGACCCTTCCCAGACTGCCAAATAACCACGCCAATGGTGTCATCAAAACCAGAATTAAAGCCTCTTGCTGGACTGATCATGTTTGTTGTACTTGTGCAATAGAATCCAGCAAAGAGTATTCAGAAGAATTGTAAAACAATTTAGCATAGATTTAGAATTATGCCACCTCATAAATAACTTGATGGTTTTGAAAAACAAAACCACATAGCATTAAAAAAAACTAACTTGCTTTTCTGGGACCTGAAGAAGGCAGCACTCTGCTTGTCTGATGGAAATTCGGGGTACAGGATCACAAAGATACATCTCTAAGACAGCTGTGGTTGCTAGAGTCATGTGAAAGATGAGTAGTTTACATGAGTAGTTCCTAGCTCACTGTATTCCAAAGGCAGTTTTTCACATAAGAGATGAACAGGAAAGGCACCTATAACTGCACTTCAGCTACATGCTGATGGCAGACTGTAATTTTCTGTACTTTTATTTTTTATGGGAGATGGTCTCGATGCTTCCAAGAATGGATTTGGTTATATGTTAACTGAGGTTTACCTAAACTTTGAATCATACTTTCCTTTTCTGCACAGGGGTTAGCCTCAAACCATTCCTGCTTCTCCACTATTACAATGTTGCCCAAGCTTTTTTCAGGCTTAACAATTGCCATATGACATATGTTTTCTTTTAATCTTTATAACCTAATCAGCAAAATGTATTTTGAATAATGAGTGGGTTTGGATGGATCATATTGAGTGCTCATCCATGATATTTGATACAACATTCCTTTGCCTGTGGTCCTTAAAACCTGAATTTAGGGTTAGTGAACCTGAAAGGCTACAGTTGCACAATGGATTTGTATAGGATTTTTGTAAAAGGCCTTTGGTTTATTTATAACAAAAAAGATCCTGTGAATCAAACTTCCAAAGATTTTGCAGATCTTTTTGTCATCTGCTAAATTATCCTGTAATCCATCTCAGTTGCTAAAGCATTGCAAAACTTCCCATGGGAGAGGCAGGCTGTAATTACAAATGTTGCCAGAATGGAATAGTTTTCCAGCTGTTTGGAAAGGAATCGTACTTAATAATAAATGGTAACTCTTGAAAATTTAGTTTTACTCATTTATACTAAATTTCATGGAGTTTTGAGTTACA
Organism: Aphelocoma coerulescens; assembly: GCF_041296385.1. Taxonomy (NCBI): domain Eukaryota; kingdom Metazoa; phylum Chordata; class Aves; order Passeriformes; family Corvidae; genus Aphelocoma; species Aphelocoma coerulescens. The sequence continues at coordinate 5,306,689 of NC_091031.1, read as the reverse complement.
ATTTTCCTAGATCTTTCTGTAAGTAAAAAGTAACTTGTGTTCCTCTGAGCATGTTCTTGAAAGGCAAAGGAATTGCAAGAGAAGAAATGATGCTGTTGTTCATTAAAAGCAGCACAGCAACAGAATTTGAAGGTAAAGAGGCATAGAAGCCTTGGGGGTGAGTTCAGGAAGCTGAACAAAGCACAGTTTACTTTGAAGAAGGGATGGAGGAGCAAGTGATGTATTGCTGGTAATAACTCTAATAAAATGGGAGCAATAAGTTTAATACTACTTTATATCTGCTTAAATTGTTCAGAAGTTTGTCATGTCTGGTTTAATAAAAATAACTTTCTGCTTTTTAACAAGGAAAATGCAGAGCCTTGAGCCATGTGTTAATTGAGGGGTTTCTGTAGCAGAAAATGTGACATTGGTTGGTCTGAGTGATGTATTTTGACAAATGCTCCTGATATTGATACCACAAATTGAACTCCACTGTTGTTAAGATAAGAGGTAGTTTTGTTGGAGAAAAACTGTTGGTATTTTATCTTCTGTAACCTTGCCTAGAGCCAATCTAATTGATACGAGGCTTAAAATACCAATGGCTTTTGTGTAGTGCCAGTAGCACCAGCAGAGTGAACTGATTGAGAAAAGGCTACAAAGGGGCAAATTTTCATCTCTATATGGATGTGATCACTGTTCCAGTGGGGCTTTTCACATTTTGGGAACTGGGAAGGCTGCTTTATGTTCCCATTTCCATCTCTGATCTGCTCCTTAATCTGTCATGAGTCACTCTGCCCCTCTGTGTGTGCATTGCAGGCTGTCAGGACTGACCTCTCTCTATTTGAACACTGTTCAGCACGTTGTCTCTCGGCAAAGGGATCCTTTCCCCAGAAGGATTATCTGCTAATGAAACCACAGTCACTGCAGCTTTAAAAAAAAAAAGGTGCCTGAGATAAGCATTTGCATTCCTGGCATAGCAGAGCCCTCCTGCTGCATGGCTCCAGACCTGACAGATGCCGTCTGATCCCAGGGTTGCTCTTGGCTAGAGAGGATTCACCTGTCTACTTAAAGCCCTTAGTGAATGCAGGGTAGTTGAGTTTAATTTCAGGCTACAGTCTTACCATCTTTTAGAGAGAGGGGGAGTAGTAGGGGTGCTTCTTCTGAAGCAAGCCTGGAAGGAAATGGTCATTAACCAAAATGGTGTCAGGTGCTCAGAACTTCTGAAAATGTGCATCTCTCTGCAAAACCAAGCCTCTTGTCAGCAAGGTCTGCCCTCTGGGAACAGGGGTGATAAATTTGATTCTGTCAACTAGATTATTCTCAGTGTAATGACATAAATTTGGCAGTTTTATTTCCTTTCACAGAAAAGCACGTCAGCTTCCATTTCTAGGGAAAATATATAACCCAAGTTCTCTGTTGACTTTTGGCTGCTGTATATCAAAAGTCTAAAAACCAAGTTAGATCATTGCACAGGCCAATACCATGATTGAGAATGAAAAGTAATAGCATAATGGTATTCATTTCATTAATACTTTCAGTCTGCTTTGTTGGCTTTCCCTTTTGTGTGGCTGTGCATAATCCAGTCTGCTAGGAAGATTGCTTTAGAAAGGTCATGAATTACTGCTTTTGACCTTGTTTGCAGGGAGCATGTAAATAAATTTTTAGAAGAACAGGAGGAAATGAGTTTCTTTTAATCATCTCATTTGCCTTTGGCTGCTGGGATCTAGACTGCTTAATCACAGTGTAGTAAATTTTCTCCTTTGCATTTATCATTCTTAAAAGTTGCTCTAAATGGCCATTTCAAAGAGAGAAAAAGTAAGCATTACCTCCCTAGGTGAATTAGTGCATGTGACGCAGAGGCTTTCAGAGAAGATTAAGTAGGCAGAGACGCTCAGCTGGAGCTGTGTTTGGGTTTTTTAGCTGGTAGCAGAAATCATCCTGCTCATAACCTTTATCCGGCTGAACTGGAAGCCTCCAGTGTGTTTGGGTTGTGTTGTCCTTGTTTTTCCTGCCGTGCTGAAGGATGTCCTTGCTTTCTCCAGGGGCTGAAGATGAACCAGAGCGTTTTGATGGTCTCTCTCTCTTATACTGGTATGCTGAACCATTCAGTTCCGAGGGCATTGCTCTAGTCTGTAACTGGGAAAAGTACATGAAAGATAATTTAAAAGCTGTGGGCATTTTCAGCTTCTTTTCATGAACAGCCAGAGTTTATAATTTAGATTTTTGAGTGTCAGTAATATATGTTTTGTGAGCATAGTGTATTATTCTTCCATTGATAAAAATAGGTAAATATTTTATTTCTGCACATAAATGACTAAATTTCTCAGGAATAGAGATCAGAAGAATATCTGGAGCTGTATGTTCTGATAAGTACTAGAAGAAATAAAACCCAAAGTTGTTGAACTTCCTTGTGTATGCTGCTAAAAAGTAATAGAAACAAGTTCATTTTAATTGCCCTTACTAGAGCATCTACACAAAATGTTGCACATTTAGTCTGTTAGCATTCCAGGACTTCAGCTGGAGTATTGAGTTTAGTATTTTTTAGTGTAAGACAGTGTACATTTTGGTGAGTTTTGCTTGTTTATTTCATCTCTTGCCTCACATCTTCTCTATGTGCTAAAACCTTGCTTACAAATATTTTTGCCTGACCTCAAAAAATGAGTTGCAACATCATGTCATCAATAACATGATTATTTAATTTGCATCTTTTTCTACAAGGAGTTGAATTATTTTTTATTACTACTGCCAACTGGTTTAGGAGCCTATTTCCTTATTTATACTGTTCAGCATGTTTCTAATGCTCTGGGAGAAATATTCTAACATTTCAGGAATATTAAATAATGATGACATAAAATGAATGTTGGATGGGTGCTGAATCCAAGTCATTTTACAGTGAAATTGTTAAAGCTTTGTTTATTTTACATCTATGGCAAGTAGCTTGACTTGAAGATCTAAGTTATATAGGGGGAAAAAGACCCCCAACACTGAAAGTCAACTAGATGTGATATGCTGAACAAATTTGGGGCATTTGAAAATCTTTGCTTTTATGGGATAAAGTAATTTTAACTGCATGTACTGGAGGGATTTAGTCTTTAGAGCATAAAGAGACCTGAGTACCTTGTAGAAGTTGTCTGTCCAAAGTGCCAGTTCTTTCTGATTGTAGGTGGCAGCATCACAATTCCAGTGTTTCAGAGATATCTTATTCCTCTCCATTGTGCATTATTAGTTATATATTCTCTGTATCCTCTCGTCAGAATCCATTTTATGTTCATTAGGATCTCTCTTTTGAAAGTAGTGCCTGTTACTTTTGAAAATGTAGATCCTTTCCTATTAACTGGCCTGTACTTAGATTTGATCATATTTCATTATTGTTTTATATGGTAGTATATAAAGAGGTTCTGCAGTTTCTGGTGAGCTCTAAACTTCAGATTTAAAGTCTGAGATTTGATCTTTTCAGACTTCACGAAAGTAAACCTCTGTGTTGGTTTGTACAAGGTTGAAGTAACTTTTGTTCTTGCTTTTTAATTTTAACAGAAAAACTGCCATGTGAAAATTGCTGAGAGGGGATGGCAGAGCAAGACCAATAGCAGTAGTAGCAAAAGGCAAGAAAGAAAAAAATAGAATAATTGCCTATTTTAAGGATCAGTGTACCTTGTTTAAGATTTCAAAGATGAATACAAGTCAGGACAAAACATGAGTAGTATGCTGTCCTTCCGCCTCAAGACAAATTCACGGGATAATTGCAGTGACGGTACTGGGTGGTAATGCAAAATACTCTGGTCTTGTCGTGGAGTAGGAGGTTGTCCAAAGGGTAGTCATAAGCAAATATCAGACTTGGGGATTTGTTCTTCCTTTCAGGCTGTGATTAAGTAAAAGCAGTTTGGTTCACTTTTAGCCTTACAAAGGATGCCTTATGCTCTGACATATCATGGTAAGGTCATGTGCAGTCTTGTCAAATACAGATCAAATACACTGGGTCTTGTTGTTTCTTTTTAGCCTATGAAACAAATACTTCAAGAAATACTAAAAATTATACAGTGCTTGAAGCATGGGTTTACTTTTTGCTTCTAAAGGCTATTAGAATTATCAGAATTACTAGGTCTGTTCTTGTAGCCAGCCTTTCCTAAAGCAAAGGCTAATTTTGCAATTATTTGGAAATAGGAGGTTTTGGGGAATCGTTGCTTTTCAAAGCTAGTGCTTATCCCGTGATACAAAAAAACCTCATCCAGTTTTCTTCTACAAAACCAAAAGAACTGCGATGTTCTTTAGAATCTGGATGTCTTGACTGGTGCTAGAATTTTAAGAAAATATGGATCTTCTGGATTTCTTTCTTCCTCTGGCACAGCACCTTTTAATGATGTACTCTGGCTTTTGCAGATGTACCCAGTTCCAGGTATGGAGTTCAGGCTGTGTGCTGGATTAGGTCGTGTAGAAGGATTTGGGTCACTGTGTCCTCCACTTTGATCTTCTTTCCCACCCTGCTAATGAATTCTCGTTGTTCCATTTCACTAGCACCCTCTAGAAAATACAACTCTGTCTAATGTAGAACAATATGTAGGTCAAAGCAGAAAAATCTCGGTGGTGCTTCTGCTCTTTTCTAGAAGAGATCTGCTGAGTTGTCTCCAAAAATGATGCAATGAAAGGACAAAAGAGCTGTGATACAACTTACATTTTTTTAACCCATAATTCATCTAAATGAAAATAAAACCTGGTAAAGGATAATCTGGATTTATTGGCATTCTTAACACTCTGCGTTGTCAGAGCAGTGTGCTGGTCATGAGTCTGATGGAACTGTAAATTTAGGTTTCAAAACTCTAATTTTACTTTGTATTCTTTTTTAATTCTGTAGCATGATCAACTGCCCTGAAAATATTCCTCTGCCTTTAGACAATTCCAGGTGCCATCCTGGTGTTTTCCCTTGGGGTGGTGTCCTGGGGTGATACTGTATGATACTGTATTCCCTATCGTCTGCCCTGTGCCAGGAAGGTACACAGAGGATCAGGCAAAAGATTTTGGAAAGAAGTCTTTTTTACAGCAAAGAAAGAAATCAATGTTGAGTGAAGAAATTAGGAGACTTGGGAAAAGATTATGTTCATAAATAGCCACAAAATTATAGTTTAGATATCTTAGGAAATAATTTTATGCACTGGCTTAGCCGTGCTTTTCTTCAAATATTCATGACCTGATGAAGACTGATTTTATGGTATGTTTTTATTGCCTAAATGTTAAGGTGGACCAGCTTGCAGAATTTTGTTTATATATAATCACAATCCTTTTATTATACAAAATGGGATTCACAGTTCAGCCTGAAATGCTTTGGGGGAAAAGGAAGTGAACTCTGTATATTTATTATACCTTTCCATCTGGTATTTGTGATGAGTAGATTGATTTTTGGCTGGGGAGATGGTGGCTCAGAGATACCAAACAATTTGAAGTTGTCAGTGGAGAAAACGGGTTTGGGTTTGTTTTTGAGTTGAAAACACAGTCACTGAAATTTCTTTTCTATTAACATAGCTCTACCTACATTTCTGTAATTTAATGACTTTTATTTTGTTCCTTAGGACCATTATGGGCCCTCATGGAATTAATCGGGCTGTTCATCGCATCTCTTTCTCTGATTGCCAGAATGGATTAGGTAACTAAGACTGCACATTCTGTTATTCAACGTAAATCAAACCTAAAAACCCCTGGTGACCTTTGCCAGCTCACACTGGCATCAGGAAAGTTTATTTGGCTTTTATGAATTTGGCTGCAAATACATTTAGCACAGTAGGTGGAATAACCAATTTTTCACTTTTGTCTTTTTGTTTGTTGTGCAGGAGTTAAAATTATTGGAGGTTATCGGGCACAAACAGCAGAAGATTATGGGATTTTCATAAAGAGAATTCTACCTGGAGGGGTTGCTGCTGTAGATAGTAAGAAATTTTAACTTTTTTTCCTACAAACACACTGCATATAAAAAGCTGTCAAAAGAAGCCTTTATTTCACTTTGTGGGTAAGGATATTTAAAATAGTATGGTTTAGTCAGGATCCACGAAGTTTTGGCTTACTTTAAGGTAGAGAAATGAAACATGGACCTCTTGTGGAAGAAGATTTTAATGTGCTCAGGTCTTGAAAATGTGTTCAAATCTAAATATGGCTGGTGAAGGCAATCTTTCAGCGCTGCTGAGTAAGTGTTGAGATGCTGAATCACTTTTAATTTATAAGGTATAAGAGTGAGGTTTCCTGTCTAGAACCAGTATTTCTAATTAGTTCTGGTAATTTTTATTACTGTTTTTTTAATGGTGGTGTGCTGGTGGTTGAGATCAGTGTGCAAAGAAGAAATTACACTCAGAGTTTGCAGTAATTAAGCTACAGATTTCCATCCTAGGTTTCTGATGGGATGCCATCTCATCTTGTGCAATATGATTGTTTAAAGTAATCTGAATCAACTTCAGGTTCCTAAACTTGACGTTTTCAGGAGGTTAAAAAATTGAATTGGTTCTAACAAATCTTTTAGCTGACTTTATTAATGTCTAAAACATTAATATATGTACACATGGTAACTTACATTAATGTTAAGAGCAAGGTTCAAATAAAAATTTATTCCACAACTGGGAAATACAAATTCTTGTCTCACAAATTTATGCTGTGTGTAAATAATACAAATAGCTACATAACACTTATTTTCAGTGGCTACTCTGTTGTTAATAAGACTGATTTTTAGTTTCTAGTCTTACCACAATTACCTGTCTTACTTAGGATCAGATGCCAAGAGTCATAAAGATTTAATGCATTAAGTCACATAAAATTGAAAGGAAAAGCCCTGGTTTAATACGTGGTTTAATACAATATGTTCACCATTTTCTTGTTGATTCATCAATCACTCTTGGTTTCATTTAAAGGCCGTTTGCTCACTGGGGACCTAATTTTAGATGTCAATGGAGAAAACTTGATTGGAGTAACAAATGAAAGGTATGTTTGTACTGATTCCTGAACGTTTATTAGAGCCTGGAATGTTATACATTGATTATTTTGGACGTTATCAATGACTGATTGAAAGAGCACAACTCCCCTGAGATCCTTGGAGTTCAACTGGCACGTATTTTATTCTATAGATCTAAATCAGCAAAAACTGTTGTGGAAAAGTGAAGGACTTTACATGCTTCTATAACACCAGAATCAGCTGGTTTCTTAGTGACACAGATTACAGAATGTGTGTGAAAATAGCAGAAGCGGTTAAAATATATTTATCACTATCTGCTGGTTCAGTACTGGTGAATGTAAATGATGGTAGCAATCATGTGATGGCACAATGAAGGGGAAAGAAAAATCTGTAGATGGTTTCTGTAGCTGGATCTCTAAGAGATCAGTGCAGCTTTTAGTGCTGGAGATGGAGATTGAAAATTCAAAGAAAAATTGCCGTATGTATTGCTGAGGGAAATCCTGAGCCAGGCACACCTGAGCAGTAGCTTTTGGTGTGTTTGTGTTGCTGTTGATGCTGAAGGAGGCCCAGGAAAGCAGCAGGATGGACCAAGGGGGGATGGGGACAGAAGGGAAGGGAAAGAGAGGTCAGTCCCAGTTTATTGCTGTCAGCAGATGCACCACAGTCTGTCTTTTGCTTTGTTTCCCAGTGCTCTCTTGGAGTTTTGCTGCTGAGCTCTTTTCTCTGTATGTGGCTGTGAAAATTAACTACCTTAGCAATTTGTCCATTTTCCTGCTCTTCTAGCACTCCCCACTTCTTGCCAGCATCCTGGTATATTTATTTGGCCTTTTTCTCCTCCCTTCTAGGGCTGTTGACATCTTGAGAACAGCCTCAGCCTCTAATCACATGTCTCTGCTCGTTGCTAGAGACGAAGAAGCAAAGTAAGAGGAAAAATTGTTTTAACCTCAAAACTAATAAAAGTCCTGTTCTGTTTCTCAGGGTGGGTGGGCGGGCTTGCATGTATTTTTATTTCAGATTAGTTTTAATTGCAGAATTGCACCACATGTCACATTTTTCTGATGGTATGTGATACCAGTTCATTCTGAGATCACTTGCATCACTTCAAGTAGCAAGCTCAGGCCAACTTCAGTTTAAAGAGAAGGATTGTAATGTTATGTTTACAGCTAATACCATTAAAAATTATCAGCTGTGATAGTTTTTGAAATACTTCTCACATTTTAAAATAATGACAAATGAGGACTCCGTTAGAGCTACTACAAAACTATAAGATTTAAACTGGTCTTGCCTTCTGAAAAAAGGCAGATTCAGTTGTGTTTTCCCCTCAGAAGTTTGCTTTTTCAATCTCTAATGAGCTTTGAATAGTTTGAATAAGTAGGTTAAACTGTTCACTGCAGCAGGTAGTCCAAGATATATTCATTTTAAGGACATTTATGATAAATGTTGCTTTAACTTGACTGTTGGAAGTTAAGCATATAAAGCAATATTGGCAGAGAATCATTGGCAATGTGAGAATCCAGGTCTGTATCCCCTTTTGACTTAAATCTCGGGAGAAAACAGCTGTTACGTAACTATTTCTGATAATCGTTGTGAGAGTATCTGCTGTTACTTGCCATTCCTGGGATGTTCCACTTCCAGAGTAATCTCCCCATAAAGGATTTTCCCCTAAATTCCTTTTGCCTTTTGTCTGAGTTAAGCTTCCTCTTTCTGTTCCTTTATTTTTTTTGTATTTGACATATATTTAAATCACTCTGTAGCCTCTGATCTCTTGTTTTTTCAGACTGCCTAGATATATGTGAGGTCCACTCTTAATCTGCTTTTATCTAAAGCATACTGGCCTAGTTCCTGTAAACTCTTTGAATAATTAAAATCCATCAGTCCTTTAACCACTCCAAGGGGGAAGTGCAGTAGCCTGGGCAGAATTTGCCACTCCATCCAGTCCCTCACCAGCCACCTGTGAATTCATTTCTTGTGACTTTGCATTCTAGGCTTAAAGATTGTTTGGTTTGCATTCAGCTGTGTTTATGTGTGTACCCTGGGGCCAGCATTAGTACAATAAATGTTGTCCTTTTTTAAAATAAAATGCACCCAGCAGTTTTGAACAACCTTCAGCAGGCAAACTGGAATTACCTGGGAATTACTCTCCTTGCAGTCAGTTAATTTATTTTCTCTCTGACTAATTCTGTAATATTAAATTGGTGATGTTTCTGGCTTACATCACTCTAGATTATTTATATCTTCTAAATCAGTTATCACTGAGGTAATCAGAGCTCAGATTATAAACTTTTTTTCTTAAATTAGGCTGGATTCAATATCAGATGAATCAAATGTTTTTGTTTTCTCTTTAATGCCTGTCATAGAAGATGTACGTATTTTCCAGTCTGTTACAATATGATTGGTGTCTGCAAGGAACTTCTGCTTTTGGTTTTCAGTAGTTAATAAATATTTCTTCTATCCTCTTGTTTTTAAGGAGCCACATCTTTGTCAGTTTCTTCGGGGTTCTTGTTCAATGTAATTGAATTAAAGGCATTCTTTAAAAACATGAGTATGCTATAGATGTATAATCTGATTCCCTCTAATATAAATAAATTGTTCTGGACCTTGGTAGTACCACTGTCTTTGTTAGCTGTAGTTGATTGTATTACAAGTTTTTAAAGTTTTGCAATTCAGGGTAAAGAGAGAGAAAGTTTTTTTACCAACAGTCCATTTCATCCATAGTCTGTTGTTTTCCCATCTTTATCCTGCATTACATGATTTTTTTTTTGCCTTTTCTGACCATTTGACAGGGCTTTCCTCTTTCAGTTGAGGTTGAGCTTCCTTCTCTGAGGAGGAGCAACTGTTCAGTACAAGCAGTACAGGTTTCACAGGGTTTATTCAAACTAACACCAAATCCTGACAAAGAAAATCTTTTTATTGGCGCAGGAAAGAATTTCATGACCTGATGGATAAGTATGGCTCTCACAGTGACACCAGCTCTGCAAGAACTTCTCCAACACATCAGTTAGCTGGTGAGAGATCACTTCCAGCCTGAAGCAATCCTGGGGGACAAAATCAGCCTTGGGTGGAGTAGAAACTTGTACTTAAAATTCCTAATTTGAGGGGAGGTGTGTTGGAGGAGGTCGCTGAAAGTCAGACAAAACACAGGTGTACCTTGAGGAATTTGTGTGTCAGTTTCCTCAAATCTTAAAATGAATATACTGACATCTACTTTCAATTTAATTAATGATTCATGTGAAAAGTTTTTGGTATTTGTAGCTGAAATGTGCCACAAAATACTAATAAAAATTTCATCTAGAGCACCATGAATTCTAATCTTTCTGGAACTGCTGCCTAATTAAGATGCCTTTATATAGCATCGAGGAATTAATTAGTTGAGATTTTGTACCCAGTTTGAAAAAAATCATCACTTGTTATGTTATGTTTTAAAAATTATTCCTGCAACTCTGGGCAGCTCCCAGTTCTTAACTGTGTAGACTTTTCTTTGGTTGTCTGAGTGCTTAGTTTGTCTGTTTTCTAATATGAAAGTGGTCCTACTGAACTTACTTACATGAGCTGAAGTTTTGTGCTTTTTCCCAAATATGGGTTTTATTTTTTTTTTTCTTTTTATTATTTCTTTTTTTGAAGCAAAATCTGTAGACAGCCTTTCTTCTGGGTCATCCTCAAGGTCACAGAGTCCTCAGTTGCATCCGAAGGAAAACATAACCACCAGCAGCAGAAATAATTCTGTCCCAGCACCATCCCCAAAGCTTCCAAAGTAATCTCCAAACCTGACTGTACCTCTCGTGTGTGAGCTGCAGGAAATGCTGTATTTGGCTGGTCAGGAAAATTTGGGTTGAGCACTAAGTGTTAGACTTTGGTTTTATTTTTTAACTTTAGTCTTGTAGCTCATAATACCGTTGACATTGCAGACTTTCCATTTTAATAAGTTATTTTTCTATTTATTTATTGTTTATGTGGTAGAAGTAGATTAATCAGGTTGATTTTTTTAGTGTCTCCTAATGAATTAATGTTCCTAGTTTATGTGTACCCAGGTACTTCCACAAGCCTTGGATATATATAGTAGAGAGGAGTTTTTAGCCTTGTAAAATAGGTATCAGTTTTTGTTGTAATTGTCAGAAGTGCCTGAGGATGCTGATTTTGTAGTAAATAGTGTAGTACTTGAACACTGAGATTAAATGTCCACTATTTCTATTTGTTACTATAATACATATTTGCAAAACCAGTAAGATAAAGATAAGTTATTGCTTCAGTCTTTATTATCTAGTTCTGTGAAGTAATTCTACTTTTCTTTCTCTTTGTATTTCTAGTGATAGTGCATTTCAGATTATCTCTGTTTGCAAAGGAACAAGCCTAGGTTTGAATATTGTGGGAGGAATTAACAGAAATGAAGGGCCTTTGGTATATATTCAAGAAATTATCCCTGGGGGTGATTGCCATAAGGTAAAGGTCTTTTTTCCCTTCCTTCCCCTTTAGACACCTGTATTTTTGCCTTAATTTAGTACATGTTTGGTATGTTACATCTACAGTCATATTTTAAATACTAAATGTGTTTTGTGTTCCTCCTTGTCTTCTCTTTTAACAGAATTATCTCACTGCAATGTAACAGAGTTACATGGTAATGAAAATTTATTCATAAGTTCATTTGAGGTAAATGAGGATCTTATTCCTCAGTTTGTGTATGAGAAGGTACAAAACCAACTTCCATAAGAGATTGCATGATGCAAGGTAAATCAGGAAGGATGGGACAGAGCTACAGATGGCACCTCTTTTTTATTTTCTTGGACATTCAAAAATCATATTTCCCTGATTCGTAATTTAGATGGATCCTTGCAGTTGGAAATCATTGTCTAGGCAAATTAGAAAAAAATATTCTGAAAGTGCAGACTGATAAAGTGTGTGAATTGGTGTTGATTACTGTTTTAATTTATGACCAATGCAGTATGTATATCAGGGGGATTTGTCAGTGTAAAAAGTAAATAAATAATGTAATTGCCTGGTTCAGGTACACAGAACTGTTTATCCAAGTGTCTCCTCTGGCATCCTGAGTAATTATGGTTATTTGGAAGTGTAGATAACCAACTTTTGCCTCTGGCCCAGCAAGAGGGGACGATCTCAATTCATGAACAGTGATTTTTGTCCCCAAACAGTTTATAACTATTTGTTACTGAATTTTTGTAGACTTAAGTTAAATCCTAAAATGCCAAGCTGGAAGATAAAAATGCAATGTTTCTCAAAGACCTATTTCAGTAGATTAATGGTAATCATTCCTCTTTTATTTTCTCCTATTTTGTTGTGGCTTCTAAAATATTTTTCTCGCTGTGAATTTGAGGCCTATCACACATAATCAATAGACTGAGGCTAAGACATCAAATTTCAGTAGGCTCTAATATTAGCAATAATAGAAGTAATTTCCCAACCCTGATTATCCTGTTTGGGAAGGTGAAGCAGGAAGCATATTTTAAACCTCTGCCACATGAGGGCACCATTGAAATGGATATCTTTGAACATGCTGGATGAAAGCAAAAAAAAAAAAAAAATACAGCTTTTTTCTTTAACCAAAACCAAAAGATTATGTGACCAAAAAAAAAAAAAAGGTAATAGGCATAAGTTTGAAACCACACAGCTAAAATTATGGTATGTGGGTGTTAAGTAGGTAAAATTACACTGGTTTTGAGAAGGTGTTTTACTTATTTCCTATGTATCATTGTCTGTACATATTTTTTTTTCCACATAGATTGATTTTGTAGGAGCTGAAAAGCAGAGACATGTTCTGTGTAATGTGATGTGTATTACATTAAACAAATGTCATAACTAACTCTATAACCATAGGTGAATTGCATGAATTTCCAGTTAAATTGCTGAGGCCTCTGTTAAAATGTGAGTAAAGAAAGCTGTCTTACTGAGAAGTCTGGCCTAGCATGTTTAAAATCTTGTCTTAGAGTTCCTGGGACAGAAATGTGAGATGTTCTTGTGCTGGTAGAGAACTGGCAAGTAATTCAGCAGGAGCACAAAGTTGACAATATTATTTCTGTCATGGTTTTGACTGGTGAATCCTAATAGACCAATCTGGTTTTCTCATTAAGTTTAGCATGGCCAGTGAGTGTCTGCAGAGTTCCATGTATTGCCATGAACATTTGCTTTTGAAATGCAAATTAATCCAGCTCAGAGCTGAATTAATTAGTAAGAAGCTTCCTAAAGTCAGATGGGTTGGTGCTGGAAAAATCTGTTTTTTCTTTCCTTGTTTTTTTTTTTAACAGAAATATTTATCTGGATCCAAAGTTCTTCTTTATACAATTTCTGAGGTCTGTTCTCTCTGATGAGTTTTTATAATGACTGCTTTAATAGTGAGGGATAATGGTTTAATCTGCTTATTTCTGGAAGATTGTCAGGCAGAATGCAGAGCTGTTCTTGATATTTCTTGTCCTAATAGAACCAGGGGAATGTGTCCAAGTGCTGTGACTCTACAGTTCTTTCTGTAGTGTTAGCAGTTAATTTAAAAGTTGTGGGTTCGGTTTTATATTTGTTATTTTAGGATGGACGATTGAAGCCTGGGGATCAGCTCGTGTCCATCAACAAAGAGTCCATGATTGGAGTCTCCTATGAAGAGGCAAAAAGTATAATCAACAGAGCAAAGATGAGGTATCTGTTACTGTCAAACAGCCAACCCTCCAAAATGGTTTAAGAGATGATATTTATGATCAGATTAATGTGAAATGTGTTTTTGTGTGCTTAGAGGAAATATGAGGGATACTAATTTTTTTAAATACTCTATTGTAATATTATTTCGTAGAAAAGACTCAAATGCACCTTTTAGGCCTGCGAAATTATGATACTTTAAAAAAAAAAGACAGTATTTGTCTTTGTAATTAATGATGGATAACAGAACATCCTTTTAGAAAAATAATTAAGTAAACCCACACACGGTGTTTGGAAGCATGTAATTTTTGCAGAAGTATAATCTTATGAATAATATAAGTGTACAACACGTTGAAACTTCTAAAATTTTAATTTTAGGTTCGAAAATGTTTGGGAGATAGCTTTTATTAGGCAGAAAAACATCCCCAGTCATCCAGAGAATCGGCAGCGTCCTTTCAGCCTCTTAACGTCTCCTGTAGCACATGGAGAACAACAGGCTGCACTTGGTCCTCTTCCCTCTCCTAATGGGAAATTGCTTTCAACATTCCCTCCAGATGCTGTGAGTGTACTTATTACTCCTGTTAGAATAAACTCAGCAAATGGTTGTTTTTTTCCTAATTGTAATTGAGTTTCCATTTTAGTAAGAAAATTATTGTCTATTTTCCTGCACAATATTGTCTTTGGAATATCAAAACTTTTGGAAAAACCCACGTTGTATTACAGGAGATTAAAGCACACTGATGAGAAGAATTAGTTGACTTGGGGTAAGAAAACAAATTAAACAAGCATTAACTGTGTTCTTAGATACCAAGTTCTCCTTTATTGTTTCTCTAAAGTTTTGGAATTAGATATAAGTAGTTATATATTTCAGAGTTAAAACATTCCCTGTTCACTACATATGTGTGAGTACAGGGCAATCTCACACTTGCTCTGTGATGATGAGGTTTTTGCTTTAAAAAAGTCCTAGAAGGATGTGGGTTTTTCCCCTTTCTTTTGACTAAGCAGCAATTGTTTTAATTCATACAGCTCACCATTAGTGTAAAGAAATAATGTTGACCATGAGAAAGAAGATTTTAAGACTATTATTTCAATTTTTGAAAGAACATTTTCAGTTTATCATATTTTTAAAGCTAAATAAAGTATTGCTTTAGAAGAAGGAAGAACAAAATGTTCTCAAACAAAGTCAAAACAGGTGATTCTCAAATCATCTTATATTTGTACTTAAAATTCGTGCCCATTTTTCTTTCTTATTAGGGATATAAATATTGAAGTGGGTTGCCTAGAGAGACTGTGCTATCTTCACGTATTAAGATTTTTCAAAACTCAAGGTTTTAATGAGGCCCTGATCTGTTTTTTTCCAATGCTCTTCCTTCTCACCACCACCCCTTCCATGCCTTTCTTTTTCTCCTGGGGTTGTTTTTTTTCTCCCCCCAATCTTCCTTCCTGTCCCTTTTTTCATTAATGCCTGTTTCTGGTTTGGCTTGTGATCTGCTTTAGAAATGGTATTTCATGACTTTTCATTTCCTCTTGTAGATGGAAACTGGAGTCAAGATGGGAGAGCAATCTCCAATTACTGCTCTAGACGGCAATCCTGCTGATGTGTCTGCCACGGGTAAGTGCTCATTTAATTCCCTGCCATCCTTTTCCTTGTTCCTTCAATAACAGTCAGACAGAACATAGTGCATAGTGAGACTCAACAGTCTTCCAAAAAAAGGGAGTATTGCACTGTTTTTATACTCCTAAATAAATAAAGGACTGAGATCAATGGATTTTTAGTAGCTTCTGTCAAATATAACTTACATTGTCTCTAACAAACAGCTGCAGCCAAACAAAAAAGAGTGATCAAAACATTTGCTATACAGCAGTAATGATAATAGACTCAGTAGAAACCAGATAATGAAGACTCACGTATAGATCAAGATTAGGTTGCCATAGAAACTGTGCTTTCTTGATTTGATGAAATTCTGGGGATGTATGCTGCTTGCATGGTTTTTTTCCTTAAATCAGGGCAGCATATTGAAAGGATAGAAATAACTTGCAGCCCTCTTAACAGCTTTTCAGTTAATAACAAATACAATAGATAGTGTATATTTGTGCTTTAGAGTCGTGACATTCAAACAATGGCAAGAGTCACTGATCCCATCTCTAAATATCTATTTTGAAAACAACATTCAAGGAAAAACAGAGTTTTTGAAATTTAGTCAGAACCAATTCTGAGCTGAACAATTGTAATTCCTGTGGGAAAGAGATGTGTTGTATTTAGAAACAGTGAAAATGCAGGAGTGGCACAATAATGGGAGTCCCCATTGACACTGTGATACAACTGACTCTTTTCAGTATTTCTCTGTGCAGACCTGAACTTTATTCTTTTTCGTCAGGCAGTAGGAATTAAGCATAAGCTGAGCTTCTCAACTTGATGTCTAATGTACTGAGAAGAGGAAGAACAAATACACAGGATCTGATTCATTCCAGATGTCTCTCCACTGATATTATTTCAATTGTACTTGCATTTATTATAGCCCATATTAGATATTCAGATTTAAAATGAAATAGTTCCCATATTGCAAATCAGATCAGTTGGTTTCCTTAGTTGAAGGGTGAGCTGACCAAATATGGGCTATTGAAACTGGAAAAGTTTTAGTATTGAATACACCTGGAGAATAATGATCACACAGTTTTTACATATTGACCATGAAAAGCCCTACAACTAAATCAAAGGAACAAGACAAGAGTCTTATTTTTTAATATATTCAGAATACAAGACTCTTGGTTAATACAATTCAGTACACTGGAGCTTCATTGTTTGACTACACCAAGAAGGCCACAGTCTCTTAACACATCTGAATAACACAGGTAGTAGAGCAGAAAGCACAAATACTTGCAGCTCCAGTTTGTACTGCTTCTTGCCATGTTTGATTTTCTTCTTATTTAACAGCACATCCTTTGTCAAACCTGCCACTTCTTTCATGCTGCCCTTTTTCAAGGATAAACTTTCAAAGATAACCTTGAAAAATTAAAGTATTTTTTAGATGATATACTATTTTTTTAACACCTTATGAAAAAAATTAGCATAGTTTCAGGAAGTTTTTGCACAAACTCACACATGAGGCTTTTTCGTTCTGAGCTGAAGTGAAATTGTGCCAATTCCACCAAGGTTCTAGCCCACTGTCTTCAGAATTTAATATAGCATGTGAGAGGTGTTAGTGTCAGAGATTTTCAAGATGTTTTGGTTTATGCATTTGGCATGTAAAGAGAATATAAATGGCTTTGAGCTTGGAAACAGATACTCTGTGAAACTTAAAAAAATTTTTAAAAAAAGAATTCCCTGCAATTCCTTCTGTTCCTTTAGAGAGAATCTCAAACTGCAAGATCCTTTACTTGTCAAAAGCTGGTTTTGGTTTCGGTACCTTTTTAATTCATTAAGGAAATGATGAATTAAGATCTACATTATGTTTATAAATAATGAACGCAAACAATTATTTTTTTATTTGCATACATCTAAAATCCAAAGAGATAGTTTTAAAAAAAAACCATGCAAACTTGTGTTTCTGACTGTGAGGGTAGAAGGGGCTGATGGATGATGGCCTGATGGACAGGAGTTCTTGGAAAAGTGTTCCTTCCCAGGAAAAAATACTGAGGAGCCTGGAGAGTTCAGCCTAAGCTCCCTCCACACAGCCCGTGGTTGGGAACAGGTCATTCCTTTTCTTTCCCCAGTGTTTTCTAGATCACTCCATGTGGGAACTGTCAGTTACACTGAGGGTGTGTCTTGGAGGTCTCTCTTAGAATTCACAAGTGTGTTTCCCCTTCTGTTTCCTGAGTGTCTGTGTAACTCTGAGAGAAAATACCACAAGGAGAAGCCATATGCTTGATGGATCACTCAAAGTTATTCCTGGTTATTTTCTGTTAATTTGCTACTTGTCACTTTTTTATGCGAAAAAAATAGTGGAAGTGGTTGATACCCATAATTTTTGTTGATTACAATTATGTCTTTTAAAAGAAGAAGTCAGTCTAAGGATTAACATGTATTTTTGGCAAGTGGGTATTTAGCTGGCATCCACTTGATGAGCAGAGCTTCAGAACAAATTTTTCAAAGCAATAGTTACAACTACATCATTATTACTTTATTTTTTTTATTTCTTAGTTATTGCCCCCAGCCAGAATGATGATTATGAGCCCCAAGGAAAGAACTCGAGTATTCATCTCAAAACAGAAAAGCTGGAGAGGGTAAATACTTAAAATCTTCTGAGTTTTGCTTCTTCCTCTTTGTGATGCAGGTAAAACCTCTAGACAGTATTTCTAGGCTGACAAACTCTAAGGTATAAATGACACACAGAATTTTCTGTTTGGGTAGTTCTTTAATGTTGCAGGCCAACATTTCAGTTTATACATTGGGCAAATTACTGTTTTTGTTAATCTAATTACTGATTAACTCTTCTGGGAATCAGAACATCCCTCAGGATTTTTAAAGCAGTTATTAAGGACAAAGGGGTTTGCTTATTACACTCATCTGTATTCAAGGTTAAATAATATCTGAACATCTCTCAATTAGAAGGAAAAGTCACAGAGTGGCTCTGGAATAAAAGTGTTGTCAGTGAGAGTGTACCGGGATACAAAGGCCCTTTGAAGTGTAGCTCTTTAATTACTCCCCCATGTCCCTGCAGTCATTATCCTTAGTCCTTTCTTTTTTCAGTCCAAAATAAGTTTTTTCCTTCCAGGCACTGAATTATCTTGGGCTTCAGCTCACAGATGAACAGCAGCAAGCCCTAAGGCAGCAACTTCATAAAGATTCTAAAGGAACAGTGTCTTTTGGAGGTAATAATTTGTTAATTACCATAGAAAATAGTGAAAAGTAGGAATACAGAAATGGTAGATAATAACGATTATTATATTTTTTGTCACTATTGGGTTGCTGCTGCAAATAAAATGATAGTTTGAGGCAAGAACCTTCTTTTACTGTAGAAAATAAGCTTGAAATTCTGAAACTAAGTAATGGGAATGCAAATCACAAATTTATCTAATTAAGAGCAGCCTTGGGAAAAGTTTGATTTTTGTGCTCACAAAATCCTGAACTTTTTGTTTTGACAATAGAGAACTGTAATTTTTCCAAAAATTGCTTGGGAGAGTTTTGATGGTTAGGGAGGCTTCTTGAAGCAAGTAAACTGATGGATCATTTAACTTCAGTATGTGGGAAGCAAGAACATTTCAAGTATTGGTATTGCATATAGAAACAGATTTGCAGGGAGACCATCATAATTCTTCCAGCTAAACCTAATTCTGATAGGATTGAGTTGCTGTTGTTGGTTATGACAATTTTGGTTGATGACACTGACAATTTTAAAATATTTTTCAGAAACTGTGAGACATGATGGTTCTGATGCTAAAACTGATGGAAATTTCACTTTTCCTAAAGTCTATGAAAAACACTAGTGTGTGAAAACTAGTATTTTGTACTTAAACATCCAGAAAGATCCTCAGTGAGAAAGATACTGGATCTTCTGTCAGATTTTATGTGAAGTAAACTGACCTTTATATTTCCACTTTTCTGTCATAGCGTAGCAGAATTTTTTAATTAAAAATGTATGGGTAGTCCAAGTCATGTTGATTGTGAATGAAGGAGTGTTTTTATTTAAAACTTTCAACTTGGTCAACATCAATTTTACCAAGCCTCTGTCAGGGGTTTAAAGGGCCTGAAAAGGAAACCATGAGCTCAGAGCTAGCAGGAAATTTTTCCTTTGTCCTGTCTCCTCTGGTAAGGTCAACTTATTGGGAAGGGCAGGTGTGTCATTTTTCACAGACACCTGCCAAATGCAGAACATCCCAGGTACTTTGAAGGTGAACTTCACGCCACCTTTGTTTTCTTTTCTCCTTCGCAATTTGATTTGAGGACATTTCATCCCACGGTGTGTTTTGGGCATTTTTATTCTTACCATCTTTAGCAGAACTTTCTCTTTGGAGATATCTCTCTGATTTTCATCTTTTCCTTTAGAAAGCTTAAAGGGCAGACACTGCATTTCTCAGAGTGGCTGTTCTTGGTGATATTGGGAGTTGTGTTGCATCAGTGATCTGTTACTAAGCTGAACTTCTGGGCTACAACAACAAAATCTGAACTGATTTTTTCCTAGATTTCTTTGAAGTTTCAAGGAATCTGTTGTCCATGCAGTCAGCTGCAACTGATGATGGCCACAAATCTGTCACCTCTAGGGTCAGTGAAGTTGCCAGCTTACAGGACTCACAGGTAAAATATGTGCCTGGTCAGTGTTCGAACAGCTGGGAGGAGATGATTGGAAAGTTTTTTGTATGTAAAATAACTCCAGATCTTGGGCAGATGTTTAAAACAGCTCCATAGCATGGGGTTCTTTAAGATAGATTAGTTTCTGTGAAGCTTTTTTAAGCAGCCTAATTTATAGAAAGCAATTAATGTAATTTAATTCTGGTTTGTTGTATGTCTGGACAACACTGATTTACTGTGGTCTCTTAATAAAATTTGGGTTGTTAAAACCTGTGTGAGTGAGAAACAACTACTGGGCACAGTGATTTGAACTACAGTGCTACAGTGAAAACCATTTTATTCTAGAAGTGACTTCTAAAAAGAGCATTTTTAGTACATGAACACTAAAATAAAATGCCTATTATTTAAAATATTAAATAATTTAAAAAACACTTTATTAATCCACTTTAAAAGGAAAAGTAATTGTTCCTTTGGAAGATAAGTTGGTTAAAATTTTCTTAAATGTTTTTAGCATTTTCAGATCTATAACTCAAAATTAAGATTTTCTTCTCATTTTATTAACAAGAACTTTTAATATAAGATGTTAAAGATTATGGAAGACACAGTTAGCAATACATTCTAATCTTAAGTATTTATATACACACAGTTTGTAACCTGTGATTCCTTGGAGGGTGATGTGGAAAGACTTAAGAAAGAAAGAAATGAAGCTTTAAAAGAAATTAGTAAATTAAAGGTAACACAATTTTTATTTGCTTTAAATTATTCAAGAGACTAATTTTTTTAGTTTGTATAGTAATTTACTGTTTTTTTTAATTTCATGTGCAGTTTTTCATAAATAAATAAAATGGCAATGCAAACAGTCTTAATCATGTTTGAAGATTGCTTACAATATATTTGTGGAGACAGTGAATTTTAGCTGTTACACTGAACGCTAACACATTTTTTAATCTGATCCACAGAGAAATGAGACTAAGCAGACATTTCACAGAAGTGAATTTGGAGAAATGACTGATTTGCATGGCAATTTTATTTTAAAATGTGTGATGCTTGTAACTGCAGAGTCTGAGCATGTGCTGATACTTCTGAAAGGAATCAGAACTGGAGGATAAATGAATCTGTGTGCAAAATTAATACATGTTTTCCCAGACATTAGAAAATTCCCAAGACTAAAGCAGTAAATATTCTTATTGTTTATTAATACCCCAGGTTCCTACCACATTCCACGGTCCTGAATTTCTATTTTAACAAACCAAAAGACATATGTATTCAGCATACATAACTCTGATTCTTGGACAGGAATATTGAGCTTGGGATAAAGACAATTTAAAAAATTTTCTCTTGGTCCAAAAAAATTCTTGCTGTAAGTTACAGAAACATTGGGTTGAAATGGCCAGAGATCTGTTCTCTGTTCTGTGCTCAAGGATTCTTCTTCAGAGAGCTCTGTACCAAAATGAAAGAACCCTGTTTACATTGAGCACAGTGACTGCTGACCCAGAGTCCCTAAATTGCTGATGTGGAAAACTGACAATGATCAATCTTTAATTAATTGCCTTATTTCTTACACTTTTTTACACAAATCCCAGAAATGTTCAGTAAATAATCCTAAAATACTCAAGAAACTTAAAAAGCATCAATGAACTCACAGAAAAGTTAGCTTTTAGAGATGGTTTTATCACAGGTTTTGTAAAAGCTGTTGATAGAAGTTAAGTATTGCTGCCTGTAGTTTTGAAAGAGCTAATTGTTTTAGGACCAAAACTCTTCTATTATTCTTTTTTTTTTAAACAGGAAGAATTGTCTGAATCTGTGGACTTACAGAAACAGTTAACAGAGCAGCTACAAGTAGTCAAGCAAGTATGTTGAAGTTTCTAAAAATTACAATTATTTAAAAATTTTTAATTGTTTTTTTTTGTGAAAGGGAGAAAGGAGCACTTTTTGTCTTGCTGCTCATAAAGACTATGCTTTCACACTGATTTCAACACAGTGGTTCTTGTGTTACTACAGAGCTTTTGATCAAAAGTGGAGAATTGATCCTTCAGTTTTTAGAGCAGTAATATATTTCTCTACTACTGAATTGAGAGTGGAACCCTAAGACCAGCTGGGTCAATGAAGTGGGATAATGATGTAGTAGAACCTTTCTGGTCTTAAGTGTTTTTGAAGAGACTTTGCTGTTCTTGGGCAACAGTGAGCCTAATTTACAATCCTAACATTAACTATTTTATATGTCAGCCAGTCTTAAGTGTGAAAAAATTACCAGGAAAACAAGTTGTAGTTAGGGGTTTGTGAGGAAAGCCTTGTTTCTGTCTCCAAATCTATATATAATTATGAGCCAGTAAATCAGAGTATTTGGCCTCCTTGTGTCTCTTAAAGGAAATTCCCAATTAAATGTAAGTCTCATGTCATTGATAGCCTGGATTCAAAACCAAGTGATTTTCCGGTTCCCTCTTTCTCCTGAACACCCTGTCAGCTTTTTCCTTCTAATGAGCCTGGCTGCCTTCCTTCCCTCCTGCACTGCTGCACCTATCCTTTGCAGGTTTCTCATGTCTGATGTCATGTAAAAATGCAAGATAAAGTTTAAAAATCCCATGTATTAAGATTAGTCTTATATTTTTGCTCATAAGACTAGTTGAGCACCTTCATTATCACCTTTTATTCCTTGAATGTAAGAGAGCTGCTTGGAAGCTTTTTCCAGTAGTATTGTGTAGTTTCCTTCTGTACACTGTGGGGAAATAAGTTGGGTTATCTTCTGGATAAAATTTAACTGCAAGATTGTTCCAGTAATGCACTTGAAGTTCCCATTCTCTAATGGGTTGACTGTGTTGTTCTAGACCAGAGTACTTGTTCTGTGTATTAGTCCAGACTAAAGCTATTACAAAGTACAATCCCCAGTACAAACCTGCTTTTTCTGGGAAGGCACCCTTGGACAGGGCTGTTGTAAGATGTTTTAAGTGGCAGCAGTGCCCATTTGCCGCCACTCGAGGTCCTTCCACTTTTATTTTTCTCAGGTACTGTCGTGTGGTGGTGAAGTTCAGCTTTGCCCTGCAAACCTCCCAGGGATAAACACTGATTTTCTTGTAGGCATTGAAAGGGTTCCATATAGAGAAGTCAAAGAGAAATAATAAATCATATATAATTATAGCATTGTGTGATTTGTTTTAGGACATGTAAGTGGGCTTTTAATGGACATTTCTTTTGTTTGTACTTGGTGCATTTTCAAGTGTTTCATATGTATTTTTATATATATATTTCTGTTGTTCAAAACCAATATTGGCACTGAGATTCATGGTGATAAGTTTTTTAGAAATAGGCTACCTACAGTACAAGTTGCCATTTAACTTACAATGTGCATTCCTGCTTGAGCTGAAGTTTAGTGAAAGGAGTTAATGAGTGCATTATTGAGCCCTTATGGTCTGATTAAAAGTAACAATCAAAAGTCTAAGTATAAGGTCTTCTGACTTCAGTGTAATTTAAGCATTTTTTAAAAATGACTGCTTTCATGAAAAAAACAAGGTTTTAAATGAGGATATAGGTTACCAGTCATGTATTGGGGTATATTTTGTGGTATTCCTATTTTCTACTAATTGTGAATTGCAGAGATTCCAGATTAATTAAGACAGGTTCAAATATTCTGGTTAATAAACATGCTTTGTTAGTACCAATTCATTAAACAGTGCTTGAGTCAGTAACTAACAGCATGAATAAACTCTTAAGATTAGAAATGCTGCTAAACTTGCAGTAAGGTAGTAATTATTTTCTAATATTGGTATGTGACAATTAAAATTCATTAATCTATTTTAGCTTTGAAGTTGTGATATAGCACTATATCTTTGGGGCTTCCTTGAAATCATATGTAAGCTGAAATTGGCACCAAACACAGAAAGGCACTTTTGCGTACCTGAAGTCTTGCCAAGAGCATGAATGTGAAATCTGGAATGATGTCTTCTGTCTTCCTGGAGGAGTTGGACTGGATCCTGTGCTGCCTCAGAGTCCTGGAGTATTCCAGCCTGAATGATCCCTTCTGTACTACAGCTTTTTCTGGGCAGTTTCTGTCAGCTGAAGCACTTAGCTAAACATAGTAAATGGGAGAGCCTGTAAAGATAAGATACTGTTTGTGGTATTCCAAACTCCTGGACTCGGTTCATAGGGCTGAGATATGCTATTCTGTGGTTATTTTCCCTAACAGGGAAAGAGGGGCTTTGAATGGCTGCTATTTTGGAAGCAGTATGTAATTTATTTCACCCTGCCTGAAAGAAGGATTGGGTTTATTTCATTAGTTTTTTTTATTTTAATACATAATAAAGATATTAAAAGTTCTTTTGGAGGATAATTTCAGCATACAATTTTTGTAACATTAATCAACAAGCACAGTTGACTTGTAACTACAATTTTCATGTGGTTTAAAAGAGTATCTTAGTTCTGATGGTTTTGGTGGCTGGAATAAAACTTGGATAAAACCTTCTGGCACTCTGAACCTGTACCTTGAAAGTACTTTTTTATGGATTCAGCTTCTGTCCTCCAGCTTTCAGTTCCTTATTGGTTGTAGTGGTTTCATACCAGATTAGGACAATTGGTCCCATCAAGCATTTATATAAATTAAATACTAGTAGCTGCAGATTCCCTATCTGTTGTCTTAGAATCCTAGATTGGTTTGGATTGGAAAGGACCTTAAAGCTCATCTCATTCTAACCCCTGCCATGGAGAGGGACACCCTCCACTCTCCCAGATTGCTCCAAGCCCCATCCAGCCTGGCCTTGGACACTTTTTGAAAAAAGTGTCCCACATTTGAGTGGGACAAGAGCTGGTCTTGCTGCAGTGGGTGTTACCCATCAGTTCTTCACTGGTGGGGCCCCCTTACCTACACAGGTGAGAGAACCCACTGTGTCCCCACAGTGCCAGCTCCAGTAACTGGAGAATAGTGAAATCTGTTCTCCAGTTCCACAAAGGGAATAGTTTCCCTTTGTGCCCCTCTGTTCCAGCAAACAGCTCTGGTGTGTCAGAAGACTTTACTAATTCAGTTTTAGTGTGTATAATTGTTTAATTGTAATGTAAGAAGCCATTGTTCCTTAATTATTCCTTTAGGTCTTTCACCATTGAAATCTGGTCATACTTAGTCTGCTATTACAGAGAAATTAATATTCAACAACTAGGGTTCTGAAAAAACAACAGAGGAGTAAAGGCAGTTCTGGATTATAAGAGTTTAAACCTTTATCTCAAGGAGGTATTCTTTCAAAATGAAGACCTCTCTTTTCATAATAGCAATTTTCTCTTCACTTTTCTCATGTCGGTTTATTTAAATAATTCCTAAGTGTGGGTTTTTAAGGCGCCATCCTTTTTCAAGGTCTCTGTGTTCATTCATATTAGTCAAACTTAACATCAGAGCATCCTTTCACTTTTGTCTCCAAGAGTCTTTTTCCCACCTCCAGCCTGCTTCCCAAGGATGCCTTTGGTGCTGAAGGCTCCCAGCTCATCCTCTGTATCAGCAGGGCCCAGCTCTTCTTGCTATTGACTCATTTTGTTTCTTACAGTGGCCATAAAGTGCCTTCCCCAGAGGTAGTAATTTTGACCCCTGTTTCTGTAGATTGATAACTTCTTAGGAGTCCCTGTGTTCCCTGAATTGTTTCTAGGAAAAAAGGAGTGCCACAAGCAGCTTGCAGGAGGGGTGATTGTTCTGTTGTGCTTTCAGGGAGTGCAGGCAGTAATGACCCTCACACTGTTCTTAGTGCTGCAGACACACAACTCTGACACCAGCATGAGGAATAACACACAGAGAGCAATAAGCTTGGGATGAGTCTGTGTTTCCAGGTGCAAGTGGTCCTCGTGTAGTTCACCTACTGCTTCCAAAGGAAAAAAGAAAACCATTCTACTTGCTGTCAAATTAAAGGTCACTTAAATGGATCTCTTACCGCTTGTGCCCTGTAACACAGCAGTGCCTGTACAACACCAGTGTCACCTGTCTTCACTAATGGTGTTGCTGTTCTACATGTGTGGTTACTTCTACTGCTCTATTTTCTGAGAGACCAGGATGTCCCTGGCCATCATCCAAATTGGTTTTATATTGCAAAGATGAGGAAGATGATGTACTGGTTATATGTCACTGATATTAGTTGATTTATGGCCTGGAGTATATTGTTCATTAAGGCTAACACTGTAGAGGGTAAAAGTCGTGTGAAGCTGAGATTGGTAGATCATTTTACAGAAAGAACATTATCACAAAGTATAGGAAAACCTGACTTGAAGGATGTTGATTGTACAGAACAAATGCTTCTACATTAAGAAAGAGTTAAATCTGCATTTGTAAGTTTAACTGACCTCTCTATAGATGTTTGTATTATGACACATGTTACATGCAGTTTCTTCCACAAAACAGAAGGATCTGGTCATCTAGGTTTTTTAGAAACAGCAATTTCAAACCTAGCTTCTAGAGGGTTATTTCCTCCATGTTAAAGAGTCGCAGTGTGTTTCTTCTCTACAGCTACCTGTTTTCCCTCTAATTCCATTCCCAACCAGGA
Organism: Aphelocoma coerulescens; assembly: GCF_041296385.1. Taxonomy (NCBI): domain Eukaryota; kingdom Metazoa; phylum Chordata; class Aves; order Passeriformes; family Corvidae; genus Aphelocoma; species Aphelocoma coerulescens. The sequence goes on along the minus strand of NC_091031.1, from coordinate 5,280,417 downwards.
TATAATGATAATAAGATGTAATAGGTAGACCAGGAGTAGAATATTCACCTAAGTATCCTTAACTGGGCAACTTCTACAAAAAGCTTTTAGCTCTGTGAATTTGTGTATTCAAAGCTTATAACTTTAATTATTCAAAAAATTGATATAAGGTGACTTTTCATACAGATAAATTAATAGCTGAGGGGAAAGATGGTTTACTGGTTTTGGTGCCAGTGAGCCTGTATATTTTTTGTGAGCAGTTTGTTTGTTTTATTCCTAGTGTGTAAACCCATCTTTAGTTTGACTTTCTAATTTACTAATCAAAGTTAACTTCAATTAATATTCAGTCCTAAAATGAACTGAGCAATATCTTTCTTAAAAGGAGATGTTGCAACATTTAGGGATTACATTAGCTGAATTAAAAGCTAACAGTTTCTGATTTTCTGTTTTCTGTACATTATTTTGATAAAAGTTTTATCTGACTCTCTTCTAATGTTCTTCTGTGATAATACAGGATATTAGGAGCATAATAGGAGCAGGAACTAGGCAGAAAAATAGTTTTTATAAAAAGTACTGATTCTGAGAAGAGTGTCGACTGAATACTTGCATTAAAAGTCCATGTACATGATGTGTGAGGTGTGATTAGAGTGTGAATTCAGGCAATAATAATAAAATGAAGTAATATCTTGTTAGGGTACTTTTTTGGTATGGAAGGAGTGGGGCAGATCAACAGCATCTGGTGCATTTCAAGGAAACCTTTCATTCACGTAGATTTTCAGTAATTGTAGAACTCGTTGCTTAATTTATTAGGAAAATTATGTCTCTGTATTTACCTGTTTTTCATTTGCACATCATATATTAAAAATTAGCAATTGAGCCCTCTAACCATGAACACTAACAGGTAGCCCTGAGGCCAGCTGCAGTACTTGTGAGCTAAATCTGCTTTTTTGGTAGTTGGAGTTGTAACTTTTCCACTGAATTGTATAATCTGCAGGAGGCCAAGGCAGCTGTGGAGGAGACAAGAGCCCTGCGAAGCAGAATTCACCTTGCAGAGGCTGCACAAAGGCAGGCCCGGGGAATAGAGATGGACTATGAAGAAGTGATTCACCTGTTAGAGGCTGAAATTGGAGAGCTGAAGGCTCAGCTCGCTGAGCATTCTGGCCAAAATAAAGTAAGCAAAGCCTGTCAGAGTTACCATGGTTTCCTTCCTGTTGTCATGTATCTTGTTTTCATTTTCTTTTCATCTGCTTTTCTAAAGTAGGTCACTGTTTGTCTTGTATTATTCAATAACTGGGATGATGTGTAGCAAAGGGGGTAATGTGAAGTGTACGAGGCTTCCTTTCACCAGACATCTTTGGGCTGGAAAAACAGGAGCTCCCAGCATATTTGGGTTATAGGTCAGCACATCTCAAGCATTAAGCATGGAATAGTTTCTGGGCTGCAGATATATTGTCTTTAAAGGACTACACCTTGCATATATTTGTATGCTTTTGTACTCATGTGAAAATGGCCTTCAGGTTTATGTTTTTGTTAGGCAAATAACACCCCTGTCCTGTTCTAAAGTAAACTTAGATTTAATCAAAATAATCATTTAAATACTACTAATCCCACCAATTTTTTTTTTTAATTGAGCCTTATATTTTAAACCCACATCATCTTCAGTGAGGCCTTTCAGAACAGGCTAAGAAATAAAATATTGGAGGCACTTTAAAATTTTTCCCTGTAACTCCTGACCTGTGTTCTAGACATGGTTTGAACAAATGCAAGCAGGTTGGCATTTTTGAAATTACCTTGTTTTTCTCATGAAAAATGGATGTGCATATGACCTGGTGAAGAAAACCTACTGAAATGTTGCCTTGTTTAATCCTGAGAATTAATTTAATATTTCAAGACATTGGAAGGTAAAGCCAAGCTCTGAGGTAAACAAGCTTGCAGAGAACAGCTTAGTAAGTCGCTGTGGCTCCCAGGGAGGAATTCCTCTCATCTGATTGTGAGTGATGAGGTGAATCACACCCTGGAAGCTCTTTCTGAACATTTGGGTGTGATGCCCCATCTTTTGTGTCAAGTGTTCTTGCAGCACTGTTTGTTTTCTAGGACTTGTATAAACAGCCAAATTTTAAGAAATTCAGAGGGTGTGGGTTGCTTTCCTGGAGGTTTGTTCCAGAGATTCTAGCTTGAATTCTTGAAATTCTGACTGACTACTTCAACACCTGTGTGGAGATTTGAACCTCTGCATTTCTTATCCAAAAGAAGCAGTATCAAGTAGGTACCAGCTCCATATTATAGCCTTTTTAGTGTGAAAGATGAGGTCCCTCACCAGCTCTTTCTCCAGAGTGGACAGTGACATTACCATAACAAAGGTGTTTGAATCAACAGATCCTTTGACATTCAGGGTGATGATGATTCTGCTGCTTTGTACAGTGTATACAAACAAATTATTTGCTTCCAGTAAAATTAATAAGTGGGTTTGGGTGATTTTTTTGGTAAGAGTTTTAGAGTAGGTTGTGAGCTTTCAGAATGATCACCTGCAGTGTGATGTAAAAGTTTATTTTTAACTACAGTGCTGTTTTCTGTATTTTGGAGAGATCTTTCTAGATCTTGTGTCCAGCAGACAGCTCAGCTAAACAGACATGCCCAGGTAGGTACATGTGAGGACTTCACTCGTGGTCCTCTCACAGGAACAGTGCCAGGCACTCTAATGAAACCCAAAGCCTCCAGGACTGGATCTAACAGGGCTCACATCCTCTGTACTGAAGGAGAGAGGGATGCATAACACTGATCAATAGGTTATACGAGTGCATGCAGAGACATCCTAGGGGGTAATTTCCTCCAAGATGTGCCATAATTACTGTAGTGGCCAAAGGATGCCAGCTAGGGGATTGAGTTTGTTCTGGCTGTTTATGGCACCCTACTGAGGGGTACTGTCACCATCAGGTTGGTATTTTTGATCCATTCATCAGTCGGTTCAAACTCTCTTCATTTTCAGCCCTATCACTTGTTGTTATCTTCCAATTTTAATTTACCTTTCTATCATTTGCCAAAATCTGTTGCAGTTTGGTGCTGATTTTCCAGCTGGTCCAGCATTCCAGTTATGAGTTTTACAGAAATGTAGAAAAGAGTGTGTTAAACATTCCAAACACTCACTTCATACCATGTCTCTGTGTGATCCATGGGAGAAAATTATTAGAATAAAAGCCATAAAATATAAAATACCTTTCCCAGGAGAACGTTCAAGACTTGAGAAAGAGGGTTACAGTGCTTGACTGCCAGCTGCGGAAATCCGAGTCTGCCAGGAAGACATTTGAGGTGGCCACTGAAAAATTGCTACAATTTGTAGAGGTAACTTTGCCTTTCATTTCTAGCAATATCTTATTTGGAAAAGGTTTGTGTTGATGTTTGTGCAGAATAAACATAGTAAAATGGCTATAAACTAGTTCACAGAGATCCTTTCATTCCTGGAAATACAGATGATGTGTAAGTGTACAGTTCCATCCAGAGGTTTACGTAATCTTTGTGTTTTGCTATACTGAACAAATGAAAATGATCAGATAATTTTTTAGACCTAAACTCTACCAATTTCTGTGAAACTCCTCAGAAGAAAAAGGCAGAAAAGCTAATATTTGATAATACTTTGGAATGTTATGAAACAGCAACAAAAAAAAGGTGATGTTGTTATATTTAGTTTGTTTAAGGGGGTTATAATATTTTGGTTTTTACTTTTGCACTTCTAGCTGGGAGACACTAGACTCTTTAATTGGCAGTCAAATCCCCCACCCCCAAATAGAACATCAAACTATTAGGTATTAACTTTTTGATGGTGTTGATTTATAAACTGATAACTTCTTGACTATGACCAACAGGTTGTGCATGAAATACTCTCTGATAACTCTACCTCCTCAACAGTTTTAAGGTAATGAAATGGCAATTATTAATAATGAAAAACGCTGCTATTGTTTCCAAGTCTCCAAAAACTGCCTTGTAGCTATTTTTTTTCCTATGCTTTTGCTGTGTAGTTCTGAGTGTCATTTTATTGAAAGAGAGGGAATGGCATGAATTATGAATTATGCTTTCAGGATACAGCTTCATTAACAACCTCTGAATTAAATTAAAACAGTTAGTAATTATATAGATATGATTGTCTGGATGTTTCCATAAAGTAATTATAATGTACTAAAGATTAGTTAAAATGCAAGGAACTTTTAACAGTGGGTTATAATTTTTTTAATATTTTTTTAGATTCTCCTAGGTGATTTTGCATCACAATGAATCCAGTAGCATATAAATAAATTGATAAAATGTGTATCCATTTACATTTGATTAATTTTCTTGTTTAAAAAGCTGCTGGGGATATTCAAGAAGATTTAAGCAGCCTTTGGTCCTTCAGAATATTGACATGATTGTGCCTATATATCCCAGATAGCATTCTATTAATATTTATGTAACAGTAAAATTGTTCAGTCTCTTTCCTGCAGTTTTGTTTGGTACAGCTCTCAAGGAAATCAAATGTATTTAAGTGAAGTGAACTGGAACGTTACTTCAAAAAACCTGTGCAGGCTCAGACCAACTAGGATATCATAGATAATCAGTGAGATGCAGTTCCCATTGGCACTGCACACAACAGTGATGTTGTCTGTTTTATAAAGTTCATAGAGTATATTTTAGTAAATGGATTTATTATCAAATACTAAGCCAAGGTGACAAGCTGACTCACTAACAGCAGAGAAGAGTTGGGTCCCATGAAGCAGTGTTCCTTCTTAAATGCTGGTATGAAAATTCCATTCAAGTTCCTTTTGTGACACCCACTGAGTCCTTGACACTGCATTTTGAGTTGTGAATGTTATTTGAATTGAACTTTCCAAATAACCTTTGTTGTTCAGCCAGGACTGCTGCTGGGGCAGACTCGCTGATTTGGTAGCGTGAATCTTTTTTGTTCATACAGTGAGAACAAAACCACTTTAGAAAAACAAGTTTACCTTTTAAAAGGAGCAATTTCCTTTATCATCTTACAAATAAACACTTACTCTTTATTCTCTTAGTGACAGGAGAGCATTGTCCACTAAAGCACTTCTGGCACGGCTGGGAAGGGTCGGACCTACTGTCACAGCAGCTCTTGCAGCAGAAGCTGGGGACCTTGCCAAGTCTGTCCGTGCCATTTTGGAAGTAGATTGTGAGTGAATGTGTCCATCTCTGTGTGCTTTGAAATCTGGTATCAGTTCATCAGCCAGGAAGATGGATAATTTCATTTAAAATTGAATGTGAGCTGGCAGAATAAATCATTCCTAGCAGAGAAGGACAGAGCAGGTTCAGTGTCAGTTCAGGACACATCTTCATCAAATTGTAATTAGAAAATGAAGTTATTCCAGAGTACATTTCTTCACAGGAAAACTTAAAGTACAAAATTAATGCAGAAATGAGGAATATGAAGATTACCAGAATCATGTAAAACAAGCAGAATTTTGTTACTTTAATGCTCTGGTTTTCATACTGGAATATTTGTAAAATGTTATTCTGCTGGATTTACATGGATATGTATCAAAGTGTTTTAATCAAGATGTTGTTGCTGTAGGGAGTGAACGTAGGCAGCAGTTCTGTTTGGAGATATCTGTGTATGTCCTCAGGTCATGAACAGAAGTCTGTTCCCATTGCTGAAAGTGATGGTAGTTCATGAGAGTTACTGTGATAAACTGCAGGAGTTGAAAATCTAAAAAACGACTTTGACTTACTGTAGAATTCCTGGTTAAGATCATTGAAACAATTGTGTATTTGGATGGTATTTGCCTCTAGTTGAGCAGACATGTCAGTTCTAATCCAGCTTAAATGAATTGATTTACAGAAATGGAACAGAAATGGTACATTACAGGAGGTTTTGGAAAGGTGGTTAATTATGGTTCCCATAATTATTATATCAAAGATTCGAAGAGCTTAGACTATATAGGAATTAATTTAGAAAGAGGCTGAAAAAATGTTTATTGAGAAAGTAAGATATGAAAAATAGGTTTTTTGATGTTTTTATTGAAGCATTTATTTATTATTCACTCTGTGGCAAAGAAAGCACAATAAGAAGATAAAATTTGTTCAAAAGTGTCCAGAATATTAGAGTTACTGGTGGAGTGAAAAGAATAACAGTGACCAGGAGAGGAGATAATTGGTTTTCCACCAGTGACAATGATAGTTCTGTCACACTGAATTGGTTTTATTACACTACACAGGAAATGGTGCAAATACAACTTTTGGTTCTAAATGCAGCTGAATTCTAACGTGTGGTTCTGTCAAACGTAATAGGTAGAATGCACGTTAGAAAGCTCTGGAGCCACAGCAGGAATCTATTTTATGAACCTGAGAATTAAAAATAGGTCTGCAGAGAAGGATTTAAAGATTGAACGTCATCTTTCTGAGTTCATTCTGATTTGGAGAGCATTACAGATAGATTTGGACTCTGACAAGCCTGGGTATGAGATTAAAGCTTTAAACCTCACTCGTTTTCTCTCTCTGTGTCAAAAAAAAAAATTGTTAAGGCAAAGGAACTATCTAATAGCATTCTGTCTGCAGTGCTCCCTGCCAGCTTCTCACTAGATGTTTCCCACGTGATCTGAAGTTTTCTTGCAGATGGGCTGTCACTGAAAGGGGGCTCTTGTGTATGTGGCATTTCGTAAATACCATACATCAAAGAGAAGAGTGTAGTAGAGACTACAGTGCAGACTGAAGGGTTTCCTTTTTCCAGGCAGGTGTCCACAACATAATAATTTGTTACTGAATTCTTAGAGAGAAAACTGGAGTTAATATTTTTGAGGTTGCTCAGCGGATCAGAATGTCTGGCTAGGCAGCCTTTGTGATACATTTTACCTTCTAAATAGAACTTTGCTTTCATTATTTGCTTCATACTTGTAAATACAAAGTAAAGGAGCCCCAGCCAAAACTCCTCTTTGATTCATTTACAATACATGTGAAACAAAATCTGGGTGCCAGGACAGAGCTGTAGAGTGTTTTTCCAACAGAAGACTGCTTCCTTTTTAAAAAATCTTCCTTGACAACCAGGTCAAAATGATATATTTATGAATTATCCACACAAACTGTCCCCTTCCTCTCTAATAGCCTGATGTTTTGCCTGAGGGAAGAGGCTTGAAGAAGTTCAGTGTATTCCTGAAAATCTTCAAGTACATATTGCCTTGTGATACTGCTGCAGGTCAGCTTTCAGCTCTGCAGGCTGTGGCAGCTCTGTGAAGGCACTTTGGTGATTCTTTAGGCAAAGACTCTAAAAAAAAACAACAGCTCATTTTCCAGGGTTTACTACTTCAGGATCCTGCAGATCCTGAAATGCAAACAATGAAGTAATAAACAGAATAATCAAGTTTATCCCTTGGAAGAGCCATTCTTCATCTTCTTTAAAGACTGTAAGCTATTTTTAGAAACCAAGCCTTGAGAGACTGTTCTGCTTTGCAGAATGTGAGCATCTCCTGAACACTTGAAATTACTTTCGTCATACAAAGGATAATAATGCCTCAGTGAAGAACTGCAGCATTTAAAAGTAGCTGCTGCCTGCACTTGGCAGACCATATGGTGCAAATCATGCTAAAAAGAATAGAGAAAGCATTTTCTTCTTTTCTATTAAAAATTTAGAAAAGGAATACACTGGGTATGGGTAATGGCCAAAAGCTGATTAACCCTGGAACATACTTATCTCCTCATCAAAGAGCAGGCAATCAGCATTTTGAAATGGGCAGTTGTATAACACAGCTTTCAAGTATTTTGGCTGCTGATTTCCTCCCTCTGCCTCTGAAACTTCTGTCCAAAAATACAATCTTGCTGTAGTTGACACAATCCCAACCATCCATATCCAGGAAGTGCTCTGAAGCCAGGTTCTCGACTCGGCAGGAACTCAAGCAGTGAATCTTGAGCTATTTTATCCCATCACGTTGCTTTAATTAGCTCTCAGCCTGGGATCTGACACAAGGCAGTCATGCTGAAGTTCACTCAAATGATCTCCAAATTAATACAAATTCCAAAAATCCTACTTACCTTACTCATATTGATCTTGCCAGTCACTGTGCATTTGATTTTGATGATCCTAAAGGCAGAAATTTTGTTGCCTGCATTTTATATTCATTTTCCTTGAGTGCTGACTAGGTAAAAGAAGAGGATGTAAACTGCTGCTGCTCAGCATCCATTAGTGCTTGTTCTCTTGATGGTTAAATTGCTTTTGATTTTTGGACAATGCTTTACATCTTTGGCATTAAAAGCTGAAATGTTGGATCTATCCATTTCTTCAGTGTAGGGATTTTTCAACTATATTGTGTTCAAATGCCAGAACCATTCCATAGTTGGGAAAGTGTCAGTCCCTTTCCATTCTTTTGACAGTGTGGGTGGAACTAAGCTATAGAGTACCAAGGCTTCACAAATAACAATTTTGCTATTTTGAAAAGAGCCAATATTGTTAAGTATTAATATTTCTTTTGTTTGTTGCAGGCCTGGTGTGTTTGTTTATTACAGCAGAATAAATGCTATATACATTTTTGCTATTTTGTTCTTGAATCTTGTATTTTATGAACACAGCAGTGCTGTAACTTTGTACAGGTAATTGGCTGTAGTTCATCAGCCAGAACATGGGCCGTTCCCCTTCCCCTTTTTCCCTGTACATGCCTGTATATCAAAGTGTAGCTGTAATTGTGGCATGGACAGGCATATCTTGGTTAACTTCTGTTTGTTTGGTTCTTGATATTAAAGATGCTGTATCTTCTTGTTTTCTTAGTATTAGACAAAATTATTTCCTGCAAGGTCCAATTTGTGGGGAGGAGTGTGAATTGAGAGAATACCTCTGACATTCTTTCAGCTGATGAGCTCTAGAACTGTGCTTTTCCTTCCTCACTGGAAGAGTTGCTTGGGAAGGAGCAGCATAATGATAACTAAAGAGATAACTGTGTATTCATTGTTCTGGCAAGGCCATAAATATTTCAGTGAATTACTGAAATCAGAAATAGAAGAGACCTGATAAATTATACAGGGTGTATCCTGAATGCAGCTGTACAGGTCCCTTTTTAATAGTTTTTGCTAGCAAAAGAATTAAAACCAGTGCTGTGTGCTTTAAAGGTAAAAAGCTTATGTTTGTCAGCTAAACATTTGCTGAGACAGTACTTCCATAGAAAATACTAATTTGGTGAAATTAATATGTATTATTCCTTTGAAACTTTTAACAACAACAAAAGAGGTGAGTTTTCCCAAAAGAGAATTTATCAACTGTTTTATTCAAAGGAAAATTTCACAGTTTTGCTAGTCCCTGAAGGTTAATTTTTTTCCCCTCCAAACAAAAATACTTAATGGGAAGATAGTTTCATTTTTGTCAAAAGTAATAATATTAAGTTACTCAATTAGCTTTTTGCTGTTGAATCTTACTTGAATTGACATTAAGAAGGAAAGATAAATCTCAGAATTACATTAATATTGAGAGATGGCCTGGTCATCTGTAGCTCCTTCTACTTGAAGAATTGTGCTGAATTTTGAGCTCCTGGGGACAGCACAGAATCTTTTGGCACAGAATATTGTCACTTTATTCCTCCTGGAATAAATACCAAATGCTGTCAGCTCCTCAGAAGCAATGCTCCAAAATCCTTTGTTCTTTACCAAGGAGATAGGAGTGCCTGTGGCATTGTCTTTGTGGCCTCCACGGCATCTAAAGACAACGTGTCACATACAGCTCTTCCCTGTGTAGCTGCAGAATCTCTCACTTTGCCTGGAATTTGGAATTCAGTCTCTTGTTTGCTCAGTCTCATCTTGTAAAGTCAGAGCAAGGCAGGACAAGATGGAGCAAGGCAGGAGTTTGGTGCTGCTCTGAGTGCAGCCCTTGGCTCAGGCTCTGGGGGACAGGGGGATTCAGCTCCCAGCTCTGCTCCATGGAAATCTCCCTGGGAACTGAGATCTGTCTCCCAGCTCAGCCTGTGCTGGGGGCTCTGGGTCCCTGCTCTCAGCCACGTGCTGGGAGTCAGGGACCCTGTGCAGAAACAGTGGCTGCAGCTACACAAACTGGTTTGTCCAAAAATTAAACTTAATTCACCAGGAAATTTTAATACTGTTTTTATTAAATTGCAGAGTGCCCATGTTACTTTTCTGATCTGTAAACTTTGCTGGTGCAACTCAGGAATAGAGTTTGGGAATTGAAATAAAACTTGGAAATTTTCCTTTTACATCTTCAGTGATGTAAACTGAGAATAACCCCAGCTTAATTTTAATTTTTCCAATACACAACATAAAATATACACAAGATGAGAAGTGTATCTGTTTCACACTATATTACTGACCTTGTTAAATTTTTGCCTTACTTTGAAAATGGGAATGTTTCATTAAAAAATTGATAGCTTTTCTGCAACTCTATAGATACATTGCAAATCAGATCACAGTAAGAAACCTGAAGGTGTACAACTTATGTACTTGCAGAAAAATTAAAGTTCAAAGTTGCATAACAGTGAAAAGGATTTCTGTAATCCTCGGGAAAAAAATCCCATCATATTTAATACAGTTTTACAAGAATGCAGTCAAGAATTTGAAAGCTTTTTCCACATAACTGTTTACTTGCAGCAAGACTTTTAATTTCCTGGAAATCATTTAAATTTCCAATTTTGCTTGCATGGTAAATAAGAATGAAGAGTTGTAACTCTGACAGTGTTCATAGAACTGTAATTTCAAAAAGAAAATCTGTCCAAGAATTTGAATATGTTTCATTGCAACAGAAAATAAGTGTTCCACTTAAGTGTAATACTGTACAGTATTGAAAATAACTCCGATATAAATCAAATTGAGTGTGCGTAAAAATTAATTTGAAAAGGGAGCACTAGACCTGTGAGACAAGTCCATTGTCTCTCCAGTCTGTAAATCTGATACAAACTGCTTTATTGACATGATTCCTACACCTTGACTAAAATTACCCCAATTTTAAAAAATAATTTGAGTCATGAAGCAGCTGACTTGCTTGTTCATAGGTAAGAACGACAAAAACTCAAGGATTTAACATAAGTCTTCTGAATTTAATATTTATGGGTTTTTTCTGATTAAGTGTCTTACTGATAGGAAATCTTGAAAGCAGCTTTTTTTTCTTCCTGGATAGTAATCTACAATTACTAGAATCTATTATTACACTAGAGATGCTATTCCTCAGCATTCTTGGGTAACTGTCGGGTTTATTAGTGACTTGTAAAAATACGTAGTTTCTGGTTTATCATTACTGTGTGTGGTATTTATGCAGTGACTTTTCATTGAGCAAAAATTCCTGGACTATGGAACAGTGTCAGGGAGCACCTTTGCACTGTCTGACCTGGAAATCTTCATTAGGAAAGGGAATGGCTGATGAGGAAGCACAGGCTGGAGCACAGAGACAGCCATAGGCTCCCGTACGGTTTTCTGAGAACATTTTACTGGGCTGGGTTTCTTGCCTTTTTTTATCGTAATTGCTGCAGTTAAGTACTGTAGGTCTGATGCAAAGTTTCAGTGCTGGATCCACATTAATTTTTTAATGCATGGTTATCCACATATTTCTAGGTAATTTAGACTTATAGCTGTGGTTTCCAGGCTGTACTTGGTCATCAACCACTGAACCGCAGAAGTCTCATGACTGATTTACAGCTTGTCTGCAGAACCTGGACTCTTTTATATTCTTTTCAATTGCAAGATTTATTATGATAATCTGGGAGAGGTTTCAAGGTTGGGTGGTGATCCCTGACTCAAAAAAAAAAAAAAAAAAAAAAAAAAAGTGAGGCTGCTAACCTGTAGCATCATCACTGATGGAATAGTAATATTTAAGTGCTTATTTGTACTTAAAAGTAGTTCCTACAATGTTACAGAAATAAGTTCTGCCAGTGCAGACAAATCAAGGCTGAATAAAAAAACAACAACAACAACCAAAAAAAACCAACCCCAAAAACAAAAGACCAAAAAATGTTTTTGCTGTTTCACCTTTGGCTGTGGTTTTGTTTGGTTTTGGTGTTATTATTGGGGTGTGAGTACAGGTGCTTTCTGACAAGCCTTAAAAACGTTCCCTAAGCCCTGTTTCTCTGGCCAGGACTGCCTTGGGTTTACAAGAAGTACTTTGAAGGAGACAAGAGAGGAGTTTTTTGGTGCATAATATAATTAAAATGTATCACTTCTGTGAACACAAGACATAAAAATGCCTTGCAAATGGGAAGCAGAAGAAATGTCCACATGTAATGTAAATTACACAAAATTGTAGAGAAGTAGCACTTGGTAGTTTGCCACCAAGGCATCAGAAAAGATTTGGCTGGGAAGGACCTCTAACAATTAGTGCATCCATGTGCCTCCAGCAACACAAATTATTAACAACTCAGACAGGTATGTTAACTCAAACAGGTAATTGTTTAGCATATCCCACTGCCTCTGTGGGCCAGCTATTGCTGTCCTTAATTATCTGTGCCACTAGAAACCTTTTCCTCTGGCTTAAATCCTCCTCACTGTGGTTAAAGCTCACTACTACTTGTCTTGACCCCTGTGGTTATTGAGAACACCCCACTGCCTCCTCTTAACTTTTAACTTTTGAAGACCATGTAGCATCTCCACCCTGTTTGCTGTTCCCCCAAATAAATGACACCAGTCTGCTGAATTCTTCCCTACACCACATCTCTCCTGGTCACTTCCTTACCTTTGTATTTCTCTGACTTCTCTCCAATTCATCAAAGTTGTGTTGAGTTCTGTACTTGAGAGCTTCCTGTGGGAGACAAAAATGGAATAAGCTTGTTTGCTTTAATATGAAATCACACCAGGTCCCAAATGGTGTTTCCTTTCCCCAGTAGCTCCATGTTACTGGTTCGTGTGAAGTTTGGGCTTTCTTCTACTCCCAGAACCAAGGGCAGCTGGGTGTGCCCACTTCCTTCTGGGCAGCTGATTATTCACACCTTGAAGACAACACTCTGCTGTTGTCGTTATTCAGCTGCACCCTGTTTATTTCAGACATTTGATCCAGTTAGTCAAGCCCTTACAAAATTTTAATCTTGTTTTTCAATGGCATTTCAAAAAAAGGTCCTTTTACCCAATGGGTTTTAAATCCTGAATTATCCCCAAGCTCCACTTCCTTGGACTAAACCCACGTTTTGAGTGTGAGTGAAGAATGACATTGTTTTCACCTAACTGGTCTTATTTGTGGGTGTTGTTACAGGGCCCAGGAACTAGACCCTGCTTGTTTAATTTGGTTTTTGAGAATCAGAACATTACAGTAATTATGGACAAGCTGAGAAGCCAGATAAAAGCTCACACTAATAAGGACAGAATAATTTTAGACCCTGATCAAATCAGAAAATACATTTAAATATCAGTTATGAACAAGTTGCATGCTGATTTATTGGTGATTGAATATGCATGTTAATCCCCATGTTTCACAGTAAGGAAAAACACAATTCAGTGTCTAAAGCTTGTATTTCAAGACAGTTCTTTAATGTGACCTAGATTTCAGAACTCTGTTGTTGCTGCTAGAAAAGCAAATTATTCTCTCTCCATTCACTTACCTTTAATGAGAAAAGATGAGTCAGCTTTTGAATAGGCACTGCCTGTCCTGACTTTCAAATCAAAACATTTTAATAATGAAAAACAAGTGATATTATTATATCTTAAAATACAGATGACCTAACAAGATTAGTGCAGTATCATTAGGATAATTTCCAGCATCTCTGAAAAAAAACGTCGTTAAAGAGCAGACCTTTAAAAGTCTATGGACTTGTTTAGTTCAGACTGTAACCCCTCTACGAAAAAATTAGTTGACTTTGTGCCTCTTCCCATACAAGTTGTATTTGCTCTTGGTAACTATGGAGACTGAAGTCAAAACTCTCCAGATTCAACAATTTTACTGGATGGTAAATACTTCCTAAATTGTCTCTCTATTAATTTCTGTTGACATAATGCTTGAAATTTTGATATATTAATCCTTCATTATAGCATGGTGTTTTGACTTAAGGGAGGAAAGAAACTTTAAAATTCTGTGTCACGGAGATGCAAATTGCTCCCAAGTTGGAGAAAACACACAGGGGAGGCAGGAATTGGTCTCGGCCCCAGATCAGTGTCTGAAAGCCAGAAAATACCCTGGTGAGACAGGAATTTATCCTTGAGGGGTCAGTCCCAGATGCGAGTCTGACATCCTTCTTTTTTGGCTGGCAGGGACAGCTCAGATTTAGTCAGCTGGTTGTGGGGAGAGGTGGATACCCCGATGTCTCCCTGGGGTATCCAGGGTGGGTCTGGGTGTCAGGGAGCTCCTGTGTCACCATTTAAGGTGACCAAAACCAAAGTCACCATTGCAGTGGAGCTGATCCAAAGCAGTGTGTGTGCTTTTGGCAGTCAGTGCTGAGTTCATTTTCTTTGAGCATCCTGAGAGATCTGGATTCATGCTGACAAGGGGGAGGGGGATGAGCAGCCCTTTGTTGGGAATCAGTGTGTGCTGAAGCTATCAGGGCTCATCTTGTCTCAGAGGGCTCGTAGGCTTTGCTGTCAGCTCCTGCAGTTGTCACATTTTTTCACTTCTCCTCAGTAGGTAGGAGTGAGAAGCTGAGGGCCAGCAGAGTTCCTTAGACATATATGGCACACCAGTGTGTTAATTTAAATGGAAAGAAGTACAGGGAAAGTTGATTGCCAAGAATGAGAGAGGAAGCTTTTTTAAAAGTGTGTTTTAAGGAGAATTTGCCAGAGGAAAATATAATTGCTTGGTGCTTATAAAGGAGACCTAAAGGAGGTACAAAATGTATGTATGGCTCAGACTAGATCTGTTACCTCATGGCATGAGGCATATGGATCATTAACTGAGAGTTGAGGGAAATTTTTGCCTTACATTAGTGATTGCTGTGGGTATTGTGTTTGGTAACAGGAATTTTCCTTTACCTGTAAATTTTACCTTTACAGTTCAGGTAAAGTTCAGTATGCTAAAATGAGGCACTTTGTGACTTTTTTTTCTCCTTCAGATGTAAAACAAAAAAGGAAATCTACCTTAGACTTTAAGAACTTTTAACATTATCTCTAAAGTATTTAAAATTATTTCTAAAGCCTCTTCTTTTACCTATGTGTAGCTACAGGCTTTTTTATATCAGGCTAAAAGGATGGCTTGAGTTGATGTATTCTTACAATTCTTGCTTAAAAAGGAAAAAATATTACTTTGGTCAGTCCTTGCTGTGAAATGAGCTGAGCACAGAGTGGTTCTGTCTCTCAGTTGTAGGTGGTTCGTGCCAGCCCCTTGTGCAGTTTAATTTCATCATCAGTGCAAAACAAGTGAGATATTACTTAGCAAGAAAGGCATATCATGTAATACTATTGCTTTTTAAATCTCAGACAATTTCTGCTCAATTCTAATTTTAGGCAGTCATTTTAATTTGTTACCAATGAATGCTTTCTAATTAAACTTGTATTTAACGATCACATGCGTCAGTGAGCAATGTGAGCTGACAGTGATGGAAGTGGGTGGATAGCACAATAGATGCTGACAAGAGAAGTTGATCCAGTAAAGAGAGGAGATGGATGAATTCCGGAGCAGAGGAATCAGGGGAGCAAGAAAGGAGGGAAACTGGGTAAAAAGAAATGGGTTCTTGGGCCATGCAGTGAGTTATTCCAGGCTATTCCTAATTACCTGGTCCTGGTGGTGAATGCCCTGTGTGCAGAGCCTTGAATTTCTGTAATAAGAATGGGTTATTCCAGGTTCTTTTTAATCAGCTGAAAGTGGCTTGTACCAATTCAGAACAAGAATGTCCTCCAGAGAGTACTTCCATGAATTTAACTTTTATTAGCCTACATGGCATTGGTGTAAAATTTCCCAGTGATGGACTGTTTCTCTAATTTAAGAATTAATAATGTGTTTCCTGTCTTCTCTTCAGCACTTTGAGATTCATAGGTATAAACAAAACTAATTTTTATTTTAATTTATACAAATATTCCTCAAAAATTACTTTGTAACTTGTAGTGTGTTCAGTCAGCAGTGGAAACAATAATGTGTTCTTGACTCATCCCAAGGACAGCATCATGTTAACAGTCAATAGTGGGAAACTGCAAAAAAAAGCCTGCAATTAATTCATAGAAAGGAATATTTTTTTTTAAATGGGAAGGGGGTGAGAAAAATTTAATGGAGAACATGCTTTTACTGTTTTTCAACCTTAGCAGGGAGGACTACCAGCCCTGTGATCCTCGGGCACTGCATTTCTCTCGCTGTGTCACCAATTGAGACTCAGCTATTGCAGCCTTTAACACTAAAATAAAACATCTTTAACTTGGCAAACTAAACAAATGGGAGCCACTGGAGGATAAGGAACACTGGTATGATTTCTTTTTCTTTCTAGCCTTTTCTGTGAAAGAGGTGGATTTCTGCATTCAGCATGTTTCTGATTTTTCTGTATCGCCTCCACCTTATTGACAGATTCTTGACCACAATAAGCCAAATAATTTGGAGGGATTGGTCACTGCATTCTTTTGTATTTTCACTGGGCAGCCAATAGCATTTTAGAAGCAGTGTAGGTGAAAAAATGCAAAAAGCAGTGTCAGATAATCAGTATGTTAAACACATTTTTAAAAAGAAATAATAAGAGCCAGTAGATTATGCAAAATCCAGTGTTTGGTCAGAAGGAGCTGGTCTGAAACCCCTCCCAGCTTTCACTATCCCTCACCTTTGAGGGTTTATGCTCTCCTGAACTAATACCTAAACAAATGTATTGCACCCATGACTGAAATGTGATAATATTGAGGGACAAGCAGCTTCACAGTGTCTTGGCCTCCTCAAAATCCGTTGTTGAACATCTAACTATCAAATGTGTGATGTGGAAAGACTTTGGAAGCCAATTTATTAGAAACATATGGAAATAAGCTTGGTTTTTTTTGATCCAAGTTGCTAAAGAATTCCTTTTTTTCTGAGAGGTGATTATTTTATATTATTTTGGCTACTACTAAGCTCCTGCACAGATTAAAATGAGCATCACTTCCTCTGTTTGCTTCTCATCTTGTTAACAGTCCAAATTGCTTGGAACCTACAGCACCTAAGAGTTACGGGAAAGTAGATAATTAGTCTTTATCTGAAAAATATGTAGTTTGGAGGTTTATTTTCTGTTGTATTTCCAGTATTCACCTTCTGAAAAGGTACATTTTTAAAGGTAATTCTTTATCCTTCTTAAAGACATATAGCAGGAACCTTTTGGCTCAGGTGGCTGTAGCTTTCACTCATTTCTGAAGACCTTCACACTGAGCAGAGTTGGTTCTAACTTTGGATTTCCTTCCTTCTTAGGTAGGAGAGGAAAATGACTTTACTAATGTCTAACCACATGTGCTGTTTGAGTTCATTCTTATTTCCTTAAATTTTAGCCAGTTGGCTGGTCATTGTTCATAAATTGCAATTGCTCTTGTATTCAAACTATTTCTAATTAACTGTACCAAGCTTTTCACAGACAAGTATTAGAATAGAAGAAAGACATTTATAACAATTTGTAATTTCAGAATTAGCAAAAAGATCTAAAAGTTGTTTGTATAATCCTTCAGCATGAAACAAACTATTTAATAACTCCTTCTAAATTGTAAATTGTAATTGTTTTAATCCAAGATTAATGAGTTTGCCAACATAGATGGGTCAATATGTTATGATTAATAGGCAGTGGGAAAACACGAGCTCATCTTTCACCATGCCCTGAATGTCCAAAGTAAGACAAATACTGTTCCTGAAGCCTGGTTTCTAGGAACAGACTGAAGGGAGACAAGCCAATCTGCCAACCATACTCTAAATCAGCAGAAGTTTCAGTTGATACTTTTTCCCAGATGTCTCCACTTGAAAACTACTGAGTCCCTCTTTGTTTTATTAAGTGACCAACAACAAAAGAAAAGAACAATTTCTTTAAAATGGAATTGGATATGTGAAAAAAAGGAATGGAATGTCCCCTCAGCAGAGTATTATTTATGAAAGGAAACATACTTGGTTTTGGGAAGAGCAGTTGAAATGATCTAAAGTGACACACAAGCAAATGCCAGAAGTGCATATTCACTTCTGAAAGCTGTTTTTCTGAACCTGGGTGTTTATTATTTAATTCAAAAACGGCAAAATACAGCTTGTATTATTGATAGCCTCAAAAAATAAAAGGCCATTTTGTGCCTGCACCCCACTGAACACTCTGGACAAACAAGGGTGGATATTTCTCCACAGATTTTTGCTTCAGCTGTGTCAAATTACAAAAGTCACAGAGGGGTTCCTCTGCTGGTCTCATAACATGATACCTCTGGTTTCATCTCTGGGATATTCCCATATTCCAGTAGCACTCAGGAGTCCAAAACCAGGCAACTTAGGACCAACAAATCAGACCTTCAGCTTTCCATCCTCTTTGCTCAATAGCTCAGAAATAGTAGCTCAGAAGAGCCAAAGGCATCTGGGATCTTAAGTAACACCTTTTCCTTTATTATTGAAGCCACATGAAGAAG
Source organism: Aphelocoma coerulescens (assembly GCF_041296385.1). Classification (NCBI taxonomy): domain Eukaryota; kingdom Metazoa; phylum Chordata; class Aves; order Passeriformes; family Corvidae; genus Aphelocoma; species Aphelocoma coerulescens. Next base: position 5,262,027 of record NC_091031.1, on the reverse strand, counting down.
GTTTAAATGTTGATAAGAGCTGAAATCGATGGCTATTGAAAAGAGATCGGAATTCAGAACCACATTTATCAAGTGGCAGAGAAAACTGGTTTTAATGTCCTTTAGCAAATCTTCTGTATCAGAAACCCTTTTAGCATGTAATTCCTGTTTCTAAAAAAACTTCATCATTTTTGAGACTCTGATACTAAATACAAATAAATTATCAGGAGATAAAGGGTATGAGCTGGCCCATACTCAAGTATGTAAAAAAGATATGTACAACTGGAAAAGTCATAAAAAGATACATAAAAAAGACATCCTTGTTTCTGTTGTTGGTCAAAGAATGGTTCATTGTGAAGCAGAATATGTCAATAATGTGTCTTTAGCATTCCAGATAGATACTACATCCCTTAAACTAGATATTAATTCCAGATACAGACTGTTCACCCATAACCGGAAGGGTATTGCAGTCATAGACCGTTTTAATGGTGGATAACAGAGGTGTGAAAAATGCTGGAAAGTAGTTTGTGTTTCACAAAAGAGTGCTTTGGGTGAATTTAGCACGTCTGGTAGGCAGTTGTCCCTAAGCACTTCTTCCAGATTCATCAGAGATGTTTGGTGCCTGCTTATAATGGAAGGAGGGTTTTAAACTCTGGCCTCAAGGCCAAAATAAAACACTTAAGGACATACTTATCTTGAACCATCTAAATAGGGCAAATCTAGATAGAATCCTACTGCACGGTGCATTTCTTTGAGCAATTCTATAGGCTCTAAATCTCTCATTTCCTTTAAGTAATTTTGTCAAAAAATAAGCAAAATAGAGCATTTTTGGATTGCAGTATTTTGATGTCAGTCAGGACTGCAGTTTTGAGTCAACTGAATCTTCCGCTGTGGTATCTGTTTTACTTTCATCTGCTGATCTCCACATATCTTTTGCTTTAATAATTTTTAACTAGATTATTTAGAGGGGAAAAAATCACCCAACAACATTACTGCAGTGTCTAGGTTTAGTAACTGCCCAAAATGAGGCTTTTCCCATAATACATGTATTTCCCCCTTTTTCCTTTAGAGGGATTATGCCATGTGCAGTGTTACTGAGAGGAGAGCACACACATTCTCTCTTGGGAACTGCAGGCAAAGTCTTCCATGTCTGTCACTTCCTACGGGTTTATAATTTGGGCTGATGCTCATCTCCTTTTTTCTGGGACCCGCAGTGTCAGTGCTGGTGCGGTTTTTGTCCCGTTAAGCCAAGGAGGTGATAAAGATCGATGAGCTCCACGTTTATCAGGTATCAGGAAAGTTCTGTTTGCCCAAGGGCTTCATTTCCTCTCAGCTTTGGATAACTTCAGAGCAGTGGTTATCCCAGCAGGCATCTCAGGGAAGGAGGAGCAGTCCCCAGGGACCCTGGCCGGCTGTAGTGCGGGGGTGCAGACAACAGCAGCCACTTCCTTGGTTGTGTTTTTCACAGAGAATTACAGACACTTCTTTGGCATTAACCCTAATTAAATGCATATACTCAGAACAAAATGCTGGTAGGTTATTGTGTATTTTGACTGAAGTGCTCTCTCTCAGGAGACCGCTCTTCCCTTTGCATGCACTATTGCTTTTGCAGTTTTACCTTTTCTTCACCTTGCAGAACGTAAATAGTCACAGGTATTTGAATAGCAAGAAGCCCTGTATTTTCTGCTGAAATGAACTAGTTTTTAAATACTGTAAATCTGTAATTTCTTAAGATGATCTATGCAGACAACTGCAGGCAAATATATTATTTATGAAGATTCATCAAATAGACTGTAGCAGTTCACAGGAGAAATTATAAATATGCAGGAAATCTGAGATTGCTGGAGTTTATGTAGGTTAAATCCTGTATACTTCAGACTGTTTTTCTGACTTTTTCAGCTCCTTTACCTCCCATTTACTCCAGGTGAGAGCTTAGCAGCCTTTCAAAGCAAGTCCTGGGACAGACAACAAATTTGACCCTGGAGGGTGTGAGAAAATAGAGCAGGAGGAAGTAGATCAAGTTATGAATGATTCATGGAGACAGCGAGCTTGGAGGAAGTGGAGATGATGTCTGGGGAAATACGATGCAAAACATGAGAGCTTCCTGGCTACCAGGGGAAATACATGAAACAGAAGTACAAATCTGAAAGGGAAGGAAAGTAATAAAGGGAACAGCACTGAAAAACTAGTGGAGAGCAAGTAAAAAATGTGGAAAATAAAAGCATTAAAAAACCTACAGATGTAGGTGGAACGTGGAAGCATATAAAGAATGGATAGGATATACAATCTAAAGCATACAAAGTCAAAAAGGCAAATAAAGCTCTGGAGATATCTCCAGAGTTTCATTTCTAGGCAAATGTATTCAGTGTTTTTGAAAAGCAGTCTTCAGTGGGTAAGGGAAGAATACAGAGCATCAGTTATTGCTACCTACATAGGGTTCTTCATTTAGAAGAGAAAAAAAGCCATAATTTTAATCAAATCACCAGTGAAAAAAGTGTAATTATGACTGATAAATGAAACAGGTGATGTAGGGGATCCATGTGAGCACAGAGCAGATGCTGGGCTTTTACTCATAATTGAGCAAATTTGTTGTCATTTATTGGGACATGCATGTTTCATGCAGGAAGAAGGAAAGGCCAGGGCAGATGGAAGCAATTGAGGGATGAATCCCATTGCCATTTAAATAGTCAGAAAATATCCATGCTGAATAAAGGTCCCATCTTTCATGGGAGAGGAAGGAAGAACCAGTGAGCATGTCTAGCATATTTATAGCTTAAAACATCCTTTTCTTCCTCCCTTCATAATGGAGTCAGAGCCTGAGAACTGCTACGCAGCATCTACCTTGTGTTTAAAGGGAAGTAACTGTGGATTATTCTCTTTGAAAGGTAGTGGGCGTCATGTTTGGAGGAACAGATTGTAAAGATCTGTTCTAAACTGAAAATGGGAAGAAGCCTGAGATAAGTGACTAATGGGGGTAAAAGTGATAGGAGAAAAAAATAAAAAAAAAAAATCAATCCAGTGGGTTTTTTCTTTTTCAAGCTGTACTGACTGATCACGGTGCTGTTCTAGTTCCGAATTCTCAAGTTCCCTTCCTGAGTTCTGGAGTTTTGGTTGCTTTGGCTCCTCACTTGGTGCCTACAGGTTTAATTCCTTCTGAGAAGGTTTGTACCAGTTCCACTGTGCCCCGTCCTGATTCAGTAGCTGTAATGAACTCTGTTTATACTGGAGAACTGAAGTTATCCCTCCCCAGACTTCTAAGAAGAACCACAGTAGAGACAAAGGTGTGACAACAGAAGAAAACCAGCCTTTTAAAAAAGACATTTAAAAAATAAACATGTGCAGTTAGGCAGTCCTGGGAGGAGGCAGCTTTCAAAGCTCAGATGGTGCGTGCAGTCCAGCACATTTTCCAAATAAAAGTTTTAAATCTGAAGCAGGCTCACAGATGGTTCTAATGAGCTGGTCTTTGAGATACACTGGGACTTGAACAAAAATAGTTTAACTCCTAAGACACTAACATTTTGAGATGAGTTTCAGGCAGAACACTTCAAGAACAATTTTTCTTGAATATTTAAATTTTATATATAGTTCTAGTCTCAAAAAACCAGTTTTTTAGGACCTTGCATCTGCCATTATATACCTTACAGTACAGTATCACAAAAGTGGGAGCATTTTTACACAGTGACTGATGCTTTTTTTCTCCAGCACTTTTCAAACCCTACAAAGAGTTAGTTTTGAGCAAATAGTTCTTTGAAAGGTAAAGATTTGTTTGGAAAACTTAATTTTTAAAGGAATATAGAGTAGTGCCCTACTAAAAGTATTATTCATCATTCTAGTAATAGAAATGTCATCAAATGATACTTATCAAAAAGTATTATCTAGTAATAAATGTATCATCAAATCATCAAAGCTAGTAGCTTTGTGGCACAGCAAGTATTTGTTAAATTGTATTGTTTTTATTATTACCTGTTACAAAAGTAGGAATTGGTTTAAAATCTTCCTATGATATTGTTTGAAATTACAGCATTGTAACTTACACTGCCTCAAAACCATGTTCTCTGTGTCACTTGAGCCTCAAGAGACTTCTTATGTCTTTATCTTCTCTTAGGTCTGCCTTATGGATGGGAAGAAGCTTATACAGCTGATGGAATCAAATATTTTATCAAGTGAGTAGTTCTGGGGTAAACGGGTCAGAGTTGAAATAGAAGCACATCAAAATAAACACATTTTCAGTCCTAGAATTAATGGAAAAATTTATTGCACATTGTACTGTATGCTGTTGTTTTTTCTAGAATATAGTGAAGATTAATTTACACAATATGGGTTTTTTTTGTTATTCCTCTAAAAGATTGAAAGAAGTGGCAAAAAACATAATTCACCTCCATTCCATATCTATCGTGATCTAGTTAATAGCAAGTTATTCTAGCTACTGAGATTTTCACGTTGTTTAATTCTTAGAGGTGCCAGAAACACAGGGGTTTGCAGGTGGATTTCTGCAGTCTCCTTAAACAGAGGAAGGGCAGCAAATAAATTACTTTAATCCCAAACTCTTCCAAAAGTCACGTAAATAACACTGAAGTTGATGCATTTACTGGCCAAGAAAAGCAGAGGTTTTTTTTCCTTTTTTTCAAGCACAGTGCTCAGTTGTCCTTGCTTCACCCCGTGCTACCTCAAACGAGATGTATTAAAGCAGACATGGCTTTTTCTGCAGAGGTTTCCAAACACTCTGTATATGATCCTGCATTCCAGCTCTAATCAAAGGGTGCCTTTTATTTTCAGGCATATGTAGGTTACTACATGAGATTTATACCAAAAAAAAAATTGTAGAAAAATAGCTTAGGAAATGAAAGTGAATTAAAAGCCAATTTCATAGTCATGGAAATAAATACAAGAGCAACTATTAAAATAGAGCACTGTTCCCTTGGGCTCTGTCTGTTCATACAGGGAGACATGATAGGACAGTTGGGAAGTTAAGGTGGATGCTGGACTCTTTTCTGGGTAATACTCTGGGTTTGCACCTGTGTAACTGGAAACTAAGCTTGAAGATAGTATTATCAAAAATAGCAAATAAAATTTAGAATCAGAATAGAAGAAATGACACATTCTTGAAGCATCTCTTCTGGGTTTTTTGGGGGGGTTTGTTCCTGTGTTTCTCATACAGATAAGTATCTCAATGACTCAGCAGAAAGCTGGATTTGCTGGATATGTGCAGACATTTCTTTCTGAGCTCTGCACTTGGATGCTGAACCATTGCAGATGTGACAAGCAGATGCTTATTAGCAACAGCAGAATCTCAGCTACTCTAGGTGGTGCAAGTCTAATTTGCAGAAAGCATCAGATGTTTTGCATCTTATCCCCACTTGCTGAAACTCACGAGTTCACATGAAAAAGCTTTTTCAGGAATTTTTGCAGATCTGACTTAGTGACTCTCTTCATTTGCTCCTGGTGACAGTGCCCAGGTTTTCCATTGCTGTTGCCTTCTGTAATCTGTCCTAAGAAGTTCTGTCTGTCAGTCTTTGTGAGGAAGGAAGGCAAGGAAAATTCATCCATTTAATTGCAGAGAAGGGTGTGAAATCGCCCTTTATGACCACTGGCTAAAAACTTCTTTTGAGTGGAATCACCACACTGAAGTGGTGTTAGAGCTCTTAATGCAGCTCATTAGAATGGAGTTAACTGAGCATTTCAATAACACTTCACTGTAATTAATATTATTTTTAACTATTTCCTTATTTTGCTTTCATCACTGTTTCCAAATGCCTTTGCAGAGTGTAAGCCAGGCTGTTTGCATGCCTGGCAATTCATACCTCTTACTACACTGTTTAATGTGTATGAAGTCAGCTGTTGAAGTTAACTGTTTGGAGCAAGGAGCAGGGCTTGCACAGACCCTTGTTTCTAACATCAAATGGTGGAGATTTCAGGGTGAAAAGTGATTTTGAAAACATCCTTCTTCTAGGAGGAACTCAGTTGAGGGACCATTTTATCAGCTGATCCTTTCCAGTAGGATTTAATCTTAATTGTTTAAATGGGAATTATCAGAATAGTTGATACTTTGCAGCTCTGGTACTAATGCTGTCACCTTCTTGTTCTCTTTGGCTGTGAATGTCAATCCTTTTATTCTATTTTAGAATCCTTTCATTCATTTTTAGTCCAGTCAAAGCCATGAGCAGCTTAAGAGTATTTCAACACTAGCCCACTTCCCTGTGTACAAATAGGAAAACATGTTAGAATTCTGAAAGTGAGGCCACAATTGAACTGGTCTTACATGTGAATTGCCATTTTTCTTACTGTGCACTGAGGATGTATAGAAGCTGCAATGGCTTTGTTTAAATCCACAGCAGCTTTACAATATGCTAAGGACAATCAAATATTATTTTAATTAGCAGTTGCCTTCAGTTCCAACATGCTTTATTGGGCCATCAGGTAGCTGAGTCCATAAATCTATACATTATAAATCTAATGCAGTAAACACCCCAGAATGGAATCTTAATAGCACATAAGCTTGAGACAGCTTGCTGTGAAATTTCCATAAATATCTCTGAAGGGGTGTAGCAATATGAGGTGCATGAGAAATCAGAGTTTAAAAGAAGCAAACCAGCTGGCTTGTGTTACACACTAAAGTGAAACCCACTTACATGAATAAGTGACATGAATAAAACATTTACATAGGGCTGAGAAGCTCCCTGTACCTACCAGGGAAAGCTGCATCTTGTCCGTGAATCCTGACCTTAGGACAACTTTTGAAATTGTCACTTTTATCCTGAAAATCATTTCAACCTCAATAAATTATTTTCAATCAACCTGGTTGTCAGGACTGCTCAGTGCTGCAAGTGTGAGAAACCACCCTTTAGACTGCTAAAACTGACCTGAGTCTGAGCTGGCCATTAAGCTCATTTGTACAGGTTTACCATGGAATAGCAAAGTGTAATGGAAGACTCTCTTGAGTTACAGCTCAGTGTGCACTGGAAAAAAGCAGGTTTAAGTGTCTTACTAAAATAAAATAAATTAACAGTTGTCAGAAGGACAAAAATTACAATGGTAGATAGAGATCAGCTTCATTGCAAATGTAACTTCTCTCCTGACAGGCAGTAAAGGTGGAATTTGGGCCTGGATATGTTTTAAGATAACTTGGTATACCTTAACAGAGAGGACAAGCACTGCTGTATTTTTATGTAGCAGTACCACCATTCATACATGGCACTAGATTCATGCCCCATCAAGAGAAACAAAGCACTGGTGCCTCTGTCCTCACCAATTTACATTTGGAATTTCAATCCTTTTTATACTGGCTGGGGTATCCCATTCCAATGTTTAGTTGTTCTCACAGTGAAGAATATTTTGTTAGTCTAGTCAAAATTTCCCCTGAAGCAACTTATGCCCATTGCTTCTTGTCTCTGACCAACATCTCTGAGAAGAGTGGGCTGAACAAACCCAATTCCTTCAACATTTCTTCATGTGCCAAGTTTTCCAACCCTCTCATCATCTTGGTGACCCTCCTCTGGATCCTCGCCCATTTTTCCATTCTCTGTCTTGAACTTGGAGGATCATTGAAGGGACCCCACATAATAAGATAAAAAGGTCCATTAATTAATTTTACTTATGATTCATTAAGGCATTTTTAAATTACTGATTTTCTAATAGAAATTTCTGTCCCAAACAGGCATTTCATCTGTAAGTCCCAGAAACACAAAGGGGCTAATGAGCCCTCATAAAGTATCACCTACACCCAGATGAGTGTGAGAGCACTTACAGTCAGCTGGGAGGCATTAGGATGGGAAAATTTTTGTAAATAAGGGATAGGCCATCTTGTTTACTTTTAAAGTTTTCATGTGGCTGGTTTTGCCCAGGCTTAGTTCAGGCATTAAATGAGTTAACAAAGTGTTGTAACCAACCACCACTAGAACAAAATCTCACTTTTGCTGCATGCTCTAGCACTAAAATCCAGCAGTGCAAACAGTGTCCATTCTATCACTGAACTGATTTTGTGAATTAGGAATCTTTGGGTTTGACTTTCAGATAGGAGAAAGATTCTGTGCAGAACTGCCCTCCCAGGGAGGCGCCATGTCTGCTAATTAATGGTTACATCATGCTAGTTTGGAATCACACAGGAACAGCATAAAACCCCAGAGCTGGGACACACTAATTTTTCCCTAGAAAACCCATTCTAGTTAATCTCTTTCATCCTCCCACTGTGTTCACCTTTAACATATGGCAGCTCTGTATCATGAGGCTGGCACCTAAAATTAGGTAGGGCCTTGCTATGCTCCCTCCCACTCCCACCCACTCCTTGCATATGTATGTGGTTTGTAAGGACCAGCTGTGAATTTTGCCCCTGTAAACACTGTTTTTCTAGCATTTTAATAGAACTAGATTCCAAATATTCCACACTAACAACTATTTTCCTTGAGAATGCTTATTTTAAATTTTCGTTAAAGACAAGTAGAAGTTCTCAAATATTTTAGAACTTTTGGGATCTTTTCCCTTAGATGTATTAGGGCCTGTGATGTTTTCTATCTTACAACAAAGGGGAAACAATAATGTTTCATATAGGATTATCTTTCAGCAATTTATCTAAAAATCAGAAGTTTCCCATGGAGGCCACATGTACTTCAGGTGCCTCCACTGGAAGGTGGAGAATTTGCTCCAGGTTAAGTAGAAGCCGAAAGTCAATACTTATAAAATACAGATTAATAAAAATCACACATGATGTGTTCTAGTGGATTTTTAAATCATGCCTAAGAAATCAGGTTTCTGCTTGGAAAGCAGACACATCGTACTTAGATATTCTATAAAATTGTATTTTGTTTGGTCTTGCTTGGGAAAGAGACACCATTCATTTTGATGAAAACTGGGCATTCATAGAAACTGTGTATCATTTTAGCTGAGCTAAGAATAGCAGAGCATGTGTGATAGATGAAGAACTTCTGTAGTATAAACATGGATGTTTTACAGCACTAGAGTTGAAAGTATCATCATAAAAGGAAAATAAATCACAGTTCATTTTACTTAACTGCATGGTAACTTGAAAATATAAATTTGTTCCTTTTATAAATGTTCTCTGCACATTTCTACTGCTCTATAAATGAAGGATCCAAACCCCAGCACACTGAGGTGTGTTCAGCTCATTCCTGAATACTCTGGTATATTACAATATCCTGGTTACCTGCAGGTTATCTCAGCATGGGTTGGTTGCCCTTGCTAGAAGATTTCAGTGAAGTTCAAATCACAGCAGACCTGATGTAGAAATAAACTTGTGTATGTTCCACTTAATTTTCAGTCAGTTCAGAACAGCCGACTAAGAAAACCCGTGATCTGCCATACTGATTTCAACATGGAATTGAAATTCCCCTGGACTGAATCCAGTGCCAGCTCTGCACCCAGCTCCCTGTAAAGCAGTAGGCAAGTTACTTGCACCAAAATTAGCAGTTATCAAATCATCACTGTAGGTGTCCCCATCTTAACTCTGAAGTTTTGTGGGTAGGAATGGGTAATTTGAGGCATGCAGTGCTGGTTCCACTGAGTTCAAAGAAAGCTGCAGTTACTTTACGTCTCTTAAAATTTGGACCTTTCCTATTTTACATTTCACAAAAAAAAAGGAGGTTGTTTTTGAAAATGTTTCCTTTTACCTGTCATCCTCAAATTCTCCTGAATGAAAATAAGGAATAGTTATATAGTTACAAGAAGTGGCAAATATTAAACAGAACTGGCTGAGCACTAACCAAGTGCTACCTGCTATTACTGCTGTTTTAATGTACAGGGATCCAGAGCTGTCTCCATCCATCAGCTTGGCGTCAGTTCACACACCTCAGATGTAACCGTGTGAATTTGGGTAGTCCTGACATGTTTCGCTTGGATTTTTGGAATTCAGTTCCTCTGATTCTCACTGAAATAATTTTCCATGACTATAAGGAAAATAATCTCAGATGCAGAACTAGGAAACTTGGCATTGGATTTTATGATAACATGAGCTTGTAATACAAGAATGTTAAGACCTTAAGCTGCTTTTGGTTGGGCAATCTTTTTTTTCCTGAGAGGTTGTTTGTTTTTTAATATCAAGAACCAAAATGGAGAAACATTCTTTCAGCTTCCACAGATACTGCACACTCTGTCCAGCTTCTGGCCTGTCACAGAAGGCATCTGTTAAAATTTCTTCTGTGAGAAAACACAAGAAAGTGAAATTATTTTGCTCCCTGGGTTTTGGGAGGGCCATCGGAAGCAGATCAAAGCACACAGCAAGGTTTTTTGGGATGTGCTTCATCTGGAGCAAAATCACTGCTCCAGGTTCACATCAGTTTAAACTCCTTGTGTACTAAACAGTAGCCTTCAGCATGCTCTGATGCATTTGTAAATACACAGCACCAGAATTTTTATGCAGCTCACTTAGAGACAGGACTGTGAATAACTGCACACATTAAACCAGCACTTCCAGAGGAACAGCACTTGGCTGGTACTGGGGGAGACAGATTTCAGGTAGCACTTTCAAGCTGAGAAGTGCCTGTGCTGTCACTCAGACCTTAGTTCTGATTCAGCCTTGGCACAGCTACTTTTGTTATTACTGATTATTTTAGTTCAGGCCATTTGTTTATTGTTGACAATTTTTAATGATGCAGCACACACTATTTGGCTGGATAAATCTTCTTCCTAGTGATTGCTGCCTGCTGAAATGGCTCATAGATTTTTCTGAGTAGACAAGGGTTTAATTGGTTTAATCAAGGAATAAATAGCAAGACTGTCTTCTGGGGTTTCACTTTATATCCCTTAATCTTTAATTAATACTCAAGCAAAATCTGCAATCTGGGAGGGAAATACAATAAACATTTATGTTGCCTCAGGACACAGCTCCATGAGGTGACAAGTGCTCTTGATCTTATTACAGCCAGTAAAATTAAGGTCACTGACATCTTCCAGGACCTGCCCAGCATCTCATGGGGTACTATTAGAGGTTGTATGTTCTTCTGAAATGTCTTGAAAGAGGGTATGGCTTAAATGAATTTTAACAAAAAAGGAAAAAGAAAAAATGAATGTTCCAGTTCAAATAATCTGATCTTGATAAATGCAGTGCAAAAACCCTTCCCAAACTGCCTTTAGGATTCGTGTCTGGAAACTGTCATCCCTAGATGCTCTCAGGATTGACTGATTGATTGATTGATAGATTATACTTGCATCAATGTCACTCAGTTGTTTTATTTTGCTCTGATTGCTTACCCGCTAAATGAAAATGCTTTAGTTACAGCTCAGAACAAGTTATTCCTTGCAGATCCTCCCAGCACTTGCTCTTCAAAATAGCAAGAGTTTTCCAGTGCTTGACAGCATTTAATACCTGCTTTCCAACCACCATCCTTTCCAAAGGGGCTTCCAGCCAATGCAGACACCTTGGCTGGCTCTGCAGGTTTGTGCTGGCTCTAAGAGAAGAAGAAACAAAAAATGAATACCAAGTTTAAATTTATAAGGGACAACAGCAGAGTATTAAAAGCACTGGCTCTGGAAAGCTGAGAAATAGTTCCAGTTAGGAATGCATTCCCAAAATGTGTGAGGTGCAGCACCAGCAGCTCCACGTTACATTTAATAGAATTATAGGGTGATTTAGAAGCAAGTAGAGATTTGAGGGCAACAGAATTAGCCCACTTTCAGCATTTTAACCATCCTGCCTACCAAATCTTGATGTATTTATCTAAACTCCACAGCCATGTCAGGGAGCCTGGCTGTAACTAAAGGCCAGCTATTGCCATAATCCCATGGAGTGCCTTCAGGAGCAGCAGCTCCCTGGAACTCCTGTAGATGCTCCATTACAACCTGCTCTCATAGGGAAGGGTGATTCTCTCTCCCTGCCAGGACGTGAAGGTCCTCAAGATGCTGCTGCAAGCTGGGACTGCTCCACTTGTATGCAGGATCTATGTTTGGCTGTATATTTTCTAATTATACAATGTTTCCAAACATGCCCAAGGAATTCTGATCATGGCTTAAGCGGGTTGCTTTAGAGACGCATGAGCATAAGAGCCGAGAACCTTCTCTGAGGTGTGGAATTTGGGACAGTGGGTTTGAAAGGGAAGAAGGATCCTTGCAAAGCAAAGAGCTGTCCCAAGCACAAGGGGAACAGGAATAGAAAGGCCTGGAAACGAAAGACAAAGGCAGTAATTCAAGCAAATCTTGAGAAGCCATGTGGAGTCCAGCACAGAGTGACACACAGCCTGTGCAAGAGCAAGCAGGGAGGACAGCAGAGCCTCTACATGAAGGATTAAGTTTCAGGATCTTCATTCAGGGGCATTGTTCTTTATTTTCTTATAGTTCTGGCCCTTATTAGCCTCCAAGCCAGCAGTGCCCAGGGCCTGCATGCCAGTGGGTAAGGAGGGGATGTGGAGTTCATGTTCCCAGTCCTCTGGCAGATGGCACACACTCCTTTCACAGGAACTCCAAACCTTCCCACTGGGAGATGCATGTAAGTCTAAAAACTACCAAAGCACAATGTGGAATATATTTCTGGGTAGTGTAGAGCATGTCCCCTTCAAACCCATTGCATCTACATCTAGCAATGCTATTTGCTGCATTTTTTAGTGATTATTTCAATAGCAACAGTGAAAACACCAAAGGGTAAAGCCCACAGGGTGTGCAGTGCCCCTGGCTCAGGCTCTCAGCAGCACTGGGGGCCACCAGGGCTTTGCAGAGGTTTTGTGCAGAGATCAGGAACAGCTTCATCAAGCATCAATGTTCTTCAGCTGAGCACTATTGTATGTTAAAGGGCTAGTGAAAATTGGGAAATCAAAAAGAAGAGAAGATTAAAAGTTTAGCAAAATTACTGCTATGGATTATATGGATTTAGTTTATGGGGTATGCTCATTAAGGAGGAAGACACGGGGTTTGTGTTGTTTTACACAAGCAGAGTTTCACTTTCATCTTCCATGCTGCTCAGTTTGGTAGAGAAGAGCAGGGCTCATCTGAGGCCAGAATTCGGCTTTTTAAGTTCAGATACAACTAAACCCTTTTTTGGCCCCTAATGAGTAATGGTCTCTATTCATTAGGAGAGTTTGACTGACTAATAGCTTAAGGCTGCATCTCCTCTCCTGAACTGATCTCAAACAAATGGGTCTTGCACAAGATGTCTCCTTTTAAAGCTCAGGAACACTGCTGCAATTGAAACATTGAGCCAGGTGTTGTCAATGTCATCTCATGTCAAAAGGGGAGGGGGGAAACAACTTCCAAGAATGCTGGATGTCAGGTTTGTAGCTCAACATCCTGCACTAAGACCCACAGCACTTGTGGTGTCTGCAAGATTTCACAATTCCCTGTTAGGCTCCAGAGTTTGGCCCTGGCTGGAGAGCACAATTTAAAGTGAAAAAGATGCCTTGATGATGCTTAAAATCTAAAAACAAGGTGCAAATATTTTTTCCATTAGCCTTTCTCCGAATTTTTGAGTTACTCTTTTCTTAAAATATTGTCTGCGGTTGTAGTTTTAAAAGAAATAATTTTCCATGTAAAGAAGGAAGAGCCATAAGGAGAGTAATTATAATGGCATTTGAAATAATCCACTACTATTTCTTTGCCAAAATATCCCTCTGTTCTCATGTTTTGTTTTCCCAAGCTCTGAAATTTGTCCTGCAGTTTGCTAATGTTAAAAAGACAGACTAATCTACTGACATATTTCCAGATCAGATGTTTGTTTTCTATCAATAAATTTGGCTGCCCTCCGATAGCAGTGATTTGTTTGAAAACCTAAAAATCTTTAAATGTTGCTAATTGCTCTGAAGATGTTAAATTGCTCTGAAGATGTTAAATTTTGAACAGGAACATTTGCAAATGGAAAATGTTGTACATTTAAACTTTGTAATGCTGGCTTTCCAAATATTCCTTTAATATTCAAACCAGTTGCATCAATTAAGCAAAACCTAGAGGTAGATTTGGACTCTCTCACTTTTTATTGCTGGCCCTAACACACAAATCAGAGAGGGTGTATACAAGAATGTTCTGCAAACCACTAAATCTGGGATTATCTCTTGGGACTGATTATGTCAAAGCTCTTTAGTCACAGCACTTTTGGAGAGCTAAAAATAAATAGCAGCAGGGTTTATACATTTATTCTGTACTTAAATAATCTGTGCGTATTGTGTGTGTCTGTCTACAATGTGAGACATGGTATCTGGACTTAATGTTTATTTATAAGAGCTCTTTTCCTAGGAAGGATTTTGGCAAAGGGTTTAAACCAAACTGTCCTAAGAGAATCGCCCATGGGATAAAGTCTAGAGCAAGTTGAAAGCAGCTGGGTTCAAATCAGAAGTGTTTGCAGCAGCAGACTGACAACAGAGCAAAACTTGGCCCCTGGTGTTTTGAAAATGAATGAAAACTGGTTCTTTCTTACCCTTGATGAAACAATCTTATGCAATCAAATAGAGGGAATCGTAACCCAGATTTCTGTGCCACAATTTTGCACTGCTAAAGATCTGGAGAATTTTGTGCATTTAATTTGTGTGAGAGCAAACTGAAGTTCTTAACAGCAGTAGCAGAAAGTTGGGCATGCTGTCATTTGCCTGGGGTATGTAGGAGAAAAATCTGAAGAGGAAGAAACACTTTGCAAAGAATTTTTTAGTTGGATACATCAAAGAACTGTGGATGCCTTTCCATGTAACTCTTTTACTCCTGTGCAGTTTCTCCCACTTCACAGGGTTGATACTGCATGCTCAGGAGAAAATGGAACCAAGGCTTCAGGTACACAGCAGGTCAGGGCATGCTACACAAGGAAGGCAAATGGAAAAAAGAAACAAATTTAAAAATCATTTTGTTCTTATTTAAATTCAGCAGTGGATTGCTCAGAAATGGTTTGATAAAAGTAGGCAATATAAACATAGTGCTGGAGGCAATAAATCTTGCATTGGCAGAGGTGGAATGGATGGAATCCAGTTTATTCAGTTCCCATAATTCTGCAGGTATTGAAAATAGTTCTGTGTTGTTGTACCAATAAATCACATGCTGATACTTCAATCTGGAGCACATCTCCAGTACTAAGCCTTATTGACTGAATATTTTAATTGGGAAACAAGGCATTTCCTGACGTTATAGAAAACATTGCAGAAATATGCAGAAAAAATATTTTTCTGAGTACATTTACAAATGTAAATATATTCATAATATAAATATGCATACATTTCCCTGTGTTGTGGAATAATGGGGACAATGTTCTTGGTTAGACAGGCTTTATTCACAAGTCTCTCATAAAACATTGTAAAACAACTCTTTTCATGTTCTTCATGTTGGGTGTCACCTGACTTTCTAAAGGTAAACATTGGAAATGTTTGCTAAGTTGCTCTTATTCCTAGTAAAAATAGTACATTTGCTTTCTTAGAATGAAACAATTACTGTCCTTGAGAGTGGTCATTGTCTGCTGCAGTGTATTTTCTGTAGGAACATGTTTTTCATTTATTCTTTTGTTTTAACTCTGTGAAACTGATCCTACAACCCCAGTAATGCACATTTTGTAACAAAAGAAGCAATGGAGTCCATCCAGTCCTGCTCTCACCAAAAGAGCACTTCTTGAATTGGTTTTACACATAACTGGAGCTTCGGGGTTACGTATTTTTTCAACGTATGAGAACTGAGGATATGGCCTTTATATTCCACACTTTGTTTTCCTTGTGTGGTCCTTGCTCAGGCCTTGCCTCAGTTTGAAGTAATGCCTGAATTCACAGGTTACCTATTCAGAGCAGCTCCAGGTGGGATTTACATTAGGATCATATTTAGCCCTTGTTGAACAGTATCATACTCATCACACCCAACTGATTCTGAGCTCAGTGCACTCAGCTGAAAGGTGTGAATAGTGTGATCATGTTGATGGGAATAGTGATCCCAAACCCATCACTCCATGTAGTGGCACATTGGCTTGAATTCCTGCTTCAATGTATCTGTTTCCATAATCAGTTATTCAAGAGACCATTCTTGCAGAGAGAAAGACAAAACCTGTTCTCACTTGAAAAGGTAAATCCAGAGTAGTTCCTTGATGGCACTTCAAATTTAATTAAAGCAATGCACCTGGAAATTGAGTACAAACCTGGGCATGAGGGACACTGTGCTAGGACCCGAGAAGAGCTGTGTGTCCTTCGTAGTGTTTATTATACCTACAGTATTTTTCAGCTTGTTCTTGTAGTGAACTTATATTGCAAAATTAATCTTTGCACTGACTTGACTATAAAAGCTGTGAATTTATTAGCAAGATTTTTTTTTCCAAGTGAAAAGAAGCTATTTCCTTTCCCAAGAACACATTATTCCAGAAGGGAGAAGAGGCAGTGTGTTGCCCACACACAGTATGGCTCACATGCACACACCACTCATAAGGTGTGCATGTTCTCACCACAGACACCAAACCTGTCCATGTGTCTGTCCTTACTGAGCCCTGCTTGGGCTCTTTCCATTCACACAGAAGCTCTCCAGAAACTATAAAGCAGCTTAGCCTGCATGTCAAGTGTAGGGTTTAAACCTTAAAAATCAGCACTGATGCCCTTTTATTGCGTGTGTAAAGGCTGTGGGAGCAGGTCCAGAATTTGGGTTGGAAGACATGTAAAAACCATCATTTTTTAATTTATTCTTTCTGCAAGAAGAGGAATTACTTCATGATGCTAGAATAGTAATCATAGAATGGTTTGGGTGGAAATGACCTTAAATACCCCCTCATTCCAACCCCCTGCCATGGGCAGGAACACCTTCCACTGTCCCAGGTTGCTCTAAGCCCTGTCCAGCCTGGCCTTGGACACTTCCAGGGTTCATATTCTGAAGAGCTGAGTGTGTTTCTATGATGTGATTCCACATTTGCTCAACTTCCTCTTGACCACCCTGCCTCCCTCAGGCTGGAACTGGTGTGATGGCTATGTTAATACCCTGCTGTGTTAATTGTCTACAGCTCCAGTAATTAACAATAAATTGTCACCAGTCTGTATCAGGAGTCTCATACAAAAGCATTTTCTTTATTGCATTGGGAAATGGAATCTCCAGTCCAGGTTCTGGCTGTCTGAAGACTCCACATTTTGTTTTTAAAAATCTCGCAGCTAGCAAGAAAAAGACAATTCTGTGTTTGAAGGTGTCATAATGATTGTTACAACTCCAGAATCCACCTGGAATTCCTTGTTTTGGGGTGGGTAAGCCTTTTTTGGGTTGCTGATAGCATTTCTTGTTGGTTTTTAGCCACGTGACACAGACAACGTCCTGGATCCATCCCGTCACGAGCGCACTGAGCTTGCTTTGCTCCGAGGAGGAGGAGGATGGGATCAGAGACCTTCCCAGGCCCAAGAGCTGAGGACAGCTGTGGACAGAGAGTAGTTTGTCTGGTTTTAGTCTCTTAGTGAGAAGATGCACAGGTTTTAATCTACCTACTTTCTTGTGTGATGTAGTAGTACCTGGTGACATTTCTCCCTCTCAAGCTGGAGGAAGTTCTGCTGTTTTTGAGGTGGGTTTGTTGATGGGTGCTACAAAGGATGCAGGTGCCACAGGAGTCCTTAATCTGCCCCAGTTTGGTGTGCCAGGGATCAGTCTCACCTTAGGGCCCAGTCCAGTCTTTTCATGATTTCCCCCTTGATTTTCATGATTTCCATAATTTCCCTGACCTGAAGCTGAATTTTTCAGGTCAGCTGAAATTTTCACAGCTTTGAGCAACATGAGATTTAAGATGGGACCACTGGTGGTAGATTCCAGCTGATGGTTGACTGAGAGATGCAAAGTGAGGTGGGGTATTTGAACCAATGCTAGTGAGAATAATGTAGATGACTTAACTGAAAATTCTTATTTCTATGGGAGAAATCTGCAAATAAGTTTTGCTACTAGAAATTTTGGGATTTATTACAAATATTGGAGCCCTGATGACTTTTAAAACAAATACTTATTAAGATTGGTTGTTGAGCTTCAGAAATATATGTCTTTGATAAGTTGTCAAGTAAAAAGAAAGTTTTCATAGAGGACACCATTCTCTGACAACAATATGAGGCAAGATGAAAATTATTCTACTTTTGTACTCTGCTACAGTGATACAGACACACATCAAATACTTCAGTGGAAGCTGTGAAGTTTCAAGTACAATGAAACCTGTGAAACCACCTCCAGGATCAGCAGAAATCAGTCACCTCCTCAGAACTGGTCTTTTAAGTAGAGCAAAATCGTTTTGTACACATCGGTGATGTTTTAAAGAGGATAAAGAAAATGATGGTGGGTGCTAGTGCAAGTTAATGAACAGGTTTCTGTGTACCTCAATAGCACAGGATATTTTAAATCTCATTATTCACAGCACAATGTCTGATCTCAGCTTTCTCAAATGTATGATTCTGTGCTACATTTTTCTGGAGGCTCTTTTTGTGTGTATTGTGTATATAATGGTGGCTGTTACTAATGAATGAGACAGACCTGAACCTGCAGAAGCACTGATGGATATGCCAAAGGAAAACTCTATCTCTGTGCTTCAGTGCAGGAGGGAGAAGGGGATTGTGGCAGTGTAAGGTACAGGCTGCAATCACATTTTTTAAGGTCTGTCTTCAGCAGGTGTAGCATTGGAGTTAAGAATCCTTGTCCTCTGAGGAATTAATATGAAAACCAGACTCACTTGCAGTTCTGGTGCCTCGACCACGCTCTCTGTCCTCAGCAGTGCAGAGCTCTGCCAGGTCAGGCTCACTGGAACGGTTGATCCTTTTGAACCAAAATAATTCACCTTTTTTTGAAATCCAAGTCAGGCTTCTGACTGCGCTTGGCCTGAGAGCTGGAGAGCACACCACCAAATGTTCCTCCTGAAGCTCACAAAAGAGGCCTTTGCAGGAAGTAGATGTCAGTGTACATTGAATAAGCAAATAGGAAAAATTTGTTTTGTACTTTTAACTAGGTCAGACCCAAATTATTTGTGAATCTACACAGGTGGTGTGGATTAGGGGAAAAAGCTTGCTCAGCAGACCCACAGTAACTTATATTTCTAAGAAAACTTCTCCTAGCAATAACACATGAATGGTTTAGCCATATTTGCTCCAGTGGCTCCTGCATGCTCCACAGCCTCCTTTGTGCTCCCGGAGAGCTCAGGCCAAAGGGACAGAGTGTGTGCTTCAGTTTCAGGCTTGGATGCTCCAGAAGCATTTTTATTTAAATCCCTTTTTTCAGAATGGCACAGACTCATGACCCACAGAGGATATGTGATGTTTTGAATTCCTTACGGTATTTGCTGTAGCCATAGTAGTCATTTGGATGCTTTATGACAGCACTTCCTGTTCATACTTCAGTGATACCCAGCCTGCACACAGATTCCAGCTTCCCAGTTCTGTTCAGGAGAGGTTTGAGCCATCACTTGCCTCTTGCAGCCTCAATGTGTTCTGCTCGTGGCTTTGTGTCAGCCAGCTGAGTGCTCCAAAGGGGAGCAGCTATTTGGGGATGGGGACTGTGGCTCAGGCAGGCTCTGCACGAGCAGGGGCTCCATGGAGAGCAGTTCAGAGCTGTCCTTCTGTTGGATCAGCTGCAGGAAGACAGCTCTGCACGTGCTGCCCTTCCCGGGGCGCTGGGGACGGCGCCGGGCGCGCAGCCTGCTGTGCACGGGGACAATCCGCCTGTTCTCTCACTGGCACCTCCCACAGATGAGAGTGGCACAAACTTGGAGCCTCTTCCTCCTTCTCTCTTATAAACTTGCCTAGAAATTAAAGATGTTAGAAATAGATCTCTGCATCTCTTCAGCTGCTCCGGTGAGCATTTCCCTCCTCAGATAATCCACCAGTTCACATTCTCTGGGGTTGAGAATACATTTTCTTACCTACAACCTCCAAATGTTCCAATCTATTTTTGTACACTGGCATACTTGTTTCCTAGGTTATTTCTCTTGATCTCCTCTTGTCTCTTCCTTTCTGTGAAATAGTTTTGTGAATATTATTTTGCTTAAGCTGAACTGTGTATATTGAGAAAATGGTTCTAGGATAACTTGGAACAGAATTTGTAAAGAGCAGTTGTCAACATATGCGATGCTGTAAACAACAAATTTTCATTTTTATTCCTGAATTTAGAAAATTAAGTGGAAAAGATACTAAAGTGCATGTTATAGCCTTTAAATTAATAAAGCTAAACCTTTATGTAGGAATGAATCTGTCCCACATAACGTTCTCCGTCTGTTGAAATGCCTCTTGTAACAGGCTGCTTTAGAAATGGTTTGGTTCATTTATTTAAGTCTCTTTTTTGACACTCAGGAGGTGCCTGCTGCCACTGAGGTAAGGAAAGGAAGATCCTTTAAGAAAAATATTTGTGGCTGTGGAACAGGCTGGGCTGTGCAGGACTGACTGTGGGCAAGGCTCTCCAGGAGCTCGGGAAAATGCTTTTCTGGCTTGGCCTGTGAAATGTTTCATTTTCTGGGAACTGGTGGGATTCTTAACCCTCAGCTCAAGATACACAGGAGCATTAATGCTCACTCCAAACCAAGCTCCAAAATTCAGTGGCCTTTTGGCAAGTGCTGCTCTGAGTGACTTTTGTGCGGCTCTGCTTTAAGTCAGCAGCAAAACTTTTAAGTCGGCTCAAGAGGCTTTGTTCAGTTCTGTGCTCCTGGTCCTCATGTGTTACCAACACTCCCCACTCCAAGGA
The DNA here is from genome assembly GCF_041296385.1 of Aphelocoma coerulescens. NCBI lineage: Eukaryota > Metazoa > Chordata > Aves > Passeriformes > Corvidae > Aphelocoma > Aphelocoma coerulescens. The sequence continues at coordinate 5,241,492 of NC_091031.1, read as the reverse complement.
GCACCAGCCTGCAGGGAATGAGCCCAGTCACACCAGTTCAGACTGGCACCTGTCAGCCCAGGCGCTGGGGCCAGCTTTGCAAAGATGTTTAGCAGCTTAAACATGTTCATGGAGTTAATGGGAATTAGGCACCTAACCTACTTAGATGCTGCTATAAATGCTGCTAGGCATGTTTAGGTACCTAAATACCTTAGTAAATCTTTCCCCTGGCTGCTTGCAGTGATAGTGTACCAAAAATCAAATACTGGTGACTAAAGCCTAACCTTTGTCCTCTGTAACCAGCTTTGCCTTTCCCTGGGGATTGTGTTCATGTAACACTAAAAATACCAGCCAGCTCACAGGTTGTACCATTTAGGCTCTGCTCATATTTTCTGGTGGCTTGATTATTGCTCATTCTCGATTTTTTCCACAAACAGTGGCTGATTTGGCATGGATTTAATAGGTTGGTGTTTTCGCAACACTCATTTAAGGTAAGTTATTTTATTACAAGATAATAGTATTGAATTCACTTCCTACAAAGATGAAATGAGTTTTGTATAGTTCATTATTAAGTCAATACAGTTGAAAAAAAAAGGGCATGGGCCAAAGATCTGTTATAAATGGAGCCTCTTGTTTCCCAATATGAAGCTGGGAAGTTGAAATCTGATAACCAATGCTGATTCTGTCCCTGTGGTACAGTATCAGTCAAACCCAAACTAATTAAAACTATCATTTAAATAGAGTGGATAAAAAAATCTTTATCCCTCCTGCTCCCAGGTATGTTCGGGAGGTTGGTTTGTCCCCTGCAAATTCTGGCCCTGAAGCCACAAGGCCATGTTTGATCTAATGTCCAGGATCTCTATTTACAACTTCCAGGATTAGCTGAGGTTAAATATATGCAGGGTTAACTGCTGTCTAAGGATGTTTCCTTGCCTGTATCTTGCAGCTCAGGAATTCTCAGCACACCAGCCAGGACAGTGATGTGTTTGGTGTTTACAGTGGCGCTCGAGACTCCAGAGAATTCAGCTCAGCATTTTTCCAAAGCAAACATAAGCTGTGCTCTTCCTTCACCTTAAGAAGGATGTTGATAAATAGAGACATTGAACTGCAGCGACATGGTCCTTATTATTCACTGAGGGCTCCAACGAGGGAGGTTGCTGAAATGATCCCTCATCCTGATGAGTTAGAATCCAGTTTCTCCAGTCACTGTGGGGAATTTTGGTTTCATTGGTAGGCTTCTTGGCTAAAAGCAAACCATGAAAAATCAGTAGTTTTGCTGCTGTTTTAGATAAGTCACTATTTCACCCTGACCCCCAAAAGCTACACTCTGATCAGAGATGTCTTAATCTCCTCTCAAGTACCTTGCCTGTCAGCTACCCACAGTCAGTATTTCCCTGTGGTCCAATTATTGTTATTATCATCAAGAACTATCCTTGCTCTTGTATGTGAAAAGAACTCATTAAAACGTGATTGAAATGGAAAAAGAAATAAAATTATATTTCTGGTCTGAAACAGAAATACAACAATAACAGCATTTATATGGGAAAGAGAAAGGATCCTAGGAAAGCAAAGCATTGGAGTTCCTGCTGATGTTTTCATTTTCACTCCAAAGGCTGGTAATGCATCCCTGTTCCTTTCCCACCCCACTGTTCCAGAGAACAGCAGGAGCAGGGGGCTCTCTGGGGACAGGGGAGATTTCAGGCCCTGGCTGAGCTGCACATTTTAATCTCCAGACTGAGCCACTGGGGACCCATCATTAGGGACTGTAATTAGTCACCGTGGGGGTTTCATGTTCCAAGCCAAAGACAACTGCTCATCACTGATGGCATGGCATGAGCAGGAGCCGAGAGGCCCAGTAAGAACCTGTCTGGCACATTCAGACCATATTACTCCTCCAATTAAATGCAGAAGTGTTGTAAATAATAAAGATACAGAGGATCAGGAAATAGGACCTAACTGTCGAAATACGGCTGTCTTGTTACTTGGCTAATTCAAAGATGCAACCAAAAGGAATCATTCTGGTATTAACTGAAAATGTGTAAATGCAGTTAATTACTCTTTTCTCTGCTCATCTTTGGCAATGCAGTCCAGTCTCTTGAGCCTAAATTCTCCATGAATGTGCTTAACCCATTCTGGCTGTAGATGCTGAAGCAGCAAAGTCCTGCATGCTCTGCTGTTTCAAATAACCACTTAGAGTCCTGCAGAGAATGATACAAAAGCCAAAAATGAAATCATTAGTAAATGTTCACTAACAGGAAGTCCTGCGGCTGGCTGAGGATAATAAGAGTGTTTTACTGCTGTGGTCAGAGGTTGTTGGGTACAAAACCTTGAAGTCTGTTTCAGACCAGGTTTGTTATTGTTGCCTGTCCTGATGTTTTGGATACACAACCCACTTACAGGAAATGGGAGGAAAAGGCCTTGGTAATTTCACCATATTCATAAAAATGCACTTTCTCATTTATAAGAAAACTCAGTAGCTATCATGACTGAAGTTTTGAACCGTACCAGTGGGTGCTCCCAGGGAGCTGTTCTGGGCCAGGGACACTCACCTGGAGCACGGGGGGAATTAGCACTTCAGCTTCTGATGTTGCTGAGGGAAATTACAGCTCTCTAGGTAAGGAGAAGGATTGAGTTCTTTTTTTTTTTTTTTTTTTTGCTATAGCCAAAAGGGAAAGACAAGCCAAGGGCTCTGGGGCTGGAGTGAGGACAGGAGCACCCTGGCAGGGGCATCACCACCTCCCTGAGCTCGGGAGCTGGATCCTAGGGAGTGTTACCAGGGGAATGCTTCCTTGCTCTTTTAGCTCACTGTAGTGGAAAGCCCTCAATCCAAAAAACCCGTGTGCTCTGCAAAGGCACCAACAAGCTCCAGCTGCAGGCAGGGGGGTGAACGAGCAGAGACGTGCAGAGCAGGCTGTAATTCCTAGCCAAAGCTGCAGCTCAGCCTCCTCCCTCTGTGCCCACTGCATCCAGAAATTGTTCTTGGCTCCATCCATCTACAGCTCTCCTGCCTTACCCAGTTCTGATCATGATCCCTCCCCTGGAGGAGCGCAGTGCTCAGCTGCCTCTCTCTGTCACTACCACATTTCCAAGGGACGGACTGCAGCTCTGACAGCTCCCAAGTGGGTAAATTGAGTTTGCAGTAATCCCAAATACCTGAGATAAGAAGCACAGCTCTGCCGTGGAGGCTGAGGGCTTTAGAAGCAGGGAGGCACAGGGACTCGGATGGATGTACGTGCCTCATGTCATGTGTCTCTGCCAGGGCTGGAGCCTAATTGGATTTCACAAATGTGACTTCTGTGCCTCTTGATCACAAAACCAAATCAAACCTCAAGAAGTTTTGAATAAATCCATACCTGAAAGTTTGCCTAAAAAAAAAAAAAAAAAAAAAAAAAAAAAAAAAAAGTCTCGTTCCAGCTCCTCCTCTGCCTCAGCAGGGGAGCAAAATGAAAATTTCAGAACTATTGCTTTAAAACGAGAAGCAAAGCACGGCCAGCAGATCTGAATTCCTGGGTGCACTGAATAAAATCAGTCATGTGATAATGAAGGGATTTTCTAGAACACCTTTTAGGCATACAGTTTCTGCATTAAATCTATGCAGATGTCCCTAGAACATCTGCTTCTTCTATAAAATGGGAGTAACAACCACTTTTTTACGATGCACTGATAGCTACAGATAAAAGCCTGGTAATTGCTGGCAGGGACTACTGCCTAACCAGAGATTTTCTTCAAAGTTAACCTGCCAAGATTTTTAAGACTATTGCACATGATAGCCCTGTGCCGGTTCACACAATTTTGGGGGGTGGAGTACGTGTTAAAATTGTAGATAACTGGGATTCAAACAGATTCCAGCCTCCCTTGAAGGCAGATCAGACGCGGCTGATGCCTGGAGCCGCGGGAGCAGAGCAAATCCACAGATTTGCTGTTAATGTGACCTGAAATCAGTGGAGCTGCTTTAGCACGTGGGTGCCATGGGCTGCTCTGCTTCCCTTCAGGGAGACACCGAAACACCTGCTAAAACCCTGGGTAGCTCCGAAAGAGAGGAGCCATTTATAGGCTCTGCCCGGGAAGATCCACAGCTCTGCAGCAGCACCGTCCTGGCTGCTTTTCATCTCCTCCCTCTCTGCCTATGTTTATTCATGAGTCAGGGTGCAGGGAAGATGAAAAGGCTGCTGGCAGACTTCTCCCCGGAGTCTCCACTTGAAATGGTACCACATTTCCAGGGAAGCCTCACTTGTGCTCACAACAAGGCTGATCCTCATGGGAATGCCGTCATTCCTCTGCAGCTCTCAAGGCAGGCAAACATTATCGTCCAAACACTAAGGCACAAGAAGTCACTAAACCTCACTTGCTTTGGTGAGATCCAGAGCTGGAATGAGATTTTACTGCTCTTGAAAAACACAATATTTTGATGGATTTGCCCGGTGCCAGGCTGTCCCTCTGGTCTTTACAGAGCCACTTGAACAGCTGTAAAACAGCACCTAAAACCCGGGGGACTGCTGGCACACAGTGCTCGAGCAGAGCAAGTTCTGCTACAGAAAACCCAGCTGAGATCTTTCTTTGTAAAAGGGAATAGCAGCTAGTGGAACAGAAAAAAGAAAGCCATGCCTGAATGAAAGGAAAGTGACATTAAGGAGGACTTCTGAGCTCAGAATAGCTCCTGCCATTCTCTGTCACAGCCTCACTCTGTGAGCAGGGATAGCCAGGGACAGGCTGCCAGGGTGCTCAATTCTTGTAGGCAAAGTCCTCTGCCTGGAGCACCTGCAACCTGGAATAAAAATCAGTCTGATTTTTGTAATTTTGAGGGGAAGTGTTAAAAATATTTAAATGAAATCACATCTCCTGTTAACTATTATAAAACTGGAAAGCCTAAGGGTTTTTTTAGTTGATTTCAAACTTCCATCAGTGCTGTTGGAGCTGCTGCTGTATCACAAAGGGGTCTCTGCTGAAAAGTTTGTTCTCTAAACAAAGCAAAACCACAGCATTTTATGTCTGCATCTGCAGTGTGTGTTAGTTACAGGATACTCTCCCATGAACTCATGCATGTTTTACTTCTTATTCAAATTTACAAGCACACTCAGATGACAGCAAATCCTGTGTTTATAATTAAGCCAGTGTTCTCTTTCCAGAAAAGCCAGTTGTATGGACCACCACGGACCCTCTTCTGACCCTTTTGCTAGAAATATGACATTTCCACAGATTTCTTTGAATTCAAACCCAGTCTCTATGGCAGGGAGCTGTAGCAGCTGCGAAGTTTCAACAGTGAGAGTGAATTGTTCTAGTAGAGATTACTCAAGAGCTACTAATCTTAGCATAATAAAGCCTTTGAATGACTTCCAAAGGACCTCAGTGCAACTCTTAAGTAAATCAGTCTCACCTACTCACAACACAGAGCAATCAAGGTGTTTTCTTGCAGGAGAGCATCTCACAGTCTCCCTGTCCCAGCTGGACCCGCAGCAGCCGTATTCATCACCTGCTCCGAGGGGCTGAGGGTGGCTCAGCTCTCAACAACCACCAGCACCTGTCAGGATCAAACCCCCCAAATCCAGCCAGGATCTAAGCAGCTCGGTTTTCCTATGAGGAGCAATTGTGAGAGGGTTTGTGCAGAAATCTGCAGTAACTGAGGTCGATGCTGACGCTGTTACTGAGCAGACACTGCCGAGCAGCCTCTGAGCAGCTCAGTGACAGAGCTTGAGAGACAAGAGGACGTTACTGTGATGTTCAGCGAAATCTAATGTACTGCTGTAAGACTTCTTACTGGAAACAAGTACCTGGCTGCTGTGTATAAGAGGTTTGCAACCTGTCGGTGTCATAACAGACCTTGTTACCTTACAGATATAAGAAATCACACAGTTAACTCTGGCAAATACTCACCTGGCATACAGGTGTTACCCTCTTAAGATCCCCCTACCTGATCCTACAGGAAACAGGGACAAAAAGAGAGAGAGACAACACTGATGAAAACTCAGTGACTTGTCCAAGGTTATGCAGCAAGTGGTGGCAGGGGCCAGAGAGCTGAGGTCACCAGCCTGGTGCTTCCACCCCTGCACTGAACTGTCTCAATAAGTGAAGGCTCCAGATCAAGTGTAAAGGTTTAAATTATAAGAAAATTTTATTCTTCAAAAACAGTAGTAAAAAAAATGGTTTCTAATTTTTTTATTTCCTGCTCAAGAAAATAAAAATAATAAGACAATATGAGCTTCTCGAAGAAAGGACAGGTTTTCCAGGAAAGAATTTACATAACAGAATAGTAGACAAGTCAGTTAGACAATGATCAAGATAAAGTAATGATGCTGGATGTCTGAGCAAAGTAGCAGAGAAATGTTCCGAAAATCTGGTCTAAAAGTCTGCAGCAAATGACGTTTTGTTTCTGTTGCATGGAAGATTCTTGGCCATGGAGGCATTGCTCTGCCCGATGGCTCCAGGACAAAGAGGAAGGAGTTGCCCAAAGAGAAGAACAATCCCCGAGTTGTACAAGCACAAATGCGGAGTATTGTGAGAGGCTGATTGTGCTGAATGGAGCCAGCGGATGGGACTCTGTATCCATGGTACCTGAGGAGGTGACTCATGGCACCACTATAAATACGAACTTGCCTGCAAGGAGCACACTTGAGTAAAACCTGCATTTGTACTGCGTTTGCACAACAAACTTGAGACTCCACGTCTCCCGGCGTTACCAGTGCATCCCTCAGGATGAGATACTGGTGTGGAACAGGAGAGACCCCACAGTCCCTCTGCTCTGCCTCCTCTTGTCCCAGCTGGTGGCACTCAGGGACATCGCACCCCGGCAGCGGCAGCACATCCCGGGCTGAAGGAGGGGTCATGCCATGCCATGAGGGCACCAGAGCAGGGAGGGAACATGGCTGGGTACAACTGCAAGAGCTCAGCCAGTAATTCAAAATGTTTGCTTCACTCAGGAACAAGCCACTGACACGGGCAGTGCCATCGGCTACTAAGAACAGAGCGACGGCACAGGAGGAAAAGGTGGCTGCAAATGGGATAGCTATTAAACAGCTACACGCCACCTCATTTGGATCTCTCCTGGGAAGGAAGAACACGGCACTAGACCATCTGAAAGTTCCTAGAAGGAATCGCAGCCGTCGTAAAGACATCAGGCAGAGCTCTGCTGGCAGCCTGGAATTCGCATCAGCAAATAGTTTTGGATGTTTGCGCGTGTGGAGACTGCAACTTGCCTGCCTAGTCAAAAAGGGGGGAAGGGAAAAAGGAAAGAAGGCAGCCTCTCCAAACTGAGAGAAGTGCCATTTGCTTCGGAGCTGGGCAGCCCCGTGCCCCCGGCGCGAATGCAAAGCCCTCCGTGGGTTTCAGGACACGCTGCTCCCTCGGCCACGGAAACGAGGGTGGAGTCGCCCTCCCGCTCCTCCTCCGGCTGAGTGGTGATGGATGTGAGGGAATCGGCGGGGAAAGGGAGCTGCGTTCACGGCTGCTCTGCAGTCAGAGGTCTTTAAGAGATAGAAATAGGACCCTAAAAAAATATTTTACCGAATTCTTAATGATTTTAGGAGGCACAAATAACTCTCTCATTACAAGAACCTTCTTCTCTCCACATGTTTAAATATCCCCTGGCTCAGGGAAGGTGGGAAAAAAGTAAGAAAGCTGATTTGGTTCAACAATTTGAAAAACACTTTGAAAAAAATGATAGACAAGCACTCCCTCTCCATTCAGGGTCACAAACCAGATTAACTCTCTGCTCTTGATGCCTTGAGAACTCTGGTAATTTTTCACAGGTGTTATTGTATGGCTTGAGATTCTGATAAAATGGAAAGATCATCAAATTGGAATCCCATTAATATGTACCTTTTGTAAGATTAGCAATTTCACAGTCTATTAATTTTTTTCTAGATGAGTTTAAATGTGTAACAGCACTTGATTTTACAGAGCTGCATGGGCAGACAGTATTCCAACATTGCGAACATCTGTTCTGAGTTACCAAAATTCCAGCTGAAAACCAAATATTTTCCCTATAAATCAACCCAAACATTATCCTGAGTGTTGTAATAGATGCAAAATGATTCTGGCTCCCTCTGCCCTGTGGTTTGGCTCTTTCCTTAAACTTGATGTGGATATATTTATTTAAACACTTCAAGAAATACACATCTGAAATGGCTATTTAAGCTTCCTTGGAGTCTGTCTGATGTTGGTTCAACATTTATGGTCAGTTGACAGACTGCCTCATTAACTACAGATTCTATTAATTAGTGTAAGCTCTGGTTACAGCTTTGCAGATGAACCTGTTCTGGAGCAGCACTTAAAGTCCCACTCAAGTGTTCTGAACACTTCAGCCCAACAGCACAGAAGTGATGACCCCAAGTTTGTGAGAGGGGCAGAGTTTATTTTGGTGTTTATATTCATTCCGTTCTGGCCTGTTTCAGTGGGCTCTTTGCCCCCATTGTTACTGCTGCTGGTCATCTTTCATGAGTTAAATGAATCAGAAGAGGTATTGATTTATCTGGCATAAAGAAATGAGATTTGTTTACTAAACATGAAATTTGGAAAGAGGCTTTGCAAGACGGTTCCCAGTTAATGGTCTGAGTATGTGAATAAAAATGTTTACTTAGGCAGAAGCAGCAATTCCCTACTTTGAGGTGTTTAATTGCACTAAGCTTCATATGAACAACTGGGATTCAAGATTTTTTTTTTTTTTTTAGTTTATATGTAACAGCTCAGACAGACAAGGAAAGAACTGAATTGTGGTATCATAAATAACTACAAACTCCTGTATAGAGAAAAATCCTTTTCGTTCATCTGTCCTTGCACAAAAATACCCTTTGGGGGCAGAAAGAAGGCTGTGCTTTGAGGATGACGTTTTGGAGTTGTTAATCATTTTCTGTCTTAAATTGTTGGAGAAAAACAGTGTGTGTGGACTAAATATAACCCTGCCTTTAGTGCTGGTTGGGAAATGGGAGTCCCAGGCCAGTTCTCTCTCACAAACAATGGGAACACGTGGGCCAAATGTAGACAGGAGGATGGCAAAGGGAGCACTGTAGGACCCAGGAGTCTGTGTCAGTCAGTGGAAACCACACAGGGGGTTCAGCCATGAGAACCTGCATTATTCCCCTGGAGGGATGCCAAAGTTATTATGATGTTGAGGGCCACGTTTTCCAAAGGCAATTTGTTAATTAAGGCATAACAGTAAAAATACCAGAGAGCTGCAGATATGTAAACCTGCATAAAAATGTGCATTTTGTTCAACCTTTCTATTTTTAAAGAGATCAGAACCCATTCTATATGCAGTAGGCTACATCCCTCTATGGCATTATACATTAGCTTTATATATTGTTAATTAGACCTAATTTAGGCCTTGAAAAATCTCATTAAAATTCTGATTAGTGCTGTTGGCAAGCAGCCATCTAAAAAATCTCTATTTCTTTCTTTGATAAGTTTGAAGCCGCTATAACAAACAGTAAAAATAAGATCACAGCCTTCTTTCTCATGCCAATCAACATAATGTATTCTCCAGGTCAAAGTCATTTTAGAAAAAATACAGGAGAAGGACATCTTTATTTCCCTGCAAGGATGCTGTCAGGTGGCTATAGAAAATTATATGTTTATGCCCTTTGGCAGTTAAAAAAAAAACAAAGAAAAAACCCCAAACCCAAGAAACTTGTTATGAAAATGCCAGTTGTAAGCCTTCAAAACCAATTTACTCTGCAAGCCAATTAAATAAGGGAGTTTTTTAAAGGCTTTAAAAATTAATGGGAATAAAAATATTACAAAGTTGGTTTAATATTAAACCAGTTCTGTCTGATGTTTTCTGTATAACTTTCTGCCTGATGCTTTCCATACAGCTTGTAGTCTAAATGCCTGACCAGGAAAACACACAGACAAGAATATCTTTAGTCCAAATACAGTCAATTATGCACCCACATTGCTGCAGATCAGAGAAGATAACTTTAAAAGAAATCATAGCATTAAAAAAAAAAAAAAAGTCAAAGGCAGAATAAAGCAACAAACAATAGCAGGGCTGCTCTGCTTCCTTGTGCCTGTGTATGTTGAGGGGTTGTTATGATACAGCTGCCAGCTATCATTGTATTCATCTCAATTAACTTCAACATTTCACTTTAATGCAGAAAAACTTTACAAAGCTGAGCGCTGCTTGAAATGGCAAACATGAGGTGTCTCTTTCAGTGTACGTTGTCTCTGTGCACATCTGTCCTCGCAGGAGACACAAGCAATGAGCCTGGGCTTGCAGAGGAGCCACCAGGACTCTGCAGAGCTGCTCACTCCAGCAGAGGAGAGGCAGGAGGGCTCTGATCTGTCCCTGTCCCTCGGAGCACAGTCCCCAGTGTGCAGCTACTCTGTCTTGCGTTACCCTGCACACTGGTAAGACAAAGCATATATGATTATGGGAAATTACCTCCTTTTCCTTCTCATAAACACCTAGCCATGCCACTGAAACTCTGCTTTGGGATGCTCTCTATAAATAAAGCTGATTCTGGGTTGGAATATACATTTTTTAAAAATCTATAATGCTAATAAGAGAGGTGGTAATTTAGCAGAATGCCCTGGCTGGGGGTACCTGGGGTACCCAGGAAGGGCACTGTGGGCTGGCAGCAGTGTCAGGAATCTGCTCAGGTACTGCATGAAACTGAGAGTGCATTAAAAAAGAGGGGGAAAAGAACCCCCCAGTCTCATCAACAAGATTTAATGAACCTAAACCTGCAGGACAAACTGCATACAGCTAGTAATGTGGATTTCTGCATTACTTGCTGCTGTTAAAATAATTCTTTCATAAGGAGACATAGCATGACTTTAATGCCTTTATGTTTAGAACCCTGATTTTTGTCTGTAGGAATTTTCCCAGTCTCCAACAGAAGGTCAGGCTTTCCTGCCAAAGATAAGAAAGGTTTATCACATTTCTGGGTCCTTAATAATTTAAACCCGTGGGATTAAAAACTGATCTGTGCTTTCTGCATTTTGTTTTTTTTAAGTAGGAAACCTGGGAGCAAGGTGGATGTCACAGAACTGATCACAGAAAGAAATCCCAAGCTTAGGGCAGCCTAGCAAGCCTGAAGCCCAGGGCAGCAGTCACTTCAGTGACTTTGAGAGAGCTCGTTGGAGAGCACGGGTTTGCAGTATCAAGCTGTACAGATCCCGAGCTGATAAGCCTATGCATGCAGAATTCTTCAGGCTAAATTCTGCCTGACCTTCCCCAGCACCGTGCCTCCAGCAAGCTCTCTGAAAGCAGCCATTTGAAGTCAGAGAAATCTAGGTCATTGACTTCAATAGAAACTCTGATTAAGGAGGGGATGATGCTCAGCTCCTGCACCTTTCACTCTTCCCTTCTGCTGCAGCTCTGCCCGGGGATGGGCTGTTTTATTCTGTGCTCGTGGGTGCTCTTCTGTCTCCAGTAAAACCAATGCCAAATTCCAAAATCAAACAGCCTGAGCATGTAAGAACAGCTATTTCTAAACTGTCTTTTTGCAGCATGCAAGCCAAGAGTGAAAAAGGAAGAGGAATGGAGTACAGAGGAATAAATGGAAGGATCAAGTTGTTTTTCCCATTGGCACCAGCTGGGAGTTGTCCTTATTTAGGGGAAAGTCTGACTGCAAAACGGGCCAGCTACTCCCTTATCTCTCGTCTCAATCCAGTTCTGTCATCTGGCTGCTTACACCTACTGGGTCTAAATAATTTGCCAAGGCACCAAAGGCACAAGGTGCCTGGAAATGGCCTTGAGAGCCTGGTTAATGCTCTACAAGGGGAAGGTTGCTTTAAAAAGCAGAGCAGAGTATTTGTTCCAAAACTGTAGTCATCAGTGAGAGCCACACTTACTGAGTTCAAATCAGGTCAGCTGCCCAGGCAAGAACATGTATTTGATCTACCGTGTCATGGTAAAGGCTGCCTGTAAACTTTGGCAGAGAAAATTATTAATCTTTCAACTCACAGCATATAAGCAATGACTAGTAATACCTATTTTTCTGCGAACTGGAATGCCTTTTGGAACCACTCCAGATTACTTAAGAGAAGTTCCTCTGCCATCACCCAAAAGCAGTTCCAAACCTGTCTCTCCCACATTCAATTAAACTTAAAAAAAAAAAAAAGAAAAAGAAAAAAAAAAAAAAAGGCAGGGGCAGCTCATGGTTCATTCAACAGGCATTCTTAGTCTTGTGAGGAGCCACAGCAGCTCGTTCGGCTGCACCCCACGGGGACAATAAACATCCATTTTTCAGTAATTCAGTGCTGTGGGTAGCGGCTTTCACTTGGAAAGCCAAGCGAGGGCTCTGGCCAGAACCTCTGTGGAGGCAAGGGAAGTGGGGGGCAGGCATTGCTCCTCGGTGTCTCTCGATCTTCTCTTCAAAAGCTGCTGCTTTTCAGCTCAGTTGGGTGTGGGTATCTGAGTGTTCTCATGCAGATTTTCATGGCCCTCCGCGTTCTGAGTCACATAGCTGGAAATGCACTGCCCTGCAAGGTCAGCCTGGGAACCTTGCACTGCTTTGGGACGAATCAGAACTAAAACAAAGGCTGAATCATGAGCCTCTTCAAATTCTCTCCTCTGCTTATTTGTTTTGTTGTTTTGGGTTTGTTTTGTCTTGTTTTGTTTTGTTTTGTTTTGTTTTTGTGCATCTCACTCAATCCTTTCATCCATTGTTTTGGCTCCCAAAGGGAGGTGGAGATCCACTCAGTGGATGAACCAGTGGGTATTTAAGGTACTGTAAACCATTTGCTTTTTCAGTCCGTCCTGTGCCTTGACCCGAACACTTGTTCTGCATTATTTATCCTCTCCATCTTGCAGCTTGTTCTCTGCCCGCCTACTTTTGCAACTCTTTTTTCCAGACAGAACATATTTAACAGTGGAATGAAGTGACAGTACCAGTTCAGCTGTGACCATACAGATACCTGACCAGAATCTTTGCTCAGGTTTGAGAGATTTCTCACACTGCACATACAGTACTGGCTCCCATTTAACCCTGAGAAAGAAAAGCCTGAATTCTTCAGACCAGTCTATATTTAAATACACACAGAGTTCTAGATCACAAGCTGACTGTACAATACCTGTCTCCCAGCATGGGAGTGGGTGTCTCTCCATCTATCAGTAACCATATTTCTGCTGAGCCATGATTACTGCATCGTCTTCCTGCCCCACTTTTATCCATGTTTATGGAGAAAATACAAGTAGGTCCCTTGGAACATACTAGTCAGTCGGATCCCTAAAAAAACCACTTTCACTCCAGCTTTCTGTATGAGGAAAAAACCCTGCAGTCATGTTTCCATGAGATATTTCAGAACAGAATTCCCAATTTGCATTACAGGCTATGCCAAGGCAATGGGTAGGAGAACGGGAACTGCTGCAAAACAGTGGAGAAAATGCATCTCATGAACCGTGCTGGAGGTTTTTACCTAAAGCCTGCAGTCCCTCCTTTTTAAACGCATTTAAAATAACTTGGAACGGGCGGGGGGGAGCTTTATTGAGTTTTCAGCGAAGAGGCACGAACAGATTCAGACCTAAGGGCAGGACCGAGTGCAGGCCGGGCCGAGAGTTGCCCAAAGGCGTAACCCCCGGTCGCCGTGGTGGGAGGTCACGACCCGAGCCAGGTCTCTGACCCGCAGCGCTCTGTGCGCAGCCCCAGCGGGAGCGGCTGCGGGCGGCAGTGGCTTCGGAGCTCCCGAGGGCCCGGGGGAGCTCCTGCCCCAGCGAGGGCGCGTCCCGCACGGTCCCCCCGGGGCCAGACACGGGGACATGGGACAGGGCGGCGGGCGGGAGATGGGGGGGCACGGGGGGCGGTGAGGGGATCGGTGCCCGAGCCGCCGCTCGCCTCGGCGGCGGGAACGCATCGCACGGCAGGACAGCAGCCCACGACAGGGCAACCCCCCCAGCCTGGACACCCCCATCCCTCCGCGGGACCGCTGCCAGCAGGACACCCCCCATTTAGGCAGGGCAGCCCTTTTCCCACCAGGAAAGCCCCGCTTCGCTGCGGCGAGGGCGGCGCTGGGGGCGCTGAGGGCGCTGTGCACGCGCCCACCCGCGGGCCTCGCCATTGGCCCAAAGTAGGTCACGGGCCGCGCGCGCGCGCTCACGTGACGGCCCCGCGCGCGCTGCCCCCCGCGCCGCGTGACCGACGGGCGGGGCCCGGGGGCACCGTGAGGGGGCCGGGGGGGGTCCGCGTCCCTCTCCGTGTCCCTCTCCGTGTCCCTCTCCCTGTCCCTCTCCGTGTCCTCCCCTCACGGACCCGCCGGTGCCTCCTCCGCCGAGCCTCCGGCACCGCGGCCAGCGCTCTGCAGGTGTCGGGGTGCCCGGTCCCCCCGGTGGCCGCCCCGCGGTGCTCGGGACCCGCTGCGGTCCAGACCGGCCCCTGCCTGTGGGGCTCCGGCTGAGCATCCCCCGATCACGGCAGCCATCGGTGTCCGTGGGTGCTCGAGGACCCCCCTGAGCCAACACCTGCCCAGGTGGAATGGCCCTGGGCAGTGGTCACCATGTCCTCAGTGCACCTTGGTAAAAGGACCCCTGAACAGTATAAAGGTTTTTCGACTTTAAAATCGCCTTGCAAATTGTCTTTGCTAAAGAAAATAATCACACTAAAAAAAAAAAAAAAATCTTAGTACTCTATTAACCACTGGGTACTTGGTTTGAAAAGAATTGGACTTTTAGGCCACATAACTGATCCCAGTGATGGAAACAACCATTAGCAGAAATATAAACATGAGTTGAGAATTTTTTTTTTTTTTAATAAGGCACCCATCAAGGTATTTTCAATACAAAAACTAAGCAGCTGCATAGTCCTTCATAAGCCATAAAATAAACATTTTATGGGTGAATGCTAAGCTAAGAACACATGCCAAAAAATTGTATTGCAATTGGAAAATGGAGAAACTCAGGTAGTGTATCATTAGCTCTGTTTTGTCTTGGTTGGCTTTACCTGGAGTGCACCGTGTGGGGTCAGCCAGTGGTCAAAACAGCACAAAGAAATTGGGGGCCACCTTTGGAAAAATGTAGCAAGTAAAAATCAGTAATTTGTAGGTACAGACAACAACAGGATATCCTGAGAGCCTCGAATTTAGGCTATTTGGGAGTAAACCTGCCTGTGTAGCATGCCTGGAGTTAAATTACTGCTCCTGTTGTGTGAGACGGAAAACAACAGCTCCAGCACCCTGCTTAGGTACTCTGCTCAGCTTTGCTGGCTGGTCTATAAATTGGGAAGTTATTTTGGCTTTCTCATCTAGGAAATTCCCATGTCCTGCGTGTTGGGAATGCAGGGTCTGTAACTACACACAGAGAGGCTTCCTTTTGTTCCACGCTTGCACTGACCTACCCATAATTTACTTCATTCAGTGCTAAGCAGTGAAGCAGTGCAGCTTTCCTGCCATTCTGTGGTGTTGAAAATGCTGTTTCTTTCTGTCGAGTTGGGTCAATAATGGTAAAAACACAAGTAGTTGTGCTCAAGTTGATATTCCACCCGAAACTAATCTTGTTACTGGTGTTTCCCAGTGTCCCCATTACTTTTACATCTTCTGTTCTATTTACTCTTCTTTGCTGCTTCTCATATCTCCTAAATATATCTATTTTTCTTTATGCAGCATAGAAGAAACATTCTGTACCACATCTGCATATGGATTGGCAATCACCCTAATCTTTGTGTCACTCATCTGTATCTCTGTAATTAAAGGTTTCCACTAACCAGCAATTTGGCCGTCTGAGGCAACGTTGGTACGTGTACAGTCATTTAATAATCCACGGCTTTTTTCCTTGCTTAGGTGACACTTAAAAACTCCTGTGCTGCTGCTATCACACCCCTGCTCCAGTCGTGAACCATGTGGCATCTATGGCATCCCAAGGTTCTCCCAAGCCCTGCTCAGCCATGCCCTGAGTCTGTTCCTGTCACTTGTCTCTGGTTCTGCAGGGCCTGATGGTCACAATCCCTAGTCTTTGTGTTTTAGGTTGTGCCAGTGCAGTTTTATTGATTTGAATGTACTTTGGACATTCATCAGTTGCTTGCTTTAGGCAGATAATTTAACAAGACACTGGTCAGTGCACCTAATAATAGATCATAGAATTATAGAATATCCTGAGTTGGAAGAGACTACAAGGATCACTGAGTCCAACCCCTGGCTCTGCACAGACACCCCAACAATCCCACCCTGTGCCTGAGAGTGGTGTCCAAACACTCCTGGAGCTCTGACAGCCTTGGGGCCGTGCCCATTCCCTGGGCAGCCTCTTCAGTGCCCCCCCACCCTCTGGGGAAGAACCTTCTCCTGATATCCAACCTAACCCTCCCCTGACACAGCTCCAGCTGTTCCTGGTCCTGTTCCTGGTCACACACGTAATAGATACAGTAGATACATAAAGGGAGAACATGACTGCTCCTCAGGCAGCTTTTAATTCTAAATATTGGGCAGTTTATGCACATAATTTATCTTTATTTGCGTCGAGTAAATATTTATGATTATTTATATCTGTTGATGGTTAAAAGCTGACTTTTGAAGAAAGAGTCACAACTAAACACAGATGGTAAAGCTTTGCAAAATGCAATCCAAAAGAAAACCCAGATGAGAAGAAGGGAGGTACAGGTGTGAAGGGTGAAGTTACTCCTGGAAGAATGCATTTCTTGCACAGCCTGCATGGGCTGAAGGCCTGAGCAGGTGGAAAGTCCACTGTGCTTGAACAAGGATCTCAGTGAGTGGGGAGGAAAGTCTCATTGAAGCAAAAACGGGGCCTGAGTCTTAGCGGATGACAAGTTGACCATGAGCTGGCAGTGTGCCCTGGGGGCCAGGAGGGCAGTGGGATCCTGGGCTACATTGGGAAGAGAGTGACCCTAACCCTCTACTCGACCCTGATGAGGCACATCTGGAGTGCTGGGTCCCATTCTGGGCTGCTCAGGACAAGAGAGACAAGGAGCTGCTGGAGAGGGTCCAGCAGAGGCCACGAAGATGATTTGGGGTCTGGAGTATCTCTTATGAGGAGAGTCTGAAGAGAGCTGGGCCTGTTTGGTCTGAAGAAGACTGAGAGGGGATCTCATCAATGCATATAAATATCTCCAAGGCAGGTTCTAGGAGGATGGGTCCAGACTCTTTTTGGTGGTGCCCAAGTGACAGGACAAAGAAAAATGGCCATAAACTAAAACACAAGAAGTTCCACCTCAATGTGAAACTTCTTTCCATGGAGGGTGGCAGAGCCCTGGAACAGCTGCCCAGGGAGGCTGTGGAGTCTCCCTCTCTGGAGACGTTCCAAACCCACCTGGACACGTTCCTGTGCCACCTGCTCCGGGTGACCCTGCCTGGGCAGGGGAGTTGGACTGGGTGATCTCCAGAGGTCCCTTCCAGCCCGAAGGGTTCTGTGAGATGGTGAGAACGAACCCCACTCGTGGTGGTGACAGCGCTGTCACCGTGGGGTGACACCCGGCAGAGAGGCAGAGGGAGCTCCGTGGGAAACGCTCGCGTACCCTACAGCCTGTTCCCTTAGACACGGGTGGGACCCCCCGCAGCCGGGACCCCTCACACCGCGCCAGCGCCGGGTCCCGCTGCCCCGGGGGAACCGCCACACTCGAACGCCCCGAGCGGGGTCAAACGTTCAGGCTCATTAACATCTCATTAACGCATTCCTCCCGGTTACCGGGGAGACGCTCCGGGCCCGCGGGGGGGCTCGGGGGGGTGTCCCGGGGTTCCCCCCCAGTACCGGCCGCGCGCGTGCCGGGGCGGGGCGCACGGGGGGGGCGTGGCCGTTCCCGGGGAGGGGCGTGGCCGTCGCGCCAATGGCGGGGCCGTTACCGGGCGTGACGTCAGCGGCGGCGGCGGCTGCACGTGGGCGCGGGGCGGGCGGGCGCAGAGCGGCGCAGAGCGGGCGGCGGGAGCGGCGGCGGCGGAGCAGCTGCGCGGCGGAGGGGCCCGACCCGCGCCCGGTCCGCGCCCTGTCCCGCGGCCCCAGCGCCCCTCGCCACCGGCGCTTGGCCCGGCTCCGCGCCCGGCTCCGCGCCCGGCTCACCCGCGCCGCGACAGCGGCCACAGCAAGGGAGAAGGAACCGCTCGCCGCGCAGCTGCCCGCCCGGGCCCCCTCCCTGCCGCCGCTGGCAGCCCCCACCGACCATGTCGCGGCCGCTCCCGCTGAATCCCCCGTTCCTGCCGCCCACCTACGGCGTGCTGAAGTCCCTGCTGGAAAACCCGCTCAAGCTGCCGCTCGCTCACGAAGACGGTGAGGCTTCCCCGGGACCCCTCGCAGCGTGCCCCGGTCCCGCCGTCACTTGGGGTCCGCGGCATCGTTTTCCCCTTTTCCCTTACCTCCGCCGCCCCCCCCTCCCACCCCCCCGGGTTCTCCCCCGGCGATGGAGCCCCGGGACGGCTCGCTCGGGGCGCTCTGCGGGGAGCGGCGGCCGCCCCGGCCCGATGTAACGGGACGCGCTCGGTGTTCCCATCGCCGGTCCTGGGGAATGGACGCCAAGGGCGCTCCGTGCCACGGGTAAAGGGGGCCGGGATCCTCATCCCCATCCCAGCCCCACAACAGACCGCGTCCCCCGGTTCAATGGGAGAAAGTTGCGGTTTCCCCGGGAAGCGGCGGGAGCCCGGGAATACGCGCACCGGGTATGGCGAACGGATCCAGCGCGCACGAAAAGCAGAAACCAAGGGAAGGTCGGGCAGTTCCTGTCTCCTCGTTTTTCCGAGTTCCACTGCCAAGCGACTCGCAGGATTTCACCGGGGCTGTTGTATGAGGTTAAAAATAAAATGCTGCAAAGGCTTGGTAGCTGACAGGAAGCTTTATGAGTTCAGATTCTTGCAGATCTTGCAGAGAAATCAGGCGTTTCCCTTATAAAACGTGCACTGAAATCACTGGAGGCTGTAGAAATGAGGAAGCCTCCGTTTAACTTTTTCTTTGCGTCTACATTTGAATATTTTGTTGCTTCTTGTGCACATCAAAGCCGTATGCTGTCAGCCTTTGCCACTGTATGTTAGTATCGTTTAGAAGTGTGGAATTTGAGGACTACTTTGCTTGTGCAAGGACTAGCAGGATCGGGACCTTAATTTAGAAGAATGACAGGTTAACAGATCTCAGGGATTTTAGGCTAAGACTGTTCCTTTTCAACAGAATATTTGAATAGCTTTCAGTTTGCTGGAATAATTGAATGTTCACTTTTAAGTCTGTTGATTACTTATTGAAGCTGACATTCAAAGCTGTGCATGGAGTGGAATTGTTAACTCAAAACAGACCGCAATCTCAAAAATGTGGTTGGATCCAGCAAAGGTGCTCAGTGACATGACCCCTCAATTCTCTTCCAAGTACAGTGAGTCAAAGGAGTTACTTTTTTGAAGGGAATATTCCTTTCTTACACCTGAGAGTACAGCAGAAATAATGGAAATAGTAGTAGCTAGTGTTTTAATTACTGAGCTCTTACATGTTTGTTATGTGTTTTTGTTTAAGCATTCGGTAAAGAAAAAGACAAAGAGAAGAAGTTAGATGATGACAGCACCAGTACCACAGTCCCTCAGTCAGCTTTCTTGGGTCCAACATTATGGGACAAGACACTGCCGTACGATGGAGACACTTTCCAGTTGGAATACATGGACCTGGAAGAATTCCTCTCAGAAAATGGCATTCCACCCAGCCCAAACCAGCATGAGCCTAGCCCACACCAGTCAGGTCTCCAGCAAGCTACCTCAGCATCACCTTCTGTCATGGACCTCAGCAGCAGGGCTTCTACTTCAGTCCATCCAGGCATGGTGTCGCAGAACTGCATGCAGAGCCCAGTCAGACCAGGTAAATCAGCCCTTAGAACTTCCCTCTGGAATTTGGCGTGAGCCCCTCCTCCCCACTGTAAATCACTGCTTCTCCCTGTGCAGCTGACAGGCAGCTTAGAGCCCAGAGGATTGCTGTCACTCACACTCCAGCAAATAAAAACAGTAGCTCCAGTTATTGCTAACCTGCTCCACCACGATTTTGGTTTAAATTATCTAAGGAAAGCTCTGGGAATTCCAAGGAGACTTGGCTATCTTAGTTAGTAATCTTAGCTGTTAGCAAGTAAAAAGACCACAGACAGAATGGCATAGATGCCACAGTGTTAAATGAGAAGGGAAAAGGACTGTGAAAGAGAATATTCCTTCAGCCAATATTTGATGTGAGAACACAGGAGTGGGCAGTTACTCTGGAGTTAAAGGTTAATGCTTCTTACTTGAAATTTTGGCCATAATCTTACTCTCTACTGAGCAAAGTAAAATTTGCCACGGGATCTGAGTTTTGGAACAACATTATAATCGTGTTTAAATTGGCATAAACTGAGTGTAACTCTGACCTGAGTTTATAACTTGCATCTGCAGTCACCTTAAGCTTAAGAAAACACCATGGAGTCCAAGGCCTGGTTGTAATGTGCAATTCCAGCCCATCTGATGTCTATGGAAGTCTTCTATTAGTTTATTAGCACTTGAGATCATCCCTTTAGAGACACCAGTCTGAATCCAGAGTAACTGCTCTGGCTTGACATCAGCATGGCTGAGATCATGGGCAGTGGAAAAGCGTCAACATTGAAGTTTGGGAAACATGGAGCTTTGCCTTATTCCTTAAAAAAAAATACAGAGAGTGACTTATTTATTGTGCTCTTCTGCTCACATGAGGTGTGCTAGAGCAAAGTGTGCTCTTGGCAGCAGGAAACCACTCCTCTCCCTTCTGCTTGATCATTTGCCATGCTCAGCGTGTGAAGTCATTGTCAGAATCATCTGATAAGGAGGCAAAATAAATAAATAGAGGGGCAAAAGTTGTGGAGCAGGATGAAATAGAAATGTCTTACAAGTCTGCAACATTCCTGTCTCGTTAAAAAGAAATAAAACATCCCCCAAAGCTCCCCAAACCCACCAACAGACTCCTTCGCCCCCCCATCAGAAGTGTGTGTTTAGTCATGGATTTCATTTACTTAATTTTACTTTGTGTGGATTTGACTTTGCTTTGTGTTTCAGTTTCAAGGCTTTTCATGGTTAACTGATAACTTATAAGGGTGTCCAAAGTTAAAATATATTTGGAGTAGGCAAGAGCAGAACATGACCCCTTGCTTTTTCTGAGCCAGCTTTAAAAATAGTGCATATGTGCTGCACCATTTTCTGTCACCTGTGCACACATAAAATTAAAAGCAGATAATCTGTCCGCAGCCTCTTTTTTTTTTTCAGAGGAGCCTGGTAGTGAGCCAGGCTTTTAATGATCACCTGTCAGAATTTATTTGTAATCAGCTGTCTGTGTGACTTTTCAACTCATCGATTTTTTTTTCAGTTTTTCCTGAGCCCTTTGCAGCTCAGGGTTACAAACTTATCTCACTGTGCACTTTTTTACTGTTGTAAAGGATGTTATGTCTCTTGAGGTAGGATAAAACATCTAAATTTGCAGGTATTTTTCCCAACACCATCTTGCCTTAACAAGAATAGAATTTTTTTGTTAAATGTGTTTTTTGATTTTTTTTTTTTAAAGGGAGCTCATTTCACTTCTTAAATAATATATTCTTGTCCCCCATTACAGATGGGAACTGTGACTTAATTAACAGTAGTCTGGTTTATCATAAGGTCGTTGAAATTTTTACGTGCTGTCATGTGAAAATATTTCTTTGATAGTCAGTACTGAAGAGGAGACCATCTCACAGTTTAGTGTTTGAGCAAGTTTGAGAATATAACAGTATATATTTTTCTAAAATTTAGTAAAAGTAAAAATGAGCATTTAAGAGTTGTCATAGAAGTGCCAAGGCAAATGTGCTGCTTTGGAAAACGGAGGTAAATGTTAAAATCATTGTAGTGGAGCCTGTTGGTTAATATATCTTAAGACATTTAAAATAGATTTTTTTATTGTCACATAAAGAAAGCTTTTTAATTGGTGTGAGCTATCATTCCAGTATGCATAGTGTTGTGATTTGTGTTACTGTAATAAAGCAAAGAACAAGTAGTAGGAAGTTTACAATTTCAGTACAAATTAATGTGATCTTACTACTTTCAGGAAAACTGAATGTTTTAGGTGATAGTAATTCTAAAAGTATTTCATTGGTGTGTTTTCTGAATTTTGCCTTGCAATGGGAGCCTGTTTGAGCGCATGGGGCTGGAGGAAGGGTCCAGTCCTGTGCTGCTCCTGTTCGTCTTTAAATGGCTGTGCAAGTTTGGCAGCAGGGCTCACGTGCAGGTGGTCACAACTCCCACCCTGGCTGTGCCTGTCCGGGGTGGGGGACATTCCCCCTGCACGTGGAGCCCCAGCTGTGACTCTGTGACTTAGGGATGTGGTGCCCCACACCCCTCAGCCCCGGGGATGGTCCGTGGGAGAGCAGCATGAGGAGATTTAATTTTGTGCATGTGTTCCAGCACAAGCCTTATCTGTCTGTGGGAGTGAGTGGTGTTGCCCAAACGTGTTTTGTGCCATGTCTGGAAGAGATCAGGAGATCTGCACTGGCATTCCCTGAGTGTCATCAGGCTCAGCAAAACTGTGCTGACCCTGACTGTGAACGTGACATTACCAAAATCCTCACTGATTTTCTTTCCCCTTGCTAAAAACATAATGGCAACAAAAAGGTTCTGTATGAATATAACTTAATTCTGTATTTCCAGCTCAGATTGTCTGGTCAATGAAAAGATGTTCAGGCTCACCAGTTTATCATCTGCAAAGAACAAAGCAAGCACCTACTTCTCATATATTTCTGTTCAGGGTTTTGTTTTGATGAGGGACACAGGGTAATGACTTGCAAGAGTGAAACCATGTATTTATCTTTCACAGTGCTGATTTTGTTAATAAAAAATAGTATTTTGATTTATTTTAGCATTGCAGACCAACGTTCATTGTCATGTGTAGATGCATTTAAAACTTCTGTTTTGTCTTTGTATTGGATGCCAGTAGGTTGGTTGAAATCTGTGGTCTCCTCAGAAAAAGGTTTTCAGATTTTTTTGAAGCTTTTAAAGTAACCCATTACTGCAAACACACTTTTGTGGTTCTTCATCTGTTGCACACCTCATGTAGTCTTTTGGTGGAATGTCAATCTCCATTTAAATGCAGAGTCCTTTAGGAAATCTGGAGTAATTTTTAGCTGTTTGTATGTAAAGGGAGGGTACATGCTTTGTAGGTAACTAGTTGGTTGTTGCTTTTTACCTGGCTCTTTTCCCTGTGCATCCCTGATGGAAATGATTTGGGCAGGGTACTGTAAATGGTTTGAAAGGTGTGAATTCAAGAATCATCAGCTAGACCTGATGGAGAATCCGAACTAGAAGGTTTTTGGGATTTTGTGGTTCAGATGGGAATTTTCCGTTTGCCACCAAAGCCTTGGATGTGGAGCTGTGTCACAGGGATGCTTCTGGCACAGTGATAACCAGGTGTTGTTTCTGCCTTGCTCCAAAGGAGGACAGGGCTGTTGGGGGCTCTGAGAGAACTCCCTCCTTCCTTGTGTTCTCTGGTGGTGGTTTTCTGTCTGTGTTGCCTGCATGGCTGGGTGCCTTAGACTAACTACTTGCCAAAGTTTATTTAAGGAAAGAAGAAAAAAGAAAAACAAGCTTTGTAATCCACTGCAGAAATATACCTGTGTGCAATATCTGCAAGTCTTCCCTAAAAAAAAAGTAAAATTAGAGGCGCATTAATCAAAAAGCTGAGAATTATTTCCATGTGGAGCACACTTACACCTCCCACCCCCCCCAAAGAACACAAAGATTTTTATGAAATGCTGCGGTTTATTTGATTAGTCCAGATATTCCATCTAGAGTGCAGTATCCATTACCTTTGGCTTCTTACACAGGCACTGAGCTGCAGTGACTGACACCAGCTACCATTGGGTGGGTTTCAGTGTTTTTTGGAGCTCTTGTTTGTGATAGGCATGGTAGCCAGCTGGGAGAGGCTTGTTCTTGTTCCATGCAGCCTCATCCCGGGATGGCTTGGTGCCGGGGCAGCCCCCAAAGGGTGTGTGTGCAGCACTCCCTGTATTGCAGCCTTCCTTCCCCTGCATTTCTTAACGTGACCTCCTCCTCCTCCAGCACAGCTTGGCAGAGTGAAGGGCAGCATTCCCAGCTGCCAGCTTGTGTGTGGAATCCTCTCCTAAGCTTTAATCATTGTTTACAAGCAGTCCCTGGGTGTTGCACGAGCCCCTTCTCTCTCAGAGGCCAAGGGCTCTCTACCTGCAGCACCCAGGAGGGAGCTGGGAATTTCCTGACCTTTGGTCTCCCACGTGACGATGGGAATGACCAGCTCCACCATCCCAAGGCTGGTACCAGGAGCTGCTCTTCACATTGAGCCTCACGTGAGGCTCCGGGTGCCTGCAGGACCATGTGCTCCAGGCACGTGTCCCTGCCCTGTGCAGCCAAGCTCAGCCCAGCTCCGCTCCTGCCACTGCCAGCAAGGGCCCAAATTGCACTGAGATGGAAAAGCTGCGCCCTGCACTGCTGCTGCCAAGGAAGTGCACTCTGCGGGCAAGCCTCGCAAAACTGCTTTCTGGATCAAAGGGAGATGCAAAATATATTCAGGCAAATATTAAAAATAGCCTGTCACATGATAACGGGGGGAAAAAAGTGCTGAACGCACAGGCTTGTTAAGGCTGGAAGCAAGAACACTGTGTCTCCTTCAAGAGAGCTAATTTTAATATTCACAGTTAAATGTTGATTATTGGTTAAATAATTGCTTGACTGTGTGAAAGAACTTGAAGTTAGTTCAGAGTTCAAACAGTAAACAGCATGCAATAATCTCGGGTGTTGGGCTGTATTTTTAAATATCCCTGGCCCGACTCTCCAGGTCTCGTAGTGCATTCCATACAGGGAGAGCTCCTTGTGCAAGGAAGGGCTGTCCAGACTTAGGAAGAGGGCACATACAGGGAACACCTAGGATTTGGTTGGGGTTTTTTTTGTCCTCTTAAAGATATTTCAAGGATGTCTTGAGTGTCAAGCTTGTTACAGTTACTTAGAAAAGTACAATGTATTTTTCAGAGCTTTGCTTCCCATCTCAAAGTGCATTGCAGAGTGATTGAATGGTTCTCAGTGCAGTGATTTGATTTAAGGAGCGAGTACACCCTGAAGTCTTTCATAAAACAATACATTATAGTGAAGAGAGAAGACCTCATCAGGAGATGTATACAAAGACACTGATATTATCTGATTAGATGAAGCTACATTAAATTGTTCAATCTCTACATATTTTTATGAGAGCAAATTGGCAATTGTGGAAGCTGCAGTGGCCAGATTCTGCCAATTAATCTCAGCAATAAGTACTTTGCTCCTCATGTGGTCTCCCTGATTTCTGTATTGCTCAGCAGGTAGGCAGCTTGTTGACTGCTCTCCGTCACCTCCCAGGTGGAGCAGCAAAATGTCACCATTCACTCTCTTGTCATTCATCTTTCTGGAATTTTTTTTTTAAGGGGGTTAGCAGCTCTCAGTGGCCAGTGGAGTTTTTACAGGATGAAAGGACTTAGTCACCATCAGGTCACCATTAGGACTTTAGTGCGTTATGAAATCAGAAGTTTGGTTGCCTGGCAGAACACTGTGGAGCTGTTCAGTTTACATCACACAAAGCGTGAGCATAGGTTTCCTTTTTTTTTTTTTCTTTAGTAAAGTCTTCCTTTCATAACAAATAAAATATATTTTCAATATTTTGTCTGAATTTCACTGAAGACTGGCGATCAGAAAAAAATATTTCAGCAAAGTTATTTCAAGAAAAGCTGTGGGTTGATCTCTTCTACCTTAAGCAGATAATGAAAGCTCTGAAAAAAAGCATTTACTTAAACCTCGAATCTATTCCACTTAATGGACTAAGTTATACATAATCACTTGGTGTTGAAAATGAGTGTAAAATCCACAACTGTGTCAAAATGAATGTATGACAAACAGGTTTTTTGTAGCTTGTATAATCTTTTTTTTTAAACGAACAAATGGTGATAAAGAAGCTCTCTATCAAAAAGCTGAATTTTGTCCTGAGAGCTTGAGAGCTGCAGTGTGGAGAGCTAACACAGGTGGGTAAGGCAGCATGTGTTGCAACATTTAATTTCTTTTCTTTTTTTTTTTCTTTTATTCTGGTGCTCTTCACAGCACTTCAGCTTTGCATGACTGAGGTGCTATCCATCAAGTTTTAAACAAATGCAAAATATTGTTCAGCTTCTCACATTTCTGACACGCTTAAAGCTGTGGTACAGTTCTGCTTCTCCTGTCCTGTTCTCTCAACTAAGTTATGCCAGGGCTAAATTTGGCCCAGATTTTTGTTGTGCACCCTCCAACACCATTGCTTAGCTCCTCTGATGTGGCAAGCTCTTGCTTCAGGGTTCTCTGCTCAACTTTGAGAAACAGCTCTAGCTCTTCATCCCACTGGCATTATTCTCTTGTTCATATTACTTGCAATTTAATGAAAACAGGCACTGAGCATCTTGGAGCTCTTTGTTTTGGTGTATGGCTGTTGTAGGAGGAAATAAAAAACTCCAAATTGCATTAAGGTTCTAGAAAACTCAGCTTCTTGTTAGCTGGAACACAAATGTAGATTACTACACAAAGCAGGAACCACAGTTGTGATTCCTACGAGCAGAAGCTACAGTGAACTGGAGCAATAACTCACCTGTCACCAAATGTCATCCTTAAATATGTAGGTGTATAAGCAGAGAGGCAAAAATACAGAGTTTGGCAAAGATTTCTTGAAGATGGAGAATGGTTTAAAAAAAAAGCATTCTTTTCCAATTAGCCTGAGGGAGCTCAGCTTGCTGTAAATTCTTTGTTCTGGAACATGGCTATGGACAATAGGTCAAAGATTAAGTAATTCATTACAGAACTGGTTGGTTCTCCTGAATTTAATAAACAAATGAATGAACAGGGTTCTCTGTCCGCAGAAAGATCAATTAATTTGTGTGGCAGTGATTGGATCTTAAGTTTTATTTAAAACACTTGGAAGGCCTCCCTGCTTACTTAATGTCTATGTGGACATTGGTGTTTTTGAGGTGACCTGGTCACTCAGCAATCATGGGACAGGTGAAAGCACACCAACAGAAATTAAATGTGGAGAGGAAGGAAACTGTAAATTGCATTTGGAAAGAAATTAAGGCACAATAATGTGAAACTTCAAAGCACAAAATACTGCAGAAATGCATTTAACGGAGCAATCAATATTTTTAGGACAGCAAGATTATTGAAATAACAGCACTAAACCTTCTTGTAGAAGAGCACATTGCACAAGAACATAAAGCACTGCAGAACATAAAACATAGGCTCAAGGCTTGCACTGAAGCAGAGGAGATGACTTAAAACAATTCAGTCATTTTTACAAACTCACCATTGCAACATTTCAAAATGAGTCTTATTCCAGCAAGATGTCTGCTTAAAAAAACCAGCTGTGTTCTTGGCTTAGTACTGCTTAGTAAGTAGGAACTAAGCACTCAAACCCAAATTCTGTTCCTCATCAAAACAGAGAGGGTTAAACTGAATTTGAAGGTCCCTGCAGCAATCAGCCCTCAACCACTGCCTCTCTTTGTACTGCATAGTGGAAATACAGATGTTGTGGCATCTGCAGCCCCTGCAGCTGCGGCCCCTCGGTGGGGCACTGCCCCTTCTGGGCACGTAACTCCTGCAGCTCTTGCTTGCTCTGAGAGATGAGCATCGGGGTATTTTTTTGTTCCAGTTTTTCTATGAAAACAAACCAAATCTGGTCATGCCAGGTGTATGGCCTCTTGCCTGTTCCTGCTTGCTCGTTTTTGATTATATTGGCTGATTTTAACCAAATGTAGCAAGAAAGTTGTGATTTTGAAGAATTAATTACAGTCCTAAAATTTTCTGAAAATAAATGAGTGGATGTATGAGTGGATATAGGATGGGAATGTGTTGCTGAGCAGGAAGAGTAATGCAAATGTGCATTTTCTACATCAGAAAATGTACGTTAGACCTTTAAAATGCCTGATGTGTGTGAAATGCTTCTAGAAAAGCTGACACCCTTTTAGACACCATGAGATGCCAATTCACTTTGAGAAAAGAATCTGCAAGAAACCAAATTTAATTGGTTTAGTGTGTGTTGGAGGGAGGGGAGTCAAACTTTTTCCACCATTCTTCTTCCTTGGAACTCCTCAGCTTCTCAGGTTCTGTGATTAGATGAGACTCTGGGGTTTCATTTAAAAAGAGAATTTAGAAAATTAGCTGTAAGGTTTGTAAGCAAGATCTTGAAAGTTTTTATTCCACGCAGTGGAATGGTCTTGGTCCTCTCCAAAGCCAAGCACAGTTAATTTACTGAAAAATTTCCTCAACTTTTATGCATCCTTGCTGTATCCTTTTCTTCTTTTGCAGCAGAGTCACCCTAGCTCTGCTGCCTGGTTTGAAGCTACCTTGCAGTGATCTAACTTGAGATTTGTGGCTCTTATCACAGTTATTGCAGCGTCACATGCAGGCGGGTGTTCAAGTGACCTTGTGCATCCCACTGCTCGTCCTGCCCTGCACACGGAGCTGGCTTGCTCTAATCTGGGACATTTTCCACCCTGCCACCGGGGTCTGGGCTGCAGCGAGGTCAGGAGTCAGAGGGGAACAGGGGAGAGTGAGAGTGGGCTAAAAATGTTGAGGGAGGAAGGAAAGAGGAAAAGCGGGTTGTGGCAGGGTATGCGTGCTGGGAGGAGGGATGGGGGAGCACAAATGAGGGGGAAGATTTGTTTTCCTATTGGCTTTTCAAAGTTGTGCAATTTAAGAATTGGATTAACCTGATATTACTTTGTTTTTCTGCCAGATTAGATATGTTGAGTTTCTTGGCATTGTGGATTGTACAGTACATTGTGTGCTGTAAAATATGGGTGTGTCGGGACAGAGCTGTAGTGACACAACCTGCTCTTGGTGTAATACAGTGCTGCTGGGTAGACTCCCCTGCTCCCTCTCCCCAACACATTCTTGTAGGGCATTTACAAACCTGAGAGAACCTCTTTATGTCCCTACATTTTGTTTCCAGCACAGCATGAAAACATTTTAGTACCGTTTCTGATAAGATAACACTTAGGTGAGGTCCAAGAACCTGTTTGGTCTGGCTGTGGCATATGCAATATGAAATGTCTCTAAAAAAGAAAAAAACTGCTTGAAAAGACACTCAAGAGTCTCTTCCTGCTTCCTCAGGATTAAGTTGGAGAAGGTTTATTGGGAAATGCTGCAATTTTTTCTGTCTGCCTTTTTTTTTCTAATGTGTCTAAAACATTGCCTTCACCTTAGCTTTCGAAGAGTGAAAAAGCAGATACAGATCTGAAATAACTGCAAGTGCTGAGCTCACTGTTGTTTGAAGTATACCACAGCAGCATATCAATGTCAAAGTAAAATTTTCACAGGAGTGTATGTTTGCTCAATGGGTTTTGGTTTTTGTTTTTGTTTTGTTTTTGGTGCTCCATTCATCCTGAGATAATTTGGTTTGGGATATCCTTTTTATACACTGGGCTTGCCCTGTGAAACAGCCCAATTCTTTCTGCTTATTGCTGAGTGAGGGTGGAGTACTAAAGAAAGGTGGCCAGAATCACAGCCCTGTCCAGCTGGGTGATCACTGCTCTGATTAATAAAGAGTGTGAAGACTTTGGGAAGTGAAACTACAAATACCTTGGGCACTGTTGTTTAACTCCTACTCTGGTTTTCCAGACTTTCCCAGGGACCTGAGCTACCCAAGCAGGTTGGTTTTGAGGGACTGACCACAGCATGGCCTTTGTCACCAGCTGTCTAAGGGCCTGGCCTCTGTATCAAGAGCTGTACACTGAAAACTGAGGAGTTCTGTCCCTCCCTGTAGTGAAGGTTGTTTTTCTTGGAAAAGAAGAGCGTAAATAAGAGCAGGTTAATAAATCGCATATCTAGATTCTGTCATGCTCCTCAGCCATGTGTTGTTACTGTGTCTTACTCTACCACCTCAAAAAGGCAAAAAGCCACAGCGCTTGCTCACCAGCTGAAGGTGTTTCTGGAGCGGTAGAACATTTTTTGAGAGCAACACCAACTGAGTAAAATGGAGCAGGAAGCTGACCTTGTGAACACCTGCATCACTGAACTCTATACTTACATGAGAGAATTAGGGAAGAGTGCAGCATATTTAAAGTTAACCTGCATATCTGCCTTCTGAGGAGGTTAAACCACAAGCCTTGAGTAACACGTTGGACAGCTGTGGTTTGGGTGTCTGCTTGAAACACCTTGCCTGTTGGTGCCTTGGCACTTAAAAAATCAGGGCATGGATTGTCCATGCTCCAAGGCCTGATGTTGATGCATCCATAATCACGTGGCTGCCCTCAGAAAGGCTGTTCTTTCAGTTGGACCATGCTCATCACCAGGTTTAAGAAACACTTTTCCAGTGTCTCTTATCTGCTCAATTTTCTCAGTGCGACACGGTTGATGTCATTGTTGAAAATTGTGGTAGTCTCTGTCTGAAAGCTGTTCTGAACACGTGAAAAGGAGTCATTAGCCAAGGAGAAGGAAAGAGCTGGAGGTGTAATTGTCAACTCGTGTGCGTCTCTGATTTCACCAGGTGCTGCACGTGTCTGGTTTATCAATTTATTCCTGTTAGAAAATAAACAAATCTCACTTTTCTTATGTACTCTGGTGACTGCTTCAGCCAAGTTGCTCTTATCTGCAGCAGGGATGTACTTCTGAGGTCTTGTGTTTAGGGGCTTTTCTTTCTGCATCCACGTGTAACCTGCTCTCAGGGATCATGTGCAGCTCTGATGCTGGCCAGGGATGCTGTTTGTCTCTTCCTAAGTCAGTTATTTAAAAACATTATTATCACTACTATCAAAATATAATACCTGACATGGGGGCAGGTGTTATCCCTCATGTTTTTCAGGTTGAATCCTTTGGCCAGGTTCTATCTCACTTCATAGATGTTTCTCTGTGTTCAGCAGTGGCTGTTCACGGGGTGCCTGCAGTCTGAACCCTGGGGGATGTGCATCATCCATCCTGGGCCACATCCTGGAAGGCCTGAGCACCTCTGAGTCTCCTCAGTGTGGACTTCAAAATCACTCAGCATTTCGCATTTTTGAAACACTGATGAGTAGCTCTCACTCCTATCCAACGACGAATTTCCAGTGCCTTTTCCAAACCGGGTTCTCTCAGGATCTGCATCCTTGCAGGAGCTGGTGATGTGTAATTCTAGTGGAGACCCAGGTGAACGCCGGGTGCTCAGCCCTGGGAGCCCAGTTAACACCTCATTAAAATCCACCACTGGCAACCCAAACCTTTAAGCAAACTCCTCAAGTAATTTTTTCTGCTGCCCTTCAGTTTCCAGCCCGTGGCTGGTTGATTCCCACTTTCTCACGTTTTCCCAAGCTGCTGGTGTGTACAGTCTGAAGATCACATTTAACCAACACAAGGAAATCAGCTTGGCCCGACAGGCTTCTCCATCACGTGGCTGCAAATGTGTTCACTCTGT
The DNA here is from genome assembly GCF_041296385.1 of Aphelocoma coerulescens. Taxonomy (NCBI): domain Eukaryota; kingdom Metazoa; phylum Chordata; class Aves; order Passeriformes; family Corvidae; genus Aphelocoma; species Aphelocoma coerulescens. Next base: position 5,210,261 of record NC_091031.1, on the reverse strand, counting down.
TCTGCCAGATTATGGTTGGCTGAGCAAAATACAGTGAAGCTCTGGGCTGCTGGCCAAGCTTTTATTTCAGTTTGGAGCTTACAGCCACATATTTGCTCTTTGGCAGGACATCCACTGGGGTATATTTGGATAGTAATCTAGCATTGTTTTGCTGCATTTTCTTCTTTTTTTTCTTTCTTTTTTTTTTTAATGCACACAGATAGTATAATCCCAACACTTTGTCCAGTCTGTACGAGATTTCTCAGTGTACACCGTTATGTGTGTGCACTCAGAACTTGTAGCTGTGACCTTTGATAAATATAAGTCAAAGCAATTAACTTTCCTTTACTGAAAAATGCTGGATGTCCTACTCTTTGCCCCCTCTGTGCTGATAACAGAGCTGTGTTGTTACTCTTTCCAAGATCAAAAGCTTCACTAGGGTTTGATTGAAGTCCAATTATGGAAGGAAGTAACTGTGCTGGAGCCCTGAAAATAGCAGTAATTGTTAAAATAATAAAGTGTGTCCTTGTGTGTCTTTATAATATTTAAAACTTCTTTTGGGGTGGAAGGGGGTGGCTTTCCTCTAGCTTTAAAATGAAAATATTCGCAAATGCCTTGTGGAAATAGGAGTGTGCTGTTAGAAGAATTTCTTTTCTCTGGATTTCTTCCTTCAGTTCTCCACCCCAAGTTGCCGTCCTCAGAAGCTGTTTGCATGCAGCCTGACTCATGCAGGAAAATAAAGCTGGATTTGATTTTTAACTGTATGGGAGGCTTTGAGTTTGGGGGGGATAAAGGCTTTATGATGCAAACTCCTTTATTTCTCTGTGAAACAAAAATGGGCTTTTCAAAATGCAGCATGTTTTGGAAAGTTGGCTCTGGGTTTGAAACCCCAACATCTCCAAGGTCACCCTTGTATGAAAAAGCAGTACAAAAAGACATCATGCTTGGGGAAGGGGTACAAAACATGAGGGCAAGGGGCAACATCTGATGGACAGTTCCTGTCATCTTCCAAAGGGACATTGCACTTCCAGTGTGTGTGGAGGGGTTTGTTTGGTTTGGTTTAGATGGATGGTATTGAGCCTTGAGTTGTGGGGTTTTGTTTACTTTATCAATATCTTTGAGCTGTGTCTGAACAGATCAACACTGGCAAAGCTGAAATACTTTTCCCCAAATCTTTATGTTGTTGTTTAGGATATAAATATGTTTTTGCTTCCTCTTAATCTTTCCTGCATCCTCAGAGAGGAGGGAACCTGGGAGAAAGCCCAGGCTCTCATCTGGAGTCAACTGCTTCAGCAAGAGCTTCAGCAAGGGAGAGCTTTGGGTCTTGATCTTAAAGCCCAGCATATCTAAATGCCTATTTGCCCGTTGTAGTGTTGAGTTAATTGAAACACTGATGTGAATAAATAGAAATGAAGATGATAATATGGACAGTGATTGCCATAGGGGCTGCTTTGGTGATTGTACAGCTGGGACAGGTTTGAAATTACAGCAAGGTTTTACCAGGGTTTGGTTCTGTTTGGTTTTGCCTTTTTTAACTCAGGTGCTTGCACACACATCTGATACAGGTAGGACAGGATAATCCTTATGTGAAAATCAATCTTTGTGTACTTTTATTTCAGCCAGCTGGACTCAAAAGCACTAAGTACTTGAATAAAATCTTTGCATTATAGATAAATGGTATCAAGTAATAAGCCCAGAGGATTGTACAGAGCAGGACTAGAATTTTCTTGGCCCCTTAAATTCTTAGGACAGAACCTGTTAATTCATTCATTTGAATTTTACTGTTGCACTCTCTCCACTGCAATAAAAATTATTTAGACTTTTCTTTTAAAATCATCTATTTATTCTGACTGTAAGACAGCTTTATGTATATAACATCTATAAAATACTCTCCCTTTTCAGCTCCCTGCTCTTACTGGGTTTGGATGGATCTTTGGCATACAAACTGCTTCATTGCCTTCTGGAAATTTTTAGTTATCAAAAGCCTTAGCAAGGGGCACCCTGTTGGTGTTTATCCAGTTGGCAGCTTGAGCTGCTCTCAGAAACAGCCCTGACTGATCTCGAGGAGCTGCTGAAACTCATCAAGCAGGTTCCTGCTCACCAATTATCCAGTTAAGCAGAAAGAGGAAAGGTGTTTCTCTTGCTTGTGTTTTTTTCTTTGCAAAGTTTAACTCGTTCTTCCCCAAGCCTGAGTACTTGAGGGTGTGTAACACGGCAACAGCAGCAGGGAGAGTCAGCGAGAGGGGCAGAGGGGATCTCTGACCTTGCACAGTAAAATCACACCAGGATTTCAGCCCTCAGGTGGGACAGATAGGCAGCTTCCAGCATAAATCTACAGCATTCTGATTCTTCACTGAGTCCTATCTAGTGTCCCTCCACCAGCTTTTTGTCCGCATTTTAACAAATCTTAAGAAAATAAAAGAGATTCCCCCCTCCAACCAAACCCCTCCCTACTTCAAAGCCAATAATGAATGTTTCATCGCTGCCAGAGCAAATTTGTTGATTCCCAAACCCTCCACTGTGTCTTGGTTGGAAGACTTAAATTGCTTGCATAATAAGTGCTGGGGATAATATAAAATAAGCTCTTTCTAGTAGAGTTCTGGTTTTCAGTATATATTATAAGAATAAATAAATGCTCAGATGATAGCAGACAGCTGGGTTGTCCACATCTGACTGTCTTCTACATTGATTTTTAAGACAGCCCATGTGCATGACTTCTTGCTGGCTATCAATACCAGATGTGTCTGCTTGGAATTCAGAGGGATTGTCAAATGACAGTGTAGTTGTAAAACAAATCATTTTGATCATGATTACTGAAAATAGTAAATGAGTGGGTAGGATAAAGTGAAGAGATATTCTCAATTCCAGTAGAGAACAAGAGGATTAATTGGCTTTCCTGACTGCCATTAACAAGCAGTGACTTGGTGAATATTTTTTTTCCTTCCTACCTCCTGCCCAAGGAATTGGCTCCATGAGCAGCACGACCCTGTGGGTTCTCTGATGTGTTACACGGCTCCTGCAGCCAGGGAGGGAAGAGCTTCTTTCATTTACGTTGTTTTCACAAAGCTTGTTGGTAGCACATGTGGATGCCTTGCTGCCAAATTGGTTGGAAATTGGCCAACAATTTCCCAAGCTTTTGGGAGGGGGCCGGGCAGATATGCACAGCAGGACTGCACAAAACTCAGTTTTCTGGGAAATTAGCTAAAGAAAAACTGTCAGGTACTGGGGGCACTGAAATGAAGTTTGCAAAGCAATTGAAGGAACTGAAGGGCCATTTGATATCTTAATTCTGTACATGTCCATTAACCAGGTGCATGAGATACAGTCCTTGCCCACAGGTTGGATCCACACTGGTAGATTTCCATCTGCCCAGGACCTGGCTGGAGCACTGAAGTGTAATTTGGTGACTGCACTGATTGTTTTGGAAGTGGCTGGAAATGCTCAGGAAGAAGCAGATCAAAATACTCATCAGCTTAGGTTGTGGCAGAGCTTGATCTGGATGTCTTAGCTGTGCTGGCTGAGTGGTCTGTGAAATAACCTTTTTCTGTAGGTAGGGCTTTTCGTACATTTCCTGAGTAGCCCAAGGGTGTAACTGAATATTTACTACTGTTCAACATGGCTTTTTATATTTTTAAAAGGAAGATTTGTGAGTGCACGCATTGGAATGCTTGTTAATAACAAAAATTGAACAGAACCTTTCCATCATCAGGATTTTACTGAGTTTTGCTTGTGCACTGAACCCACAAAGACCTTCTCCAGGCAGCAAAATGGAGGCCAAAGAGGTAGAGCCGAATTCTGGGGTTACTGAGCAAGGCAGCTGCAAAACTGGGTGACCACCTCATCCCTGGCAGCTTGGACAAACCCTCTGAACCAGGTAAGGGTGGGTTGGGACTTCTGCTTCAGTAGGTGCTTCTTCCAGGCTGCAGATAAGGCAGCAGGTGAGGGCTGGGGTTGTGTTGTGGGTGGGCAAGAGCATCTGAGCTGGGTGTGAGTTGTGTGGAATGCAGGTGCATAAATAGCCTGGGCATGAGGAAGCAAAATGTTTTCACCTGTGAATAGATGAGTTACTTCTGCTGATGTGCACAGGAACACAGGCTTAGCTTCTGTAGAGAGAACACATTAAAAGTGGCATGAAACATCTTTATCGTGAGACTAGCTCTTAATTTATTTCTGAAAATCTGGAATATCATAAATCAGCCAGTGCCATTTTCTTTATTCTTTCTGCGTTTGTAAAAGGAGAACAAATAAAAATGTTCTGTAAGCTTTGCTACATTTTTAAGAAATACCATTTATATGACACAGCTCTATTTTGTATAATTTTTTCATATCCAAAATACAGAGGGCTTTAGAATAGATGAAAAAAAGCTGCATATCTGAGTTTAAGATAAAATAAGATGATCCCTGTGATAGAGACAGCAGAAATGATGTGATACGACAGTTGCTGTAGCAACACCACCTACTTCATGAAAATCAGAGTTAACAGGAGTGTAAAAGGTAAAGCCCACATAATTTTCCAAGCCTATGAATTGCTGCTGCCCTCAGCCTGCAGTGCTTTCGAGCTCTCCAGTGCTTCTCCTTCCATGTGGGCACAGAACAATCACCTTTTTCCACATGGCCAACTCCTGCAGATCCCATCCTGTGCTGAGCAGGGGCACACGGTGGGAATTCTGCAGGTGACCTGGGAATAAGAGGGGGACGAAGGATTTTGTCCTGTCCTGTCCTCTCCCCAAATCCTCTCAAAAGCCCCGGACAACAGAATACTACATAAGGCCTGTGCTGTCTCTACAGAGAATGGGATGACCACCAGTGTAAAGTCAAGCAGTCAGTTCACTTCTGTGGGACTCAGCTTGTAAAGCCCTGCTGTGTTTAATATGAATTGTTAAGTGGTTTAGACACAGAAAGTCTCAGGGATAAGGGCACTTTCCCCCCTCCCAAATAAACCCAGAATAGTGGTGCTCCATACCTCTGCATTTATAAAATGCCAACTCCCATGTTTAAAAGCTCCTATATGCAGTGAATTGATCAATGATTTGCCAGTGCATATTGGCCTCAAGGTTACATTAAAATATATTATTTTCAATATATTGATATTTTAAAAATTATTGACTTAATAATGATTTTTGTCATTAATTGGCAGTGGAGAGCCATGCTGTGTGTGATAACAAGAGTAAATCTTTAAAAATCTTTATTACTTGTGGATTGGGGGAAGAGTGTTTAGAAGAAAGGGCAGTCTCATATGGAGTCAACTTTTTCTGATCCCTTTTGCTGACATGCCTCCTGAAGGCATCACAGTAAATGCACTGCTCAATAAATGGAGGGAGGTTTGATTTCTGTGTCTTGGGGCATTTTAATTTCATTTTTGACATCATTCACTATCTTCACAGATTCAGCATGCCTATTGCATTGAGAACGTGCATAGTAGTGTGTTCAGAGGCCTAGTTCAGGGCTGTGGGCAGTTTGCAGAGGAGGTCACAAGAAGGAATATAAATACTGGAATTCCAGGATTTCTTCAAGAGATATTCCATCACCAGCCTTTTTCACTGCCTCTGTTTTTAAAAGATAAATCTGAAGGTTTTGGTACATGTTGCTCTGTCTGGTCCATGTGAGTGCTGTTGTGAGCCACAGAAGTCTCTGGAGGCATTAGTTTGGGTTTGGAGGCTCCTCAGCAAAGCAGTTTCTTGCCATTTTCTGCTACTCAGTGACTCCCTCACATTTAGAAGTGAATTTACCAGTGCCCAGTGTTCAGTGCTGTAGTATCTTTTAATTTGGCTTGCTTTTTGAAGTTACCTGATTTTGCTTGTGTCTGACATGCCACCAAAACCTGTTTTATGCAGTAGCTGTAAAGAAGTAGTTACAGACACAGGGGTAACGTCCATATTCAACAGCCTTTTCTCTTGGAATTTTCCCGAAGTGGTGACGTGTTCCCTTCCTTCCTCTGGCCCCCTTTTTCAAGCTACCCTGGCCTGATGCATCTGTATGGTTTATAAATGGAGATAAATGCATCAATAGAGAAAAAGCTACAACCACACACGCTTTATGTGTGCTCCTTGGGAACAAAGCTAGTATATCAAAGCAAGTTAGACCTCTGCAGTTATTGGGCTGTAACAACCTGAGTATATTTTTTTGGGTTTTGCTGTTTGTTTGGAGTTTTTTTTCCAAAACATATTAGAGGATCCTAATTGAGGGCAGAGAGAAAATAAAATGTACTCAGCCTTACTTAGGTTATAGGAACAATGTGTTCCCATTCTGGCAGCTCTAATTCTTAAAACGTGATTATTTTATACAAATCACCATCTGTAAATTGTCACATAAAAAGTGTGCTTCATTTTAGTGAAACATAAAATGGAAAAAATTGGAAAAAAGGGAAAAAGAGTAAAAAGCGACTGCAACAGATAGTTCAGATTTGTGTGCACAGAGCAGATCGAAAGAGAAGAGATTTGCAAGTTCCTGTAACTCTGCCCAGTGACCTCTTTTCCTTCAGGGATGTATTCCAGTGCTGCTGATAGCATCTGTTGTCTGTCTCTCACTCCCCATTAGCTGCTGATTGGGAGGCAGAGGAAATGGACCTGTTTCACGTGGCTCTTCCATGCCAGTTGAAATCTCCCTTGACTGTGTTTTGATAACACACCCAGGCCAGCAGGGCTTGGGTACCAGAACTGGGTAATAGATCCATGAGTCATGGGTGGCATATGCTGTCAGGATTACAGGAGGGCTCTTTGCAAGACCTGTTTACTGAGAGCGTGCTGTCCTAGATAGACAAATAAACAGAACAATGGGAGAGGGACTGACTTGGTCTGGAGCGTTGAAAAGCACATTGGCAGTGGCACAGACACATCTTGAGGACAAGTGTTGTCTTTGTTTTGAGCAGAATTCCACATGAGGGCACATTTATGGGTGGTGAGGTTGTAGCAAGGTGAGGTCTCCCAGGGAACAAGGGACAGGGCAAGAAGAAACAGCCTCAGGCTGCACCAGGGGAGGCTCATGTTGGATGCCAGAAGAATTTTTTCAGTGAAAGGGGGTTTAGCATTGGAAGGGGCTGCCCAGGGAGGTTTGGAGTCCCCATCCCTGGAGGTGTCCAAGGAAGGCCTGGATGTGGCACTCAGTGCTTTGAGCTGGTGATGAGGTGGGGATTGGGCACAGCTTGGACTCAATGATCTTGGGGGCCTTTTCCAACCTCAATGATTCTGTGACTCTGTGCTATATGAGGCTGTTACCTAAATCAGGGGCTCTCTCTAAAATCTACTGGTTTATTAAAGCTTGGTACATAATTGTCCAAGGAAAGGAAAGTGGATGTTTTTGTTTCCTTCAGAGCAGATTAATTTTGATGCTTCTCTGGAACCTTCCCTTTAAGAAAAGAATTACTGTACTTTCTGAGGAATCTTGCTATATGTGAATTGCCAGGTAATGAAAATATGCCAAAGGATGTCAAGAAGCTCCAGTGTACCAGAGAATATAAGCATCTTGAACTGAAACATGCTTCTAAGCCAAGTGTAAATTAAAATTAAATACCAGTGTGAACGTTCTTCCCTGCAGCTCTTCTTCAGACCCCGTCCCCACTGAATTCCATCTTGGCTGATCAGCATCCTACAGAAAAATCAGAAAGGCATTTAGGAATGCTGTGGATTTCATGCTTTTCAAGAATTTTTAAATCCCTGTTCAGTGTCGCAGAATCAAACCCTCTGTTCCTCCATGTAGCCCTTCTGCAAGGGGATTGTTCAGAGCAGGAACAACTACTCTCAGGCATCTTGCACGGGTTGTTTGGAAGGGAATAAAAATTGGATTTCCTGGTTGTTTTCAGCGATGAGGCCTCATTGAGCTCACAAGTGCTGCCTTCACACAGGCTAAAGTCAAGGAAGGGCTTTCAGAGTATGAGATGAGTCTTAAGTCCAGGAGATGTAGTGAAAGATTTTACCTGCTGGTGCCTCCTATTTGTTTATTGCTTTTGAAGGGCAGAACGTTACTGGGCCAGCAGGCAAAGGGTATTCCATTCACTTCAAGTTAACCACAGGCAGGAGCTGCAAGTGAAGCCCTCAAAGATCTACAAATACACAACCTGTCTTGGGGTGACTTCCTGATGCTGTATCCCCTATCGCCTGCTCTATGCCAGACATGAATTCTGTGTCTTTAAGCTGGGTCTGAGAGAAAGCGGGGGGGGGGGGGGGGGGGCGGGGAGCCGAGTGAATTCTTCAGAGCAGTTTGTGTTCAAGGACTCACACACTCCCCACGCTCTCACCGCTGCAGAGCCGAGGGAGCACCGTCCTGCTTTTAGCCAGCTCTCAGCTCTGTTTCTCAGGAGAGAGACACAGAGTTTAAATTCTTTGCTTTTTAGCTAGCCTGCTAGCTGAGGCAAGAAACTTTTCCTGGGACTGGCTGGCTTTTTTTTCTTCTCCTGAACTGTTCAGCTTTGCTCTGGTCTGGAACACCATCACCGGGAGGTCTCACACCACAGCCTGGAGGGGCCCACGCTGCATCCCAGCTCCAGAGAGAGCAGAGCCACACCTACAGAAAGGACTCTGAATCTACCAGGTTTTCTCCACAAGAAGAAGGTTTATTATCTGACATTATTGTTTTTTTTCCTCTCATGCCTGTGTGCACCCTGCTTGTTAAATAAACAGCTTTTTTTTCACTTTTTTCCAAGAAAATTCTTTCTGAACCTGGATAGGGGAGGGGCTGCTGAAACCTGCCTTCTATTAGAGGATACGTTCATCTCAGACGTTTCCTCCTAATTTGTCTCAAACCCAGACACAATCGAAGGCCATGTGTGCAGCCTCCGATAGCAAACCCTGTCCCTTGGAAATGCAGGCTTTAATTACATTTTTTATGCTCTCTTTCCCCTTTTCCCATTTTGCCTGTGGAGCTCAGACCAGCTCTGGGCTGAATCAGGGCCGTTTCAGGAAGGAAGTGGTTGTCTGTAGGATCTTGGATCTTGACCTCATTTACTGCAGATGTGAGAGGATGCAGGGAACAGCAGGAGGAGAAGAGAAAATCTGGCAGGAAGGACCGAAGGATTTTGTCTGGAGAGACTGGACTTTGCATAAAGTTTCAGCAGAATTCTGAACAATTAATTTGATTTTGTGGACGTGTCACACCATGTGTTTGCTTCCCTTTCTGTGAGAAGCCCAGTGTGACACCTTGGGTGGCTCTCACCTGTGTCCCACACCTGCAGAAGCCCATGAGAGAATTTGAAATGCAGCCAATGCATACAACATTTGCTAGCCTGAGAGAATGGTGTTTTGATTTAAAATATCTGTACTTCTTCATCTGCAAAGAGAAGTGTTGCCCCTTCTTTGATGGGAGTCTTGTTTCTGAAGCATACAGATACAGTTGTTGTCAGTGCTGGATGGAACTCCTGAAACTGTTTCTCTACAGGGGGTTGGAATAATTTATGGCAAATATTATTTGGATAAATCAACATGGGTGAAACAAGTGTCTCCTTAAGGAGGAAAGAATCCGAGTAAGATAGTATGGTATTGGAACTTTGAAGGTTGTTGCAACCATGACTGTGCTTCTTACACAGCTCTTGCATTTAATTTTAAAAACAAATTGAAAAGCTAGGCTTTCTCATGTGCCACTCTTACAACAGGCACATTGGAAATGAGTAGAAATGGACCTGACTGCACACTGCACTGTCCTGCTGCTGGGACTGAGTAGAGGATGATAACTTACCCTCACAGTAAGGAGCTGAAGGAGGACAGGGAGCTTTGCCACTGTATTGTTTGTTGAAGAGAATCTGTGGCACTTGGGAATCTGGAGCTGTGTTTGTACCATCAGCACAGGCACTCTCCTGCCCTGTTGCCTTTGACAGTGCTCTTCAACCTAATGCATTCATCACAACCTTTGCTGGAACAGCCTTCCCCTTCCAGGCTCTCTCCCTCTCATCTTTGGCTGCCAGTCTCTGTCATCCTCGCCTTCCTCACCTCCTTACCACCTTCTCAGATTTGAGTCCTAATCACTTAATGAAATTGTCCTTTCCTCCTCCAGCTTGTCCACAGTTGGAGCACGCTGCCCAGGGAAGTGGTTGCATCACAGCTCTGGAGGTTTTTAAGAAACATGCAGATGTTGCACTGAAGACATGGTTTCATGGTGGAGTTGGCAGTGCTGGGTTAATGCTTGGATTCGATGATCTTAGAGGGCTTTTCCAATCTAAACTATTCTGTGATTCTCTGAAGTAACACTGACCCAGGAGCTGCCATCTCTTCCAGTGCACAGGCCACTAGCACACTGCATTGAAAAGTTTGCCAGAAATTTTTAACAGGTTCAAAACAAAGTATTTTTTGCGGAACCTTTTTCGGGAAACTGTAGAACCATTTTGGCAGAAACACAGCTGGCACACAAGAAATACAAACAGAATGGTTGAAATCTGGCAAAGGCCGAAGGAACTGAAGACAGCATCCTCTAACGGGAAGTGTCAGATTATATTAATAAGACTACCAGTCCTGCCTGAAATAATACTGTAGAGGCCTGGAGCAGGAGGCACGCAATGCTGAGAGGGGAAATGACAATTCTTTCATAATTAAGTGCACAAGGTTTGTAAACAATGCTGATATCTTTAAAAAGTACAGATTTTAGAAACACTTTAGTGTGCCAGTCTTTTAGTGTGTGTTAAAAGCAGCGAATTATGTGGTGGTTGCATTGGGTTGAGATCCTTCTTTCTGCGGTGAGTGTTTGCAGTCACCCCATGTTCAGCAGAATCAAGTTTGTGTAAGGTAAGGAGTAGAGGAATGTCTCTGCCGGGTTGGAGCCGTGGTCAAGATACACAGATCTCCTGTTGCCTGGGGAGAAAAAGCTCCTATAACAACTGCTTGCATAAACACACCCAGAGGTGAAGCATCTTCTTCACCCCAAGGCAGAGAGTGGTTGGGTTTGTCCTTCCAGTTGAGGGCAGGAGGATCCCAGTGTATGGCTTTAGTCCTGTCCACCTAAATAGTTTCATTTCTGGAAGACACTACAGTCTTAATAGCAGGGAAATTACATAGAATAAGATAGGATAGATAAAAGGTTGCTTAGAATATTGTGAGGAAGTGACAAGATGCTGTCCGTAGATAAACCTTGACCTCCAGAATACCCCTTTTACTTTGCTACCCTATGGGGATTTTTGCCTGTCTCAATCCCTGTGCTCTTGCCGTGTGTTCTGCAGTGAGAGAACTTCTCCTGGAGGCTGAAGCAGTTAATGCAGAGATAGATGACAGATTAGTCCAGGACAGGCTGTGATTTAGAGCAAGGGAACTATCCCAAATAGCTGGCCAGCTGCCAAGGGGATAGACAGCTTGGAAAACATACAGGGAGAGCTCTGGAGCAGCTCTGGGTGAGGATTATCTGTCAGTTTAACCACTGCACTGCAGAGCCTGACTGACACACACAGAGTACCTTCAGTTTGTATAAAGAAAAATGATTAGCAAACATATTTTATCTCTGGGCTGCTAATAAATTGAGTAAGAAACTCCTCTTTTATTTCCCTCCAATGTGTGTAAAAAATAGGGAAAAATATTTTGATTAGAACATTTTCACTCCCTTTTCTTCCTCTTGTCGCTGTTCTCCAGCTGGCTGTTGAGCTGATGAAGAGTGTAGAAGGGCTGTGAGAAGGGAGATTTTCTGAAAATCAGACACAGTTCTATGGGAGTTGAATGATTCAGAATTGCATTCCACATAATTTACCAGGGATCTCTCACAGTACAGATAAGAAGTCTGCCAAGCAGTGGTGCAGCTGAAGAGGTTATTTCCGTCTTCACTCTCCTGGGCACAGCTGGTAGGTGGGATGTTTCAAAAAGGGGAAATTAAGAGTCAGGATATGGTGATTGAACTCCCCATGATACCAGATCAGCGTTTGGGTTTTGTAGGTATACAAAAATGCTGCTATACTTTTGAATTGTGAATTTCAATTATTGCAGGCAATTAAAAGCTGCTATTTTTTTTTACCAGCCATTTGGTGACCTAGATGACACAAGTGAATGGCCTCAGTCCATTTCTCTCTGAAAAAGGAACCACACTGAAAATATTACCATTACATTGGACTTCCTCACTGGCAGTCTCTGCCAGGAGGAGAAGGAGGAGGACGACAACTGAAAGGATTAGAACAGCTAACTTTCTTTCTGGAAAATTTTCCACCATGCTAATGTCTGCCATAGCAACACCAAAAGCATTAGCAAAGGCAAGATGTTAGGGCAGCAGAACTGCTGGGGTTGTCAAAACCTGCTGGTCCCTTTGCCAGGAGACACCTGGAGCTGTGTCTGTCCTGGCATACTCCTTCTTGCTTGAGTGCAGCTCTACAAGTGGGAAAGGCTCCAGACAAAAGGCCAGTGTTGACATAGTTGTGGTCTCTCCAGGCCATGGTTGAGACACATCACTAGGGTGGTATGAGGGGAAGTTTCCATTAACAATTGCTCCCGGCTTGCTTCCACCACCACCACCACCGTGGAGCTCTGCAGCTGGATTTCCAAAAGAGCTTAATGCTCAAGAGTTCTCATTTCAGCAACTTAAATAGAGGGGCTAAGTTCTTTCCAAAACACTTGGCAGTCAGCAGCCCCCATTGAGAACAAAGCTTAAGCACATTAAACAGTCCAGCCACTTCACTGTTGTGAAAATTTGGCTGCCATTGTGAGCACAGTGTTTAAATGATGCAGAGCCTGGCAAAGGCATCTGGCTCCCGATGCTGGGCACTGAGGGGCCTTACCTTGCAGAGTAGGCTTCCTCCTTGGCTGATTGCGTGTGCATCAGAGCCTCTGAGCAGCCCTTTCTGTGGCTGTTGTGACAGCTGGGAAGCTTGGTGATGCAAGGATTAGTTGGCTGCTGGGCACATGACATTCAGATTGCTGTGCTTATTTGACCTACCTCTGATTGCAAGGAATTTAGTGCATAAAAATAACACCCCGAACAAATTTGGCAGGAGGATGCAGAGCGAAAGTGCCATGCACACCCGGGGAGAGGAGCCCGGGGAGCGATGTAACACGAGGCCACGCTCTGCACTCCTGCAGTGACAGCAGAGCCAAGGCCAGCGCAGCCCACGCTGTCATCTTGGATTACGACAAGTTCCAGCACCACAGAGATGTCATGGCCACTGGCCAGCAAACTAACAAAGACAGGTTCCTGGCTTGCACTATTGGCAAAACTTGATAGAATAAATAAAAAGATCCTGGGCGCCAGGAGTTGCCCAGCATAAAATGCTGGACCAAGCATTACTGGTTTTTCTGCCTGGGGCTTGAGATACCCTTGTTAACTCTGTTGGTCTTGATGGAGTTGCTGATCATTTGCAGGAGCATGACAGAACAGAGACTGGCAGAGGTGTGTGTGCCATGTGGGTGTAGGATATCTACTCTTGGGGCTCCTAGTGATGGCGTTGAGACACATGGTTTGTTCAGGCTTTAGTGAACAGCATTTCCCTTGAACGAGCTTCTCACTGGCACTGGAACATCTTGTGTTTACTGAAGGGCCAGGTCTGTAGTTGTGAGAACTTCCTAGAGCAGGGGAGAGGAAACGTGTGCATGGAGGGAGCAAGGCAGGACCTTGACTGCCATGTCTTGTCCCAGATGGCTGTGGAGGTGCATCACTCTTTATTTTGCTGTTGCATTGCTAAGATGCGATGCCTCGATTTCCCATGTTTAAAAGGAGCATTTTTGCCCTTTTTTCAGAGTGATATTGTAAAATTTCTTGAGGCCAGTGACTACAGAGGTCATGCAATTGTGTAATATGGCACATTACAGATAAATGATAATGTGCAAACTGATACTGTGTATCAAGAACTTCAGCAATATTTAAATACAGGCTCTCTCACGTGGGGCCATTAGAAAGCTGGACCAGATTTCACAATCCATTTGACTTTCAGAAACACCCTGCAGGCTCACCAGAAATACTATAAAAGTACTCAGAGCTCGTGTCTTGCTTAATTTTTATCTGTACTACAGAATGTGCACCATTTGTAGGTGCATACATATGTGTATTTGCAGTAAGGAATACCTGGCTGCTCCGGAACAGGCACTCACCCAAGGAGCTTTTCCTGTGTTTCGTCCTTTAAACGAGGTCGTGGGGGCCCATCCGTCCATCAGCGGTGGATCAGCCCCCACGGACGGCCGGGCTGCCGGGGTGCGCGGGGTGCGCGTCCCTTGTCCGGAGGTGCCACCGGGGCAGGGAGGTGACTCAGACCCGCACGCCGCCGTCTCCAGGAGGGCCGAGGCTTGTGAGAACCCGCAGCCGTGCGGGCCGAGCCTCCCCCCGGCTGTCCCGGTTATCCCGGAGCGCCGCGCTGGGAACGCGCTCCCACCCCCCGCGGCAGGCAGGGGAAATGCCGCCGCCGCCGCCGCTCCCGGCTGGATTAACGGGGGACAGCTGGAAACGCCACGCTCCTAGCCCCGAGAGCGGGGAGAAGCCGCTGGCACCGCCAGTTCCCGGCTGGATTAACGGGGGACAGCGGGAAGCGCCACGTTTCCAGCAGCGCGTCCCGAGCCAGGGGCGGCAGCGCTCCGCAGTGGCACAATGCGTGCAGCAGCATCCTTTCCTCTCGCTCCCTCTCCTGCAGCCACATCTATATTTTGATAACTTTGATCCTCCTTTTCTCCTCTCCCCGGCCCTCACCAGCCTTTCCTGGAAGCTGATTTTATCAGCTCTAAAATAGGAGGTACAAAAGCTCTCCCTTAGGAAGCCCTGCACAGTGCAATTCCCCCAGCGCATTTTCCGTGTGGTTCCCATATTATTAAAATAAAACCTGCATTGTTAATGCTGGCCTGGAATTAGAAACGACATAAAATGTTTACTGTTTTACACCCTAAATATTGCAGATGTGGGCACAAGTAAGGAAATATTACGCAGCCACAGGATGTTTTTGTAGTTATCATGAAAGCCATCAGATCGCTAAGGTTGAATTAGCAAATAGCCAAAATTATAAAAGAATATCTGCTTCAATCAGAAGTCCTCCCTCTGAAGTCTGTGAGGCTTCTACTTCTGAGGCATGTGAAAACTTCTGAAAATTCTGCCCCCGGGGATAGTCCATGTTTAGGCAGCTGACTTCAGGATCCTATTTTTGGAACCTTTGGTTGAGATTTTAAATTGGATTTTTAGTGGGAATGGTGCCTGAATTGGTGCTGTAGGATCTTGAAGGCTGTATCTAAAATCAAAAAAAATAAAAATGGGAGTGATATCACTCATTTTCTGGGGATATGCTCCTTTTTATTAGATTTTATATACCATAAAAGAGAAATGCAGCATTGATAAGTATCTTCTTCATTTCTGCAGAGCATCTTTAAGGAATCGTCGTAGCCTTTCATGTTGCTGGTTTCCTTCACTGTCTTTTAGAATATCCCTGGTAGGATTTCATAGAGAATAAATAGCAGTCTCCTTGGAGTACTTCAACACAGCTGAAAGTACACTTCCATGAGATGCTATCCATGGCAAGTACAGTACATTGTTTGATTGTAAAATAAACATACCCTCGAATGTATAACTGTGAGGGGTTACAGTGTGCTGATAAACCTGAACTAAATGACAGTACTTATGATCTGTTCCTGAGGATGGGATCCTAATGAAGTGGCACAGGTTGGAGCAATGTATCTTCTGCCTACAGTCAGTGCAACTCAATGTTGGAGTCAGTGATGTTACATGGGAATCCAACATTAGCAACCAGAATTAGGAACAGATTCTGAATATAAAGGCCATGAGCATGTCTGGATCAGAATATACGCCTTGCAGAATGGACAATCTAATATTTAGCAAGAGTAGATACCAAATCTGAAGGGAAAGCTGAAAGAATTACTACTTGTAAAGTATGTAGAGGTCTTCTAAAATCCATGTCTTTTGATACAATTAACATACTTTTTCTAACCCAGCTGTATTTGCCCTGTATTTCTGTAGGTCAGATCTTGCCAGCAAACCGGAACACACCGAGCCCTATTGATCCTGAGACTATCCAAGTTCCTGTTGGCTATGAACCTGACCCTGCAGATCTTGCTCTGTCCAGCATTCCTGGCCAGGAAATGTTTGATCCTCGCAAGCGCAAGTTCTCAGAAGAAGAGCTGAAACCCCAGCCCATGATTAAGAAAGCTCGCAAAGTCTTCATCCCAGATGACCTGAAGGTAATTTGGAACGGGTGACGAGGTGATTCCTACAGGGTCTCTGGTTCCTCACTGAGGAACAGCTTTGGAGCATTAATGTGTTTTGTCATGTAAGGTAAATCTTTCAATGTAAATCTGACTTTGCCATAGAATAAAACTGTTCAGGGTTCTGAATGAGACTGAAGGAAGGATGTCCCTTATTAGTTATGCAACAGTTGAAATTCATGAGCTCCATATTCATTTCCTTTGTATGCCAGAAACTTCCTGTTTGACCTTGGACAAGCTTGCTTTGTCCCATACTTCCCACTTATGAAACAGCCTGATCATGTTTCCTTTTTCTTCATCCCCTGTCTATTCATGTTTCCTTTTTCTTCATCCTCTGTCTATTCAGCACAGGCTGTGAATCCTTCAAGGAGAATGGAGGACCCTCATGATGACAGACTGAAGTATATTGTGTCTTGTTTGGAAGTTCCTGTAGCTCTGTGTTTAATAATGAATGAGAACGCTATAGTAAAAACTGTATTTCACTAATATATATTCAATAATCCAGGTGAAAGTATCTAGACAAGTGATAGGAAAACAGAAGAAAACAGATTTTTTCTGCTGAGAAGTGTTTTAATACAATATGTAAAGTACAATACTACATCGATATTTTAAAAGAAAGAGTCTGTGCCACTCACTGCTTCTGAGAAGGGAAGAGCAAAGTGCATGAAGATAGCAGGAAAATTGATCAACTGATCCAGGTTATCAAACACTCTGAACATTACTTGCACAGTTGTTTTCCTGGTATGTGCTTTCCAAGAGAGGATCTCTTTTATCAGAGGCAGTCAGGGCAGAATTGCATTCTGCTGTTGCTACTGCCCCCAAGACACAGCCTGAGAGCCTGTTGGAGTCAGTGGGAATCCCTGGCTGCACGTGCAGGGAGCCTAGATACCATGTGTTTGCACCAGATTGATAGCATTAGAGAAAGAAGCTATTTTTATCCCTAAGCATGCTGTGGTACAAGTTAAAAGCACAGAAATCACAATTCCAGTAGTGTTCAGGTTGCTGTCCTTCGCAAAGGTTTGCCTGCACCTTACTGCTTGCCTGGGCAAGTTTTACTGCCTGTGATGCCCTGTTGGGCTGCAGTGCCCAAGGGAGAGGTGTTTGCTACAGGAATGGCTGGAGTTTGCTCCTCGGTGCCATTTCTCCCTTTGTCATGTCTCCCAGGTACCCTTATTCATCAAAGCAGGCTTTTAGCAAAGGTCCTGTTGGCCAGAGGTTGAACCCAGCAGTGCAGCACAGGAGTGAAGCAGGAGTTCAGGGTCTCTCATTCCCTGGGGATCGTCTCATCGCTTGCCCTTGACTCATTGCAGAACACTTGACCCAAGTGCTGCTCCTGCCCTGGCATGTGGAGCAGCCTCTGGGTTCTGGGGGAGGGTAAGCAGATTAGACCAGTCAATCGTCTCTGGGCTGCATGTGATTTGGAAATGCCAGCCTTACCTCTTTCAGGCCTGGATTAAGGGATTTGCCATAGCAATTTGTTAAAATAAAGAGGGATGAAGCCTAGGTGGCACACTAATAAATTGCTTAAAGCTGATTTTTATGGAGTGGAATGAGATGGGAAATTATAAACAAGATTTGGGTCATAGCTTTTTGCTGCACGCTTGTTTTTTTGGAGGATTTTGCAGGGTCGCATCTAAGTACAGGTGAAGAGCCATTTAGAGATAATGCTGGCTCCAGATCATCATTCCTGCCCACTCTGTTGAGCTGAACTGGTAGAAGGCAGTTCAAGAGCCCTCCTGCCAAAGTTGTTTGGCTCCTGATTTGCCTTGTGCAGCAGCAGAAAGTGCAGAGCAGCAGGATTCAGCCAGGCTGAAGGACCCAGGAGTGGTGGGTGTTTGCTCAGTGCAGCATAGGAGCAGCTGGGTCTCCTGCCCTGTGCTAGTCCTTGGGAGCTGCACAGGGAAATGGAAGCATGTTAAGATGAAGAAAGAGGAAATTTGAGCTCTGTGACTTGGCCAGGCAGTTTGAGGGTTGAGTGGCTGCATCACTCTTACTCCACAGGGGACAGAATTTCACTTTTCACGAGAGATTCTGCCCACTTTGTATTTCCTGAGTTGTTCCAAAGTTCTAGAACTTAATTCAGTTACAAAGCAACATCAAAGCTGCCGTTTTGCTGAAGGCCACTTCATTGGAAGAGTGAAAAAATCAGGTGAAATTCAGTAGTTACTTCAAGTCTTTGATAAACCAATGCAGTAAGGTGATCTAGAGGCAAGTCTTCAGGGATAACTCTTTGGGAATGTGTTAGCTTATGGAATCTCAGGGGGTAGTGGACCTATTTCTGACCAATGCTTTTTTTTCCACAGTCAAAGCCTATTGCATTAATCCCTGTGGTTGGTCCCAGAGCAGCCATCATCGCTGTGCCAAGGAATCCTCTTGCAGTGACTTAGTAATGCAGACAGGAACATTTTGGGGCTCTGTAGAGTGCTTTGAACATTAAGAAAGAGCAGAACAGTAGGTGAAATGGGTGATAGCAACACAGAGGGTAAACCAGGTGTTGGCTGGCAGTGCTGAGCAGGGCCAGAGGTAATTAGTGCTGCTCCAGCCACTGTGCAGGGTGAGTCATGGCACGCAAAGGAGGATGTGCTAACTAGGTCAGCCTAGATGGGAGATGGATTGTACCTCCGGAACATTGCTTCACTTTTCCTTGGAGGAATTCCCTGTCAGGAGGATGAGGGAGTTAGTGTAAACATTTTGACAGAAACATGTGAGGGCATCTGCGCTGCCAGGGCGGATCGTGCCATGCAAAGCTGTAACTCCAGTGCCGCCGTGCCATGGGGTGACACTGGAGCCACCCGCCGTCTGGAGGCGGCTCCTGGGAGCAGCTCCCGGTGCGCAGCCCTGGATTTACCAAAACCTAACGCCTTTGTTCGCCTCTCTCTGTGTCTCACGAGCAGGACGACAAATATTGGGCCAGGCGCAGAAAGAACAACATGGCAGCGAAGCGCTCGCGGGACGCGCGGCGGCTGAAGGAGAACCAGATCGCCATCCGTGCCTCCTTCCTGGAGAAGGAGAACTCAGCCCTGCGCCAGGAGGTGGCCGACCTGCGGAAAGAGCTGGGCAAGTGCAAGAACGTCCTGGCCAAGTACGAAGCTCGGCACGGCCCCCTGTAAATCTGAGGCGGGGGAAGTGGGGTGTTTTGGGCTTTTTTCTTTTTTCTTCTTTTTTTTTCTTTTTTTTTCCTTTGTCGCGGGTTGGCATTTGACTAGATGGACAATGTGTTTCCTGTTTGATAGCACCACACCCAAACCAACCTTTCTGTCTTCAGCACTTTACCAGAAGCAGAAACAAAACTGACTTAATGTTGGTTTTTTTGTTGTTTTTTTTCCTTTTTGTTTGCGTGTACGTGTCCCTGCGTGTGTGTGTGTGTGCACACGTGTGTGCCCAGGTCTGTGTCCATGGGTGTGCACGTGCGTGGGTGTGGGTGTGTGTGCACATCTCAGCACTTCCCATTTTTATCAGCCCTCTTCAAAGGGTGCCACATTTTTACCTGGACTGTTGAGAACCACCATAGTAAGCTTTTTATTATCTTTTTTTTTTTTCCTTCAGTGCTGCTTCAGAGTAGGGGTTTTATGTTCTTGTAATCAGTTCCATCTTTCTGATTTACTTGGAAAGATCCCAGCATAAATTACAAAAAAAAAGGAAAAAAAAAAAAAGAAAAAAGAAAAAAAAAAGTAGATTTCAGGTTTTTTGAGAGTAACAAGCTATGGTTTTAAGTCTGTCTAATCAGAAAAGTTAACATGCTAATAAAGTGCACAAATAATAATTTAGTACTACACTGCAGAACTATTAATTTATAGATCGCTTTCGTTGTATTTTTAAGTTTTGGTGATAATTGTCTTCAGATTTAAAAGTGCTGTTAGACTGAGTTTAGCTATACTCATGATAGATCCCATAATGGCTTCTCTGTAGCTACTAAGGTTCCTTTTCTCTCCACGGACCCCAGGTAGGTAGGTAGGAGTTGTTGGTAGAGCACAGAGTGTGTACCTTGCACTGCCTGTACCTGAAGCAATAATCCTGCGTGCATGCTGCCCGGATGTTCCCAGTGGACGTGGGATGGTTCCCTACCCAAAAGGAGTCTCAATGTCTTTAACAAGGAGTTCTAAAAAGTCCCAGACATGTTCCCATGAGCATGCTGACCGTGTCCCTGCCGTGGGGGAGCGCATGTGTAAGGAGCAGGATCATTAGTTGAAAAGGAGAACAAAATTAAATAGTGTCTAATCAGATCTGATGTCAAAATCAAAGGGGCTTTTCTGTTTTCAGTTAGTTACTCCATTTTGTGATTAAAAGTTGAATAAATACGTAAATTCAGTTGGTTTTTCCCCATGTTTTGTAATATATTTTCTGTGGATTATACCTTGCTGTTTTAAAAAATCACTTTTATTCAGTTAGAAGAAGTCACTGGTTTGCAAAGCCCATTTTTTCCTAGTGATTGTTGTTTTGAGTGTGACATGAACTGATGGTTCTGAACTTTATTGTTTTAAACTCTCTGCTTTTGAACATGTATGTTCTAATATAAAGTGGACTTCTGAAAAATGAATGTAAGAGACACTGGTGTATTTCAGAAGGGGATGGTGTTGTCGTATACTGTGGTTAATCCAATCAATCAAAGTGTTTACTCTAGACCAAAAGGATAGATACTATAAAATGTATAAAGTTTATACAGAATAATTATGTTCGTTTTGTACAGTATTTTTCAAGTACAAATACTGACAATGTATTTTGAAAGACATATATATAGCAAAAAGGAAAAGCTATTCCATGTTTAAAATATATAGCAAAGATATATATTCTCCATTATTGTATAGAAAGGAAATGATTAGGGGTTTGCTGGTTGTTGTTTTCTTCTCTTTTTTTTTAAATTCTTAATATTTTAAGCCTGGCACACCGGCATGTTCTGTGCTTTAAATTAAATTTTTATGGAAGTAATATGGTTTTCCAGGGTGTTCCATATTACTGAAAAAGAGATATTTTATTATTTTCCATCAAATCACATAAAGAAACTGGTTAACAGGGACAAAGCACAACATGGATTTTAGTCAACTATTGATTGGACAATACAATATTTTGTAATGGCAGAAAAATAATATATAACACAAAACCACTCATAGTCATTTCCAATCTGCTGCTGCTGCTAGAATCTGTTTCCAGCTGATTTTTTTTTTTATAAACAGCTCAGATCCTGTACACAGCTGTGTGTACTGCATACAGTTAGTAACATGTGAGGAAAATACGGTGCTACATGTCTTGCTCACAGTTGTATAAGTGTTCTGACATTATTTTCAAATAAAAAGGTTGTTCATTCCATTAAGTCATTACTCATGCTTCAGGAGATGGCTGCAGAGAACTCAGCATTTTGGTCAGCATTAAAAACACCCCTGCATGGATGGCATTTCTCCAGTATTTTTCCACAAACATACCTGGTTTGTTGGTGTTCCATAACGTGCAGCACTTGCCTGTGGACCATTTGTTCAGCAAATCGAGTTTCCATGTGCTACAGCAAGGTTTAAAGTGCAGTGAGCTATTCCCTAAAGGTCAGCAGAAGGCAAAGTGCAGTGAGCTATTCCCTAAAGGTCAGCAGAAGGCACTGCAGGGACAGGAGGGTGTGGCACATCGGGGTCTCTGCTGCAGCCGCTTGGGAGCAGCCCCGGTTCTCGCTGTGCGCGGAGCCTGGCAGCGTTCGGCCGCTCTGGACACACCTTTAACAGCAGCGCAGCGAATCGCAGCAGTCTCTAATCGCCCCCACCAGGGGGGATTCCCCCACGAGGGGGATCTTTGGGGTGACCCAAGAGCAGCGGGAGGTCAGTGGTGCCACTGCTGGGGTGGGTTGTGACCACAAAACTTCACATAACATGCAAACGGCAGCTTGGAAAAAAAAAAAAAAAAAAAAAAAAAAAAAAAAGAAAGAATTCTTCTGTTTCTTGGGGCAGGGAAGGGGTGGGAACTGGTTGTAGACTGGATATCACAG
The DNA here is from genome assembly GCF_041296385.1 of Aphelocoma coerulescens. NCBI lineage: Eukaryota > Metazoa > Chordata > Aves > Passeriformes > Corvidae > Aphelocoma > Aphelocoma coerulescens. The sequence continues at coordinate 5,188,235 of NC_091031.1, read as the reverse complement.
GTTTATTGAGGCATGGCCACAGAGGAGCACAGAGGTTTCCAGGCTCTACCTCGCCCAGCAGTCCCAGAGCTGCTCTGGTGCCTCCTCGTCCCATCCTGGGACTGGGAATGCCACAGGCTGCAGCTTCTCGTTTTGGGGTGAGGACTTTCTGAGGAGCCTGTGGGACTTAGGCACTCCCTGCTTACTGTGGGACTTAGGTACTCTGGCTTCTCTGAAAAGCTCACCTGGAAAAAAAAAAAAAAAACAGGAAAAAAAAGGGCAAAATATGTGGGCTTAAAACTTGGAAAATCCCCAGGTTTGCTATCCGGGTTGTCTCCCTGAAATAACAGTGAAAATAAATAAATGGAAGTTCAGCTCATTTTCAGTTCCCAAGGACAGCTCAGCTGGGCTCATCACACCTCTGATGGCTTTGTTGCTCATGAAGGAGCTTGTAGGTATAAAAAATTGTAATTTTATAAAAATAGAGAAATATATATTTGCAGAATAATTAATAGCTTATCTAAATAATTCACTGACCTCTATTACACTATAAGCATTGGTAAAATGCTTGTCTTCTCTTTCGTTTTTTGCTGAAACTTAGAAGTGGATTTTTTCTTTTTACAAAAGAATGCCCTCTACAAATCAGTGAGACTGGAGATGGATTTGTGCATCTGAGCACCTTGGGGCTCTCCATGGGAAAGCCTGTGGCAGAGGAGGCAGGGGGGTATTTCTTTTTCTGTTTTGAGTGGTGCTGAAGTCACTAAACCAAGCACCATGGAAATAAGTTCTGACTTGAATCCACAAAAGCAAGAAATTCAGAATGCAGGGAAGGAGCTGGAGCGAGCACCAGGGATGGGATCGGCTCAGACCCCTCCCATTTGAATATCTTGCCTCTGTGGGTTTGTAATACCCCCAATTATTGCTTTAAAATTATTTTTGCATGTAATTTTACAATAGAGATGTGCAGTTTATTTTTATTTTGTTGACTTTTTTATGTGAAGAAAAAAGAATTATATTGAAACTTACATGTGATCAACCATCGTATTTCTGGCAACACCACAAGGCAGCATTAAATACAAGTTTAACAAATAGATCAAATTCTCTGTATGACAAGAAATGGTTTGCATCCTGTATGCTGTTCAGCCCAAATCTTTTTTTTTGTCTGTTATTCTTAATGTTTAATAAACTTTTAAATTTTTCTTCTCTCAGCTGTGTGCTTGTTTTAGTGAATCAGGGCATGGGGCTTTCAGGAGGGAATTTTTCTCCCCCGTCCTCTGGTCTGTCCCACCAGGGGATGGATCCCAACTAATTTGGGGGGTGGGCAAATGTCCCCCAACCCTCCCAGCTGCCACCAGGGTTGGGTATAACCACAGCAAATGTGCATTTACATGAGATTAAATAATTCAAATTATACTATAATTAGTGCTATTTACTATTTTAACAAAAATATTTTATTTTTTAAAATTATATATATGTAAGTAATAAAGTGGTACAGTGGAAGCATCATTTACATGTATACATTATAGACTTTATATATCATGAGATGTGATAATGTATTCACTGTAAATTCATACAGTAAATTCATAAAAATGCTACATATCAAAGAGTACTTTTTATTGTAGTATAGAACATAACTCATTAATTTTACTCTCCCTTATAGCTAATATTTTATATAGACCACATGACAGATAATACATACTACAGGCTTTTATCTAGTTTATGTAAATAGATACAGCCTGGGAGAGAAAAACTGTAACTCAGCACTAACTCTTCCTGTATACAAGTTATTAAATGTGTACATGTGTACCTATATATCTCACTGGGTACAGAGCATGATACATAGGCACACGTATCTATAAAAGTCTGCATTTTAATATATATAGTATATATTATTCACAAAATGTATGTTTTAATAACACATTGACTCAATCTTCCTTTTGTGTGTGCATGCTTTCATTAGTTTTAAATACATAACCATAATATAAATTCATATATTTTAATACACATATTAAAGATATGTGTGTATATAAATATATAAATTAAAATTGCATTTTCATATACCATATTTATCATATTTGCTTTTAGCTTCCCATTTTTATACACTGTTATAAATATATAAATAACCTTATTAATACAAAGGTTTTTAATGAGAAAGAAATTGTATTTGGTCTAATAACCACACACACGTGCATCTGCACAAGCACATACATCTCTGTGCATCCGTAGAGCTATACCTTGGCTAATTATGCTTTCATAGAGCGTATTTAACAGCACTTATTTTATTAATAAACCTTTTTTAAAATCTCTTTTTTTAAAATACATAAATATTTTATTGTTATAAAGGTCTGGTTTTGCCATATATGTTATGCACAAACTATGATTGCTGTAATACACAAACACAGTGTGGGCACACACATCCTTGTAGCTTGCTCTATATGTTTTATATATTTACTAGTTTAATAACTGTATTTCATATAGCCTACCAGAATTTACTACTTGAATAAACATTTTTAATACACATGAAAAATATTTTACTGTTAGAAAGGTGCCTTTATGATACATGCCCTGAATTATGCACAAGAGTTGTCTTAATATACCCATATATAAGTACATTTCCACACTCACCTGTGTGCCTATATAGCTCTGGGTGTCTGTAAACTGTGTGTGTATATATGTATATATATACACAGAGAGAGAGAGAGTGTGTGGGTTTTATATATATATATATATATATATAGCTATATATGTATATATACACTAAACATAGATTTGTGTATATATATATGTAGTGTCATATACTGTTGTATACACTGATATAAATTCAATTATATTTTCATACAGCATACTTAGCAGAATTTAATAATCTAGATTAATATTTTTATATTTTTAATTATGTATTTTATTGCTATAAGGGTCTGTTTTTACTACACATTCTGTAATGCACAGACACATGTATGTACATGCACACACACATGCACACTCCCTCTCATTGTCTAGTCAGACAGAAATTGAATAATTTTATTTCCATATAGCATATGGAACAGAATTAATAAGGTTTCTAGTATTTTTATATGAAGATGCATCTAAAAATTGTCATCACTGACATGTAAAGATCTGAGTATAAATATATATAGTATATATTGTGCACCAAAAATGTGGTTTAATAACCCAGAAATACTCCCTGTGGCTCTCGTGCTCCCTGCCTCTGTGCACACACGGGTTTCTTTCACAGAGGTTTCCATGTACACAGGACAGAAAAATAGGTTTAAGAAAAATGGATATATTTTTATGCAGAGACACATGTATAAAACAGCATGGTTTAAAGGTTAAAAATTTATATTTTAATTTTATTTTTAAAGGCTAAATTTATATCTTTTGTATTTTTTTTCAAAAATATATAAAATATATTTTATTATTATGAATATTAATAAATGTTATATGGGACACAACATGTGTTTCTTCTAATACACACATCACCCCTGTCTAGATGTTTCTGCACATTTATCTTTACATGCCCACAACTAGAGACATTTAATAATTGCATTTCACACTGCCAACTCAACAGCATTTTTCTTCATTAATGTGGATTCAGAGCTTTTTGTATACACGTTTTATGGCTACAAAGATTATATTTACTATATATGTTATTTATTATGTACAAAATGTATTTGTTATAGTGCAGAAACACACAAACCCTCCTTGACTGCCTCTGGGTCTGCTTTTCACAGCCTTTTGATTATTTTATATATATATATATATATATATATATATATATAAAGTATAGAACAGATAATACATAAAACATGCATTTGGAGATGTTTTCTTTTTTATATGCACTGTGTGACAGGATTTTCACATATGATGAGGTATTTAGTAGAACACGTTTACATGTGCAGAGAAAATTTAAGAACCTTTATTAAGATAGCGCAGTTAGTAGCATAACTAATAGGTAACTATTTAAAATAAACCATCTTCTCTCCACTGCAAGCCAGGAGACACCCCAAACACATCTTTATGGGAGCCAAGAGCACATTTTGGAGTAGCTTTACATGGCGTTTGCCACTTTGGGGTCCTAGCGCTCGTCTGTTAATCCACCTGCTTTGACTTTAGGATAAATTTGGTGGATTTAACATTCCTGAGGTCATTCATGGATGAAACGATCCCAGAAAATCCGTGATTTAAAAATAATAATAAAAAAAGACTGGAAAAGTCCGGTCCCGAGGTGTTTCCTCGGGTGGACACAGCCCCGGCTCCGGCAGCGCTGGAGCATCCGAGGTCGCCTTAGGGCTGGGTTTGCTGTTCCTTTTTAACTTCTTTTACCCAAGTCCCAATTTTCATGAAAACTGTGAGAATTTAAGAATCTTTGAGATGCTTTAAATCCTCTATCACTCTTGCCCAGCTGCTTAAAAAAAAAAAAATTATTCCGGAGCAAAAGAAAGACACAGCCGTACCCACGGCCAAGTCTGGACGACGAAAAAACGAATCCTTAATATTGCATTTAAGCGGAATAAATAGGATTTGTCACTGTGACTATGACCGGTGCGTTTCCGCAGCGTATTGTTTTGGGTTTTTTTTAACATGTAATCATTCCCTAAACGCAAATGTGGGTGGGGAAGTGGAAGAGCTGCGGGGTGGGAATGCCGAGAGCCTTTCTCAGCTGACACAAGAGGTCACGCAAGAGCCATGAGTGGCTCCCGAGCGCTGGGATCTGCTCCGAAACACCGCCAGCTTTTCCTCTTTAATATCCCCTTTATCCTCCCTCGGGTGCTTCTGCCTTGGTGCAGCCGCTGCAGGTGACACCCCGTGAAGATCCAAGTCACCGGTGGTCAGGGGACCAAGGCAGTGTCACCCCACCAGTGCCACGGCTCTGCCCAGCCCCGGGTGAGACATCGGGGGGCTGCAAGTGCCGGGGAGCCCAAGGTGCTCCTGTCTGGAAGTGTGAAACACACTGGGACTTAAAAGAATGATGCTCAATCATTTTTCACATTCGCAGACCCAATTTTAACTGAAATGTGAGAATTAGCCCCACCTGCAGACAGCACCCAACAGCCAGGTTTCACCTGGGATGGATGAAACCAGCCAGATGGGATTTATTGTAACCAGGACTTTGGGCCGGCAACCTAATTCCTCTAATATGTATTTCTTTTCCCTCTCCACCTCTGCAGCCTCCAGACAGAAACATCCCCCCTGGGAAAAGACACAGCCTGAGCCCCAGCCCCACCTTGCAGATGAACTGGTTGCCCAGTACCGAGGTCCCAGTGGCCCTGGAGGAAGCATGGCGTGAGCAGGAGAGTCCACGAAGGGAAGGAACCTATTTCCCTGCCCCAGTTTTGCAGCCCCTCGGGCCTTCCCCTGCCCTTTCCCCCCTGCCCTGCCCTGTTGGATGGGGCTGGAGGAATCAGCAGCAAAATGGAATCACAAAGGCAAAGCCCCCCAGGGCTGAGTCAAAGGATGCTGCTGGAGAGGAGAAGGTTCAATGAGGAAAAGTCCCCAGCAGGTCAGGACAATGTTCTTTACTGTCTGTGGAGTGCTTTGGGGCTGGAGGGAAACAAATGTGTATCTGGTGAGGTGCACAGCACATCCCAGCTGGGATAGAAGGGACTTGTCCTGAAGATGCTGCTGTGAAGCAAAAGCAGCCTGGAGACAGGTGGGAGATTGCATTAAAATACTAAAAAGTAACAGTAATTTTTAAAAGTCCAGAAAGTAAAGAAAAAGATAATTAGTTTAAAAAAACCCCAAACCCACCAAACAAACAAGAAAACCCACCATCATCCAAAAAAAAAAAAAAAAAAGCCAATCATGCATCAACAATAAAACAAACCAATAACCAGAACAAAGAGTTCTAAGAAGAAGGAAAAGCTGCCTTCCTGGAATGCTGTGTGTGCTGGTTTTGGGGTAGAGTTAATTTTCTCGCTTGATGTCCTTTTCCTGAAACACAGGATTACAGCTCCTGCTTCCACCTCTCCCTCCTTCCACACTGTCACTAATTTCTCATGTCCCTGTGTCACAACATCAGCTCGGAAAACTGTCTGGAGTCTGGAACACCCTGCTGGCTCTGTCAAGGTGGAAGGGAAGCAAGATTGAAGGGACTGAGTTTGTTTAAATCTGGGGGAGAAGAAAGCAAGGGAAGAAGTGACAGTCTCCAGCTACAGAAAAACTGCCTGGAAGGGCTCTTGTCTGAGCTGCTGCAGACAGGACAAGGAGTAACAGGCTTAAAGTACAGCAAAGAAAACTGTGCTTGGGCAGCAGGAAAAAAAGTAAAAATCAAGAGGGCAGAAGGTGAAATATTGAAATAAACGGCCTGGGAGGACTGTGAAATCCCCATTATTAGAGGCTTTTTTGAACAATTCTGTCAGGACTGACAGGCCTGCAGGCAGAGGAGGGGCTAAAAATATCTCACAGTCCCTTCAATCTTTATTTTCAGTGTTTTAGCAGAAGGCTGATTAAGCTGCTCAGCACCACCATCAGCTTCAAGACAAAAGCCATTTCCGTTCAAACATATTCATATATTAAGACATATATTAAAAAAATAAAATCCATATTCCCCTCCTAGACCAATCCTGAGCTTCCCATGTTCATGGGTTTTGATCAGAAGACAGTTAAGTTCCCACAGCAACAATGTTCAATCCTTCAGCATTAAGATGCTACTAAATCCTCGCTGGTTGAAGCCAAAAGTGCCACAGGTTCCCCATGTTCAGTAGGTGGTGTGGGTTGGGTTTCAGTGTTTCAACATCCAGAATAACTACAGCTCTCCATCCAAACATCCTGTGGGCTGCTCTGAATGTCCTGTTGGAGAATGGCTCAGTTGCTGGCTGGCTGTGTCACAGGAGCTAGATCTGGTCACACCTCTGCACCATTCCTGGAAGCCACCAGCACCCACCAGACAGTGAGGAGGTGCCTGCTGGAGCTAAAGCCAGTCATTCAGTCAGTCTTCTACCAACAGCTTTTCACCTCTCTGTGAAAATTTAAGGGAGATTTGCAAAGCCACCTAAAGGATTTGGGCACTCAAATCCATGCCAGCAGGGCTGGGGCTGCTAAGCAACAGAGGCATCTGAACAGATCCCTCTGAGAGCACATGAGCTTCATTAGCCAATGATGTAACTTCTGTTATAAAACTGGCCTCTCTGCCAGCCTTTAGCAACAGGATTTTGGTTCCTCAGCTTATCCTTAGGAGCAAGCACCCTGGTTCTGCCAAGGGAACTAGCCCTGCCACCCTCACTGCTCACCACAGACAGGAGGAGGATGCCTGGGGTGGAAACAATCCGGTGACAGACCCCCAGCTCAATAACAGAACACCATCCACCAAACACTACCCAAACAAGAATCTGAAAACTCCTTTATCAAGAGAGGCCTGCTTTCCCTTGGGGTTTGGACTGGTGAGTGGAATTTGTCTGTGTGTTCAGCTGGCACCTGGGACAGGTGCTCCCTGCTGAATTCTCCAGGCAGGCTGCAAAGCTCACACCAACCCCGAGGCTGAGCAGCCTGGGGGTGTTCAGCCCCAGGGACACTGTTACCACAGCACTGCTGCTTGTGCCACTTGAGCAGTGCTGGGAATGCCAAATTAAAGGCATCCCAACACTTCCAAATTGCCACTAGAGAACATCTCAGGTATCTTATGTCCATTCCCTTCCCTGTCACAGTGGTTGGTGTTTTTATTCAGACAAATGATGACTGAAACACAGCAGGATGGAGGAGCAGCCTCTGGCTGTTGGAGCACAGTGGTCCAAGGGCTGAGAAAGGGAAGGCAGAAAGCACCCACACCCTGGGGCCAGCTCTGCTGTGCCATCCCCGTCACTCTTTTGTCAACTATTTTTAGCTTTAACCTTATGGCACCTATTGATGGGTGAAAGCAATCAGCAGCCAAGCCCAACATCCTGCACTTTTTAAAAATAGCAAAGCACAGAGAAAAGATTCAGTCAAGCACATGATGTGACCATGATAGGCTTGGCCTTCAGGGACATCTCATGGCTAAACACACCAGACCCAAGTAAAGAATTGTGTAGAGGTTCTGAGCAGGAGGGTATTTAAGCAAGAAAAAAAGAACTATGAAAAATGTTAGTATCTTCTCTTTAGCTTGCTCATTCCAGCCCCAAGAATGTGCATTTTATAGAATATCCTGAGTTGGAAGGGACCCACAAGGCCACTCAAGCCTCTTGGAAAGGACTTCCTTACCTAGAACTGGGAGATGGCAACACAATTTCTTACCATAATCACAAATAATTGAGAGGAATGTGGAGCATAGGATTGGAACAGCAGCCTGCTTTTAGACCTTTTTTTGTTAACAGGAAGAAAAATGAATACTGTCTGTGCATTACTTGCTGTTTAATTTAAACAAATACAATTCAAACGAGCACTCTAAGATAGATCCTTAAATGAAGCCCTTCATTTAATAGAATTACTTTTTGATGCACATGTGTTATAAAAACATGACCTAAGAGTATATCCAATATTCAAACTACCTGCAGCAGCCCAGACATCTTCTGGAAAGTTCCATCTGTAAAACTGAAATATTTGCTATCACTGCTTCATTTACACTCAGCCTACTTATTGCACTTCTAAAACCTAGAGGCATAGAAAATACAGAAGCAAATGCTTTTAAAAACATTTGCCTCAGGAAGACCAAGAAATCCCATCTCTGTACTGCAGCAAACATTACTGGAAAAAGCACTATCCTTACTGCTGAGAGGAATCAGCCTCAAGAGCTGTAATTAGATGGAACGGAAAAAAGAAAAGACTAATTGATATGCTTCTTTTTCAGACAAACACATTTTTATTTCAGCTTGTCTGTATTTTATAGAATGATACTCCTGTAGGGATAGGAGCAAAATTATGTATTTTTCAATGTTCTAAGCTGAGGAAAAAATCCCGATATATAATAGTATAAGAAAATTGATCCAGAACAGCAAAAAGAGAAAAGCAAGTTCTAAACAGACCAAAATTTAGACAAATATATTTTTTTTCCAGCTGAATGATTTGGATTGCAGTCTTTCCTACTATTTTTAAAGCATTGGCTAAGCAGGCATGAGGGTCCTCAGCTTCAACTCGGGCTCCTTTTGTCAGGAGTAGCCACAGCGTCGCTCCCTGATGGCCCTGCCCAGGTGATGGAGGGGAAAAAAACCACCACAAAGAATACAAGAGTTTCCAAATTGCACCAAATGTTTATTGTTAGTCTAGTACATTCAATATCATATTGACTAGAATACAGTAATTCAAAATATTTTTGGCGAATTGAAATTTTTTAAAAACCATTTCAAACACTCCAAAAAGCAAATGCCATGAAAAATTAACTTAAAATTAAAACAAATATATTCAAGCAATAGTTTCACTTTTGACTACAGAAAACCTTTAAAGGTATTTTAGTGGTTTTAACAGTACTGCATTTCAACAAAATATATGGACCCACAAAAGGTGGAAAATATTAAAATAGACACAATGTTAAAAAACTGAGGCATCCACATGTGCAAGACTGTGGTAGCAGAATCACCTGCCCAGCTGTTCCCTTTGCTCTCTTTTGGGGCAGTTCATGAGTTTGCTGTGGTGCTGCCACTTCTTTGATCACCTGCTACCACCACACAGCAATTCTTCAATGTCTTGAATTGAAAGTTTTTTCCTCTGGTAAATTCCCTATACAAATGTAAATATTCTAAAACTTGCAACCCTCTGGCAAATCTGAGTGAAACAGGACCTTTAAAACATCCCTATCTTGCTATTTTTTGTTTGTAGACAGGCAATATCCAGAACAAAATCTGAAAAAGGCAACACATTTTGGTTTTGTTCTTAAATACTGACATGAAAAACTGAGTAAATTAGAAAAAGGATAAAGTCAATCTTAATATAAGACATTCATTACATAGTGGGACAGGATACAATTATTGGACAGACAGGATTACAATGACTCTTCTACACTGGTCATTAAAGTACATGTTCTACAGTCATGACTTGCTACCACAGCTGGATTTCCTGTACAGACAGACAGCAACACAGACCAGTTGGACTCTGTGTGAAGTCCCAGGATGACAAGTGACACCCTGTCAAGTTCTCCAAGCTCTGCACCCTGCCAGGCTGTGCTTGTGAAGAACCCTGAGCTCCAGGTGCTCAGCAATGCTTGCCTGCTGCTCCCACCAGGATTTCCCAGCAGAACCACCCCACCAAAAACTGGCAGGACCAGTCAGTTTAAGTCCCTTTGGAAACCCAAGCCTCACTGTCACATGTGTGTACATGGTCTGGGGAAATGAGTGACCCTGGCTTGGATGGGGGGTATTCCTCACACAAGCCCTCACCCTGGGCAGCACGGGTACAACTGGAAACCTGGAGGAGAAAAATCACCTCAGCTATTCCTTTTACAGCTCTTCACCACAAATAAAGCCAACCTAAGGTCTGGTTCATGGTACTGCAAATGAGCAGAATGCTGCCATGTTAGAACTCAGCAGAATCACATTCAGGTTTTAGTTTGTAAAAGTGGTTATTACAATTACACCTCCAACACAACCTTTGGGAGAGGTACGATGTTTGCTCGTCAGGACAGGGTGTGGAATGTAACCATTTCTTGCAAGATTTTGCAACATGAGTAGCTGCATAGATGACAGTTGTGTGTCTTCAATAAATGTACTTTTAAAGTTTACAAAAAACACAAAAAATTTCTATAAAAGTCACATTATACCAAGATAATGGGTGGTAAAAGTAGATTAGTTGTCTCTGATTCATGTTTAAGAAATGACTCGTGGAAAGGTGATAGAAACCAATTTCAGGTCAAGAGAATTACATTTCCACTATTGCACTGACTTCACCATTTGAATCCCTAATTTAGAAAAATTCACGTAGTTAAAAATTGTAAAATTAAACTAGGATACAAAATTTGTTTGTAAACATCAGGTAGCCAGTTCTGCTAACGTGGAATGGACTCTTGGTTACTGCAGTACAGTATCTTGGTTATTTACAGCACTTGCCATGTGATGAGCAATGGCAGGACACAAACATCAGTTCACAGTAATTGTGTTCACAGAACTACCAAAGTCAGTGCAGTTTTGCTGTGCAATTTTTCCAATTCCCCCAAATTCCTTAAGTCAAATAATACTGTTACAGAGGCCAAGTGCCGATTACTTTTTTATATATCTATATATCTATAGATATAGATGTATAGAGATATACATAATCTCATGAGTGACGAAAGATGTCTGCAGGACTTCTGTAAAGGTACTTCCAAATGGCATAGTAATGGACAGCAGCCGCTGTGGCCACAAAGACGTGCCAGATGGCGTGGGCAAAGGGGATCACTCCGTCACTCTTGAAGAACACCACGCCCAGGCAATAGATCAAACCTCCCCAGGCCACCTCCTGCAGTCCTTCGGTGTTGCTCTGCCGGGAACAAGGACAGGTCAGGGGAGGGGTGTAAAGGGGGCAAAGTGCATTTATGGACAAAATACAAAGTGCTCTTCTCCCCCAGGCAAAGGGAGCTGGCTGTGACAGCTCAGAAAATCCTGGGTGGGACAGATGAACAAGTGAGAAATGCAGTGTATTTATATTACACTTAGTATATAAACACATTATTGTGCATTTCACAATGTCCCCATAGCACTAGAGAAGTTATACTGGGATAACTCAAGAACTAAAACAAGTTTGATGGTTTGCTTCATCAGCAGAGCAGAGACAAAACCCCCACATTACTCTGTGAAAGTGTGAGTTTAATGCAGCTCCTCCCAGCTGTGTGAAACTCCCAGCAAGAGTTTGATACAGCCAGTTAAGGCATTAACTTGAAAATGTGTCAGGTTTATATTAGCAGCAGAGAGGGTTAATCAACATTATTTAAAATGTGTAACTATAAATAAGTTTGGAGTAGAATGCTTTTCAGATGCACCAAGAAACCCAAGCTCTCTGTATCTACACAATGCAGCCCAGATTGAACAGAACAAGGCAGCATTTCACTGAATTGTAAACATAAATCCAAACTATAACTGGTTGTATTTGGTTGTTCTGCAGAGAACATTTACGATTACAGTGTACTAAAATGAACATCTCTGCAGAAGAAAGAGTTGCACTGGAATTGAAGCTGGTTATAAAAGGCAGTTTTGTTTGTTTGCACTGTTAATAGTCACATTCCTTACCATGGATGTCACTACCAGAGCAGGAGAAAATCCCATCGCTAAATAGAAAAAGAGTTCAACGATCTTATACCTAAAAAGGAACGATTTGAGTCATTTAAGGAGGTGTACAAAAGGATGAACATTTCCTTCAATAGTAAAAAAGAGTATTTTAAATTATGTGTTGGTATGGGGTCATTAGTCATAAAGCTTTTCATGCAGATAGATAACCAGTGTTCTATGACAAAATTAAAACTTGTGTTGATTTCTGCATTGTAGAGTTGCAGGCAGTACCTTCTCTAAATACTGCCTGGATGCCTTCATTTGCAGTAAGTACCAGTGAGAATAAAACTCTGAGATAACTTAAACTTTCTTACTTGATGAGAACCTTGGTAGCTCATCTCCAAAACAAAGAAAGTTTGGTCTTGTTCCCTGAGGATAATTTTCAGTCTAAAGTTAAATGCAAAGAATAATTCTTACTTTTCATGGTAGAGAAATACATAAAGGGTTCCTCCAGCAGCCATCAGCCAGATAAACCATCGCATGTGAGATGCCAGAGGTCCCAGCTCACGGAGATTTAACCTGGTGGCACAAAGATTCCAAGAGACAGAAGTGATGCTTGAATGGACCACACTGACACAAAAGCAGTAGGGACTGATAAAAACAAATAATTACTCTGAGGCTTAACTACAGAATGATGGGGGAACAAACACTGGGACATTCTAGCCACAGAGAAGCAGAAGGTGTTTGCATTGATGGGTGGAAAGCATGAACTGAGGTATGTGGAATGTAAATAAACTGCTTTCTGATGTTTTCTAGCATCACTTTCTGTTCAGCAAGGCCCAGGAGAGGACATTGCAATGTCTGACACAACACAGAATGTGGTCAATTGCATCCAAGAAGGCATCTACAGATTTTGGAAAACTGCAGTGACAAACTGTTTACTTTGGAAAAGCTTGGATTCTGCAGCTGTTCTTACCATGGTGCATAGGATGCTGCAATGAAGACGTAGATCATCATTCTGTCACACATGTGAAAGCAATGCTCCATTGTCCTAGGGAGATTGAGACAGAACGGGTCACCATGACATATTTTGGAAAGAATTTTGCATCATCTCATTTTCCTGACCTGCTTTGGAATCACTTTGGGGAAAACATCATCAGCTCCATCCCTCTTAAAACCATGTGGAGGAGCTGAGACACATAAGAGCTGAACACTTCTCCAGTCCTCTCCCCTTCTCCACCCCACCTTCCATCCCTGTCACATCAACTCTACCTAATTCAGACACTGTTACTATTTAGTGACCACTGGCTAAACCCAATTTGTGGCCCAGAATTATTTTAGGGTCTTACATGGGACCAAAAATATAAAATAAAAAATAAATCACATCAGTTTTGCTATTTGCTCCCAAGGAGGTTTCCTGCTCATTGGCTGGGCACTGTATTCTCTTGGCAAAAGCTGTGTTCCTCAAAGCATTTGAGCATGCCATAGTCCCAGAGAGTCTTCATTTCTGCAATGGGCTGTTATCCATCAACCACTTACATTATGTTTTTCCCATTCTGCTTTTGGATTAAGAGCCACTAGGGCCTATGAAACAGCAGACATTCTAATTCACTGGTACGTGAGCTTGGCTCACTATTACTTCCAAAAAAATTCAAGGGTGATTCAGTAGAAAGTACCACTCCAACCTCCTGTAAAATTGTTTTTGACTGAGAAACACAATGGGGAAACATCACAAGAAAGTGAAGCATTTTCTACTGCTACCTTAAGTGACTCTTTTTCCAGGAAACGATGTGGAACACGGTGGAGACGATGAAGAGGGCACAGAGCCCCACCCCGTACATCCATGCTGTTATCTTCTCCCATCGGTCATCAGAGAGCCGATGGAGGAGGGCACTGCCCACGATGGCAGGAACAATGAGGAACTGGGAAAACAAAAGGCCATTGTCAGGTCTTTGCCCTGGTGCCACCCACAGAGCAGCACCAGCAGGCAGAGAGAGCTTGGCCCCCGCCAGAGAAAGTTTAGCTATTTAATTTTAAGTTGACACACCAGCACCAAAAATTCAACAATGTCTCAGGCATAGTTTAGATCTGGTTTTTCTAAATTTCTCCCCCCATGGTGCCAGGGAAGGTTACTGACTCCTCTAGCCATGACAGCAAACTCTTTTGTCTAATTTTATAAGTATTAGCAGTGATTTTATTTTCACATTCTGCCTCATGTTTTATAACTATGTTGATCTTACTCTAGGTTTGGATTTAAGCCACCTCTTGTGCATAGACATAGAGCACAGGACAGACCAAAAGAAACTTGAATCCCAAATGAAAAAACTAAGCATTTAGCAAAGTCCTGTTGCAAGAATTAAGCAATAGTTTTGCAGAACTTGGGTTTAAGCTATCATAAATAAATTAGCCACAAACTTCTCCCATGAATAGATTTTTAATGCACAAAGATATTCTTCTAATGCAGTGTATCCAGCTCTGTTTTCCTTCCCACCTCCCTCTCAAGCATATTGTGTCGGTTTGGACATCACCCCAAGACACACATTTAATTCATTTCTTCCAAAACAGGCCTTCTTCAAACATCATGATGGAATTACCACGCTTGCATGAAGCATCTAAGAAGTGGCTGCAGGCTTCACATACATTTAAAACTACACTCCCTTCCAGAATAATATACACGATGTACCTCTATCTCCTTCAGGAAAAGGCAGAAAGAAAATGGGGGGGAAGGACAAAACAACCCTAAAACCCCTAAAAAACACCCTATGCCCAACAAGTATTTAAAGAAGAGAGCTCACTAACTCAGACATTTCTACCGATCTCCTTCCACTATCAAGGCCAATCTTTGTCAGCCTTCTAAGTTACAAACACTGCACAAATTCCCTTCCAGGCCCTACAGCATGTCTTAAGATGTTAATTTGTTCCCTTGAATTGCAAATGAGCTTCTTAGGTTAAATTCTTGGTAATTTAACCCAAGTCTCATATGTTAAACAATAAAGCCAGGAACAAGCAATATTTAAACAAATCTGGCCACTTTGCATTACAGGTTTGATAGCTCAGACTGCAAAGTTCTAGTCTAGCCTGACCTGTCTGTCCTTTATCTAATTACAGACCAGAGGAAATCGAGGTTCTGCTCCGTGCACAGGATGCAGAGCGAACTGAATGGATCTGAGAAGAAGCTGGTTGAGCCAGAGAATAACAACAAAAAACAAGTGGCTTTTCCTTCTGGCTCTGAAGCACATCAGTTGTAGCTTCATTACCATTAAATTTCCTAATGTTTTGCAAAATTTAGCATATTCCAAAAGCTGCAGAGCCGTGGAAATGAAAAGTATGGCATTGATGCAGCATTGGGACTAGAGGTGAAAACACTTCCTGGGTTTGTAATGAAACGATGGAAGTTGACATCGTGCACTTTAAGGCCAGAAATAGTCTGCCAGCCTGGCTTCTCATTTATCACCAACCCTAAGTTTCCATGCACACATCCTGGATAGTCCCCAAATTCAAGGAAGGTTGAAATGTGTCACTCCTCAGGAGATCAGTCACTCCTGTTTTCCACACATGACACACAGTGTGAATGAAGTGTGGCTGAAGCCCCTGGGACAGCCAGGAACTGATGAGATGTGACAGCTGTTTCATCAGTTTTTGCAGGGGACAGGATACTCAGCTCCAGAAATGGTGCTGTAGCCATGGCCCTAAGCCGTGCAGTCCCACCGTATTCACATTCCTCAGTTTCCTTCCCCATTTTCAGTGCAAATTTCAGTTTTGACTAAACTTGACAGAGAACTAAAAGGTTTCAGAGAGATTAAGTACTCATAAATACCAGGTAAAATACCAAAATCCTACTAATTCTCTATAACAGCCCAGGCATGAGCTGCTCAGGGCCTCTGACAGAGACCATTTTATAAGAAAGGAGCCCTCTTTGGAAACAAGAGTTAGATATTACACAGAATAACCTGCCTTTCTTACACAGACACACCAGCTTTTTACTAATCTCCTCAAACAAATATTTCACAAGCTAAGTTAGGTGTGACATGGGATGCTCAAATGGACCAACACAAAGTTCAGTGTCAACCACTTTTTCCAGTAATTATTGTGTATAAAGTACTACAGTTGAAACAAAGATGCAATTCTCTTATCACGTCTCTCTTTGCACCTTCAGAATCAAGAGTACAGCACATGAATGAAGACCTTAATCCCTTTTTTGCCTTGTCCTGGCTTTAAAGAACAATTCTACCTCTCACAGGCAACAGCACTGTATTCCATGAGAAGGACTGATTGTTTTGTCTAAGTGTTCTTTTTGGAAACACTTTCCCCTCTGTGCCTGACAGGCACCATGGGAACAGTCCGACAAAACAAGAGATGTTTTATTACTCCTTTTTTTGGCCAAAAATAGCTAGATGAAATACAAAATCCAGAAATTATACCCTGCTGTTCCAGCCAACTGGATAAAAGTTCTTTAGATGCCATAACAGGTAACATATGGTACAATGGGCTTTACCCATCTTACAAAAGAAATACAAAATTTTAGTTTACTAAAAAAGACAGATTTCCCCATGTTCATTTGAAAAAAATCACACAAGAATTGCATTTTAATCTCCAGTTTTCAGAATGGAAAAGCCATCAATCAGCCCTTTACAAGGAGGCAAATTTACCAAAAAAGCAGTAAGGGAATCAGAACTAACAGAATGAGTGGGATTGTGCTGTGTCATTTTACAGCATGACAAAGCATTTCTTAGTTGCCAATATTCCTTGAAAAAAACTCCAGCTACAAGTCACAAAATCTTTGCTTCTTTCATCATGGAGTGCAAGTCTTCCAAGTGAGTATCATAAAACCCAGTAACTTAATGTACTGTGAGCAAACCCAGAACTGTGATGTGCCAATTTACTAATTTTAGCACCTTGATTAATCCTGGCTGCATCAGAAGTGGGGCTGGAAGAGAGATCTGCAGAACAAGAGAGAAGGCAACAGTTTCCTAAGCTTTCTAGAGAAATGCCAGAACAAAATGAGAGAATTAAGTGAAAAGCTCTTTGCAATGAGGAGGAAGATAAAGGACTAAAATATGTTTATTTACAGCTATAGATGGGAATCTTTCAGAACAGATTTCAGCACAACCCCCCGTGTGATGTATTTTGGGAAACCAACTACCACAAACTCTGCTGTCACAATGAGCAAAGAGCCTTAAGGCTCAAGGAAGGAGGCTGACACAATAAGCTGTGAACCTGATCAGGGTCACTTCAGGGAAATTACACTCTCTGGTTACCAACTTACAGCAAAATATCTAGTACCTTCCACCTGTCTGGGGTTGCTTAGGGTACTGTTCCACTGGTCTGTATTTTACTTGTATTCTTTCCATAATTCTCTAGACAATCTTTGCCACAGAGAGCTTTAAAAATGTGTTGGAAGTTTTGCTTTTGTATATAACATTGATGGAAAATGAAGTTATTTTCCTTGCACATCATGCAGGCAGCAACAATGCCCTTTGATGCACGAGCCACTGCAGCAGAGCGTGGTGTTACTGCTGCAGTCTCACGAGCCTCTCACTGGGAGGGAAACACCAAGGGCACAAAGATGGTCCACGCACTTCCTTTTTGGAAAGGAAGGCAACAGAAAGATCAGTAAAGCTGCCAAACACCACCCCCTGCCAAAAATGTGACACCTAGAGGGAACCAGGAAGGGCTGTGCCCATCTCCAGCTGCCTGCTCCAGGAGTGCACTCCTGTCACCATCTCTCCCTACTTTTCAATTTTCCCCTAATTTTAGGAGACCAGTAACATGGAGTGGGAGGCCCACAAGCAACTTGGGCTGTGCAACACACAGAGAGCAGAGAAACTGCTCTATTCCCACTGTCAGACATTTTCATCAGCAGAGCCCTTCTGAAATTCTGATGACCCCTTCTTCCATGCTCAAATGGCCTTCTAAATGCTCCAAGTCTCATTTTTAAAATATTTATACTCCTTCTGTTTTTCCATGCACTTCAAAAACCTAGCCTGGAATACAGACTATAATTCATTTCAGGAATAGTTACTCCTCTTAAGGCAGTTGGAAGAAACATTTAGAGCAGTATAAAGCAAGCCATATCTAAATTCTGAGGTTTTAACACAGCAGGGTCTATCTTTTGTCTGATAAACCTTACATACACTAGAAAGCTTCATGATAAAAGAGCCATCTTTCCCTCCAATTCTTACAACCCTTGCATTTCTCATGCACAGTTTCCTTCCTGTTCCTCTAAACACAGAGAAAAGTTTTTTCTGTCTGTTTTCAACTACTTTGCTGCCATTCCTCTCTCACAGTGTCTGAACACAAGTCAGTGCTTCATTTAAAACAAAAAAAAACAAAAAAACCAAAAAAAAAAAAAAACAAAAAAAAAACAAAAAAACCAACCAAACAAAAAACAAACAAACAAAAAAAAAAAAAAAAAAAAAAAAAACAAAAAAAAAACAAAAAAAAAACACAAAAAACCCCCCCCCAAAAAAGCAAGACATTTAAAATAGCCTTACAAGTTAGAAATTTGAAGATACCTTACTATGCCACACAAAGTTACCTTCTAAGTATTGTACCAAAAAGTTGTGCCGGGGATTCTATACCCTCCTTTATCCTTGTTTTTTTGTTGCTTATTTGTTTTTTATTAAGCAGCTGCCTAAACTGATTCCTGTGTATTTTTAAGTCCAAAACCAGATGGGATACCTACTGAGAAGTACAGCCACACTCAAAGTAGAAGTTGACTGCTTCCTGAATTACAAATAAAAGTTTGGAATAAAAATATATTGGAGAACCATTGTTGAACTCTGTTCTGTAGAATCATCAATGTCTAATTGAAAACTGGCACTGTAATCTAGCAGCAAAGACTCAGGCATTCGACCATCTCACATTTAGTAAGTCTGCAACACAAAGGAGATGAAAACATCCCCCCCATCTTTTCCTGTGCTTTCCTAGCCTAGACTCCCATTTCAGGACTTTAAATATTGATCAAAAGTTATTGCATATTTATTTTAACAGTTCATGGTAGGTTTTAGCAGGTAGTTTGACTGCTCAAAAGTAATTACTCAGAAAGTAATTAGACAGCTCCACCACAAACTGCAGCCTACCAGAAAACACTGATCCATCTTGGCTGTCACCTCCTGCTGACAGGCAGGAGTAAAACATGCCTGTTTTTCAACTAGGTGAAAGCTGAAATTGCTAATGAGCACACCAACTTCTGCCAGATATTTTGAAATCTAACTTTTTGGCCAGAGCAAACAAGATTTGCACAAGGATTATGAGATAAACGACATATTTGTGCTAACTAACAGAATGTTGCTTCATTCCCTAGGCAAATAAGCATATATTTACATAATGCTGTACATGAGACCTTTGGCTTAAGAACACAGAAGCTTCAGTCAACTTTTCTAAATGCAAAACCAAGGTGATTCTGTTTTTACTAGCACCATGGAGCTGTCTGTTGGTTATTTATGAACTACACACAAGGGATCCTTAAGAACAGAGCTCCTTCTAGAACTGAAGAATCCTGGGCAGTGCTTTGAGCTTTCATATCTGCAGCTCACTCAGACACACTGGAGATAAGAGACTGAGGACATAGTCAAACATACTTCAGATGTTTGGAGTTGAGAGATTGAGGAGAAGCACAAGCTGTTTTTATAAAAGGGCAAATGCTATCTTAAAAAGCAAAAAACCACATTTTTAAGTCCTCTTCAAAGTGCCAGACAACAAATTAAACTTCCTAATTACTAAAAGAAAAAAACAAATCAAAGAGGACTGCTTTTGTTATTCTTTATGTGAATACCACATAGGCAAATCTAGAATAAGTCGTTACATTACGAAAATAAGGGCAGACTTGGAATTTCAACAGGGCTGTCAGCATCATCGGGGCCTCTTGCAAAATAGCAGATTTCTTGAAGAGTCAGTAAGTATTAGAATTAAACCACTCCAGCTCCTGTAGCTCATACCCACAGACAGTCAGATGAAGCCTTCCCATTTCTCACATGGATAAATCTTTCTTGTAGTTCCAGTATACAATTTGCACAATATTATGTCAGCACAGATTTGGGAAATCCACCTTGCAGGCTAACTAGCAGTGGCCTATACCCCCTTTACTGCAGTCATCCTTTGACTGGAACAGAGGGAAAATATCAAGTTAATGACCTGTAACATTGGTGAAAAGGAATCTTATGAAGTATCTGGAGCTCCAAGAGATTCAGAACATTACCAAACATCTATTTTTCTGGAATGTTATAGCTAAAGCTTATATGCACAAAACCAGAGAGATTGTAGATATGAACAAAGTGAGGCAAAGGTAAGCATTTAGCAATCCAAACCCACAAAAAATTACTGAAACATCTGGTAAAAAAAAAAAAAAAGGAAAAGAAGCCAGCAGTGTACTTACTGCATGTGTGTAACAGTTAGCAGCATGTTCATAGCAAGTGGGTTTGTAGCGGCTGTTGGCTGGAGCTGGGTGGTTCATGAACCTGTTGAATAATTAAGAAGTACTTTTAGGAAACTTACTAAAACATCTCTCTGAGTGTCATGAAGGAAATGAAGGAATACCTCCAACCTAGTAGTGTTAAGAATTATAAGCACAGACATGTTCAAAGTAACTGTGATTTAAATTGCAAGTCCTCCCAAGTAAAGCCTCTTACCAGAAGCACATGTTAAATAAATTCCTGTGACTGCCTGGTGCAGGGGATGGTTATCTTTAACCAAGACTTCACACAGAGCAGTCAGACTCCCCCTTTTCTGATGGTTTGGTCAGATGAAGAATGAACTATTTCCTATTTAAATGCATAGCAAGAATTCAAATTACTCTTGAAATATGGAGTTCATCATAGCTGTCATGGGTTACTCTTCTTTTCAGAAGTTCTTAAAATTGCAGCAATATTCCAGCTTGGAACAGGTGAACACTGACTTTTTGACTCTTATAGCAAGCAATATTTGTGTTTGGAGCCTGAAGTGGCTCATTTTTTCCAATCTTGTATTTTTTACCAAGATCCAAACTACACAGGGATGATGAAAGGAGACTCTAATGGTCAATTCCAAAGAGGAAGCATTTCAAGAGGTTTGCCATAGATATTCCACCTTTTTCTCTAAGAATTTTCAAACATTCTAACAACCATCAATCACATGAAACACAGTCCATGCAAGCCAAACAGAATATGATGAAACCTGAGAAAGTTTTGGAAGAACTTGCCAATGCAAATGTTTCATTTAAGTATATTAAAAAACCCAAACATTTGAGTTGTTTCTGTGAAACTCAGCAATTTAAATCTGTATAGTAACAGCTGTGAAAGACAGCACACACCTATATGCAACAGTCAGAGGAAAACTGTGAACTTCTCCAGCTCCAGTCTGTTATCCCAGCACTGCTGACAGTCCTATAAAAGTGATTATCTTTCACCAATAATTCCAGTTTACTCCAGACTATTCTAAAACAATGCCCTGACAATTAGTCAGGTATCCAAGAAGCCAGGAACAGCTTCACAAGCAATACAGAACATGTCTGTATGCTCAGAACTGAGAGCAGCTTTGTTACCTAGATTTATACAAAAAGCTTGTTAGACAAACTTTGGTCCTTCCCCATGTCCCCCATGGTTTAAGTCAAAACGAGTCCTATTTTTATGACATCCATAAAATATTGGCAGACCTCAAACCAGGGAAAAACAAACAAACAACTAAAAAAATCCAACCCAAATCTTACGGTTGGCATAAACAGTTCCAGATTTCTGGGATATTTCACATGGTTTTCTTGTCTGATTTATTATGTGACTTTTAAACCATTTTTTTTCTAAACTGATACATGAAAATGTAGCAGCATTGGGAAAATAACACAGTGTCATGACCCCTCCCCAAACTGTGGCAATTTCAAGAAACAGTTTCAATTGTTTCTAATACAAAGGCTAAGAAAAATGTGGATTTAATTCACAGACATGGAGCATAAATGGTTGTTAGCAAATTAATAACCCTGAAGGAGTTAATATATGGTTAAAAATAGGAATTCTTTTGTCAGCGACAAATGGCACCTTGCTCTCCTCTCCAAGAGGACAATGACACTGTCATCACAAAGGCTCACAGCATATTTGGATTTTTTTTTTTCCCCCCAGGGCTTGTAGGTCTTCAACAGCTGCTGAACACCATCTCTGCATCCTCTTAAGATGGAACATTCAGTTTGCTCAGTTCTGCTTCCAAGTTAGGAAAATGTTTAAAAATAAAAGCATCTGTTGGCTCAGCGAGTGGCCAGGCTTGGACTGCCTTTGTCCAACTCCATAAATTCAAAGTCATGGGAAACTCTGCACTTATCACATCTAGAATATCATTACATTTCTCTGTGGTGGTACCTTGGAAGTCTCACAAGAAGTAAAAAATAAAAAAAAAAAAATTAAACAAACTCAAACCTGAAGAACCAAAAGGAATAAGCTTACACTCTGTAGTAGCTTTATAATTCCTGTTCCAAATTTCTATATAAGATACTATTATTGTATAAAAATCTATAAATAATTGAGGCCTCCCAATGGGATCTTCTATTATCCAACATTAGACTACTTTTAATTTTTTTTTTCCTTTTTTTTTTTTTTTTTAGTAGAAAATACACGGCATCTTTCTAAAGCAATCACATTGGATCTAGGGGTAATGTTAGATTTTAGAATTATGAACAAACACTTTAGAAATAGGACCTCTTCCTCTCACTAATTTAAAGACAGTTATTATCCACAGAACAGAACACAATGTAACAAATCTATCCTTGCTCTGTTACCTACATACTGAGTTGGGTTTTTTTCCCTGTTTTGTTTGTGGCAGCACAGGAACGATTCAAAGCACCACAGCTCCAGCAGAACTCCAGCATTAGCAACACCTCACCCATCCCCTTCACATCCATGTTTATACCAATAACACCAACACCACCAGTGTGTTTTGGCAGGAGGGAAAGAGTTCAGCTTTACCTCTGCCTTGCAGAAATGGGTCTCACAACGTCCCAGCAACAACTTTGCTGTACATTTGATGAATCTGCACCTCTCTTTTCTGGAAGGGATCACCTGCAACAGGCTGCAGACCCTGATGCCAAATGCTGGAGAACATTTGCTCTGCACTATTCACAGGCAGTGCTCTTAGTAAAGCAAACTTTCAGTTATTCCCCTGTGCCTTTTGATAATTAACTATTTATAAACGTTATCAGGAACAACTTCAGAGGGAGGATCACTAACGAGATGGTTGGAAGGGCAATAATTCCAGCCAGTGCTTCTCTCGAGCTGGTTTCATTTCCAGCTTGACAGTTCAGGTTTAATGTCTTAAGAAACAGATGTGAATTTTGAAAATAGCTGCTCTGTGATATTATTGACGTGCTCATCAAAACCAGGAAAATTATTTTGACACATACTGTTTAAGTCAGTCATATACTCCTGCAGTTATAGACACGTATGACACTGCAACACAAAGGCAAAAGAATGTGCTTGCAGACTTACATTCTAGAAGCAAAACCAGCTTTGCTCTTTCTTAAAGATAAATAAATAAACAAATAAACCCCATGCCATCACCAACAATGGATGCTTCTTGTTTCCTGCCTCATGAATACTGCAACAGAGGGACACTGTTCTTCCTCCTATCTACAGGTCATGTTTGCCTCTTCTGGAAAAGATAATTGTGGGAATTATCATCTCACCTTCCTAAATGTGGAAGCTCAATAAAGAACATTCAGATGCTGTTTACTCCTAAACAAAGGCTCTCTGTAACACAGCCATTAAGGTTATTATCAAATGCAGGACAGTCTGACAAAGTCCCACTGAACTGGACTACTGTTTACAGGAAATGTCTTTAATTGAAGCCTCTTGATTCTCTAGCAAATCTCTAATGCATTCTTTAATAGCAGATCTGGTGAAACCAGAGTCATTTAATCAGAGGATATCACAAGGATGCAAAAATACTTCTCCATTTAAGATACTGACAATCCAAGATATCTAAGATAAAATATTAATGCCCTCAATACCAGAATATGAAAATTCTGAAATTAAGAGACTAAGAACTGCTTGCAGCCAGCCAGGGGAGCAGAATCCTTTTGCACTGAACTGAGCTGTGAGTTCCTTTTCACAATTTAAATTCTCAATGCTCAGGATCTGCTCAAGGAAGTCCAAGATTCAGAGTTTCACAGCAAGCAAACAACTTTTGATGAACACATTCCCAATAGAAGCAGAAAAGAGATATTGAGAGAGACATATGACAATTTAAAATAAGAGGGAAGAAACTCATACCCCTCCCTTCACACTACTTGATCTTTCATCTTGAAATACTTCAAATATTTTAAATACTTAGCATACAGACTGATCCATCCTTTGTGACAGACTCTAATCTCAAGCTCCTATTCATTTCCAAGGAGCAGATGCTGTATGTTTCCCGGAGACTTCAGAATTAAGAGAAGTCAGTATTTGGGAGACAAAGCAGAAGGAAAATCCAAGAGTTCTTAATGCTTTGTCTTTGCATGCAAAGCCAGCTTAGAAAAATAAATTACAAAATCCCAAATCTATTGCACATATCTGTATGGCATGTGTCTGACATCACAGCAAGCTTAGACCCTGAACTGCAAAAGGGAAATAAAATCTTGCCTTATTGATGGTTTCCATCTGCTGAATGAATTATTGTTTTAAGCATGAAGCAAAATGTCAGTAAAAACAGCAAGCACTGATAATGGCCACAAAGATCTGGATTTTTTTTTAGTCTTTTCAGGAAGTATATTTCCTTTATTCAGCTCAAAAGACTTCATACTTCCTTTTACCAGCTTAAAAGCACATTCCCCCTTCTTGTGTCTTTCTTTCTTTGCACTTTCCAGCAGCAGGAGAAGCCATTTAGACCTAATAAACCACAAATAACAGTGTATGAGAAACTGCAACAAGGTGGGTGTAACTCCACAAAACTGGCAGTAGCATACATCAAATGGAGTTAAAAATTGCTTCATTATCTAAATATATGCTTCAGTATCTAGGATGTTATCTAGACTCTTTGTTTTCGAGAGGAAAAACAAAAAAAAAATTACAAGCAGGTCAAAACAGATTTGCACTACATTTTCCTGACGACCATTTAGATTAGATTTTGAAGAGAAACTAAAGTATTTCTAGAAAGCTTGCTTGCTTTAACCAAATTGGCTGATATTTCCTCTTTACAAATTCATTCAAATAAAATAGATCCATATTCCTCTGCACTAGCCACCCTCCTTCCTGGATTTGACAGTATCTAGCTGTGGTTTGTAACTGTTCACATAATCTTTACTATCACTGAGCATCTGAGGCACAGAAATAATTCAGATCAGCACAGAAGCAGTTCCCTTATTTGGAAATATCAGTGAAATCACACGCTGTGTGAAGGTTCATGTACTTACAGCACGATACTAAAGATAAAAGGAAACCTGCAATACTCTGAGAATCCACAAACAACTCTGGTATCATACATAGATTGGGTCATGGAAAAAAGTGTCTGTGCATCCCACTGACCTCCCCAGCCTTCTGGCAAGTACAAAAGGCAGCAATTCAAGCAAAGAGTGGGCAGCAATCACAAGTCACCCCAGGTGCTGCAAAGAGGCAAGGGACCAGCCAACCGAGGTGTGAGCTAGCACAGAAACCATGTCTGACTGCATTCATACTTTTCTGTTTCAGTTTTATTTCCCTTTTAATACTTAGATTTTAGTTTTTTGAGCAAGTTGATGAAAGGAGAGCAGGGCAGCCCTACGGCAGGTCAGGGAAGCCACGGTGAAACTGGCCTTACCCAGGGACGGGCTGTCCATCAACAGTTATCGGCCTGGCATCCGGATTTTGGGCAGTGAAGAACCAAAAACCCACAGATATTTATCCAAAATCACGACTGCAGTTAGCCAATCAACCCCCCCCCATGAACACGAGCAGCATCTTAAGCTGAAGGAGGGTTGATTTTTAAGTTGAAAAAGCATAGATTTGCATTGGATACTAGGAAGAAATTCTTCCCTGTAAGGGTGCAGAGGCCCTGTCACTGAGAAGCTGTGGCTGCCTCATCCCTGGAAGGGTCCAAGGCCAGGTTGGACAAGGCTTGGAGAAACCTGAGATAGTGCAAGGTGTCCCTGCCCATGGCAGGGAGTGGAATGAGACAAGCTTTAGGGCGCTTCCAACCCAGACCATTCTGTGATTCCACGATATTCAATGCGCCGTCGGAGGCAGCAGAACAAGGAGCTCCATCGCCCCGCGGGGGCACACGGAGCCGGCGGGTGCTGACCCAGCCCGGCCCAGGAGCCACAGGTCGGGCCCCGCGGGAGCGCTGCGATGCGCGGCTGCGACACACGGCCGGATGCGCGAACCTTCACCCATTTAACGGCGGCGATGAATAAACAAATACACAAACAAAAGCCACGCAGACCCTCCTCACCACCCCCCTCCCCCCACTCGCACCCCTTGGGACCCCGCTGCCCTCACCGCCCAGCAGCAGCGAGAAAACCTCGGCTCCCCCACCCATCCCTCACCCCGCCCAGGGGTCCCATCCCGCGGGGAGCAGCTCGGGCAGGAAGGGGGATGCCATTCCCGCCGGGGGACGCGGCAAGCTTACCTCCGGAACCGCTCCCGGAGCCGCCGCATGGGTCCGGGGCGGGGGGTCGGGCCGGGGGGCTGCGGGCGGCTCCGGGGGCGGCTCGGGCTGGGCTCCGGGCCCGCATTGGCGAGCGAGCGGCCGCGGCGCGCAGGACGGCGAGCGCCGGGCGGGCTGAGCGCGGAGCCGGGCGGGCGGCGGCCGCTTTAACCGGCCCTGGCTCCGCGCAGCCCCCGCCCCGGCCCGCCCACCGCGGCCCGGCCCCGCCGCGGCCCGGCCCCGCCGCCGAGAGCGGGAGGAGCCGGCCCGGCGCGGGCTCCGCGGCATCACCGCCTGCGAGAGGGGCCGGGCGGCAGCGCCGCGATGGCACCGGGGAGCGCGGCCGGGGGAGCGGGAGATGGGGCTGGGGGCCAGCGCCGGGATGGGAACAGGGAATGGGGCTGGGGGGCAGCGCCGGGATGGGAACAGGGATTGGGGCTGGGGGGCAGCGCCGGGATGGGAACAGGGAATGGGGCTGGGGGCCAGCGCCGCGATGGGAACAGGGAATGGGGCTGGGGGCCAGCGCCGGGATGGGAACAGGGATTGAGGCTGAGGGGCAGCGCCGGGATGGGAACAGGGAATGGGGCTGGGGGCCAGCGCCGGGATGGGAACAGGGATTGGGGCTGAGGGGCAGCGCCGGGATGGGAACAGGGAATGGGGCTGGGGGCCAGCGCCGCGATGGGAACAGGGAATGGGGCTGGGGGCCAGCGCCGGGATGGGAACAGGGATTGGGGCTGAGGGGCAGCGCCGGGATGGGAACAGGGAATGGGGCTGGGGGCCAGCGCCGCGATGGGAACAGGGAATGGGGCTGGGGGGGCAGCGCCGGGATGGGAACAGGGAATGGGGCTGGGGGGCAGCGCCGGGATGGGAACAGGGAATGGGGCTGAGGGGCAGCGCGGGGATGGGAGCGGGAGCCGCGGCCTGGGTCCCGAGGCCGGCCCGGCTGAGCCGGGATACCGGGGAAGCAGTGGCAGTGGCAGCGGCCGCGGCGATGCCGGGGCTGGCCGTGCCCAGGGCCTGGTTGCAGTTCGTCCCGCAGCCTCGCAGGGGGATGGAGCAGCGCCGGGGGGCTGTTGGGAACAGGGGTTCAATTGCCATTGTCTCAGCTCGTTCATCGGAGAGGAGGGCTTGGCAGTGGCAACACGCCTCTTCTTCCCGGTCTGGGAGCTGTAGGAGCCTTTCCACAAGGGATTCGGCACAGACTGATCCGGGTGACTTCACCCACCCGCCCATGGGGTCCGTGCCGGCGTGGCACAGGAGAGCAGAGCAGAACGCCGTGGCTTTGCTGTCACGTAAAGCTGCACATGGGATCATTAACTCCGCTCCAGATCGAGGTCACAGTGGCCAGACTGCTTGTGATAACCTGGCTGGCAGAGTTCCCCCGTCTCTATGCTCTGGTCTTACCTACTCAAACCAAGCTTTGCCAAGCAAAGGCTATTTCACTAAATGAAGGGACCGTGTCAAGCATATTTCTGTAAGGTGAACGTAGTGTTGCCTTGTATAGCACAAATCAAGGCATGAATTAGGATAATATTATGTTTTATTCATGCTGTTCTTCTAATATCTTGCTACAGTGAGATTTTGAAGTGTTCTAGCCCTCAACAAAAGCGATTAGTAGAGGCACACCAAAGCAAACCACGGGTTTAGACAAATAGCCCATACCCAGGGTCAACATCTTTCATGGTAGACTGAGACAGATAGTATCTGTTGGCAGCTGTGCCATGGTTTGTAAGTCATCTCCCAAGCTAAACGTGTCACCTCTGCCAGGCAACCACCTCCAGCACAGGCAGCACAGGGAAGTGTGAGCATCATGGCATGGCTGCATGTCAGGCTCAATCTGACTGTTCATGGCTCTCAGTACCATTTACCAACTCTTCCCCTGTGCCAGCAGTGAGCAAAGGATTAGGTGGTAACAGTTTTGTAAACTGCTGTGGCAAGACTTGCCCCTCAGTTTCTGTAGTTCTAATAAAGAATAAGCTCTTCTGATACAAATTGCAGATTTTGTTTTCCAGCAGGGGCTTGCTTGCTGCTAGGATAGCTGAAGCTGGGCCAGAAGACTTCTGCAGACGGTTAGCTGCTCAGCTGTTCTGAAAGAGGAGGGTGGAGCTTGGTGGTGGAAAGGAGAGCTCCTGAAATGCACAGCCAAGCTAGTTCCCTGATAAATATTCCCATTAATCTCAGTGAGATGTCACTGTTAATATGTTGGTACAATCTGCCATCCGATTTAACCAGTGTCACTGGTAATATAGTTTCATATTGCCTATGTTATCTGTTAATCCAAAAGGAGCAAAGTTTGAGGACACTGTAGAAGAGCCTAGACTTGCACACAGCTGTATTTCAACAGCTGAAGTGCCAGCAGTATCCCAATATCCTGGCTTTATTTTGAGGTAGGGCTTGTGGTGATGCAGCTGCCTTCCTGCTCAGTACCACACACCCATCCTTGCATTCCTCTGCAACTCACCCAGTAATTTGCACTTTCAGGTTGTAGAAATGTTCAGGAACATGTGATGTGGACACCATGACTGGAAGGCTGGCTGCTTTGTGGTTCTGGCAAAAAGCTGGACTGACTCCTGTAAAATGAGTGTGCTGATACTTTCAAAGGTGCACACAGAGGTGTTGCATCTTGTCTCCATCTCCTCTCATTCCCTCTGCCCTTCTCTGACTCTTTCTTTGGCCTTCTCCCAAGCCACTGCCATTTTCATTTCCTTCCCTGCTGCCTTGGACATTTGATATAGACTCTACTCACAAATGTGTCACAGAGTTTTTCTCCACACAGTTCTCAAAGCCTGTTGTTCCACCTTTGTTCTGTGGACATAGATCTCAAACCAGTGCAACTTCCTGTTGCTGGAGCATCAAAGATATGTAGATTCAAGATACAGTAAAAAAAAAAATCACTGTTCAAACTGGTTTACTTTGAATGAAAATAAGAACATTTATATAATGAAGCTTGACTGAGTGGAACTAGGTTAAGAAGACCCTAACCATCACAACAGTAGTGAGGAAACTGGAAGATTTTTTTACTAGAAGTCTGTGTCTATTAAGGAGAGCACTAAATTACTCAGCACAGGTATTGTTAGAGCAGTCCTGACCAATAACATTTTTAGTACCAATGACTCTTGTCGAACTCATCTCTGTAATTGCTTTTGATGATTGAATGAATCAGAGTGCCTTAAAAAAAACACAGTAAAAGAAACCCCTTATTATGGACCAAGGAACCATTAAGTCTAAATCCTAAAAACTGGCATTCATCATACAAGATTAAGGAAGCAAAAACCCTGTTAGTTTGATTACTCTTATATACAAAGTAAGAAAAATCAGAACCTTCAAATACCTGAAGTAGTTTTGATTAAAAACATTCTTAAGACTAGAAATATGTCATTGTGCACTCACCCAGAAATGTATTTCAATAAATGAGCCAGGGTTACAAGAAGGGTGAAAGAAGCATCCCTGCTGTGGGGCACAGTCATGTAGTGTGCTTGGAAGCAGCAGTGTACTGAACATGAACAGCCAAGGACTGATTAATAAGACATTTAACCTATTATTTTTTCATGCGGCAAAGAGATGTTAGTTCTGTAAGGTATTTGTAAAATGGGTTTCCAAAATGAACCAGGCAATCCCAGTCTGATACCCAACAGACACCCATTTGGTACCTCATAGGTGTTTGCATAGCAAATCTGTTACTAATTACAATTCTTGACAGTCAGGAGTACATGAGCTGTGTGGTTTGCCCTTATTATTTTTAAGCCAAATTTTACCCAGTCTCCTGCCAGCCCTTCACAAGCACTGTCTACTTGTCTAGAGGTGGAGGAGTTCGTACTCCTGGACTATTGATGAGCATTAAATTGTCACACAAAGATATATGTAGTTTCTGAATGAGACATTAAATACCCATATAGGATTATGCAAAGAGGGACACAGAAGTGGGGTCTGTAGTTTTCTCTGCATTGCAAAATTGTCTTGGGTTGCAAAAATCCATGAATAGGCAGGATTTGCTGAAAGCTTCCTTTTCCCCACCCAAGATGAAAAATTTAATTGCCACTTGGGATGCCAGCAGTGAATGAGATTCTGTCAGGAGGTTACATTGATAAAAGTAAACATCTTGCACAAAAGCTGAATTTCTTTTGGCTGCTTGGCACAGATGAGTTCTTATTATAAGCCTGCACAATAACCAGTCCCCTGATTTGTTAAAGAGATAACAGAGAAGCAGCTCCACAGTTGCCAAAACGGATGTATTAGTGATAAGACACTGCTCATGCTCCTAGGTACTCACTTTTTGGAGCTGGCAGTGGTGATGGGCTGGCTTCAGAGGCAGCAGAGCAAAACACCACAGCTCAGGGAGCCAATTAAATGCAGTGGGGAGGGAGCAGAGCAGCACAGGCCTTAGTGAGGCACAGGAAACAAGTTTGGCAGGTGAAACTCCTCTCCACTCCCAGTCTACACCGGAGAGAAAATCAAGCATGTGGGGTAAATAAGGGGGAGAAGAGTACCCTTCTGCTTTCTTTTGACTTCATAAGAAACAGAGTATGTGGATTTAGCCTTCCTGTCTTAAGGGTGTGCACAATAATGGAGGAAGGTGGTGATTTCATTAAGGTTTGATTTAGAAGATTTAGTGGTAAAGCTCTTTTCTTGGATTTAGAGAACAAAGGGTTTGGGCTTTGTTAGCATGTTCAAGGACATGTGGCAGCAGAAGTATCCTGTAAAAAGTTATGCTTTGGGCCCTGCAGACAGCATGGATATAGCTTTTTTTTTTCTTGCTGCAAACTGACCCAGATTTCTGCTTTATTTGACAGTCTTTTTGAGCATAGTGTGAAGGAGAATCATCACTTACTGAAATGCATGTCAATGGTCTTGTGAAATGAGCATGTTTCTGTCCCTCAGTCTTCCCCCAATCTAATTAATAAGGTCATCCCAATGAAGGCAGGCTTATAAATAGCTTTCCAAACACTAATGGAATTAGTTCTGGCTTGGACAACTTTTCCAGGGTGACACAGGTATCTTAAAAGGGCTGGCTCCTTGGCATAGACAGCCACTTACAGTAGAAATGTTGAAACATAAACATTTACTTGATGTCCCAGGTCTTTCTGCCAGCACTAAACCTTAAATGGGATTACAGCATTGCTACTCACATCATAGAAAGACTTCCTGCAAGTGAAACAAGGGATTTTAGAGGGATGGGCCTTCTATTAGATTACATTAGTCTGGATAGTGAAACGTCAAATTCTGCTGCAGGTTTCTCTTTTGTCACTATTTCTGAGGAAAGTGTATTTTTCATGTCCCACAAACCCACAAGAGTTTGTGAGGATAATAAACATTTACCATGGGGAATAACATCGAAATACTTCCAGTCGATAGGAATCTTTACTATGACAGCAATTAATGGGAAAGGAATAGCACAGCTATGAACTCCCAGAAGACAGTGATGATTGAAAATTGACTATTTAAATCATCAGTGAATTGAGCCATTGAACCCCTTCAAAAGCAATGGTTGAATTATTAACATTTAAAATCTGGCGTGAGACTGGAATTTTCTAATGAAAATAGAATCTAAATGTGTCATAGAAAATGTAAGCTCTGATTGTTTAAAAAACTTGAACCAAAATGTAAAGAGGATGTATCTGATTCAGGAACTTCAAATCAGTAAGCATGAAGCTCCTGAAAACATGAGACAAACATGAAATTGTAATATGATTATCTATGTGACTCATGAAGTTTAATTACAGTAAAATCATGGAGAAACATTATTTCACAGTCATGTGGCCTGTGTATCACAATAGTCCTGCCATTACTGCATTTCCAGTAAACAAAAGGACATTTCAAAGATTTCAAAATGCGTATTGGGAAAACCAATGAAGGTCAAATTTTATATTAATTTATCTTTTCAATCAAATTCCTTGCTGTTGCTTGTTCTGAATATAACCACCTTCTTAAATGAAGAAGCTGACACGAGGGCAGGAGGTGCTTCAAGTAACTGAGAAAAGATCACTTCTTTAGAGAAGGAGAGAAAAGCAGCACTTTTCAGTCTCTGAAATGGCCTTGGACCAGCTGCACAAATTCTGAGTCATCAGATGAATCAAGTCTGTTAATGACTGCAGAGAACTTTTACTTCAAAAATGCAGAAGTATCCTGCTTTCAGATATTGATTCTGTTGTGCTTCCTTTAGGAAGCTTTAGTCATAAAGGTGCCAGATTTCAAGGCTCTTTTAGAAGTAAAAAATGTCAGAAGGGTTTGGCGTTTAGTAATTGTACCATAAAAATGATGGTGGCCCATAGCCCTTGGAACATCTATCAGTTCCTCTAGCAGAAATCAGTATGGAGTTTTGGCTGACAGGCAAAGAGGAGTTATTAAAGGTAAAATTCACTCATAAAGAGAATTTTATATGAAAGGCCAAATCAGGACAACCTGACTCAGGAGCTAAGCAGCTGCCATTGCCTTCAGCTTCAGACTGGAGAACACCTGAAAAATCACAGCTCACTTTCTTAAACCAAAGGGATAAGAGTCATGAAGATCTGTGTTGTATCCTCCCTTTAGGAAGTCTACAACAGAGAATAAAGAATTACTCTACTGTGTTATAACAGTATATATTTTCAGTGTCATTAGATCCTAAGAGATGAGGTCTCTCACCCTATCCTCCAGCTGTCTCATTATTGTGGCCTGCAAAGAAAAGCTGTACCCCACCCTTGGGGAAAAAAAAAAGACCATTGTTGCCCTCTCTCAGATGTTGGATTTTAGCACTCAAAAGTGGAGGTTTTTGAAGATCTCTTTAGCAATGTGTTACCCATGCAGAACTAAATTATTTCTCTTTGGACCCAATATTTTAATATATCCCCAAATTCTTCCCTTTTCAGAAGTAAATGAAGAATGTTCTCCCTTATACCAAAGCCAGAATGAAGCAGTTCTGTGTTTGAATCCCTGTCCACAGTGGACCATCTTTAATTGATGTTTATAACTGACACACAAAATCTTTTCCCCTCCTTTCTTCTCCCCATCACTGGGTTTTGCTCTGCAAACGTGTCTGCCATCCATAATCACTCTTAATTCCTCATCTTTGACATCACAATCAATGAAGGGAAATAAGCTGTTACTTAATGGGGCTGACACAAAATCCATTTAAGTTAACGGAAAGACGTTCATTGTTTCCTATCAGCCCTAGGTCAGGCCAAAGTGAACAGAGTGGGTGGAATTTAGCCTGTCATTTGTCATCTGAGAGGAAATGATTCCTACATCCCATTTGGACTGCTTAGAGATTTTAAACATATTTAGCAAAAGAAAAACTGATTTATTGTCAGTTGTTAAATGGTTGAAATTTTACTCTGGTTGGATAGTCTCTCACTTAGCTTAAAATGGTACTTAATTTTCTCAATAGTTAAAAAAAACCCCAAACAAATATAGGAGAGAAAGATCAAGGTGAGCGTAAGTCAGTGAAACTGAGGAGGTGCCTGACTGCCCTGTGCAGGTCATAAAGCATCGTCTGCACAGGAGCTTGGCCTCACTGGCAGGGGCTGCACAGAGCCCATGAACTCACCCTGCCCTTCCTGCCAGCTAGCTGACAGCCTCTTAGTTTTATTTATTTTAGGTTTCCTAAATACATTTGGAAAGGGAGAAAACATCTGTACTCCAATGTATAGCATTGTCTCAGGTCTTGTAGATTTTGTAAACAGACTTAAAATATGAATCCATTTTTCTCTATTGCTCACAAATGTTCACAAATATAACTCAGAAGCAAAATGAATGTGTTCTTTAATAGAGCCCAACAAACATCAGACACACTTTCCCTACTATATCTCTCAATCTGAATAATGCTTGTTAGCCTTGGGAAGAAGGAGTAGAGTGTCTGCCAGGGACAAGAGGATCTGAGTGATTGTCTAACTTGCAATTCCCCTGATAAGTTTAGAGACTGTTTTTGCAGTGTTTCTGCAGAAGTAACTTCTGTGATTCAAGGACAAAAGTCCAAATGTTCTGTTTCTTGGTTATGGCGTTCTAAAGAGTAAAGGGAGTTTCACCACATCCCTTCTGAACAACAGGAAACTCTTGGGATATATCATTCAGTCGCTGATGACCAGGCCAAGTTGCTGAGAGGTCAGAGGACTTGCAAGAGACAGAGATATCAAGAAGTTTGATTCCAGTGCAAATTTGTCTGCTCTGCTCCAAACAGAGTGATTGCAAAACAAGTGTTACTGCTATTGGCAACCTTTGTGAGGCCTTACATCCCTCATCCATTTAATTCTGTCTGTCCTTGAGTTAGAGTTATAAACTGT
Organism: Aphelocoma coerulescens; assembly: GCF_041296385.1. Classification (NCBI taxonomy): domain Eukaryota; kingdom Metazoa; phylum Chordata; class Aves; order Passeriformes; family Corvidae; genus Aphelocoma; species Aphelocoma coerulescens. The sequence goes on along the minus strand of NC_091031.1, from coordinate 5,153,365 downwards.
GTTATCTTCAATGGAAGGGATAAGTTTTCAGACAGACTCTGACCTGACTTCTCTTTCTGCTGTAGTAGATGAAAGTCTACAGCATTCCAGTGATATAACTGAGGGATTGGACTCACATAAATGAGACTCTGACCCATCACATCATTGCTGGAAGGACTAAAGGGGAAAAAAACCCCTAATACTTGGGAAATTTTTAGGAGCCAGTTGGATAGTGAGTGAACAACAATCCAGAGGGGCACAGGAGTCCCTCAACCTGTTTTTAAGATTGGATCCTCAGACAGCAAATTCCTGTCCTTCAGATTCCTGGGTCTTGAGGCTCAGTAGCAATATTTATAAGGAGAGGCTGGTTGAACAAAATCAAGAAATAAACAGACAATGCCACTGATGAAGAGCTGAAATAGAGATGTTTGTGGGCACAGATCGTGTCTTTCCAGAAACTGGTCCTTCCCTGGGGCTGTCACTTCTGAGCTGCTTCTGGTTACCCACAGAAGGGAGCAGGAATCCTCACCAGGGCCTAACCTGGTCCTGCTGCGCTGGGCATTACAACCTTCTTACCTGTGTACCTTGTGGGTGCTAAATTGCAAGGCCACACTTTTGGGAACAGAACCCAGAGCCTTGGAGGAAGGCTATGCTTTCAAACTCTGCTTCCTCGGCAGCTTCCCCAGTGTTGGGGCCACGGCGCTGGCAGTGGATCAAGGCCCAGGAATTCCTGTGCTGTGCTCAGACTGCTCTTCCTGAGGTCACACCACTCTTCTCCTTTCTGTTTGGTTTTAGCAGGATCAATTTTATAAATTACAGGGCAAGATACAACCCTGGTGTGAGAGTGGGAATGGAGAGGGCACAGTGCTGTTCGTGTCCCAAACAAACCACCATGGAGACATCTGCCCTTGGCTGACCCCACTGGGCAGCTGTGCCCTGTCCTGCTCCTACCAACTGCCCAAGGCTCATTTCAAACAGCCTCACGTCTGATATAAATAGGAATGGTGGTTTCTGAACTGCCTCCAATTCTTTGGAACTTCACAGGAGTCTTGTAATAGCATTTTACTTAAATGCTAGAAAACAACCCCAAAGCTATTAGCAACCTGGCACTGGAAAAACCTCTGTGGAGGTTTAGTCAAAATGACAAAAGTCTCTATCCAAAATTTATGAAGGCATTTTCACTTTTTCTGTGGAAGTCCAAAATCCCATATTTTGGCAGTAGAGCTGTGCTGGGTACATTTGCACTAACATTAACGATTTAAAAGCTCCTTGGTGCCCTTAGCAACAAAAAGGAGAATGCATCCTTGGAGGAAAGATGCCCCTTAGCAGAGGAGAGGTGATACTCTAGAGGAGTTAATCTCTTCCCTTTTGTTCTGGAGTTTTGGGAGGCAGAGGCCCAACTTTTGGATGGTGACATTAATCCCACACAAACTGAGGGAAGACCCCTACTTGCATTCCTGCAACATGGAAGGTTAAAATAAATGGTTGTTAAAATACTTACAGGCTGTATAGTGCACTACACATTAGTGTTGCTTTTAGTCATCAATATATTGCTATTTAAAGATGACCAAGACTTTTAAGTCTGCTGATTATTCATATTAAAAATGTTTCTTTATCAATTGAGATTTTATACTGTCATGCAAACATCTCCATAATTAAATGTGTGCTTGACTCTTTCTGTCTCCAGTTAAGTGAACGTTGATGGGGAACCTACCAAAAACAACTGCCAGAAATGTTCTTGCACTTCATTTAAAAAACATTAATATCAAATTACAGTGATGATAAAAGTGCAGTATGAGATCACTAAAGGGAATCAAGGCTAAATGGTTTAGGAATCATCCAAGGTAGTTTGCTCAAACTGCTCTTTTTCTCACAGTTTTTCTATGGTCACAGCAGAGACCTGTTCTCCACTGCATGAGGAGGGGTTTAAACATAAACACTTTAAAGCACAAAATCTCTCCACCTATAAAAGAGTAGTACTGAAGTTGCAAAATCAAAGACCTTAAGGAGCACCAAAATTCAAGTCAATTCTGTCTTAGCCTCTCTGTATCTGTCTAATATTGCACACTATTTAATGCCATAATCAAGCAGTATTTTCCTGTGGGAAAAATCACAAAACTGAATGGACTATGTTCACTTTGGGAGCAGCTATTCGATATTTCATTTTTCAATATGTGGCATAGGGTTTAATCCAAGGTGGAAGGGAGAGGTCTTACACACTGCAGTCTTGATAATCTGATCTGATCCTGGGTCATTTACAGAGCGGCCCTAATCTAACCTGTGCACTGAATCCACATGCTAAAACTTCCCTGTGAACTTTTTTGTCTTTAGAATTTTCTTTCCTACAGTTAGAACAAATCACCTGATGCAGTGCCTGCAGGAGGGAACTGGCTCACTGAGTAAATAATCACCTGGATGCTTGTGGCTTGATCCTGCCTTCCCAGGGAGCAGATGGATGCTTGAGATAACTTGAGGTATAGATGGAATTGTAGCAGTGACTGGAGATCCCAAAGGTGTGCTTTTTACAGCCACTTTACTGGCCAAATCCCCTGTGCAGGAGGATTTCTATCCTTGCAGCATTGCTCTGTCGTGACTTTGCCTCTGTCCCAGGCTATGGAGTGGGGCTGAGCTACACCTTACACAACCTGCAAACCAAGCTGGAGGCCCATAACACAACCAAAATTGGATCAATCTTTTGTAACAAGTGAGTGGGACCTTAAATGGGGATGTTGTTTGTACTCATCCCTTTGCTGCTAAGGAGCAGAGAACAAATATTTGTACAACTGCCTTCACAAATCCAGTTCACATAAACCCTCTGCCCTCCCTGTAATAAAAAGCTGCCAAAAAAGGTTGGCTGTTCATTAGATTTTGCTGTGGGTGATGAATGGGGCTGCCTCCAAAAGCAGTCCTGCCCTCCACATTGAACATGGCATGGCAAGAATGACCCAGCTATTCTGCCTGGCTTGGAGGGCAGATCCTCAGCCTCTCTTGGGAGCTGTGACTCCAGTGCAGCCAGGGCTGCTCTCTGGACCTTTATTTCAGCTGGTTAGCTGCACAGCTTTACATTCCAAATCCTGCTTTTTACCCTGAAATGTGAAAACCCAAGCCAAGCAGCTCAGAGTCTCTGCTTTGGTCTCAATTTACCCACTACAGCACGGGTTTGCTGGAGGAGGGATGGAGAACTGCATCATGAAGATGTATCTACTCCAGCTGGAAATTTCTGCACCGTTCCCAGCTTGGAGGGGAATGGGACAATGCCCATCCTTCTGTCGACAACCACACAGAGGAGGTGGCAAAGCTGCTTGTATTTGTTATCAAAAATGGGTATGCTAGCAGGGGCCACAGCCTGAGCTAAGCCCATGGGAATGTGGGCAGCCACTCTGCATGCCTGCCTGGGGAGCTCTGCCAGCTCACCTCCACCCTGACCTCACACAGCCCCTGTTATTCCAGCTCTGAGTCCAGCTCTGAGCAGCGGCTTTGTCCTCAGCGCAGAAGAAAGGTTTGTTTTGACAGCAGGATAATTAATGTGCCTCAGCTCCATAGCTGTAAAATCCCTGGGGAGACGAGTCATGTCTAATTTGTACTGTGCCACAGCCAGGTGAACACAGCACCAGGTCCCTACTCAAGCATGACTGTGCTCAGGCTCAGTATTTACCTGACTGCAAAAACTACAGCTGTTTTCCTCATTTTTGTAGCGGCAAAGCTGGTATCCACCAACCATTCCACTTGGAAAAATACCACCCAGCTCCCTAGAGAGGCCACAGTGAGAAACCATCAGCTATAGCAAACACTTCTTAATGGGATCAAGGAAATTGCAAACACTTTTCTTACACTGGGACTTGAGGCAGCATTGAAGAAGTCTTCTGCTTCTGTCTTCTGTTGTCCTGCAGGTGAGGAAGTGGAACTAATCTTTTTTGTTATTAAAAATGGGTTAAAACCCATGTAGGCTAAAGGCATCCTTAATCAAAGAAGCCCTTGGCTGACGGCAGGCCCTGCCCTGCAGAGCAATCCTGGCCCGGGGCAGCATCACTGCAAGACTCTCGTGATTTAAGGCCTGAGGGTATTTAGTATTTGCATATTCATCCTTCACATAACCATGCCCATGTTTACGTATTGCTGCTCCGGATTTTACCCCGATTTCACAACCAACAACCCCTGTCTTTTCCTCCTTGACTCACCTCGAAGCCAAACTGTTCAGTGCTGGTTTGGGAGTGCTCAGCACTAGTGTTGGATAAATGCACTGAAGCAGCAGCAAGGACAGCCTTGGTGACACTCATCCCATATTCCAGTGTGGTTTATTTTATGTTCACTATGGTTTATTTTTTATTTTGTGCTAATAAACTCTGCAAATATAAATATAGAGCCATACTGGTTTGTGTGGGTACTTGACACTGATAGAATAAATTAGCTTTCCTACATATTTTCCATTATATATTTGCTTCCACTATGTGCTGCACATGGACACGAGAAGGAAACCTTTGCCATCACCGCCCTTTGCAAACACAGTTCTCTTCCAAGCTTTTGGTCTTACTACTAAATAAATATGCATGCAAGATAGCACTGGTGTAGTACTAAAAACCACTATTATTTATACAGCTTTCAAACCTATACAAATTCTAATTTTTCACACAGAAAACTTGTTCTAAGGTATGGAGCTGTAGAGGATCTTCCACAGCTGTGCTTACACCACCTCCAGGACCAGAAACCCAAAATGCACAGTAGAGACCCAACCTGTGTTTTTCTCACTGAACTCAAATGGAGTGTCTTGTCACCTCAGAGGGAACAAAATCCACCTGAGATCTGAATTTCCTCAGGAGGTACCCAACCCTCTCCTTTGGCTGTGAAAGCAGGCTGAATTTCTAATGAGGCACTCAGATTGGGAAAAGAGGAGCAATTCCATAGCCATGAGCTTGGGCTTGAAGTCTGTTTGACCCCATAAAATTAGTTCCTGAAGAAATCATCTCACCCAAAAAAAAAGGTAAAATAAGGAAATTTTTCAATACCCTGAAAGATAACAAGATGCCTGGCCAGTTTTGAAGCTTTTTGGTAAAAATAAAAAAAATCCAGCTGAGTTTTATCAACTTCTGACAAATATTTTATTTTTATTTACAAACTCCTGCAACTGTGGGTACCATCACTCCTAGAGCAGCATCACTCTGGCTCTGAGGCAGAAGTCCTGTCCCATCCAGGGTGAACACTGCAGCTGCTGGGCTCTGTCTCCACATCACCCAAATTTCAAACCTGCACTGAGCACAGTTCAGACCCATATGGCCAAGAAGGGGACCCACAGGGAGGGAATCCAGCAGAGGAGAGCCCAAAACCCAGCATCTCCTGATCTCATTCCATTCTCAGTCATTTCTATTTACTTCATTTTCTTCCACTTCACTTCTAGGCTGGCCCTGTAGGTTAGACACAGCTCCTGCAAGCCTTGCAGAGATGTTTTTATATTGCATCTTATATCATTATATATTCTATAAGAATAGAATTGTTCTTATATTCTCTGTGTGTGTTTGTATGTATTTATATACACACACAGAGGCAGGTCACACTTGGTTTGCCACCTAGACTGGACTGCAGAAGTGACAGAGAGGGGAGCAAAGGCTGGGCTGATTCACAAATCTGCTCCATATGTTGCAACAAACCTCATGCAAAGTCAACACGGCCTTGCATCATAAAGCACAGGCTGGAGCCAAGAAAGAGCTCAGCTGGAAAAGCCACAGAATGAGGAGAGAACAAGCCTGTTCAGGTAAGAGCTCTGCATCTAAAAACATGTCCTGACATATTCACAAGAGGAGGTTAGGTATTTTTGAAGTCGATTTTTCTTTTCTTGCAACTCCCCAATCCTCTGAGCTCATTAAAATGAAGACACTCTAATTTCCAGGAGTGGCCATCAGGGAAAGGTCATGGAAGGACTTCTTTGTAATGTCTATTCTAAATTCCAGGGAGAAGATCAGCAGGACTTTCATTAAACCACCGTCAAATTATAAATTACTGCACTGTCAAAGGAAAGTAGGACTGCCATTACCTTATATGCAAAAGGAAGTGAAAGAAAAGACCTGATGATTTATAGCTTGTGTACAGGTCTGCCTGAAATGGGATCCTGGGCTGACAAAAACAAGGGTCTGGTTACCAGCAGCTGGCCCTGGCTGGGCACACAGCAGCCAGAGCTGCTGTATCAGTGGTGTTACACATTCCCTCTGCACAGGAGGTTTTGTGGGGGTACATTCATAGAACCCCAGTTCTGAAGATGCAGAGTTACTCAGAGAATGTTCATAACATCTTCAAAAGAAACAAAGCAGCAGTTTTTGCTGTTGCACCAAACCTCAAAGAAAGGAAGCCCTGGGAACCCAGTAAGATCTGTACTGAACAGGACACTCAGTTTCTCAGGGAGGGACTCCAGTGTAAAATCCAGAGCTGTTGCTTGCTACTTTGTGGTTTGTATTTCCATGGATAGACGCCAGAGGAAGACAGTCTGATTAGACAAATTACTTTTGTTCAAATTGAAACAAATATTTGCTTTTATTCATCCCACCTTCACTTGAAAAATGCCATCTGTCCACTACAAGGCATCCAACTTCTGACTAAGAAAAAAACATTGCTCGAGGCCCTCAAAGGGAAAACAAAGTGAGGAGCTGAATCTCCCAGGTGCAGCTCTAATGACATGAGTTTAGGGTGTTCAGAGCTGTAACTGCCTTTGTCTCTCAGGAAAGCCTTCCAGATCCATGGGTTGGATCTGAAGACCAAGACACTGTCTTTTAACAGTTAATTAGCTGCACCAATTAGTGGTCACATTGTACAAAGAGTGACAAAATGAGTATGAAAACCAACAGTAAGAGAGCTGGATCTGAAAGCAGGGAGGGATAGCAGAAAGCTGGGGCAATACATCCAGCAGCCAAACTGTGGCTTGACAGAGGCTCTGAAGTGTGGCAGCCAAATGGAAATCGTGGTTGTACCCATGCAAATTTGGGCCCCTCTCCTGCATTGCAGTTGCACTCGTGTCACCCCTGGGTATTTCCACTGAAATCCTGTTGAATTACCTTGAGTAACCTCCTGCCTGCAGCAGGGACAGGGAGAACAGAGCACAGCACATGGGCTTCAGACCTGGTCCAGGGTCACACCCCACTCCTGAGCAACAGAATCTGGGCCCTGCAAATCCAAAAACTGGAGCACGGAAAGACCAATGGTTTGTGGGCAGACAGCAAGTGCATGGCATGTGCTGTACCTGTATCCCAGAATGTGCTTTTTGGAAAGGTGATGCTTAGGACAGCACTTGCTTGTCAATGTCAAATAATCTGCCCTGTCCCTTGAGCTTCTGGAGAAAAGGGGTGACTCAAGATGAGGTGAAGAATGAGAATCGAGCTGGGGTGACTTCTGTACTGAATTTAAGGCACTGTAATACAGGGTTAAAATAGAAGCACCTGCAGTCTTTATGCAAGAACCCATAATTATGTGCACAAAGACAGGTCTCAGCGTGTGGAGCTATATGCATGCATTATACATTAATATGGGGCTAACAACCAGAGAGGCTGATAGGGTTGGTTAATTATTGCATTCTGTATTATCTTTTATTAGGAGACATGCATTATGGTGGTTTCATTTTTTAAAATCCAAACATTAAAGCATTTTCTGACTGCACCACATGCAAGAGGAGCCTGTGCTGTGCCAGCAGCGAGGGCTGCACCTACAAACCCAGTTCTCTCTCTGCAGACTTGCCCTGCTCTGGTCATCTGGGGCACTTGTGCTCCCCATCTCCCAGGCTGAAGTGATGATCAGGCTCACTGTGAGTGCTAAGCCCAAAGTGCCCCTTTGAACTCAGAGCTGATCTGAGCCCTTGGTGCCTGCTGGCAGGTTATACTGTGAGTGTGCGATGCCGTGATCTGGCCAGCAGAGGTTTATCTGCTAGGACAGAAAAGTTGGTGCCTTGCAGGAGCAGAGCTAATCTGGCAGGGTGGTACTTCAATCCAATGAGAGTGGCAAGATGCTTCTGTTCCAAGAGGATGCTCTCAAGCTCTGCACTGACAAGATGCAGTGACAGGAGCTGCCCACACTCACAGCACTGTTACACACTGGTAACACACATCCCGCCTGGTCCCGCTCAGGACACACATTCCTGCCATCCAGCCAGGTCCTGGTGCTCATCCTGGGGGAACTGGCCTCTGAGGATGGGCAGGTGGCTGCTGAGACCTGGCCTTCACTTCCAGCTGTCTGCACAGGATGGGAAGTACCTGGACATCCAAGGGTGCCCTGCGCACTGCAGGCAGGTGAGTGCTGCTGCACACCTGCCTGGAAAGAACTCATAGCAAAAGGCTGGACCTGCTCCAGTCCAGGTAAGGGCAAGATTTTGCTATATGTAGAAACAAAGAGAGGTGCTTCACCCTCGTGTGATGAGAGCACAGCCTGGGCTTAAGCCTTGTGCCTTCATCCATTTCATCCAATAAGTATGCCTTGGCTTCTTCTGCTGAAAAAACAAAAAAGGAAATGATCCAGCTTCTGTAACATCTATGACTCCAGATCACCCTGAATGCTTCCCAGCAGAGAGGGCACATAGAAAACATGGTCATCTCCTCCCTAGCAGCTGTTAAATGAAACAGGAAAAGGCGGCCCTACAGTATGACCGTGCTTTGAAGTTCTGCCCTGTGGGCCAGGCTTTGGCCACCCTTGGGGAAGTTTTAACAGCACCATTCACCCACCTCCCTGCTGGTGAGCGGACCTTTCTTTGCCTTCTTGCCTCAAACATGACTGCCCTCTCCTCTGGGAGCTCCACCCCAGGTTGAGGCATCCTCTCTTTCACTGCACATGAAGAGCAAACAGACAATGAAATAAAACCACACATTCACCTTCAGCAGCTGAAGAAGGCAAAGCATTTTCTTTTTGCAAAAGGGGAAGAGCAGCAAGTCCATCTGCAAACCAGTTTCCCATTACCAGCCCATGATAATATCTCACACTCTCCCAATGGCAGTTTAACTGTCACCCCAACAAACAGATGGACTTTTGTAATACCGAGAAGACAAATTCACAAGAGGAAGGGAGCCTCGGGATCTGATGGCATACAGAGTTGGTTGGAGGGGAATAAAAAAAAAAGGGTCCTTTGTCCCTTCAGCTCTCCAGAGGCAATAATGGGGGAGCAGCATGTCCCCTCCCAGGCCAAATAACCCTGCCAAGGCAGTTACAAAAACACACGATGTGGCAATGATGAGCCCTATCTTCTCCTCCAGCCATGGCTTAACACTCCCACCTGTCCCAGCAGTTCTCTAATCTCTACCACCAAGAATTGGTGAAAACCTCCCTCCTCCTAGGGAACTCAAACACCAGCACGTTTTGTAAATACGCATCCCAAGGATGGGGTGTTAATACTTCATAATGATTCTTTCCATGCCAGAATGAGTTAAGGTAGGAGTCTCTGTCCTGGCTTCAAATTTCCTGGCTTTCCTCTGTCTGCGTCACAACATAATTCTTTCCAGCAGCCTTTTCCTCAGATGTTCAGAGTTAGCATCGGGATCCCTGCCAGCTCTCCTTCCCAAAACAAACACAGAGCCTCCTGATGCCAAAGATTTGCCTTCTATTCATTTCTCCAGGGATAGAACACTTGGCTTTACAAGCAATGCTCCAATTTTCGATTCAGCATATGTATATAAATAAAAATGCAGCTTTACAGAGCCTTGTCTGCACTAGAAAAGACTGGATGGCGTGTCCCTAACAAGCTGTCTCTCTCCATCAACTGTAAATAAAGCTTCAATTAATTAATGAGATTATCTGCCAAGTTAGTACACATCACTTCAGCAAGGAAAATAAGGCTTATTGTCAAATTACTTTTTGCTGGTGTAATCATGTCAGCATCAGAATTTTTGCTAGAAATAAAAACACCCACCCATTATCAAACCACTCTGGTTCCAGTGTAAACCTGGTCTAAAACTAACACCCTGAAAAGTGATAAAATACCATTCCCATCTCAGTAAAAAGCTTTTCTTTCCCTCCAGTGTCCCTGGGCTCATAACACCTTCCCTGCCCTGGTGACCTGCCTGCTTTGCCTGGAGGGCTGGAAATTGCAGAGCTGCTGGTGGCTGATGAGAAATCTTTTAAAGGAAGCGTTGCAGTGAGCCCTGCAGAGAGCAAACCACAGCCCTGCACTGCTCCCCGCAGGGGACAGCTGAAATCTGGGTAGATTCTGTCTCACTAAGGGACATGTCCTTCAAGCTCAGGACAGGTGGAGTGTTTGTCCTCCAGCAAGCCCAGGCTGCTGCTGTCTGCTCTTCTTTTGGAAGGAAAACAAGTAGGTTTCCTCTTTTTGAGGAAATAAGTGCATGACTTATGTCAAATCTGTGCTTAATTTGCTCCTGAGAAAGGAGAAATGCAGAGAATGGGAAAGAAATCACCTGTAATAAGCACTGCTAATATGCCTCCATCAAGTATTGTCTTTTTGTGGGTGTTGTTGGGAAGGGTATGAGGTGCAGTGGCTGTACCCAGTGGACAGGGCACCTGCAGACATTTAATCATCTGCTGCTACTCATGGATTTTTTCAATACACCTTTTATGCTCACTATGTTCCTTTTATGTGTGTCCAGTTTCCAGCAATAAACTTAAGGCAACTCCCATTAATCCCTCAGAATTTCAGAGGGTTTGTCATTTGAAAAAGGCAAAGGTGGATATGCCCAATCCCTGCCTCCCCTCCTCTTTCTTGAAAGGTTTAGCCCTAAAATTGGCCTGAATTTGTACATTTATTTTACATGAAAGAAGTGGCTGAGATAAAAATAGAACATGAAAAATATTACCTAATGAAGTGATAACATATTGATTATTTAGGCAATATAATTTTTACAAATAAAGGTGGATGCTAAGCCTATATTCCTTGCTCATACAGAAGTCAATAGCAGTTAAATTCAGGGTATTTTTAGAGTAGTAAAGAGCTATACCATGGGTGCAATCAGCTTCAGTACTGAAGGAGTGCAAAATGAGAGTGCTTAAACAATATGTCCAAGTCTTCTAGGCATTCAGGAAGAGACACAAATATACAATCATTCATCATTAACAATTTCTCCATAGCACCACCCGTGAAAGGATCTCATGTTCCTTCATAAATACTAATTAAATCAACCCTACACCCTACTTGTGTAACAATTATTACTGACATTAACAGATGGAGAAACTAGGGCACAACTTCATTGCCCACACAGAGCATCTGCTGCAGATCTGGGATGAGACTGACCCATCCACAGCCGGGGCTGAACCATCAGATGCTGGATTTGGATGCCTTGTGACAAGGATCTGCCTCCAAAAACTGCTCCTGATTTGTCACATTAGGGTGGAAATGCCTCTTTGAAACATTAATGTCAAACAATGTCAGTGTTAGACAGGAAAACCAAGGAGCTGTGTCTCCAAGGAAACCAGCATACATGAGGAGGAGGAAGTAAGGAAACTAAAGCAGGAGCAGAACAGAAGCTTGAGAAGGCAGCTGTTCCAATTTCCTGTTTTTTATCATTCTGCTATGATTTTCTCTTGTTAAGTCAGATAGCTTTCTGCTGTGGATGTCAGAGCAGTTTATTTATAAACAATTAATTTAGCTTCAATCACTCAAGCATGAAGAGCCAGACCTTCACCTCAGAGCCCTGACAGCTGCCTGGGGAGTCCACCTGCTTTCCTCCTGGGCAGCAGTCACCAGGAGACTCCAGCACACGTACCCCCATGCCCCCCATCCTCCCCACATGCATATCCTTGCTGAGGCTCCAGCTGTCATTTCATCCAGGAGCCACTCAGGGACCCCAGCAGGACACATGGATTCAGTTTCAACCCCTGGAGCCCACCTGCCAGAACAGATCCCACACAGGGAGTCAAGCACCTGGGAGAGCCACAAAGTCATTTGGGCTGGAGCAGGGCCAGGAGACCCAGGCCAGTGCTTTGCCATATAAAAGGTACACAGGTAGCTCAAGAGACTTGGGCTTGTGGGGTTTGATCTGTCTAAAAGACGACAAATGGGCTGTAGGGCTCCCCAAAGCAGCATTGGCTCATGGCTGGAAGAATTATTTCCAACTAAACTCCCAATACCAATTCTTACTTCTTGGCATTCCTGCCAAAGCACCAACATCACACAAGCTGAATGACTGATAACTCAAGCTGATACAGTTCTAGGCAGCAAAAATCATTAAGTTCTTCTTACAGCCAAGGGTTTTGACTTGGACATGTCACTGTGCTTCTATACTCGGCACATCCTCATCAGAGGATGAAATAATGTGCTGATAAAAAAAATGAGACAAGATTAACCCCTTTTCAAATTCAAAACAATCACTGCATGGGGAAGGAATTCTCCCTGGCAAATATTGGTTAGTCTGTCTGGACTAATCCTCTACTCATATGTAGTGGCTTATTAGGGATTTGAAAAAGAAATCTGAAGGCTTAGACAGTATGTTTACAGTGGAACAGCCTCACATGAAAGATGGATTTTCAGTGAATTTAATGACATGCTTGACTTGAATTAATATTGGAGAAATCTAGAAATCTTTTTTCCTGTTGTTTCTGTAAAACTCTTTAATAAAGCCTTTACAGAAGCAGTAATTTGTGACTTTAAAAGGGCACTAAGCCAACTGTAAGCGAGCCAGTGCAGACTGAATTCCTGCTTCCTGCAGAACAGCAATAAATCCTCCCAGCACCCCAGAGTTCCATGGTGACCACAGCTCACCCAAAGCAGGTGTTGCAAGGCTGTACCCAGGCTTTGCCCAGATTTATTGTGGCTTGTTCATCGACTTCTCTTATCCACCTGCTCCAGGCGTTGTTTGCAGGAGAATATTTTATTTTGTTCTCTTTGATCCTACTGGGGTTAGTCTATGGACTGAAATTCAAGTGCAGCCCCTATGTGCCAGTTTTGTAATAATAACCCCCTTGTGAATGGCATAAATGAATAAGAGAGAAATCTCAGTGCAGGGAGCAGAAGAGCAGAGAAAATTAACCAGAGACACGTGGAGCAAAGCACAGAGGGGACAGGAGCTGTCCAAGGATGCCCTGTAAGCCAAGGGCAGAACTGGGAACAGAGCATATTTCCTAAATCTCTGTCAGTCCATCCAATGTCCTTTAACTCATATTGTTTCTGGATAAACGATAATACAATTTTACCCACATCTCACTCATTTTCAAAGGGCACCTGCTGCAGGACAGTATTTCTGTGCTGGATATCCTGGCCTGAAAATCCTGCCTAATCCTCTGGGCAAAGCCCATGTCTCCATAGGCACAGGTAGGATTACACAAACCCATCCTCGACTGAACAGGGATGGAAGAGTCACATTCAGAGGATGTGCAAAGAGCTGCATGACAGTTCTTTCCCTGGAATCCATGGATCCCCACAGCCACATCCTGGTGCTTCCCCATGTGGGATGGAGCTTGGGAGATGCTGCAGGTGTCCCAAAGGGATAGCTCAGTCTCTGTGGAGCTCCTCTGCATGGTTCAGTTTGGGATAGAGAGCAACAAAGCCTGGTTCAGGATGTTTTGTACCGTATGAATCCAGCAAGGGATTCACATCTTACACACAGCTTATGGAAACAACAAAGCTGCTGTGGGAGTATTCTTCCCTGTTTTCTCACAACGATGCAAATGGGGTGGCAGAGGACTGCAAGCACTCAAAGGAACACAGCTTCAAGGCTGATTTCTGGCAAGCCTGGCCTGATAAAAGCCCATTTGCATGCATTAATCTTGACACAGCCATTAGGTAAGTTGCGGCAGCAGAGACCTCCCCAAAGCAGTCATTTCACTCACAGGTACTTGATTACTTGGAATTCTCAGTACATACTCAAGGGCTCTCTCCAATAATATACCAGACCAAACCTGGTCTAGTATAAACAATATTCCAATACTAGTTTAGTACAGACAAAACTGAGAAAGCCATTTAATTCCTCTTGGGAACGAAAAGTCCCCATGCACTTCAGTTTCTCATTTTCCAGAAAGGATTTAACCTCCATTTACCTTCCCGCTATCAGAAGGAAAGTATCATTTGCTGCTTTTACCTCCACATTTTGGAGCAGAGTCCACCAACTATCACAGCTGATAAACTTCTTCATGAGTGAACAGGGGAAACTGCTCCTGTGCCTGCAGCCTCCCCAGGCACAACTTCTAAAGCTTAAGCAAGAAAACTTACCCTGCCAAAATCAGCAGCTTTGCCATTGACCTTCAAGGAGCCAGGGATCTGTGGTTCATGCACACAAAACTACGTATCTGGAGAATTTCAGCTATCTAAAAGTATTTATTAACACAGCCTTGCAAGTCTGTTTTACATACAGAAACAAACACAGTGGCAATGATATGGTGACGTGACATGGTGTCATTACATTATTTGCATGACCTTCAGCAAAGAACCACAGCTTCTCTGCTGGCACTGTGTCATTTAGTGTGACACAAGCTGTGCCATGCTCTTTGTGATATTTTTGAGCTCTTTTTAGTCCCCCCCCAAGGCCTTATTAACAAAGGTTATTATTCCTGTTCTTTAATGCCAGGGATCCCGTACCACCAAGAAGGCTCCTAGGATATTAAATGATACATGAACACACAAAAAACTTTAAAGACCTTACAGGCTGAAGAGAACACAGATGGGAGAGACCAAGGAGAGATAACCCAGCCTGAGTGAGTGACAGCAGCCATAACATATGAGCAGCTCAGTCACTGCTACATTTTGCCAGAGCAGCTACAACTAACTGCACTTTTTCAGTGTTAAATAACCAAAAGAAGACATTCAACATAGTTATTTCAGCATGATACATGGAAGAGGATCATGGTGCCAACTTCTGATTTACCAGTTTCATAACATCAAAGGTTTTACTCCGGCACCCACCCATCAGGAACCTTCCTTCCAATTCAGGCTTCCTTCCCAAACCAGGCATATCCATAACTCCCAGGGTGCAAAGGATAGCTCGGAAAAAAACCCCTGGGTTCACCCACAAGAGTTTACAAACCAAAAGAAAAACCACTAACCATTTTGGCTCCTTTTCTTAAAATACAGTTAAATAAAAAGTTACTCTCAAGATTTCTTTGCCAGTGCCAGGATGCTCTGTGGCTGATTCATAAACCAGCACATCTGGGGCTGTAGCACAGGCAGACTGTTCCTACCCAGCTGGAGTACAAACCATGCAATCCAGCCAACAGCTTTGTTCAACTGTGGTTTGAATTCACTGCAGTTTATTTCTGGAAGTATTTAAAATGCCTGTCCTGAAGGCATTAGGACCACTGCATCCAATGAGTCATCCTGACACAGGTAATAAATCTCACAGTATTTACTAAAGCTTACTGTAGGACTCTGTGGAACTTCACATGACCATGATGTAAAATAGCCTATGGGACAGGCACCTGCAACAGTCTGGGTCCAGTGCTAATTTTCCCTTAATAACCAGCTAAAATGCAACTTAAATAATATCACATATAGGAACTTGAGCACTATTTAGAGAGACAAAATAACCTGGTGTTAAACATCCCATTGAGCACTCAGAGGAAGAAAACCAGCAAGATGCAGAAGAAACTTGTTAACCAAAAAGGCCTATAGCTTTATAGTTCTGAAATTATGGGAACAGCAGGACCTGATGCAGATAGCATTAAATTTACTGGAGATACAATAACAGCCTTCCTGTGGCCCAGCAGGAACATGATACAGCTGAAGGAAGGCTCAGGGTGAGAGGCAGGGTCAGACACGTGGAGATGGACGCTGAAATCCAGGACGTGGGGTCAGAAATTCCTGTTCTAGTGGATGGTGGTGACTCACATGTTTCACATTACTGGCAAAATCACCTCAGTTCCTGCTTTCCCTTGGGCAGGAGGCATTGTACCCAGCTTTCCCAGGAAGCATATTGTATCCTGTCAGGGGATCTGTGCAGGGAAAGGGGTGCTCTGCCCCATAAGAGCAGAGCTTGCATTCTACCTACAGAAGATAAGTGCCAAGACAGGCTTGGCACTGCCCTCAGGGGAGCTCGCAGACAACATGGAAAGTATTAAATTCTGATGGGAGCAGCAGCTGGCTTCTATCTGAAAGGCACTATCTATCCTTTGAAAATCTTTAGTGTTTCTTTTCTCCCTGGGGAGGTGGGAACAGCCTCCCAAGGTCATTTGCATGACTGAGGAAGATGTGCCAAGGCTGTGGGGCAGCATAGCTCAGCCCATTGGGGTAGGATGCCCTGGACAACACTGTGTCCCTGACAAAATAACTGCACCAGGCACAACTCGAGATTAAACCAAGGCCCCTCATCAGTGCCTGAGTGGAGAACAGCGTCACTGCTGCCGGCTGCCAGTGGGCTGCGAGGCAGCAGCAGAAATGGAAATTAGTCTCTTTATGGCTGGCAGGCAGAACTGCGAGCTCATATCAATGCAGAGCACAGCTCAACATCAAATGACCCCCTGAACGATGGCACCACATCAAATAAATCGGCATCTACACTTACCTGGGGATCACATTATCCTTCTGCAAACGGGAAGTAAACATAGCAGAGGCAGGAACTGGAGCTCCAGACAGGGTCCCTCACACAACTGTAGTCCTTTTCCCAGGCAGATCAGCAGGGTTCTCGTAGGCAGAGATGAGCCCCTTTGCCCAGCGAGTGCCAGGAGAGCTCTGCTGCATCACCACCAGCCGGATCGGGGGCTGGGTGTCTGCAGGGACCTCAGGAGCATATTCCTTGCTGGGATCCTTCCCTCTGCAGTCATAGAGCACGCAGGAGATCAGGAAAACCAGAAGCAAAATAACATAGCTAGCTACCAGAATGATGAGATTCAAGGTAACAGGGTCAATCTCCAAGTAAAACTCCATTTGGTCCCATACTAGTGAGTGCAAACCCAGAGAATGAAGTTTCATATGCACGAATGAGCAAGTGCTAACTGATCAGAATAGATGTATTGGCTTTGTGGTAAAAATACACTAATCCCCAGGTCTCCTGTAGCAATGGATTTCCCCGAACGGGACGATTAAAGCAGCTCAGTTTAATAACTTAAGCTCTTTCTTTTAATGCCGCATTGCCTACAGTGGCAGAAGCTAAATTTGATTGCTATATTGACAGGAAAACATCCCCCTTGCCCAGGGACCATCTCTTTCCTTGGTGGGCAGGTACCAAACTGGGTTTTCTCTAAGGGCATTTTGCAGAGCCTCCCTTCCTCAGGTGGATTTGGACTCGTGGGCTGAAAAAACCTGAGCTGTGTAATTAGTAAACGAATACAGAAATAATTAGAAAGTAATTTGCAAGGTAACTTTTCTCAAAATCTCACAACCCTGATCCTGATTTTGGTTAAGACCCTTCTGCCCTGGGCCAGTGCTATAGAAGTGTTTTAAAGTGAATTAAGGATGTTTATTACCCAGGTCCCTATCAGGATTACAAGGACACATCACACTGCTGTCACACACTGCCCAGCAAGTCCTTGCACAAATTCCTCTGTAGGATCCTGCTTCCCACAGGCTGCTCTGTCTTATTTGAGTCTCCCACGTGTGAGAAGGTACAACAAAACTGCAGCGCTTCTGTAGCCTGGGCACTGCTAATTTCTTTTTCCTGAGTGGAGCCTCTGTTTGCTGAAAAGAGGGTGACGTTTGCTGTGTCCTGCCTGGCAGCAGGGCCAGGCTCCTGAGCACACACTCTTCAAGTGCCTTTTGCACCTTCCAGACCTATGTCTCTGAAGCTGATGAGAGAGTAGGGACACACAGAGCTGCCACGTGTCACCCACACAGTGCTTGGAGAGAGAGCACCCCGGTTGCTTGAAGACAGAGGTGTCCAGGACACCAGGGAGGCAGACACAAAGCGCAGGGGATGGTGCCAAGGAGCACCACAGACCCTACATCAGCATGCTCACCTCTCCATGCAAAACCCCAGGGTTTTGGTTACAGCACAGGAGGCTCTTAGGAAGAGATTAGGCTGTCCCAGCTCTTAGCACTGCCAGAGCTGCGGAAAAGGGCTTTACGTGTCAGCAGGAATCCGATCTGGCGCGTCTAAGCTGTAAGAAATATGTCATGGGGGCATCCTGCCACCTCGACCTCAACACATGCCACTCGTTTTAAGGTCAACATCAGCTGCGTCCCCCACCCACCAGCTGCCCTCACAGCTCTTTAGCTGAGGAGAAGTTTGTGTCAGGAGTAATCCTAAGGCTGGCACTGCCAGTGGCACATTCGGCAGCAGGAGGGAGCCCCACGGCACCTGGAATGCACATTTGTGTGTCCCTGCTCTTCTGTGCCTGTCACACACCACGTGCTCTGTCTGAAGCACAGCATTTGGCCGTTAAATGTGGTTTAGATGAGGCTGAGATTCTTTTTTCAAGACAAGCTCTTAATTATGCACTTCCCTTCCAAAGCAATGGGGTGATGGGAGCTGGGATTTAGTTTCAGTGCTTGTTGGGAAACTGAAAGTCTTTTGGAAATCCCTCCAAAATTCTCAGAAGCACCAGCACATTGGAAGGGCAATAGGGTTCATGGCCTTAAATTTCAATCATGTTGTGCTACAAAAGATCAATACCAGAGTAATAAATATTATATAGTTTCCATGCTGAGACAGAGATGGGATTTTACATTAAGTCTTTTAAACTGCTCCTAAAATGGCAGCCTTGGTTCTGAACTTAGCACTGTGCTAAGAAAAAAAAAAATAGTTTATGGGATTTCCAAACCTGAATTGTCTCCTCCAAGGTCCTCCACATGAATAGCTTTGTTTCAGATTAGTCTAACATTGCAGCAGGGAGATACATGCCATAAAGTGTTTAATTTAGATAGGCATCATGCCAGCTTTTAGAGGGACTTTTCAAAATGTAAAATCTGGTACTACATTGCCACAGCACCTCCCGTGTTGCTGCAGACATGGTCTCCTGGAGAGAAAAAAGACTCATTGTTTTTACATCTCCACAGTATCTCAAAACATTCTCTTAAGGGTGAAAATAGATTATACTTTCAAGAACCCTCCTCCCAGGGCCTAGTTTGCAGCAAAATCTCACACTTGTATACCAGGATTCCTGTCCTTCAGCCTGAGCAGCTCCCAGCAGCCTTAGTCCAAGTCAGTGTGCTGAAAACTGAAGTCCTGGAAGGGGTTTTGCTGCAATACCATTTATTTCTTCCTCCCAGCCCATGTCCAGGGCAAATCACAGATGTTCACCTGTGCCCAAGGATTGCCAGGGCCTAATCCCATCTGCCAGAAGCCCTGTTGCAGGAGAAAGAGCACTACAGGAACACACACTGGAGCTTTTTATAGAGGAGCCTCACTCCAACAAGCTGGCCCTGCTCCCAGGATCAGTGTCCTGGAGTCCTCCCCTGCCCAACACTGCTCCCTCCTACCCATCCTGCGACCTCAACTCCATCACCAACCATCCCTCACCAGCCTTTGGCATCTCACCCTCCTCAGGCTGTTTGTGCCTGCACCCTTTTCTATAGAAAAGTCGCTCAAATTCCTGTTTGCACATGCACTGATGGAGTACTGAGAGCTGCCCTGGCTCTGCAGGGAGCAGGAACACATTTCCCAAGACACAGAGTGTTGGGAGCTTTGTAGGATTGGGAAAAAGCTCAGGATATTGTGTGCGTGCTTCCCCAGGCAACCAGAGGCAAGAGATGGTCAGGGCAAAGCACTGCCTCAAGCAGGCTCTGCAGTGACTGGTGAGACAGCACCTGGAGGACACATTTTCCTTGGATCTCCAAAAATCATCTGTGCTACAGTTGCTTCAAAGGCCAGACCAGCTCTGTCACCAGCTGTGCCAGGCTGCAGGGATGGTGGGTTGCACAAAACCTCCCTATAAAATCTCAAAGGTGCAGCTGCACCACCTTATTTATTTATTTTTTCCAGTATACAAAAGTAATGTTTGTAAAACATTGTTTAATGTTTGACAAAAAGCCTTCTAAGGGCAAGAGCCCCTGGCTGGAGACCCAAGGCCAGCACCTGCCATTGGTGCAGTCAGTCCTTCCTTCAGTTTTTTCCTCTTATTTTGTCCACCTCAGTTTATAGACACTTCTGGACAGAATGCACCTTTTCTTCTGCAAATACCCAGCTCAGCTGGGATGAGAGACAAGGGAAAAAGATGTAACAGAGAACTAGGTATTTTCTGTATTTTTGCTTGAAGACATTGCACAGTGAATTTCTCAGTATAAAAGTTCAGATGTTAGTGAAACAGCAAAGAACCTCCCTACAATCAGAATGAATTAAAAAGATTTAAAAAAAAGGGTTCTGGTAGGAGGGAACTATAAAAGGTCTGTTTTGAGAGCAGCAACAGCACAAGCTGCAAAGGAATTGAAGGCAGTTGCCAAAGAAATCAGTCTGCAAGAAACTACATTGTCTCACCCCATAAAGGAGTTCACACGAAGTCCCTGCTGTGCCACCTCCTTCAGAGCAGGTTAGGGCTGCTCACAGCACCTTACTGTCTGGCAGACCCAAGGCAGCAGCTCTGAAGGGTGACCCAGCAAATGAGGCATCAGACAGATGCACAGAGCAAAATATTCAGGCTCTACTGGACTCAGACACATGGAAGCCAAGATCATTTCCCTTCCTGGTGCTCCCCAGCTGAATCCTGAGGTGTCAGCAGAGCCTCGTGTGCTGTGGGAAGCGCTGGCATGGTTGACCCCATTCCAGCCGGCTGCACCTTGGAGCTGAACCGAGGGACAGCCATCGCTGCCAGGCCTGATTGGCTTAACCATGGTGCCATCTCTAAAAACAGCTCCACAGAAATAAATCATTTCAATGCAGCTGCAGTGAGAAAGAGGGGAATAGGGACCACAGCAATACCAGCATATTCCAACAGGAGAGGGAACGGGCTGAGATGGGGTGTCAGAAAGGACAACACCAGCATAACACCTTATCCTGCCATGTCCCTGCTGCCCAGGGCAGGGAAGGCGAACACTTAGAAGTTGCAGGCAACTGCCTCAGACCATTGCCTTCCTCATACAAGTCATAATTTAAGAAGGAAATTGCAGATATTTTGGGACCACAGGGAGAAACCTGGTATGATCAGGAGCCACAGTTACTCCAGTACCTACAGTCCAAACCAAGTGCCCAGAGCAAATCCAGGGAAAGCACATGTGTTACACGCTCATGTGCAGACAGCAAGGGCAGAACCACAGCCACGGAGCCCCTCTGGGGTGCCCAAATGCCTGTTTGAACAGTGCATGGTGTTTGAGAGGGGCCATACACGAGTGTGTACGTAGCTTACGGCTTTTGAGGTCGTGCCTTCCCTTAGCACGAGTTCTGCCAGGGTATGGAAGGGCCTGACCCCTTCCCCTACTCCGCCTGGTCTCCTATTGCCTATGTATTTCCTAAGTGCAAGAACAATGTAATAAATCTGAGAACTTTGGTGAGCGGGAGCTGGAATTCACCAGCACCACAAAAAATAACGGGAGGTGAGGCACAGACAGAAGCCGGCAGCACCAGAGACCTGAACTCACAGAACCCAAAACGTACAAGGTGACAGCGTTGACTTACGTCTGGGTTTGGTGTTTTTCCCTGCAGGCCTCTTCCAGCTCGTGTTTTTTAAGCTACCATAGCGTTTCCCAGGTCTGATCCCGGCCGGCCACACGTAGGAGCTATTGCTTTCCTTATGGAGCATCCCGGAGGGAGCCGGGCCCGGCAGGCGGCACCGGGGAGCCGCGGGCTGACCCCGCTGCGAGATCCAGCAGCGCCTGTCAAAAAGGAAACCTCTGCTTTTTAACCTCTTCTGGTCAATGGTGTCAAGCCTTTGCCAGCACCCGGAGGGAGCGGCAGGAGTTCCCGCGGTCGCTGCTCATGGCTCGCACGATGCTCGCTCTCGGAAAGTGTTACCACAGCGGTTAAACGCTTTCCTGCTTTACAGGTGCATTTGTTCTGAGTTTCGTCTCTACAGCAGCAGAAAATAGCTGTGAAAATGCTGCTTTTGATAAAGGAATAGAAATTCAAGAGGAAAATTAAAAGGTAAAATAGAAAGCAGCTCTTAGGATACAGAATGGGTTTGATTGGTTACTTGTACTCGGTGCCCTCCTGGAACCCCAACCCCACACACACATCAGTCAGGGAAGTGTCTGACTCTGAGACTATGAAGAGTCCTACAGAGGTGAGAGAGACAGCTGGCACTCGAGGTTAACCGTATCCTGAATAAAAGAAGCTCAAAACAAAGACTAAGGTCTTATCAGATTAAGCTCACAAACCTTGCCTGCAGATCTCTACTCCTCTCCCCAAAAGCTCCAGACACCATTGCTACCACATCCATGAAAACACTTCCCACCTATAATCCCTAATACTCAGCAGGGAAACATAGGAACTTATATCCAATTTCCTTTATCACACATCAGCTTACTAGAAAAGTCTCAGCTGGAGAGGATCTGGTCCTCAAGAAAATTAAAGCAGTTGCCATGAGGTGGCAGACACTGATCAGCTATTTCCCTGATTGCTTTTTCTTTGTCTCAGGCTCCAGGTGAGATGTGTCCCTCAAACTCCTGCCCAGCTGAGATGTATCAAGCCGAATGGGGTGCTGGTGTTTGCTTCTATCCCAGCTCCCTTCTGGAGGGCTCTGCTGCCACCAGAACTGGCTCTGTTTGATACTACAAGGAGCAAACCCCTAAAGGAGCTGATTTTGGGCCATGACATTTTTGCTCTGGATAGAGACTTTGCAGGCAAATAAAAAACAATTTTAATTTGGAGAGTGTGCATGAGTCTAGGATGCTGCATGACTTAGGATGGATTAGAGGTTTGACCCACACCAGTAGGGTCACAAGGTGTGACAGGCAGGCAGGAATCCTTTCCATGATCTCCAGTAGGATGTAACTGAAATGATGTTGAATGCTCATATAAAATAGCTTAACATTTAACTGACTTTTTTTTTTGTTAACCAGAAAGCCAGATTTGATGTGAAAGATAAAACTCATTACTTGATTCAGAACAGTGATCTGAATCTTCATGTCAGATAAATCCTTATAACTTTATCAACAGTATGGGGCTGATATCAACAGATCATGGGTGAACTTTAGTCAGTGCTACTCTGCAGGGTGAAAAGCAATAGAAGATTAATACCTGGAAGAAGGAAATATCCTTATTTTTCATCTCTAAGTAACTTTCCAATGAAAGCTCAATTACCCCAAACTGTGGCAAATCTATTTTAATGTGCTGTGAGATATTTAGTCAGTCTGCTTGTCCTTGTCCATGAAATTGTGAATTCTTTCTCATTATTAATGGTGAAATAACTTAAAAACAGGAGGAAAAAACATTAAATTCTTGATATTGAATGCAGGTGTCCTGGAATGGGTAAAGCTGACTCAAAGTGGGTTTCAGTTTTGCTGTACCTCGGCTGCTCACCTGGTTTGTCTTCTGCCCCATAACTCAAGAGCTAATCAAGATGATGCAGACATAAAATTAGTGATGTAGGTATACTTGCACCAAATTCAGTGAAACTCCTTTTGCTTACCCGATCTGAGTTTTCTATCAAATTCACAATTGCTCCATATAAACTATCCTATCCTTTCTATTGCTCTGGCTTGGTGCTGCACAAATAACTTTAAGGATTCACTTCCCTTCTTTCCCTGGCCCTGAAGTCCATGCTGACAGTACTTTGCTGAGCTGGGATGGGTTTAGGTGCACACAGTGTTCTGCTCAGGTGTGTGTGTTTAGCTGAATGGGGGCTATGAACTAATTGTCACTGCCAGAAATCAAATTATTATTGTAGGTAGCAAAGCATTTAATCTGAGAAATCACAAAGCAAGACTACAGCTTCTTGTTTTATTGCTTGTGAAGATTAAGAGTTAGACTCTTTCTCTCCTCATTCCTAGTAAATGAAGATTTTTCTGGTCTGGCTCAGCTGGTGTGGTAGCAAGAAGCACTTGGTGTGCCCAGATCCGGGGGTGTTGCTGGGTTTGGTGACCTCCCCACCAACACAGCTGTGGCCTGTAAGAGGAAAATAGGTGCTGGCACCCTCCCAAAAAGTCAGGGGCTACAGACATCCAGGAGAAGCTGCTGTACCCAGGAGCAAGAGGAGAACTGAAGACTCCTGTTTTGGGCAGTACTGCTCACCAATTTCTGCCATTGCAGACAGAGCTGCTGAACAGTTCCTGGTTCTGTTTGCCAGTAAATCTGTGTGTCCTCCCTCAGGGTGATATGTGTGTGTTTGTCTCTCTCTGTTTGCCTTGAATAAACCTCCATGGGGCAGGATGTCAGGACTACATCACTATTCCTGGGGCATGTTGGAGTGCTGCTGTGATCGTGTTACCAATCTGTGGACAATAAATCAGTTTTGCTCCTGAATTCAGTCTGCTTTTTCTTGATTTGCATTCAAGACTCTGCTACCTTGGGATGACTGGCAACATGTAGCTGCTTTTCTAGGAACCAGAGGACTTCTGTGAGCTGGGAATGGGTAGTGGGTCTTTGCCCAAGTGAGCAGGTTTGCTGGCAGAATAAATCATAGGAGTCATTTCCTCAAAACCAAAGGTCTCCAGGCATGGCTCCTGACCACTGCTTTGAATATGATGTTGGGTGAGGGAGGCAGAGGGGAGTTAGATGATGAGAAGAGAAAGGAGTCTCTAAAATTAACTTGGCAGGAACTGCCTAAAGAGGCCCTGCAGAGTTCTTTGCTTGATTCATCTGGGGTGCAACCAGAGAGAAAAAACCCTGAGATTTCCTGGAGCAGATTTTCTTGTTTGTTTTGCTTTTTCAGGCTTCTTTCAGATCTGCAAATCTGTGTCACATCATGTGTGAAGGCAGCAAATAAAGTGAACTCTGAATTAATTTTTTTGTTTTGTTTTCAGGGAATACAGGCCTCCCTCAAAAGAGGATACTTGAATACCAGTCAGACACCTGGTGAGCAAACCAGCTGTTCACAGCTGTTCTTTCCATCTCTCTTTTTCATTGTTTGCAGAAACAATGAAGGGATCGAGGACTAAGAGAGTTGAACTGAAAAAAAAAAGAGCCCCAAGTGCCAAGCTCTTTAGTGCTCTTTGTAAAACCCAAATAAATGGAAAAATAAATCAAGCTTAGACATCAACAGGAAATTGAAAAGTTACATCAATGGAAGGACAGAAATATATACGTCAATCATTTGGCTGGAGATGTTGTGGTGTAAACAGATTTTTATCACTTATAGCTCTCTATTCAAATAATTCTGTCCCAGATTTCTTTTGTAAGAGTACAGAGCACAATTTTGCCAACAAGCCCCTCAGAACAAATACGAAAAATAGAGCAAGACTGGCTTTGCTCTCCCTGATTTCAAGTTCACAAAGTTTTTACAGCATTGGCTTAATTCAGAAAAACAGAAAAAGCTTATACCTAACCCTCAGTGAAGGCAGTAGGACTTGTTTGATGCCAAAGTGGGCACATCCCAAAGTGTTTTGTTGAATGGACATGGACTCCTTGAACTGCTCCATCCCCACTAAGCTCAAACCTAATCCTCACTGTCACCTCTGTTCTCCCTCCTTCACAGCAACACGCATTTCTGAGAGTTGGTTCATTTGCCCACAGGGAAAGGTTGGATGTGACAGCAGACTGTCCCCATCCCAGCACCCCGAGCTGCCGTCCCTGTCCCTGCACAGGGTCATCCTGGCTCCAGCTCCATCCCAGGGACGTGGTCCCTGTCACGGAAGCCCTGCCGCTCTCGGGTGTGGATAACCGGCCCCTGAGGACCAAGCCTCTGCCTTCCTTTTGAGATATAAGATATGGGGTACAAACAGTCATAAATAATTGATGTCACTCCAAACTGAATCCTGCCTCACCCACTTCCACTCTGTTTACCACCAGGATTTTTTGTTTTGTCTCTGCTTCTTCCACACCTGCTGGTTGCTTTGTATTCCCTCAGACAGCAGCAGGACTCCAGTCTGCAGCAAGGGGCTTTCCTGGGAGCTTTTCCTCTCTGACAAGGAAGGAACTATGTTCCCCTGCTGCTGAGACATTTAGGCCTCTGATCTCCTCCTTCTGACACTTGGGCTCTCCCTCTTGTCTAGACCCAGCAGTTGCACTGCAGTCAGTCCTGCCGTGTTCCTCAGGTTTCTCTCCTGGCACCAGACAGAGTTTTCTGATGCAAACTTAGTCTAAATCATTTTTGCATTGTTCTTTCCTGGCCACTGTCTTATCATCTCTTCATTGTTGCCTCTTGGCTTCCTCTGTGGTTCCCATCTGTCTGCTGGCTCTGTGTGTATCACTGCAGGCTTAGCTTCAGTCAAGTTTTGATGTCATTCATTAGACATCTCGTTATTACTTGTCTCAGCATTCTGGTTTCTCTCTATTCTTGTCAATGCATTCCATGTATTTCAACCCCTCTGAGCAAAATCTCAGCTGAACTCAAGTCCAGTGTATCCAAAAATCCCGGAGCTGAAGGGGAAGGCAGGATGGTGTGAAGGTGCCCATGAAAATGTTCACAAGCACAAGGTGAACTGAGCTAAGCCCAGCTGGCCAAAACCCCTAAGATGCTCTGCAGATCTGTGTGAACTCTTGCCAAAATACAGTTCTGTTATGAAAGCAGGCACTGCTTAGAGTTTTAAACGATTTACTGAAAAACCACAGGTTTCCTGTCTCCACGTGATTGCTGAGGTCCTGGTTTGCCAGTCTCCAAGCAGATGTCCAACTTGATGCACATGGGAATAAAATTACTTCATATGCTTTCAGGTAAGTAATTACCTATCTGGTAAGCATTTAACTGTACCTTGGGTCATTCATTGGAGACAAATCAGAAGCAAAATTGACACAAATACATGATATTCTGAGAACAGTTCCAACACTTTTAGAAGTTGCTCAGCAACCTTCATGCAGCAAAAGTGGCCAAAGAGAAAATTTTAGAAGTTTAAGCTTTAATCCACCATTTGTGTCACCCTGTGAAGAGGGAGGGTGATACAAGAATTTATGCTCTTGGGCTGAGTGCCTCACTGTCCAGGGACATATATTTTCAGTTTAATATAACAAACCTGTCTTTTGTCAAATGTTCAGCAGTCCTTGGTCACAGTTATGCTCAGATGATTGATAATCCCTTGGGACAGAGGTGTTCTGGTCAGACTGTCAGCACTGTGCCATCTCTGGCTGTGAGCCAGTGACATTTTCCAGCAGCCCAGCAGCTGCAACCCACAAAAAAAGGAAAGCTTTCTGTCATATGAGACTGGGCCATGCCAACCTCCTCTTCACTGCCCACACTTCAGTTCACAGGAGGGCTACATCTGGGCAGTGATGGCTGAGCCTCCTGACAGTCACCAGTGTGAAGCCCAGCATCAGCACTGTCCTGCTTTGGGCAGCACCCCAATAAACCGAGTGCAGCCATGAGTTGTTTTCATTCTTATTCTGACAAATCAGCTAATTAGAGTACAAAATAATATTCTCAGGCTTGGCAAATCCTTTTGACTTTGAAAGATTTTAAAATTTATTTTGGTTTTTCTTTCTCAGACAACATGGAGACTCAGTGCTAAACTACATAAAACAAATTAAATATCCAATTACAAACAGTTGGCTCTGGTCTGGAAGCACTTCAGTTGACTGCTGTGATTCAAAGGAGAAAAATGATTTAATTTTGAATACCGTAATGCTTTTTAAACAGCACATTGGCTGACCCATCCCAGATCACAACCTCAAGAACTTCACATTCTTGTTTTTGAAAATGAGGTTTGTGTCTTGCCCTGTCAAGCGGATATTCATGCTGCAGTGATGGGAGAGGAGCTTCCCATCTGCCCTTGATGATGTTTCAAGGAAGACACACAGAGGTCTAGAGTGACCCATGTGTGTTATTCCAGGCCTAACAGCAGTCCTGACTCCCTGGCCCTGGAGCACAAAGGTGTGTACAAGAAACTCCACCGCAGACACAGACAGTTCCTCAGGGAGGAAGGAATGGCTCACTTGTGTGAGTGTGTCTGGAAGTGCAAGGATTTAAAGGGTGTTGCATCCCTGAGTCTTCCATGGCTATGTTCACAGGTGCTGCCATCAGGGATTGACAGAACAAAGCCATCCTTTTGGGCTGGATTCACACCAAAGTGTGTTTTTCAGATCCAGCGCTCAAATTTCCTAAGAAGACACCAATTGTCATGGCTCAGGTGGACACTGGTATCCATCCTCCAGTATTTGTCTTTCATCTTCACAAAGGGCAGAGTTTTAAAGCAGCACCATATGGCTTTAGAAAAATCTTGAGGTGTAACAGGAGGTAAATTAGGTACCTGATCCTGCAGAGAAGATATTTGTGCTCAGAGGTGTGTTATGTTTCACAAGACTCAGTGCAATCCCCAGGCTCCAAGTGGACCACCCAGCTGCATGGCAAGAAACCCATTTTTTTCTCATGGCTTTGTCCATACTTTTGCTGTTTTGCAGCTTTTACAGCCCTTGTGTTTTCCCAGCTGGTTTTCCTGAGATCAGGTCAGAGAAAGCAAAGGGCTTGCTCAGAAGTTATACAAAAGCTCTTTCAAGCTTAAAAAGAGGAAAGAAAAAAAAAAAACAAAACACTTGCAGGGAGACCCCTTCTCCAATGAGGAAGAGTTTGATTTGGAGGCTTTTCTGCAAGAAATCCAAGGCTGACTAGACCCATTGCTAGCACTGCCAAGGTGTGTGAGGTGGGTGAGATCTGACTATCTCTGTAAGGAAAGAGAATTTCAGGAACAGACTTCAGCAATGGAAATAAATACCCAGGATTTAAGACAAGGGATAAAATCTCCTTCCTGATTGGCAGCCATCAGAAGAAACAAGGAGGACATAAGAGACTGGCTAAAAGAAGATCAAAAACTCAAATGGATGGATCCAGAACAGAGAAGCTCAGTTCCTACCACAGCCATGAATTGGATGGGTGACTGAACTCAGTCCCTGTGAGGGTTAAATCCCAGCCTGGCTGCAGGGTACCAGGACAGCCCAATCCACAGCACAGCAGGGCTGCAGGGCAATGTTTAGGAGCTGAGAGGGGCAGGTTTCCCTGGGCACATAACAAATGCTGCCAGTTTTACTTGGTCAGATTTCCAAGAACCAGACACTGTCATGAAGTAATTCAATGGCAGCTGCTTTTCATTCCTGGAGCACAGAAATCAAGATTTCCACTTGCCTGACAGGAACTGAACAGGCTTTGAATGAACCAGAATTACTGGAAAAAAAAATCACACCTCTTTCATTTTATACCACAAACCCCACAACTCCAAGTGTCGTGTGAGCACATTGGGGTGTCATACATCGATCCCTGACATTTTATGCCCATGCAGACATAGTGTACTGCATTTTAAACAACTGCTAGAACAGAAATTTTGTTCCCATGGAAGCTATTTTTTTATTACACTCCTAAACCTAATCTTAATACTTCCAAGTGTACTTTGGACAGTGGCCAAGCTGTTCACGTGTGGTAGGAAGCTGCTTCGCACAGCTCTGTGCAAAACGGGACAACGGAGAGTGGCTCCACAGGCTCCTGTGACATCTAAGCCCAGGAGAAGCTGAAGGCAACAACAGCAGCTTGGCTGGTGAGGAGATGGTGAATGTCACTCCACAGGGGCCAGGCAAGAGGCTGCTCTTACCGTAACAGGGTGGAAAAGCAACATGTAGAGATTAAAAATAAAAAAGGGAGAGCGAGCTCCTTTGATAGCCTCAATATCACAATCAGGAGAGACTTCCTGGCCTCATATTTTCCATATAAACACTCTCCACTGGATAAAGTTAATGGTTCCCTAACTGCAAGGCAGAAGGGCTTGATCAGTTTAATTGACGTCACAGATTGGGTATTTTAATGAAATGTTCTGTGCTTCCCCCATTTATACGTTTGACCCTAACCTTTACCAGATGTTCAATTCCTGCTCCCTCGCAGACACTGCAGCTCTGTGTTTGGGAGGCTCTCAGAAAGCTGAAATGCTGAAGTTGAAATAAAACCCTCTGACACGAACCCTTTTGTTTGAGCTGCTCCCCACCACAGGGACGGGCTCACGGAGGGCTCTGCTCAGCAGGAGTGTGCCCAGGAGAGAAGGGGAAAACAGCCAGAAGGATAATATTGTGCTTTGCCGCCTGTGTGGGAGTGTGAAGGATACAGTGCTGCTCCCCTACCAATGGACAGGGATGAAATCACAGTCTTCCCTTCCAACCCCTCCAAACTGCGGCTCTGAGACCAAAAAAAGAGCCAGAAAGCCTGAATTGGGGATTTGGCTCTGCCTTGTCCCCTTGGGCACTCTGTTCCTGCCTCTCAGCCTTGTTTCCCAGGCATAAAACAGGACAATGTGCCTTTGCCCAATTACATCCTGTGTTTATCAGGGGCAGGGCTGGGCTGGGCTGGGCTGGGGAGAGGCTGCAGGGCTTGGATTAGCAGTGCTCCCTCCTGTCCCCTGAGACAGCCCAGGCTCTTCCTTGGGCTAGAAAAAGCAGTACCAGCACCACAGACCCAGCAACCCTGTGTTGCTCTGGATGCAAATCTGCTCTAGGCTGAGACCCCTCAGAAGCTAAATCTCCCTGAGCTCTGCAAGAGTGAAGCCAGCTGGAATAAGTCATCAGGAAACGGGCATGTCATCAAAAAGATGCCATCAAAAGTTTTTTGGTGTTTGATGCTCATTTAGAAAGTCTCCTGCTCATTCTTTTTGCAAAGAGAAGATAAAATGCTGGAGCAAGAAGGGGTTAAAAGAAAATCCACATTCCCAAACCTCAGCTTTGTTTTTCAATCATTTTAGATAAACTGGAAGCTGGACCCCAGCCACCCTTTAGTTCTGGGTTTGGATTAGCAAATTACAAGTCACAGAAGAGGTTTTGCAAAACCAAACTCATATCCTCCTTGGCCTGCTCCTGGCTGAAACTGAGCTTGCCCTGAGCAAAAATGAGTGAATCACCCTTTAAAACGCATACACCAAAAATGCTGAACTCAACAACCAAAAACTGAGTGAAGGAGAGTACGAAAGCCTGTGCAAGGCCCTCATTCCTTTTAACCCAGGAGAGATCAAACTTGCAGCACCAGCACTTTGCAGCAGATTAGGCAGCAAAAACATTTGGAAATGTTAAAAAAGAAAAATGAATGGTTTGTTTTCAGTAATTCCATGCACACACATAAAAATTATATATTCTGTGGCCAAACATTTGTCCCTGAGCAGATGACAGTGGCTGTTAGCATGGCAACCTCAGACCTGCTCGTGTTCCCCTTTGACATTGATCCTGCAACAAGGTTCAGCGGATTTAATCAAAGTGGGTCCAGGGTTCTCCTGAACCCAGGACAAAATCCAGTCCAGCTGCCCTGCCTCAAGCACAGACCTTGCTGTAATCCCAAACCATATCCATGTGTAGGTTGAGTCTCAGGTGTTGATTATGTTCTTGAAAGTCACATCTGCTTCTCAGACCATCTCATTGCAAAGGAAATCTTCCTCCTGCCTGGCGTGGCCAGAGGATGAAGAGATGCTCATGAAGGATGAGCCCTCCCCTTCAAGGGACACAGGACAAAACATGATATCCCTGCAGCACTGCCCATGTCAGCAGTGACTGCCCCACAGCACCACCAGCCTGGGGTTGTTTTCCCAGAACATGCAAAAAGAAGTGGGAAATATACAGTAAATCAGGTCCCATCTCCCAGTCACCAGCCCATTAACATCACAACACTTTTATTAGCAGGAATTCCTAAATCCAGCCATCAGGATGTTCATGTAATTGCAATCTGATAAAAAAAGCAGGTAGGGCCCCTCTCAGCCCCAAGGTAGATGGAGGGGCTCCTCTGAGTTCCCAGATTCACACACAAGATACAGCCTGAGCACCAACAGTTAAGAGTATTTTACCAGTGGCAATGAGAGGGATTCCAGCAGAGTAGGAAATAACATCATTTTCATTTGAATCAGGGCTGAGAATGGGACGAGGCTGTCTTCCCTGCTTTAATATACCCATCCTCACAGACAGACATATTGGAAGTGACTTTTACAGCCAGCCAGGAGACAGCCACACAACCCACAGCAGCTCTGGCAGGACTCACATGCCACAGTGTCCTACGACGTCTCTGTCTCTCTGGAAGAAGCATGTGGAGGGTTGTTTTTCTCCTTAAGCCCATTTAATTTTATTTTCCTTTACTTACTGGAAATGAATTGTTCTACTTCTCTTGCTCACCAAACACTTTATGTTGTGGGTTTTTTTGTTTGCTCATCTGTTGCAACGGGGGTGGCAAAAGACTGTCTGGGCTCTTGGGAGCACACACCAAAGCTGACACGGGGCAAGCGGCTTTTTAGAGACACTTCTTCAACCCCACTTTCAGCCCCACATTCCAGTCCACCCCTGAGGGTTACAACCATGCTTGGAAGATGCCTGGACCCTGAACTGTCCAGGCTTTCCTACCTCCTGCCTGCCTACACATGACTTTTCCACCAGCACCACCAGGACTGATGCATCTTGTCAGTACTTGCTGTGTATGGATTTGTCGTGGTTTGACACTGGACAAATGCCAGGCACCCACGAAAGTCACTCACTTGCCCTCCCCTGCCACAGCTGGGCAGAGGAGAGAAAAAATTAACAAAGGCTTCATGAGTTGAGATAAGGACCGGGAGAAAACACTCCAAGGGCAAAACAGGTTCAGCTTAGAGGTACAAAGTGAATTTAGTGCTAACAGAATCAGAGGAAGATAATGAGAAATAAAATAACCCCTCAAAAACACCTTTTCCCCCAGCCCCTCCCTCCTTCCCACCGACAGCGCAGGGAGACGGGGCACGGGGGTTTGCTCAGTCCATCCCCGAGATTTCCTTCGCTGCTCTGGGAGAGGAATCTTCCCCTGTGAGGCCGTGGGGTCCCTCCCACGGGAGAGCTCTCCTGAACTTCCCCGCCGCGGGGCCGCTCTCAGGAGCAGCAGCCAGAGCGCCCCTGCTGCAGCCTGAGCCCCTCCCACGGGCACAGCCCCCCGAAACTGCTGCCCCGGGGTCTGTCTGCCACAGGGTGCAGGGCTCCAAGGCCAGGCTGCTCCAGCCGGGGAGCAGGGCCCTCTCTGCTCCGGGGCTGCCCCTGGATCCCGGCCTCCTGCAGGCATCCACCCGCTCCGGCACGGGCACCTCCCCAGGGGCTGCGGGTGGATCTCTGCATCCCATGGATCCCCAGGGGCTGCGGGTGGATCTCTGCATCCCCAGGGATCCCCAGGGGCTGCGGGTGGATCTCTGCATCCCATGGATCCCCAGGGCTGCGGGTGGATCTCTGCATCCCATGGATCCCCAGGGGCTGCGGGTGGATCTCTGCATCCCCATGGATCCCCAGGGCTGCGGGTGGATCTCTGCATCCCCAGGGATCCCCAGGGCTGCGGGTGGATCTCTGCATCCCATGGATCCCCAGGGGCTGCGGGTGGATCTCTGCATCCCCGGGGATCCCCAGGGCTGCGGGTGGATCTCTGCATCCCCCGGGGATCCCCAGGGCTGCGGGTGGATCTCTGCATCCCATGGATCCCCAGGGCTGCGGGTGGATCTCTGCATCCCCCAGGGATCCCCAGGGCTGTGGGTGGATCTCTGCATCCCATGGATCCCCAGGGCTGTGAGTGGATCTCTGCATCCCCCGGGGATCCCCAGGGCTGCGGGTGGATCTCTGCATCCCTGTGGATCCCCAGGGCTGCGGGTGGATCTCTGCATCCCCCGGGGATCCCCAGGGCTGCGGGTGGATCTCTGCATCCCTCGGGGATCCCCAGGGCTGCGGGTGGATCTCTGCATCCCTGTGGATCCCCAGGGCTGCGGGTGGATCTCTGCATCCCCCGGGGATCCCCAGGGCTGCAGGTGGATCTCTGCATCCCCCGGGGATCCTCAGGGGCTGCGGGTGGATCTCTGCATCCCCCAGGGATCCCCAGGGCTGTGGGTGGATCTCTGCATCCCCCGGGGATCCCCAGGGCTGCGGGTGGATCTCTGCATCCCCCCTGGATCCCCAGGGCTGTGGGTGGATCTCTGCATCCCCCGGGGATCCCCAGGGCTGCGGGTGGATCTCTGCATCCCATGGATCCCCAGGGCTGCGGGTGGATCTCTGCATCCCCCGGGGATCCCCAGGGCTGCGGGTGGATCTCTGCATCCCTCGGGGATCCCCAGGGCTGCGGGTGGATCTCTGCATCCCCCGGCGATCCCCAGGGGCTGTGGGTGGATCTCTGCATCCCCCGGGGATCCCCAGGGGCTGTGGGTGGATCTCTGCATCCCCCCTGGATCCCCAGGGCTGTGGGTGGATCTCTGCATCCCCCGGGGATCCCCAGGGCTGTGAGTGGATCTCTGCATCCCCCGGGGATCCCCAGGGGCTGTGGGTGGATCTCTGCATCCCCCTGGATCCCCAGGGGCTGCGGGTGGATCTCTGCATCCCCCGGGGATCCCCAGGGGCTGCGGGTGGATCTCTGCATCCCCCTGGATCCCCAGGGGCTGTGGGTGGATCTCTGCATCCGCCGGGGATCCCCAGGGGCTGCGGGTGGATCTCTGCATCCCTGTGGATCCCCAGGGGCTGCGGGTAGATCTCTGCATCCCCCCTGGATCCCCAGGGGCTGCGGGTGGATCTCTGCATCCCCCTGGATCCCCAGGGCTGTGGGTGGATCTCTGCATCCCCCGGGGATCCCCAGGGGCTGCGGGTGGATCTCTGCATCCCTGTGGATCCCCAGGGGCTGCGGGTAGATCTCTGCATCCCCCCTGGATCCCCAGGGGCTGCGGGTGGATCTCTGCATCCCCCAGGGATCCCCAGGGCTGTGGGTGGATCTCTGTATCCCCCGGGGATCCCCAGGGGCTGCAGGGGCACAGCTGCTCCACCATGGTCTCACCACGGCCCGCAGAGGAATCTCGGCTCCGGCGCCTGGAGCACCTCCTCCCCCTCCTTCTTCACTGACCTTGGTGTCACCATGGTGTTTTCCCTCACATGTTCTCACCTCCTCCTCTTCTCTGGCTAGGAAAAAAACTGTGCCCACTTTGTTTTGATTTTCTTCTTGAACATGTCATCACAGAGGTGTTACCAACCTCTCTCACTGGCCCAGGTTTGGCCAGCATCATGCCTATCTTTCAGAGCCATCAGAGATTGGCTCTGCTGGACATGGTGGAAACTTCCAGCAGCTTCTCACAGAAGCCTCCTCTGTGGCCTCCCACTACCAAAAACCAGGCCGTGCAAAATCAACACATGACCTAAGGACAAGAAGCTAAAAGGGAATTCTCGATTCCCTTTCTGAAGAAAATCCCTTATCAAGACCTCCATCCCTAAGAAACTCCTCTTTAGAAATCAGCTGTGGCATGGTCTGACACATGGGCTGGAGGAGATAATTCACTATCACCTGCTGTGCGTTTTTTAGAGACCAATTAGCCTTTCCCAGTAAAATGTACTTTTCCTCCCTGATTAAAAAGGTACTAAAAGCAATACCCTGTAATACACAAAGTGTCAGGATCTGAGCTGATCTCAGTTAATGCACAGCTCCTTTTGCAGCAACCATCTCCCTGGAAGGTTTCACTCAACTGCAAAAGGAAATTGTCTCAAGTGAAGGAAAGTGGAGCCAATGAAGCAGACAGCATATGAATTGGGTTTTTTTCCCGTTTTCACAACTGGACACCATGGACTGACAGTCTGGATTTATGGCAGAGTTTACAGCTTTGCTGCTTCCGAGCAGCTGCTGTGCAAAATAAACCATCACCCAAAACAAAAAATCACCGAGTCAAGAGCCTGAGAGAGAAGAAGTGCAGGATCTTCTTAATGAAATTAATAATTGCTAATTAAATATCCAAAAGGAAAATGTTCTTTTCATCTTCTCACTGAGATGTGGCACTCCCTCCTTTTTGTATTCATGAATGCATTCATTCAATAGCATGGATAAAAGTAGGGTGACAGGGTCAGGCTGGCAGGAAGGTGCCACCAGCACCAGCATGGAAGTGACAAGTGCAGCGAATTTGGTGGCTCTGGCTCCCGGGCTCACATGGGAGGAGAAGGAAGAGCAGGAATTTGAAGATGGCTGTTGTCTTGGATGTGCTGAAGTCACTGCTGATTTTAGGCCAGGGAAGAATGATCTGATCTACTGTGTTCCCTCATTGTCTTGGCTCCCACTCATAAAGGCACTTAAAAAGCTGTCTAGCTTCAAGTATGTGCTTAAGTGCTGAATTAGTGAATTAGCATATTTACTTGTCTGCCAATTGGAAGCCCTGGCATTTTGATGAATGCCTTCCATGGCCCCTGGGACACAGCACAGGTCCCAGGTTACCCTCCCTGATCACACCTCTGGCTGTGGCAGTCCTGCCCTGAGGA
The DNA here is from genome assembly GCF_041296385.1 of Aphelocoma coerulescens. NCBI lineage: Eukaryota > Metazoa > Chordata > Aves > Passeriformes > Corvidae > Aphelocoma > Aphelocoma coerulescens. The sequence continues at coordinate 5,117,372 of NC_091031.1, read as the reverse complement.
GCTGCTGCATAAGAAGAAGCTGAGCTTGGCTGCTCCTCTCTGGTCATCTCTAAGCTATACTGAGGTAATTTTTGGGATTGGTTTTCTCCTGTCACTTCCCACACTCACCTTTTCTCCTGTCACCTTCCCACACCTTTGGAAAGGTCTGGTTTCATGAAGTGGAGCTCGCTGTGTCCCTCCAGAAATGCATTGATGTTCTTACGCTTGGAGTCTGCTTTTCCTGCTAACTGAGGCTCTGAAGTGCAGTGATGCTTTTCCTTTGATTTAATTAGGGGAAGCTGTTTCCAAGGAATCATAGCTCACATCAAAGACTCCACGAGCAGTGATGCACCCCAAGATGCAGCGGATGTGACTCACGGTGACTCATGGGCTGTGTCCAGCTGCCAAATGAGTCAGCACTTGCAGCAACCTCATCACAGTCCTGAGACCTGTGGTACCCTGTCCATGCCAGGTGGAAGGAGGTGAGCTCCACATGTCCCCTTGCTCCTCAGACCATAGCAGCAGCCCATCCCAAGCACTGTGTCCCCTGTGGCACCTCCAGCTCTGCACCATCAAACTCCCCAGCAGGGAACTTAAATTCTTGCCTCATTCATGTCTTTAGTTTGTTCACGGACGCTTATAACAAATAAGAGCTGAGTTTCTGGTGAATATCAAGCCTGGGTGAAGAAGACCTCAAGTCTTCTCAGCGCATTAAAAGCCAGAGAAGCCAATTCCAAAGGAACTTGAAGCCAAATGAAGTGTTGAAACAAGCCATTTCTTTTAAAACTACTGTGGGAGCAACATCCTTGCTGCTGCAGCCCCAGGGGAGGATCACAGCTCTGGCCTGTGTGCCCATTCCCCTCTCACTTTTGCCAAACTGCAGCAAATAACAGATTTTTTTCCCCTTCTGTGGAAAGTCTAAGCTGAATTCTTGATGATTCTCATAAAAGCTGAACAAGCCTGACTTCCCCACTCACACCCCTGTGTAATTTGTGAGGCTGCTCTGCAGGCGCAGGGGAGGACCGTGACCATCTGTTTTTCTGGATGGGAGAGGGAAGGAGCCACAGGGAAAGTTCTGGTGGGGCAGCTCAGCTCTGGGCTGTGATTTATAACTGTAAATACAACAGATCCTCTCCAACTGCCCTGGCGGTGCTCAGGAACCAGAGTCCAGCTCACAGAGCAGGCTCAGGTCACTTGGGTTTAATGACAACTGACCTGGGAAGGTGAGGAAAGGCAGATAAATTGCTGCCCTTTGTCCAAGCTAAATCCCTGCAGGCTGCAGCTCTACAGCTGCCAGTTGGGATGGAGTGATGGACTGTGCCCTGTCCTGATGACCTGACTCATAAGATGAGGCTTAAACTGCAAATGGGAGGGCTCATCCCTCTCCTCCCCATCCCAGAGGCATTGCTGGGACCAACAGCCACAGCAGCTCCATCCTGGCAGTTTCAGCACCTCCACTTGAGAAGGCAAGATTGAAATTTTATTTTTGATTGACTGAAAGCATAGCTCAAAAATCCGATTTTTTTTTTCACATTTTTGAGGTCTCAATTTTTCCTTTTTTTTTAGTTTATTTCTCATTTGGAGGAAATGCTGAAACTATTTCCACCTCTGTTCTAAGATGGGGCACCACCCTAATTTTGAGAATGTTAGAAGAGGACATTGAAGTTATTTTTAGAGGAAAACCTAAAAATCTAAACAAAAGCTTCAGCAAAACACAACATGGGCTCAGAAAACATCCTGATGTCTGCAAATCTGTACTTTTCACTGGAAAAAGATGCATGAGAAACTTTTGTCTGTGTTTACAAAGAGCTGATGGGAAGACACTGGTTGCTGCTACTCCACAAGGGCCTGTTCCTGTCCCATCCCCTCCCAACCATCCCCTCCAAACTGGGAACACCCAGATCCTTTCATGCACAGCTCTGCTGGTGCAAATGGCAGCACCAGAATCAAAGGGATGAGTTAGAGGATGAGCAAGGAGCTCAAATTGCCCAGAGTCTCACCAGCTGCTCTCTCTGAGGGCAGTGTTGGCTCACAGCAGAGCACATCCTTGAAACCACTGTTGGAAGCAGCCAGCAGAAGCAAAGCCCTCCTGTCTTCAGTGAATTCCATGTCCAAAACAACTGGGTGTGTTATTTAGCTGAAATGACAGATTAAATGTTCTCGGTTGTTTTCATATCCAGCAAGGCAGACTAGGTAAGTCAGAGCTAGGGTATTCACAAGTCAGTCCATTGGAATAAACAGCTCTTCCCAGAGCATTTTCCAAATTGCACCAGAACACAGGGAGACCCTGGGCTGGGGTTCCTCATGCTGCTGCAGCTGGGTGCTTCCCTCTGTGGCTGCATTCCCCACAGGAGACAGTGGGGATAAACACTGACACTGGCACCATGAGTGCCTGGCAGCCTGTAGGGATGTCCCAATGAGAGGGATAATGGGCACACTGATAAAAACCCAGTAAGAGGGGCAAAATCTCAGACATTGCTCACTCACTGCAGCCCTGCAGATCAATCACTGCTTTTACAAGGCATTACTGAATTCTTTGCATGCTGACCATCCAGCCCCTCCACAGCCATAGAGCACACTGGCACTGGGTCGTCCAGACAGGATATCCTCCAGGGAACAGCCTCTGCACAGCACAGAACAATAGAGCCCTGTCTTTGGAACCGTGGATACACAACGTGCCCAGCCTCTTCTCCCCCAGCCCTCAGCTATCTGCTCTCAGCACAGCACCACGGTATCAGATCTACATCAGCATCTATTTCCTGCTGTTTGTGAGAGAGTCCCACCAGTGCTACAGGGAGTAGAGCAGGCTCTGTCCTGCATCTCTGCCCACCCTGTGGATGCTGCAGGTTTTGAGAGCTCAGGTATCTCCATGTTTGCTCTCTGAGCTCCCAGTGCTCAATGGCACAGCAAACCCACCAGCCAGTCCTACCCATGGCAATGGCTACAGGACCTTCTGCAACTCCACTTCCATAGGTTCCCATCCCTGTTTTGGGATCAAGCGCATGTACATAACATCATACCAAAGTCTCACACGAGGGCTTTAAATAAACCTGAGGACTGAAGCATCTTCCAGTCCCCTTGTGCACCAGGTGGAGAACATTTCCAGTGGTCCAGGCTGGTTGTAAAACACCCAGCCAGTTGCTCACAGTCTCCTTGCTCCTGGCAGCCAGTTGCTGCCAGCTCAGCTGCCAGGCCCTATTTTGCTCTCAATTATATAAATTTGGCCCATTTGGAACAACTTCACTTTCACAGCATAACCTGATTTAATGGAGAGCAGCATCTGGTGTGCTTTCTAGGTTCATGCCATGTAATAGGGAACAGACTTGAAACTCTGACTCATTAGCAAGGAAACATATATTGAAATTAAGCTCCCAATATGTAAACATCTCTTGAGCACAGTTTTTTCTTGGCCTGGTTGTGGAAACAGTGTGACTTAGCACTGAACTTCAGCCTGATACCCACTGCATGCAAAGGGCAACTTCTGTAGCACTGAAAAGTTTGTCTTCTGCTTGACAGTGAAACAGAGAAAGTCTCTTTAAAAGCCATTTCAGACTTAATGCAAAGCCCTGAGATCCTTCCCCTGGAAGCACGAGCACCCAGATGGGCCCAAAGGGATGGCACAGCATTAGCTCCAAGAGCCCCAGGGATATTTCTTGTGGTGCATCGTATCTGGTTCCTCCCTAGTAACTCCACTGAAGCTGGGTTTGATTTGTTTATGTATTCATTAGAGTGGACACTGTTGATACAGGATTTTGGGAAGAAAACCCTTCACAGAGGGGTTTGCTACCATGGGTTGGCCATGTGTGGGGCCAAGTGGCTCCTTGCTGGCTGCCAGTGTCCCCTGGCATGCCCTGCCTTGCAGCACCCACATTTTTCACAAGCACCTGAAGACAAAGAGCACAGAAAAAAGCTCCTTTTCTCCCACAGGCAAAGCAATCCCATGTTGCCAGCACAAGCGGGAGGTGCTGCTGGGAATGTCCAGGGAGGGGCACTCAGCCTGGATTTCAGCAACACATCACTAACTGGCCCACAATCACTTATATCCCAAGACCTGGCCATTGCTGAGGATTTTGATCCTTTGGGATCTTTGTCATCTTGAACCATACCTCAATTTCCCAGCCTCTGTCAGTGTGTGAGCACAGAATGGAGTGAAAGCCCTGTGACTGAGGAACATGTCTCAAAAGACTTAAAAGAGGCTCAGGCAATTTTTTTAGCACTTGTTTTTGTTTGAGCCCCAGCAGCCACTGTGTCTCAGGTATTCCCAACTGTTTCTCCGTTCCCTTGGCACCCCAAGGGGGAGCAGCCAGACCCACTCTCCCCACAGCCCTTGCTGTCTGAAACTCAGTTTCTGCTACTCTTTATGTACAATCTTTTAGAAAATGTCTGGGTTTTGAAAACGATTCTTCTCCCACAAACTGATTTCTTTCCATATGCTGAGTATCCAGGGTGCTATCCGCACTGTGAATCACAAATAAGAAGCAAGACACAAAAAGAATGTTAAAACCCCCTAAATAATCCCTGGTGACTGACTCCATGACAAACAGACTCCCAGCCTGTGGTGCTGGGTGCATTTCATGGCAAGAAAAGCCTTTTGCTTCATTCCAAGCAGGAAACAGTCATTCCAACATTTGCTTTCTTTGCTGGGTACTTGTCTTTCATTCTGCATCCCTGAGCCAGGGCAGGATTTGCAAACATTTCATAATTCCAAGAACGAGCATATTAAAGCCTCAGAGCAAGGGGAAAGCCCTTTTCCTGCCAACGAGGCACATTATTGTCAATACCCCATTGTTGTACTCAAACTCACCACCCCCTAAAGCAATTAATGGATAAATCAGGGATTTTTCTGTGGCATTTCTGTGGGTGGAGTTTATTCCCATCCTTATCTGAGCAGCGGATCTTTCCCACCAGTAACCTGGTGCCAGGGTGTCCCACAGTGCATGACGCCGGCGGGCGCTGCAGAACAAACAAACTCGATTAGGGGAGGATATTTACAATTGCTGACCAAACTCTCGATTTCCTTGGTAAGCTCCTCCAGACAATGTGCTCCGGCCCCCAATTGTACTGTCAGAAATTCATATGGGCCCAAGAATGAGAAAATATTGTGTTTAGATTTGCAATAGGCAAAGCAAAACAAGGGAGTGATGTTTTTGGAGGCTTCTCCCCCAACCCTATGTGTTTGTTTATTTTTACAGCCACAGGATGAGTGCAGAGCCTCCATTTGCCCACTATCCTGCTGCTATCCAGAGCCTGCCCTCAGTGCTGGAATCAGCAGGGAAAATTCCCTGGGAGAACAGAGCTGCACCTTGTGCATGAGGCTTGTTGTGGCCCCAAACTCCCAGCCTTCACTGGGCTCATTAAAACAGCTTTTCCCAGATCTGCCAGGATTCAAACAGGAGACTGTGGTGCCAACATGTGGGCATTTGCAACAGAGGATAAAAGAAGTGTTCACCTCTTATCGCAGCTGTAATTTCCTGTACTTTCAAGTGCCCTGCATGCTGCAGCTCCCAGCCCCATCCCACACAGCACTTACAAGCTGAGATAAAATGCCCCCATTTGCAGGGCATTTTCCCCCCTCTGGGAAGCCAGACTTTGCTCCCTTTTAGCCCTGGTTTGTGTCAGCATCCAAACCCCCTTGCAGGACGCTCACCCCAGGCTGCTCTCTGGCATCAAACTCTTAAATTCCCTGAACTGAGAAGTCCCTCCTGAATTTGAGCTGCCCTGGGACAAGCAAAGTGTCCCTCCCAGAGAAGGTCTGGCAGCCATCCCCAGGTGAGTGGTGCCATTCCACAGAGCCTGGCCCTGAGCTGCTGCTGGAACACAACCTTGCAGAGGATGATGCATCCCTGGTTTATTCCTGTGCTGTAGCAAACTTCCTGGGGCCATGCTTCCCACAGGATGCTAAAAGGTGTCACATTAGAGGCAATGTCTTTGGGGTTTTTAACACAGAGGAGCTCATGTTCAGCCCTTATTTTTGCCCCAAGCAAAAATCAACTTCCTAAACTCTGACAATAGAGCTTAACTCTGTGTGGGCTGACAGTTTAATGTTTGAACCAATTCTGTTTCTTATTACATCAAGAGCAAATCTTGAGTGATGGCCCTGCAAGCAGTGTTTTCCGTATTTTCACCAGTTTAATGAAAACCAGAATTTGGCTCTACATCTTAAGAGATAACACTCTCTGTACTCATGGCCAATATATTAATGTCTTCCAGCATTGTGTGTCTTCCTCCAAAACCCTTGTAAGCCTTCCTTTATAGGTTATCCAGGGATCAAGGTCTGAAAATCCATAAAATATACTGGCTGTGCAAGATTTGCATTTAATTTAGCATCGCTTTTCTTATCACTAGGCAGTCTTGTTTCACTGAAAGACTCCATTTGTTATTTAGGGGATTAGGACCATTCAACAAGAGAGGAGGAGAAGGGGCTGATAGCAGTGGGACTTGAATTCAGTGGAACACAGAATTATAGTTGTTCCTCCAGATTTACAGCAGACTAACATCAACCTCTGGTTCAGAGAAGGAATATAAATTAGTTGGTTAATAAGAACTGAATTCCAACCAGCTGGATTAGGATCCTGTAACACTCATGTATTCTACTTCTCTCCTCTTGCCCCGTTAGTTGACTGCAGGCCACCCAGGGTAACAAAGACATATGACAGAAGAATAGCATATATTTATGTTGGCTCATCTTGCTGTAATCTCCTTCAGGGTATGATCTGATTTTAATAACTCAGACTTACCCTATCACTTTCTGGCTCATTTCCTTGTGTGCTTATAGCTCATATAGTGCTTTTTTGTCTATTCTTTCAGCATGTTTGGAAAAAAAACTTTAAAAAGAAACAAGAAAATAAAAGGAGAGAGGGAGAGGGAACCTGGCTACAAAAATTTGTTAAAATCCATCTCAGGGGCTCCTACAAATATTTATTAGCACAGATCACCTCCTGACAATGTATCCCCATGGGCAGTAACAGCATTTTCAGAACAACTGGAAGATGTGAGCACTGCCATCTGTTCCACCCTCAGTGAACTGAGAACTATAAACATCTCCAAGGCTGGGTCATTTATCATTACAAGAAATTATACAAAGAGGCAGGAGTTGAAGTAAAATCGGTTACATTGTGGGAAGAAATCTGATTGCAAAGGCACACCAAAATATCTTCCAATGTATTAGCCTTCCTAAATGCTTGCAATGGCTTGTACGTTCAGTTCTCTGGAGCAGAGACTGCTTAAATTAATTTAAACCTGCCCGTTTACAATTCTTTGTGTACTTCTGATATTATTTGTTTAGACAGTTGTGTGACATTGATATAGTTATGCTGCTAGAGTACATTCAGAGAAATTATAAACTTTAATAGGAATTTCAAATATGTTACTGAAATAAAGAGAAAGAAAACCTACTGAACCTCAGTTATTTAGGATGGAGCAGAGAGGTATTTGGGGTGGAAGTCTGCAATCAATGATTTTACCTAAGTTGGGGTTTTGGGAGTTCCCCTTCTGTTTCCTTTTTTCTCTTGAGGAATTTTTCCCATATATGTTGCTGGGGCAACAAGTTGCTGGGTGCTTGGGAGAAACAAAAGACCTGGCCACAGAGCGAGGGGTCCAGTGGGCTACTCTCTTTCACCTGGGCTTGTGGGCTGTTGTTCTCGGTGTTGGGACAGAGAGAGAGGCTGCCATCGTTGTGGAGGGATTTCGTCTGCTGTGGGCTTCTGCTTTCGACTGCCTTCCTTCTACAGTGAGTGGAGCCTGCTCACTGGAGAGGCTGTTCCACCAGGACCCTAACACCCCACCTTACTAAAAGAGGGCCCTGTTCACCATCAGCTCGGGTGCCTCAGGGAGAAACCCCAGGATTCCCAAGCCCGCCTTTCCCTGCCCTGCTGGGAGCTGGGCTGTGGCTGCCCTGCCCCTGTTGCTGCTTCGAGCCTTCACTGCTCTGTAGCCCTGCCACGCCCTGCCTGCCGAGACCTCCCGGGGTTCCCGCTGCAGCTCTGGAGTTCGATACATCTCGTCTGCCACCCGAGATTTGTGCTTGCCCCTGCCGTTCCAGCCTGCTGTTCCCGAGGGTCCGGCCGGACACCAGGATCGGCTGCCCAGGGCTTTGTGAAGCTCCTTTGTCCCATCCCTCCCCGGGATCCCAGGGCACCAGAGCCGCGTGCTCCCCGAGCTCGCTCCGGAGCGCCCCCTGCAGCCGCGGGGGAGCCATCGCACCTGCCCTGCTCACCGGGAGCCGCCAGCGCCCCTGCTGGCTGCGAGCGGAACTGCACCCGAGGGGAAAGGGCCTGACAGCCGAGAAGGCTGGGACTGGGTTTGGGATTGATTGCTGTTACTGCCATAGTTGTTGTTGTTTGTTTGCCTTGTTATACACCTACAGGTATATAATAGCAAAGAACTGTTATTCCTATTTCCCATATCTTTGCCTGGAAGCCCCTTAATCTCAAAATTACAATAATTCGGAGGGAAGGGGGGTTGCATTTTTCATTTCAAGGGAGGCTCCTGCCTTCCTTGGCAGACACCTGTCTTTCAAACCGAGACACCTCACGACCTTTTAGTTTCCACATCCTCTGTTCCACACCATTTGTTCACCCTGTCTTAAAGCAGGTACTTCCTAAAGCTGAGATTAGAAGAATTAGAGTATGAAGAAAATTTAAGATGAAGGGAAGCTCATCCCAATGAGAGGAGTGAGAGCTGCCAGCCAAAGAAAGGGAAAAAGCAGCTGAGGGGGAGATCCACAGGCACAGTTGTGCCTCTACGAAGCAACAAAGGGTTCAAAGGAGCCAAACATCTTGAGGAAAGGAAACAAAAGAACTGGCCTCACGTGAACTTTAATTTTGTCCAGAAATTCCACTCTGGATCAAAGAGCTACAGTGAAAGTTTAGTTGGAAACAGCATTTTCCTGCACAGAAGTTCAGCTACAGCAAGTGGAAAACTTTTCCTCTCCTCATGAAAGGCTAGTTTTGTCAAAGTCCTGGCCTGTTCTAGCCTAAGTCCAAAGGAATCTTTTGAGGAAAAAACAAGTGCAAGCCATGTTTGGACTGTTATCTGGGCAGTCAGGGCAAGGCACAGAGGGAACCTTTAGCAACTACTCTGCCAAAAACCTGGAAGTTAATTGTGGGTTACAAAGAGCCAGGAAAGAAAGTGGCTAGTCCACAGGGAGATGTGGACATGTCCCTGCACCTGAACTAGGAGGATGTGAAGCACAGGGTGACCTAGAGATAGAGTAATGAACTTCTGAGATGTGTCTGCTGAGTTTGGTTTTCCTGTGAGGAAAGGAGCTCCTGGATGATGCTGAGGGAAGAAGCTACTGCAAGCACTGAGGAGAAGAGAACAGCAAGCAGAGACAGCTGTTTCTTGTGTGCCTCCTTGGAGTCATTCCAGTACATCAGGAGTACACGGACACACCTGTGAGTTGTGTCTTGTTGCAGGATGAAATTTCACATTTCAAAAAACCAAGAGCCATACAAGCTCTGAGCATTAACCACCCATGCTGCCCTCTGATGAGGATTTAATAATTTGGTTTATAAAGATGAGACATGATAGATTTACTACCTTCTCTCCACAATTTATTATCTATTGACATGGTTTTCTTTGCAAATTCCAGTTTCCAATGACTTGCTGGTTTTAGCACTGGAAAAGCAAAGCGCAGAACAGTGCCAGTGAGCTCTGCTAGATGTGCTGTACATCACTCTCTGGCTGCTGCTCTCAGTTCTTCTGAATAGACTCAAAAAGTCTTTGGAAATCTAAAGACCTTTGTCCAAAGCTGGAATTACTATCACTTGAGTTTTCAAGGAACTGCACAGGGGGTTCTTCACAAAAATTAACTGGCAAAAATCTGCCTTTATCCTTTGAAATAGGAGCACAGCTCAGGAAGGGGTCCTCAGCACTGCAGACATGTAATTGTTCATATAAACCTAGTAAACTTCATCTTGGGGAGGCAAAAACCACAACCAACATTTTCTTTCCCACAGTCCTTGAATGAAAGAATACTCTCTGATGGCTAGACAGACCTTCTTCCAAGAATATTCCACCAAGATTATTTATGGCCAGTCTACACTCATTTGTTCTTGTGCCAATGTTGCCCTGTTTAAATAGTTCTTCCTCCCTGGTGCTTTACCCCTCCAAAGCATTTATAACCTTCCTGATATAGTCCAGTGAGGATGGCATGTACTCAGAAAGCTTTTAAATCTTTCCCATTGGTTTCTCTCTTGCTGTCAGAGACTGTAAGTACCTGTCCCAGGGGCCACTGCCCCTGGTGACTCACCCCAAGGTGACAGTGTGGCAACAACTGGATTAACTCACAGATTACAAAGAGTTCTTGAACATCTTCCTATAATGTCCTGTTTGTTCCCTGTTAACTTCTTGGAAAATGGATACAGGAAGAGGAATCTGACTTTTAATCACAAGGCTACTATTTAGTGACTCTTCAGCTATTGGAAGTCAGGGCACAGAAAGAGTCCATGGAGATTGGCGTATAAATGCACATCTTCATCCAAATATCATTAAAAGCCAATTTCTACCTTCACAGCAGTGACCTGATGGTCACTGCAGACAGGACCTGATGGATCAGTATTCCAGCCCACAACACCTCCCCAGTGTGCTGCAGATACTCAGTGCTCACACAGCAGCTCAGGGCTCTGGCAGATGTGGCATTTCAGAAGACCAGAAAGTGATGTGTCATCCTTGCAAAAATTAGGTTACAAACATAGAGAAAGGCCAAAAAAAAAGTAACACCACACAGATCTGAATATTGGTTCTGCCCACCTCAAGTTCTGTGGATGTTTGCTCCTGAATGTTTTTGCTCAAGCTGAGGTTGGAAAGCAATCAGTTTGGCACGTTCACCCTTGGTGTCTTTCTTTTGCAGTGATCCCATTGTTCTGAAACATAATGGGGCAGAGTTTTCTATAGTCCCACTGGGACTGTATCAAAATTGAAATCAGCACTGTAAAGTGTGCTGTGTAATGCTGCTGCCTGCTCTTAACACCGTGATTTCAGCCAAGAAACAGCAAGTTATTCACATTTACGCCCAGTGAACTGGAAGGTCTTTTATCCAGGCTCCACATTAAATTTCAGCTGCCAAAAATGGTCTCATTCTTATTCAGGTCAATACTTTTGACTTCTTAGGCTTGTACAGTTCCCAGGGCAGCTCAGGCCTGCAGCAGCTCTGAGGAGCTCTGTTCTCATGGTGTTGTTACTTGACAGCATGTTGATTTAAGGCACTGCTTTTCTTCAGACTCCTTCAATCAATACCCAGTAAAGGAGAATAGAAAACAAGCTAGTCAAAGGCATTGTATTCTCCCCAAAATTCTGAATTCTTGTTGACATCCTCACCTTTAAATCTGTACTTGAGGATAGAGTTGATTGCAAAGTATTTTGTACTTTTTGCCTTACACCAAACACATCTGTACAGCTGAGGTAAAACTGCTGGAAGTCAGACTAACAGCCATTCTTCAGCACCACGTGCTGTCGAGCATAAACCCTCTATTAGCATCCTCACAGTGTCTCATTTTGCAGATTACATTTCTTTAGAAAAACCACTGACAAATCATTTCCCTGCCATTTACATTGGTGACATTCACTCAGGGACTGAATTCATGCTGTGTGCTGAGGGACAGAAGAGCACCAGGAGCCCAGCGAGGATGCTGGGGGAGAGATGCCATCTCCTACCCTGATGAGAAAGGGCTCACAAACCTGCAGAGGCTGCAGGTGCTGTGGATCCATAGGGACTTAAAATTAAAATCTTGAAAAATAGGGAAGAAAGTGGGTCCATGGGAATCATGATAAAAGATGAAACATTATCAGACTGCTTGGCCCTGAGGAAATGATGTTTCTTCTCAGTGATTTGAGATGAGGTTCAGGGATATCCAAGAAGCCTGACTGCCTCTTCCCTCAAGTAGGTAGGGACTGAAAGGACTAGCAGAGAGTTAGTGGGGCAAAAAAACCAAGTTAAATTGCAACCATTCAGTAAGTGCTGCCTGGTCCCTATCAGCAGTGACAGCCATGTGAGCAGCATAGGACAGTGCTGTGGTCTGCACCAAGCCCTCTGAAAAGGAGCTCTGTTTGTTTTTAATTTTCCTTTCCACAGAAGTTGTGCCAGCACAAAGCTGGGGAAATCAAGTTATTTTCTTTGGAAGTGCCTCAGAGATAAACTGGCTCTCAGAAAGTGCTGCAGATATGGCATCTTCCACACACACACACCTCAGCAGAGGGCTGAGGGAGCAGCTAAATGTCCCTAAGCACTGTTCTGCTCCATCCTGGGGCAAAGCCTCTCAGTCTTCATCTGATGGGGCATCCAACCTCTCAGTGGGTGCTGGCCTCCTCTCTCCTGGCAGCAAATAGGGAGCAACAGGCTCTTGTGAGTCTGTACCAGAAGATTCCCTGCTCCTGGACATACCTCATCATGGTAAAATTCATTTCACCATACCAAGCTTCCCCCTAACTCGACACAGGCTGTATCAATGATCATTTCCTCTGTTCCCACAGGCTCTCCTGGGAGCTGTGTTGCTGTGGCCATCACAATTCCCTGCTGGGTCAAACCCAGGGTAGATTTGGCACCTCCACATAAAGCACCAGGCCAAAACTAAGCAAAATCCACAGTTCACACCAGCAACAAAGGGCAGAGGTGCTTCCTTCTAAAGATCAGCCAAGGTGGCATTTAAAACCACACCCAATGATAGGTGTGCAAAGGATGGAACACCAACACACCTGAGCTCAGTGCTCTGTCCTCCCCAGGTTTGGGTGTTGGCAACGCTAAAGAGACACACTGAGGAATTTCGGGACCTGTGGATGTGTCCACACCTGTTTGTAAGTGCAGCTAATCCAAAATTAGCCAAGAGAAGTGGAAGAATCATTTGTCAGCTCCTGGTCTCCTCAGCCATCTTGAAAAAAATGTCACAGATACATTGACACTTCTGCTGTAGATTTAAATAGCAGCCACTGGCCAGGATCGGCTGCTGGGCAAGGGGGCAACGTGGAGCTCCTGTCTCAGGCTCCTCCTGTATCAGATGACTCACCAACATGCCTGAGAAACTCCCTTAGACCACAGACTCCAGTAGCAACCCCACAACAAACACTGTCCGGGGCTTGCAGCCACCCCTCGGGGTTTAGGACGTGATTCTGGCAGCGTTCAGGGAGCGGAAGGGAGGTGGCAGAGCTTTGCTCTCTTCTACTGCTGCCTCATGGCCACGGTGCTGGGCTGGGACTCAGGTGACATGGAAACCACCACTTTGCCATAATTTCCTTTGATCCCAGTAAGTTGTTCAGTCTCTCAGTCCTGTTTTTACATGAGTATATTCGTGACAGTAAAACCTCCTCCCCAACCTTTCCAACCTTTCCTGTGAGCTCCGTGAACAAGAGGACGTTCATGCTCACATTTACCAGGGTATTGCTCACTGTGTTGGCTGGGTTCTTGTGCTGCTCCATCTCTGGACTGTAACTGCTTCTGTGGGGCTCCACTGAAGTGTCCTGATACACAAATGCAGCCTCAGAACACTGGTTTATAAAGCAGAAAAAGTCATACCCGAAGCAACTCCTGCAGCCACCTAGTACCTCCTGTCTGCAAAACAGGCTAAGGAGGGGTTTCTATTCCAGCCCATGTTCTGGCAGCATGACCTGCCAAGCCTGCCTTTCTCACATGGAAATACAGAGCTCCTAGGAGTGACTTGGAAAATCATTTCCCCTCCACCTCTCCTATCATGCTGAGGGCAGGAGTCTTGATTGCAGTGCTCCCACCCCTACCCCAGGAGAGCTGTAGCTCTATCTCAAAATGCAAGTTAAGCGTTCTGCCTCCACAGCTCCTCAGCTCTGGAGAGGACACTCCTAAAAAAACACTTCTCATGTGGACCAAGAGAAACTACAGAGCTTCCTATTAGCTCATTGTGATCCGCACTGTGACCCTCTGCAGCTGCATCAGACACACCTTCAGCCTCCTCTAAAAGCAATTCTTGTGCCCAACTCCAGCTTTACTCACAGAAGTAATTTCTGCTCCTTCTGTATCACCAGAATTAGTGGGGCTGCACACAGTGAATGGCAGTACTTTAATATGGGTTAACAGGAACAGGCACTTAATGGTTTAAGCCATCCCAGCAAGATCTTAGCACACCAAATATTTTCTCTTCATCTGTCAAGAGAACTTGGCCAATATCCAGGGATTTCCAGAAACGCTTGGAAAAAAACCCTGGAATACAGATGATGTATAATTTTCAATACAAGAGTGAAACTATTGCATAAAGGACTTCAGAGCCAATACAAGTCAACATCCTATGAGGTTCTCATGTATCTTCCAAAAGAGATTCTGCTCTGGCCACATCAGTTCCAGTTTTTTGGTTTTTTTTGTTGTTGTTTTTGTTGTTGTTGTTGTTGTTGTTTTTTGTTTCAGTGTTGTTTTTTTTCCTTTTATGATACTAGTTAAAGCAAGGGATTACCTACATTTTAATGAGATACAAATAATTTTGGTAAAAAAACAATTGCTGAAATAAACATCTACAAGTCCTAGAATATAACCACTAGGCTAAGTACCATGATCCTTCTTAACAAGACAAAAAAAGGGCAATCTTTTGTTGAAAACATTATTTTATATGTAATTTTAATATTGAACTTTTCCTGCTGTAATTTCACTTGTGCCATCTTGCCTCCACTAAGTTTTAATTCTCTAAACACACAGTAACTCGAGCTATTAGAGTTAGAAATTTACTTTGTGGGAGTTTTTAATGCTCTGAAGGTAATGCATGTTTATATCTGAAATCATGTCTTTATTTGACTCTTAAAGCACATAGTTATGTAAATAGTTCTTGGCCAGACAAAAAAAAAAAAATTGTGTTCAGGATTTGTCAGCTGTGAGCCAAGACCCCAAATCTCCTGTGGCTGTGTGAGGAGGGAGCCTACAGAGGCAACAGGGCAAGAAACACACACCCAGCTTGGACTGGGGGGGAAATATTTGGCTGTATTTATTCCCCATTCAATGCTCACCTTGTTTCACACAGTTAAGGAGTCTGGTGGAGAGCCAGCCACAGCACCACTGAGTGTATTCCCTGACCAAGAGAAGTGCCATCCTTGGCCCAGGTCAGACACAGGTTCTGCCAGCCCAGAACCCATCCCCAACAGCCACTGGTACCAGTGGCTGTGGGATTTGATGTCAGCAGCCCAGGAGCCAGCCCTGTAGCACATGATATATATAATTCATTGTTCTCACAGACTCAGGAGAGGGCCAGGGCTGTGTGTACATCCAGATGGAACCACAACCCTTCCCCACTGCTATCTACTGCACAATGTTTATCAGGGCTTACAGACCACTTCCTTTTCAAAACCCTTATTGAAATTCACACAATAAACAATTTACCCAATTTGGTTTAGGAAGCCCTCAGCCCTTTTCCTTTCAAGGCAAAAGAAAACAGATTTATTTATTATATAGAAGCAGACTGGACTCTGGAGGGGCTGGGGGAGGCAAGCGAGAAAGTTCGAGGCTCTGGATGTGAGCACAGACATTAAGAGGGGACATACCTGCCCCAGGAGACGGTAATACCTCAAGAGACAAGACTATACAGCACCTACTCCCCTATCTAGACAGTAAAAGTCACTCAGATCACAGGTTAAAGCCACTTTGCTGAAGTGTGGCAGCAGCACAGGTTTCCTGCAGGTACCAGGGTCAGGAGTCACACACATGGCATGGCCTTGGCCACTCCCTTCACACAGGAGCCTGCCCAGTAGGAAAGTCTGAGTTCCTGGAGACCCCATGGCCCATGTTTGCTGTAGGCAGAAACAGCTCTGACCTCACTTCTGGTTTTGGTCCCCAGATTTTCGTTTTGTTCCTGAGGAAGCTGTGGAAGGCATTCCTGGGGACACAGGAGCTGCCAAGAAATCATCTCATCATATATGGGTGGCACAGCAGGGAGCACAGACACTTTCCCCTTACTGGGTTTGATTTTCAATTGTCTTCCCCATCTTCCAGGTGCAAAACTCAGCATGAATGCTGCATCCCATAGGAATTTGACTGCCCAGTGCATTAAGGATTTGAAGACCAGGCACTACATGCCAAGCATGCACTGCTGCATTCAGGGCATCACATGGGGGGCTGAGAGAGGAAGGAAGAAGGAAAAATCTTTCTGAACAGAAAAAGTACATTTTTAACACCATTCCTCCAAGAAGAGGGGCCAAGAGAAGCAAAGCAGTGCTTGTTCCTTGGGAGAAGATGCCCATTCAAATGAAGTTTTCTGAAAGCCACACAGATACGGGGAGGACTGAGGAAATCTGCTCCCAGCTGAGAGCTGCTGGGACCAAACCCCCACCCTAGGTGAGCTGTTATGGGGCAGTGATGCAAGTGCAGTAGCAGGGGAAGCTTTGAGCCTGCAGCAGTCGCCAGGTACAGAGGATTCTCAAAGGGGAGCAACAGCTTCTCTTACTCTTTTGACAAATAAAGGATTTCTACGAGCCTGAAGCCTGAACAGTTCCCTGTCCTTTTTCTAACACGAAAACCCTTCTGAAAATCCTCTGTTGGACTTTTGGTGGGATTTTTAGTTTTTCCATCTGAAGCTGCTTGTATTACAGGGTACAGAGGGGAGAAGACACAGTTATCACCCAGCTTTGATGCAAGATAGAAATAATTTATTTTCTTCTTTGAAGTGTCATCGCCTGCAAGGGGCAGAAGAGCCAGGATGCCCTTCCCACCCTGGGGAGGGCAGGCAGCTGGTTTGGGCAGTAGCTCCCACACTGCCTGGAGATTTTGAGCCTTTGCCCAGCCAAGCAGTGGGAATATTTTTCTGGGGAAATGCTGACCTTTCTGCAGGGCAGGAATTCATGGCAATGCTGTGAACATGAGAAGTGCAGCAGCACTTGGTATGAGATGCCACATTAATGATCCACATAACACCGACAGAGGGCTTTCATGTCAAAGAGCTCCTTTTAATGAACTTCTTTTAATGAACACTTCTTTTAATGAACTTTATGCCACTGGCAGATCTGGAATGACATGCAGCCACATCTGGGGCAGAAGGAGTTAACCAGCCAGCATCAGTCACGCTGCAGACAGAGAGGAGTCAGGAGTCAGGGATGGATACAGTGGCACCAGGCATCTATCAAGTGCAAAATCATTAGTGCTTCCAAAAAAAAAAAAAAGGGGTAGAACACAGATTTTTTGCTGGAGTTCTGGGTAGGAAGTATCCCAGCTGGAGCTGGGATAGCTCAGTCTTGCAAAATTCTGTTTGTATTCTCTCAATGCAATGAATACTTGCTGGGCAAGCCAAATGCAATTAATTCATGGTAAGAGCTGGCAAGTACGATTCCAGGACCAGATTTCCACCCTTCCTTTCCATCCTGATACACACATTCTGCCTCCAAGAAATATACTCTCATCAGGAAAGAAAGTGAGGAGGAGTTCTGTG
Source organism: Aphelocoma coerulescens (assembly GCF_041296385.1). NCBI lineage: Eukaryota > Metazoa > Chordata > Aves > Passeriformes > Corvidae > Aphelocoma > Aphelocoma coerulescens. The sequence continues at coordinate 5,100,030 of NC_091031.1, read as the reverse complement.
TTCTGGGCTCCAGATCTGCCTCCCAACACTGAGCTCCAATATCCAGCCTTCCCAGGGCCAGTCATTTTCTCTCTCTGCTTTGGCTGTGGTTTGTTTCCTTTGGGGAGGGGATGGCAATTAAATTCACAATTAATCACAATTTTAAAGCACTTCTCTACTTTCCAGAACAGAGATGCTGCAGATGGGGAAGTGTTAGAAGGGAGCAGTAAAAGGCTGTGATTAAGCACCTGAATGTCAGGGATGGCCTCGGCATGGAGGAGGGAAAACTTCCTCCCCAGTACCCCCATCCCTTTTGATAGCACAAATTAAAAACAAAGACAGCTGTTCAGTTGGGAGTGACTTTAGCTTAAATCTTTCCGTTTCTTGCTCAATAACTCTTTCATTATAAGCTTCCTGCTGGGGAAGTTTGTGAGCCAAGGCTTGCTACTGAACACGCAGCACTCTGGGGCTGCAGAGCACAAGCAGCCAGAGCGTCCCTGTCCACACATTTCTGAATCATTACAGTTTCTAGATCGGATGGGGCAAATCCACAATTAAAAAATAAAAATATTTAGATACAAGCTGTTCTCTGAGCAGCTAATCCCATGCTGGAAAGTTCTCTAGCCGCTTAATGAGGAGTCAAGAAAACAGAAGTGGCTCAGGGATTTGTGTGCAGCAAGTTGTTCCTAGCCCTGCACAGATTACATTCATAAAAGAACTTTTCTAATTGAAACAGTTTGATTATTTATAAGCTAGCTCCAAATTCCTTTGAACTCTGTAGGAAATTCCCAGGATCTTGGATGGGCTTTTGCTCAAGTTCTCCATTGTTTACATGGAGGGAAAGACACGAATATTGATATAAACCCTGCAGCTTGGAGGCCTTGCTAACAAACACTGGACCTGAACAAGGGACGATGAAGACAAATAAAACAGTCAGAAAACTGACCCGGTCTGCTAATGGAATGCTTAAAACTGCTGTTAATGGCTTGGAAACACTTAAACCATTTATATTTGGTAAGTAGGTGCAAATCAAAGAGCATCCCACAGTGCCTCTAAAAAGCCTTCTCTGAAGCACTGCCCTCAGAAGTGACTTTATCAAAATCACTCATGAGTGGCTGGGTGATGTGAGTGTAAGTGTACTGAGCACTGTTATCTTCTGTGTCACCTGCCTGCCCACATAACTCCAGGGGAAGTTCACAGTGCCCGGACACCCCAGTGTGGGCTGTGACCTGATGGACACTACAGGCAGGGAAAGCTGCTTAGTAACACCCAGAGAGTTCCCCCAGGCTGGGAGCATCCAGATTTCTACCTTTCAAGTACCCCTAGCTCAGATTTTAGTTCTGCTGAACCATAGTTAAAGTCAATGACTTCTTGTAAGCTTCAGAGCTGTCCACGCAAACTTTGTTTATTCAGACTTGTCAGCAGTTTAGCAAACCATACTTAATTGGGCTGACTCCATCCCCACCAGAACACTGCGGTCATTCTTTTCTCTTCAAACACCTCTCAACCCCAACATGTTACTGACACCAGAGAGCCCACACCAGTCCTCCTTCCCTAAGCACTGCAGTGTGTGTTCCATTCCAACAGGTTCACCACCTTCATCCCCAAAACTTTCTCTCACTAGGTTACTCATTTTGGGTATATTTATTTGCCCAGGGCTGGAATATCCCATGTCTGCTGACATAAATGATTGCACAGCAGCAGAGGCTCCTCTCCCACACACAGAGTGTGCTTAGGCTCTTTTGGGGTTTGCTCAGACCTCACAGGCAGCTGGATCTGTGAGCCGTCTATCAATCTTTCAGAGCAGTGGCTGACAAATTTGTTTTAACCCAAGTTTCTAAACAAAAAACACTACTGCTCTTCTACTGCAAAAATTAAAGGGGAAAAAAATCCCTTTTTTTTTTCCTTACAGTGAAACCTGAATACCAGGCCTGTTTCAAATGATAGAAAACAAATGTTATGATTACAGAATTTAGCATGCAAGTGGAAGAGGACACTGCCTTCTACCTCAGAGTGAGATTCCACTGTGCAGCTACAAAAACACACAGGGAGGGGAAGGTAAAGCCAATACCAAACCCTAATGACTTTCAGTAGCTCTGAAGTAGAGGCAGATTGTTACTCCTACAGCCATGATCCCTTGGGAGGGTAACACACCCCTCTAAGCTGAGCACAACACCATTCCCAGGGTTTCATCCAGTCACTTCTTCAATTTTCCAAAGGCCTAAGATAGAAAGTAACTTACAAGAGAATCAATCCTATAAAAGTTTTAGAGCAATAGCCCAGTCAGTTTAATCGCTCATCTGAGAGGCAGAACATTCATTAAATGAGCTCGTAATGTGCTAATTCAGGGAATATCTTTTTTCCGAAAGGCTAGCATTACAAAATAGTGTCACTAGGCACTACCAGGAAAACAATCCAGTCCTCTCTAAAGTTCAGCAGTGTTCATGACGACATTCCTGTCCCGAGACTGCCACCAAGATGTCCTCGGACAGCCCAGGCATATGGAAATCATAGCTCCCACAGAACAGCTGTGTTTTTTGGAAGTGACTTCATATTTTTGGATGTTGTCTGCCACATGGAATCTAACATCTTCAGCAGCAAATAAAGCTCTTCCTTTAATCGTCTGCCATGTTTCCTTCATGTAATAAAAGTGGTAGATGATTTTTTAACTCCACAATCACTTTTTCCCAGCCTTTCCTTAGAGCACAGGGACTGTATCTCTGTAAGTGCCTTTGCAAGTTTCTGGTATTTCTAACAGGAATTGCACTGAGATTTTACCCAAGACTGGAAGGATTCTTCTTTCCACTGGCCTTACATCTGGGCTGATCTACTGACTCACTTCCAGTCACTCTGGCAAGTAAGTTCCTTTCCCAAAACTACATGTTTCATAATGACAGTTCCACCACATGTTTGCCTGGCAAGCCACATTGTTTGCTACCATTTTCAGGAGAGGTCCAGGCTCTGGGACATGCTAAAACACACCCTGGGCCCTGCCATGCAAACCAGCAGCTCAAAAGGCTCAGGGGTTGCTGATGGTCAACACTTTGGCAGCCTCTGGTTGTTAAAGGGGTGGTTGGCAAGTCCTGTAGGAGGGCAGCGAGAGAGGAGATGCCAGGCTGCAGTGACAGGGAGGGATGAAGGGCTGGGTTCACCTTCTTTAGAAAAACTTCGCTTTTCCTTGGCATCTGCCCTTCCCCAGCCACTCCCTGCAGGTACCATCCTTATAAGAGGAGGCAAAGCATCCTGGAGGCAACATTTGTCCCCACACACTGGGGCAGTCAAGCACATGTACAACAACAGCCTGTGGAGTCACAGAATAGTCACCACAACCACCATCCAAGGCAAAAACAAACACTCATCCCTCCTGCCCTGTTTTGTATGATAACCAAGTCCCTCCTCAGACTTCCCTTCTTTGGTAAACAGTGCTCAAGCCTCACTACAAACAACGATGGAGAGCTGTCCTTTTGTCTGCTCGGGAACACACTTGACAAATAAACCCCAAACATTTCCATTTGAAATAATAACCATCTGCACATGCTGCTGCAGTGGATCTGCCATTTCGTCTCACCAGTCAGTTACTCACCCCTGGAAAGCAGCTGGATCTTCACAAGAGCCAAATGGACGAGCACCAAAGGCAGCTAATGAAGCACAGGGAATGCTGCTCCCTGACCCTGCACCCAGGATCTGTCCCAGCTTTTCTGATTTGAGAAGTTGTGCCAGTTGCTCCCAGATCTATTGGCCTATGAATCTTGTCAGTTCAGTTCCTGTAGGTGACCATATTTACTCCCTGGTGTGCCAGGAATTGATAAAAGAGCATCTGACTTAAGCATTTTGAAATAAACTCCAGACATACAGCAGGATGTTCAGCTGTTCCAGGCTCAGCTCATTTTTCCACTTCACCCAGCTCCCTCAGGCAAATTGCAGATTTCACAGAAGGGCTTGAGCATCCAGATGCTCAAAACAGCACCAGGTTCCTCAGGGGCTTTAGCAAAAAAATCTTTTTAAAAATTTTTAAATCCTTAAAGGCCGTGTATGTACTTTAAAGTACCTTTGAAAGTGGGAGGTATGTTGGTGTAAGCAGTTAAGGCACTAAAGGCCTTCACTTCAAATGGACAGACCTAAAACATCGTTTTCCCTCGACATCTCCACTAGCTGCCTTTGCTTTCCAGTTTCCTTAGGCTGAGAGCACTGCTCAAGGTCACAACCTGGTTAATAAATCTGGGTTTACATTGCAGTTCTTCATATAATGCTGGAAAGGTCCAAAAGTGATTATATATGTACATTAAAAAGAAAACAAACCCACACATAAAACATGTTTTCTATTAGCTTAAAATTAAAGGCAGCAAGAGAGTGTCTTAACAAAAGATAATAACCCAATGAGGTAAACAAAAGTATCTAACAGAGCCCAGGTGAGGAGTCTCAGACAGGAATTTGGAAGAGCTACAGACTGTTTTGTTTTCTTGGGTAAGCCCTGTCTGGAGTTGAAAATTTGCATACATACAGCAATATACATGCAAGCTGCTGCTAGCCAGGAGGGAAACAAACAAGGAAGTAGTCAGCAGTTGGGAATAGCAGGGTGTCTTTTAGTTACTTAAGGTATTAGCTGAGCCAATGGGCATGCTTTTCCTGTTTTAAATAAACACAATAAGATAAAGGTCAGCAGGGGAATCGGTTACATTTCTCTTTCCCACGTATAGGTATGGCTGTGGAGGATGTAATCCTGCCAGAACACTTAAAAGATAAAGAATAATTTGGAGATTTTAGAAGCCACACATTGGCTTTATCAGCCCAGAGCAGGGTGCATTACAGGTACCAATTCCCTGGGAAAGCCAGAATAATTTGGGCCTTCTGATACTAAACAGCAAAACTAAATGTTATGCAAACTGTTATGCAAATAAGGGATCCCATAGGAAAAATTACTTAGCATCAAAGCTAATTACCCTGTATGCTTATCTTTATAAAAGAAAACATCACATTGTAGGTAAAGCATATTTTCTAATCAGCTTTTCTGTGCTTCAGTAGATAATTGAATTAGAAGCCAAGCTCCTAGTGCACCAAGAGGCTCAATAAATACCAACAAAACCAATAATTGCTTAGGCCAGGCAACAAGATACTCCGTGACATTCTTCCAGATCTATTAACATGCAAACTTGATACAGACACCAGCCCACCCACAGAACCCGCCTTCATTTCAGTGACTTTCCTTCTTAATTTGTAATGAAACACGTATTTTTTTCAGTTCATTGAACAATTATAGGAACAGCTCTTTCAGACAACAAGAAATAAAAGATATCAGAGTCTTACAAACCTGCATATCCCACTGGGATCAGCAAGAGCCTTCAGCTTACTGAGAGTTCAGGCTGACTTGAAATTACATTTTTAATGCATCTGGGTTCATTAGAAACCAATTAAGGACACTGGCAGCTGAAAACAACTCAGTTAATCAATTGCTAGTTCTAAAGTGCAAAGAAAGTAATGCTTCTTATTACAAATTATTTTTAAAGATTATATGATTTCTTAAAGGAAGAATGTTAAAGGTTAAGAATTTTATATATGTATATACACACACAGGTACACATTTACACACAGGCATGTAAATAAAAGCCCAAGAGAATTTTTCTCATGGGGAATTGTAGAAGGACCTTTACAATGGGCACAACGGGCATTCTGAGTGCTGCTTCTATAGTCTTCAACATGAAATCAAAGACTGACAAATACCCAGCAGACTGGCTGAGGTCTCAAGCACACTGTGTCTTGTATCCAGGTCCCCTTTTAGTTTCCTTATTGCCTTCAGAATCAATACTCTGGAGAACTCGTTGTTAACTCAGCAAAAGGCAGAACCCTGCTGTCAGGAGCTCAGGGAAAAGCTATTACAGAAGCCAAAGCATAAGGTGGGATTTTATTGGAATGTTCCTGAATAAGCAACTTTAAGCAATCAATTTGTTCCACTTTTGTTTTGGAAAGGGAGTAATGAGCTATTACTCTTAGGGCCCAAAATGAACAAGAGATCCGTTCCCTCCCTTTGTTGTAAAAAGCCCCACATCTTGCAAAATCTGTTTTAATAGCTTAATTCTAGTCCAGGGATTTCAAAATGTATATGGCTGTCCTCCAAACCTTCCTTGAAATAAGACTGTATTTTGGTTTATGTTAGAAAAAATATTCTCATTGTATGCAAATCCCCTCCCTGGTGTGCAGCAAAAATACGCCAGAGAGAGCGAGAGCTGTGGAACACAGTGGTTGCAAAGACACCTCATTGCACCTTTCCACTTGGCCACTTCAGCTGTCGTTGAAGGGCAGAGGTGCAAGGATTTGCACAGCGTTTGGTTCAGGAGCCCCTTGCATCAGCTCAAGTTTGGTCCAGCAGAGCATCAGCATCCCAGCAGCCTTACCCACCTCTGGATTCTTTGCTTAATCCACAACAACAGCAGAAAGTGCCAAAGTGCAGCCCGTTCTGTGGCTTTTATCAGAACAAATGTATTCAATGGTTTCCAAATCAAATACGTAGGCCAGGGAATAAGGGGATTTGATACTGAGCTTAACTGCTGTTCTTTGGATGCACTCAAATACTAGTTTTTGGAAAGGCTGCTTTTGCAGCTCATTGTGATACTACCAAGAACCCCTGGCATGGGAACAAACAAAAGGAGTGTTGAAGACGCTGGGGCTGACTCTGTGAGAGGGCAATTTAAAGAATAATGGACCTCTAGTGACAAAGTCTCCATGCTGTGCTATTCTGGCAATTATTGAGGAAGTTTGTTTAGGATTTAGGCCCAAGTGCTCCTAAGAGAGGCTTGTAAACAGCATGGAAGTTGAGTTTCCTGTTGGTGATAGGAAGATTGACAGCTCACAGCAACCTTTTGTGTGGCAATGACAACTGTGATTACTGTGCAGTTCTACTGCAGTGTGATTAGATTGTAATCAGACTGTGGCTCTGCTGGATTTCTTGATGGCTTAATTGATGGCCCCAAACCAAATGACTTTCACCAGAAAGAAAAAACCCTCAAACTTGAATTCCTTGACACAGAGTAGGTTTAATACTCTCTAGTGCAGTTTCACACTTGTGGCAAATGAACCTTCTTTCCTTAGGTACTTTGAGTATAACCTATAAAGAGCATGGAAACATCCAGTGACAGATTCAATTTGATTTAGAGAATAGGTATAAATTTCTTTTCTCAGTTCCATAAAGTTGTTATGAAGATGAAACTCCTTTTAGAATTAAAAAGTAGTTGTCAACACTTAAACAACTGTGGGTACAATCTTGGGTTTATGGAAATCTGAAGGTTGGATTCTCATCACCAGTGAGACAAAGATATCATTTGGTGCATTAAGAATAAAGTAAGTGCTGTAGTTTCTTTATATTATATAATTTTAAAGGTGTGTTGCTCAGAGCACATTTCTAAATTTGGAGAATTAATATTTATGGATCATCTACTTTAGTCAAGAGTAAGGTGTAACAGGATGATTATTTATATGCACAAGGATAATATGTTTAAATGAACAGATGTGAAAAACAAACAACAAAACAAATAATGTCTGTAAAAATAACTTTGACAAAACTAAATCAGAATTAATTTAATCAATTACGAAAAAGTGTCTCATGGAAAGTGTAACTAAAAAGCCCATCTTGGAAATTTTTAAATTATCCAGAAACTTGAGCCACAAACTTGTATTTGGCAAACACTACCAAAATGTCCCAACATCATATGGTAAGACTGTGTTATATAAACACAGCCCATGCATGAGAAAGTTTCCTATTTATACTTCATAAATCAAAAAATATGATGGAAATATACCAGTATTTAAGAGATGCTATTAAAACATAAAGACTTCTCCACATTCTCCATGAGAAAGAGCAAACTCAGAGATGGAAGCTGAGTTCTCTCCTTGGGCCCACTATCACGATTTCCCTTCAAAAACACAACACAGCTTTTTATTTTTTCCCTTTCTCACATCGAGGTTGCTCAGTGATCACAGGGGAGTAGGCCACTCTGTGGGTGTACATGTTCATTTACAAATAACTTATAAACCCTATAAATGAGCTGATGTTTTAGCACACGTCCTCCCTCTGTGGGGAGCCTGGAGTGTCTCTCTCCACTTCAAGGCCTTCCATTAGCAGCTGCCAACTCTGCTAGGTCCCTCTCTAATCACTCATTCCATCATCACTTTAGGACACTTGTAATGCTTGACGGGACTTTAATATAAAACTTCCCAAGGCAGTTGTCAGATGGCCCTAGGTCCTGACCATGACATAATTCACATGTTCAGGAATGTAATTTCATGCTATGCGTGTTGCTGAACTGCAAGCTTTTGGTTCTGACTTCACGGTACTTAATGTCTTCCATGCCAAAAATTGCTTCAATAGCATCTCTTATGTTCAGCTGAACTGCTGCACTAGCCCAAAAGGAAAACTTTGTTTCAAGGTGGATTTAAACTTTGCTGGAAAAAAAGAAAAATCTAATTGGACAATTTAATATAATTCACACTGTTGCTCCTTCTGTCTGTGATGTGCAGGGGCTCTGCCCACCTCAATGAGCAGACTGCCCAGCAAGGCAGACCAAAAATCACCATCTTGGCTGTGTTCCACACACCCCACAAAGACTGGAAGATCTAGAAACTAAATACAAGTCCCCAAGCACTGTCATAGCCACAGAACAACCCTCCCACTGCCACTTTTGAGCTGGAAAGAAAGTGAAGTCACTTTGCAGGGTGTCCTTCACATGGCTCCTGCTCAGACTTGTCCCTGTGATGAAATGATCCCTCTGTACAGAGCTCATCCCAAAGCAGCTTAAAAGAGAGTATGAAGGAGATGGAAAGAGCAGCCATCCCCCACAGGTGGTGGGCCAACATCAGGGGCTAACAGTGCTGGAGTCTGAAGAGCAGCCCTCTAACTCCTGGGCAAAACTGGCCACTTTTCGCAAGTTATTTGGAGAGCAAGCTGTGACTGCAGCTCCTCCCCCAAGCACTTCTCTGCTTCAGTCTCTCCAAATCATTCCTCAGCTGGATGTCTGCTGCCCTGTGACCACACTGCAGCTTTCTGCAACAGAGGCTGGGCCCCCAAAGCCTGATGTTCATTGAGGGCATGAAGCTGGGGAGACCGGTGGAGCATTTACTTCTTTCAAAGACAGATCTGCGCAGATGAGAACTCTCCAAGTGCTCTGCAGAGCTGATGCCAGTCACATTTTCAGAGTTCCAGTGTATAACAAAGACTTCACTCTGGGGACAAGAGCATTGTCCAGCAGAGGAGGTGACAGAGACATCAAATCTATCTGCCAGATGTCGGTGTCGTAACTTGTACCGAGCCTCCTTTCTCTTTGTACACTTGGCTCTGCCGCCTGCAACGTGCATTTCCCAGCTGGAAAGGCCTCGCACACTTCTATTACTGGGAAAAAAAGAAAACTGCCCAAAGGGAGAAAGTACAAAAGGTTTGCCTCTGCTACAGGAAATTGGAACTGCCAACAGTCTTGCTGAACTGAGTACGTCGGCAGAATTAGGGTTTAGCAAGGTATCAGCAGTGGGACAGACATGGAGAGAAAGAATTTCCCAAGTCAGGCTATTTTCTCTCAAAACAAAATAGAGTAGAGAAATAAAGTTCAGGGATCAGAGCTCTTCACAGTCTGGAATTTCATTCCATGAAAAACTCCAAGGTTGTTCTCATTTTGTTACCTTCCCAAATCAGGATGCAAATCTCAGCCTCAGGAGTTTATCTGCATATGGATTTAAATACAGAGCTTTCATACTTGTGCATATTTCATTTCACTAAGATGAAAATATTTCGTGTTATCTCATTCTTTCTGGTTTTTTAAAAACAATGCAGTTGAAAATTAAATGTGGTAATCCAATGATTACAACTTCCTGTAAAAATGAATAAGCAATAAAATTTACATTTCTGTGAAATGCTTTGAATTAATAAGATGATAGTCTTTCAGTGGAAGACTATTCCCTTGGGAGCTTCTGACCAGCTGTAACTGTAGCATTTGGAAATCTGTCACCCTAGGAAATGAAGGACTATCAGAATCATGGGAGCATGACTAAGAGCTTGTTGTGAGGCTGAGGGATGCTCTCAGTTGTGGGAGCACCAGGGTGCTGAAGTCTTCCTTTGTCATTCTTTGCAATTTTAAATCCTTCCTAGAGGTGAACACAGAGTATTGAATTATTGAATCGATGTGCGAATATAAACACAAAAAGTGTGCAATTAGAAAACAGATAAAACTCCAGTAGATGGCGCTCAAAAATATCCCAAATTTGTGTCCCTGCTCGGCTCTCGGGACCTCGGTGCCGTGCAAAGGGCTTGGGGAGACAGCTCTGCCCTGGACAGCCTTGTAACCATCACTCTGGGAGACAGGGGATGCTCAGAGCTGCAGGGCCTGTAACAAAGGTGGGCTCAGCAGTGGCTGGGAACACAAACAGAAAATACACCAAAAGTGAGTGGATTAAGAGATATGGGTCCTGTAAAAACACAGCAAAATTTTAGAGAAGTGCTGCGAGCCAGGGCAGTTGTAAAATGTGATTTTCCAGGGAGAGGAATGTCTGGCTGCCAGTTCCTGTGCAGTTTTGTTTTTCAGTAATGGCCAGTTCTGGGGTCACTTTTAAATTTTGTAGCTCTGACTGGAAGGAGCCTGTTGTATTTCAAAAGCTGTTGAGTAGTAATTCTTCCACAAAAGCACAACTGGTTTTACCACCACCAGGGGAATGGCTTTTATTGACCATTCTGACCAAAGACCAGAGTGAAAGTTGATACCATCTGATTGAGTCCCTGGTTGGTGGCCTGTGGGAAATGATGTAATGGCTAGTTCCTCTGAGGTCCCACAAAGCCACTGCCAGAAGAGCATCAGCAACTCCACGCTGTGATTCAGCTCCGGGGTGTCTGGCAACGCTCAGTGCAGAGCCCAGAGCTGCTGGCTGTCCTCTGCTTTATGCAGAGGAAAACAAAGCCCTTCACGTAGCCAGGGAAGAGAAGTTTCCCCAGGCTGGTTGCCAGCATGCTTCAGTCCTCCTCTGCAGTACTTACCTCTGCTTTAGCATTAGTGTGAGCAAAACACACATGGGCACAGGGATTCTCCCTGATTTTTCTGTCCCATCCTGAGCTCCAGGCTTCATGCTTTCACTTTTGGTCACTTTACAGACCAACTGCATTTTTCTGTGTCTGTAGCTAAGTCGCTCTAGTCCTGTCTGGCATGATGGAGCAGCCCAGGCTATAGTGAGGAAGAGGTGGCTGTGCAGAAAAGCCACCTTAGCTCCACTGATGTCAGCACACAGAGGGGCAGAACACGAGCAAAGCAGTGACTGTGATGTGAATGCTGTGCCCAACACCGATGGTTCATATCTTTCACAATACTTGGAGCTGGTGGCAGTTGAGGCTACAGCACCTTTCATGGCCCAGCTGCTGTGATGGAGGAACGAAAAGGTTTTGCCAAGGGAAGAACAGCTTGTTCCCGAAGTTGTAGGGGTTTTCCTTATAAAAGACTAATGAGGTGTTGGTCCTATACACATTTAGTCACTCATCTTGCAAGAGCTGTAACATCAGCAATAACTTGACCATCTTTATGATCTTTCATGAGTTACATTATTCACATCAGCATTCTTGCCTTTGGGGAAAAAAGGGAAAGAGGTGACAGGATGCTTTGCTTCAAGTCTGCATTTCATTAAACTTCTGCTGTACCACTTTTGCTCCAAATTAGGAAACAATTTTCTTCCAGACCCAGCCATTAGACTTTCTTGAGAAAACTGTTCATAGAGAAATGGTTAAGAGATCAGGATGTTTCTTTACAAGTTCATTCTGCAATCCGGAGTGAAAAGCCCTTTGCTTATGTGATAGCAGAGGTCGTTCTTTAAAGCACCATCAGTTGGTAGGCAAAGAATTGTATTTTCTTTATCTAGATAGAAGCAAAGCAGAAGTGGCAACAGAGATGGTCATCCATAACATACCCCATGGATTTCAGGGAAATAAGTCTGTTCAGGGAAATCTCAGCTAATTCACATGGAGGCCTACTTTGTCCTTTTTTACTGTGTGAAGCAGCAGTTTTCTCTCTGCAGCACAGCGAGGGTGCAGGGGAGAGAACAAAGAGCAGGCAGGCAGTGAGAATGTGACACCATCCCTTCCCACAGCACTCTGGGCTACAGCTCTGCTGGCTGGATGTTATTTTAGTGGCTGTGCCTCCCACCCATGCTCGTCCCAGGGCCCAGGAGCCGCACGGCTCTGACGCCCGGTGAGCTCGAGGCTTATTCATGTTCAGGAATGGGAGGGTCAGGGCCATCGACACACACCAGCATCCTGCTGCCTATTATTTCCTGCCAGCCCTGGCGTTGCACCAAGCCCTAACATGACAGGTGGATGGAGTTCACAAGGAAATAATGTCATGGGCCAGTTTTCCAGGAAAGCTGTTAACTCTATTCACAAACTTGGGCCTTCAGATGGAAAGGGAACGTGGCTGAGAAGAGGCGGTGAAGGGCTGCTCTGCTGTTATTTACCTTTTTGTCACAAATTATTCACTGACATCTCTTGCTGCAGCACAGAAATCTTTACCTCTGCACAGTGCCTACCCCTTCAGGAGCAGACTGTGGCTGAATGCCTTTTAACTTAAAAAACCATGGGGACACTGCCTCTGCAAATCCCACGTGGCCATTTGATGTCAGTCAGGCTGCAAAAGATGGTAAAAGAATCTGCCTTTTTCTGAGCTAAATGGTTCCTGGGAAACAGAAAATAAATATGAGGTGAGTATCTAAGACTGATGTTAACCTGGGGACTTCAGGCATTTTGTAAGAATGAAACTACAGGATACAGTCCAGGATGTATCAGAAACAAGACATATATTTTTAAAATTCTCTATCAACAAGGCACATTTACTATCCGTCCATTCTCTATGCAGCGTCCAACATCTGCAGTTGTGTGTTTTTCTCTTTCCTTCCTCTTTTTAAGTTTTTAAAGTTTAATAATTTTTCTACTAGTATAGAAAACACGGAAGAATTAAGAAGAAAAGCAATCAATACAAAAGAAGTGTTTTTCAAAATTGCCATGTTTGCTACAAATGCAAATTTTAGGGTGCACAGAGTCAGGACAATGGGACTCCAACTGGCTGCTCACAAGAGGAAGGATTAGGTCCTATGTCATGTTAATAGTGACATCAACAACCTGAATAAAAGCCAAAAATTCAAGTTGATTTTGCAGTTAAGACCATTGTTCTCCCACATGGTTTAGCCTGTAAGATTTAGTCCACACATAGATTTCTGCAGAATCTGTATTTTTCACATCATACAGTGCCATTCTTGATATGTAATGTACTTCAATATATAAAAGCCCTTCATGACTGGCAAATATTTATATTGATATAGCTAAAAAATCATACAACCTACAGGCATCAAAGGTATTGTAAATATAAAAGCAAAATTAAGTCTGTCAGTGCTCAGAGGTACTGGTAATATGTATCCAAAATGATGGCTGCCACTATTGTTCTGCTATTATTATTATTATTATTATAATTATTATTATTAGTTGTGAAAACAAATTAGGTGAAACCTGCAACTTCTATCTCAGCTATCAAAGGAGCAGTAACCCTGGATTTGACTCTGGATAAGCAGATCTGAGGCAGGAATACGGGATACTCCAGAGGGCTTGTTCCAGGCCTGACTCTTCCGGATGCTGATGAGACTCTCAGGCCTCTCTTCGTTCCACACTCCGAGCTGGTTCCTGTTCTGTGGAGCTGCAGTAACACTGTACATTCAGTGTTTGGTAACAGGAGCTCTCCCAAGTGTCCATGGCAGAGAAACTTAATTCTTGACACAAGTCCATGAAACTAACCTTTCTCTCTTTCTCTCTTGTTCTTTTTTTTTTTTTTTTTTTTAACCTGGAAAATTATGATATTAAAGTCAGAGTCACGTACAAAACACAACACGTGAAATGACTGGGGAATTGTAAATTGGGTGTTTTGGCTTGAACAAAATCTAAGCATTGTCATACCAAACTGAATATTATTTTAAAATACTGTCCCCGGGTATAACTGTCTTTTTGTACAATAGCAATACAGGGTGTAGTTACAGACACAATTTCCTGTGCTTAGGTTTTGAAATTATTATTTAAGATCGTTGTAACATTTGCCCGGAGCACCAGCGCAATTCCTCTATTAGATAATTTTCTATCCTTGTGAGGGCAGTTTTGCTTGTGCAGTGCTGCCAGGGTTTTCAGGAAGGGAGAGACAAGCAATTGTGAGAATAAAATTTGCATCAGCTCCCACCCAGCCTCTCCCAGAACTGAAACACCATTTGTCACATTCAAAGCCTTTTCACACCAGAAGGAAAGGTGTTTCTGAACTGGAAAGTCACTTTGATCTCCACAGGGTTGCATCCTTCTGCTTCTCAGATTCCCATGAGAAACACCAAACAGCAATCGTGGAGTTCCAGATGGCTTTGTATGAAAGACTTGGTGCACTACAGCACCCAGCATCCAGGCATGAAACCTCAAATCAATCCAGATTAGGTCATGGGGTTCAAAATTTGAAGCAGAAATTTTGGTTGGGCTTTAAGGGCTGAAAAGGATATGTTGTTCCTGGGTGTGCAGAGAGAGAGGATAATAATGAAAAAATATGAAATATATAGATTTGCAAGAAGAAAAAAACATAGACTGTGAGACATGGGTCGGATGTCATCACTGGTCAGTCAGAAAAGATGCTACTACTGCTTTAGACTGGCCCAAAATCAATGCAAACAAATCATGGGGGAGAAATCAGTTTCTAAGGCCATGTGAACACTTAGTGATGAAACCTTTGAAAATAGCTTCAACATCATAAAAATCTCTGCCTGAACTGCTCACAACCTCTGCTTTCCTCCTGCAGGACACCAGGATCAGGTGCTGGGATTCTTCCACATAAAGTTACTGTTTTGCTCCTCTGAATAAAGACAAATAAGCCTGAATTCCTGCACAGCCTTTCATTTGCTTCTTAGTATGAAGACGCTTGTGCCATGTACCTCATCTCTAGAGGATACAGACGATGCTGCTGAGCTCAGCAGCCCGCTATCACCCAGAGGCCTCCCAGCAGGTCAGTTTGGTACTGCAGGAGATGATGGTGTGTCTGAAGCTTTGCTGTGCCAGGGGTCACTGCAATGTGTCTGTCACTGCTCACAGGCTGGGTAATGCCCAGGTACCTCACAATCACCAAGGCAGAGGGTGGTCCAGGAACTCTGCTGTGTCCTTGCCTATGCACTGCAGATGTCAAAGAAAGCAGAGCAAAGGGAAGGGAAATCATCTCTAGTAGTGGCAGAGCAACTCTTACTCACTGTTATTTACCCTTCCTGAAAAAAGACTGCTCCAGAACACCCATTGTCTCCATTCCACTGAGTTTGGCTTTTCTTTTTTGACTTGGAGCTGAGCATCACCTTGTACTTCTACCTTCCTTCTGCAAGCTCAGCTGTATCACAGTGATGGCCAAAGGAGGACCCATGTGTGGGAAAGACTTCTGGAGAGGGCAATGGGCTGCTCCTGCTCTGGGGTTAACCAAGGAATCATGAAGCCAAACTGCTACACAGGTAGTGGAAATCACTGCATCTCTACAGCCCTGCAGTTCTCTCCTTAGCAGCCCCCAAAATTCTACTGAGGAAAAAAAGAAATGGGGAGGGGGAAGAAGGAGTCAGAAAAACTATTGTGTTCCCAGGGAGGGAAAAAGATGAACAGCTCTATTTAGCTTATCTAGCTTTGCTGATGTCAATCACTTTTCTCATTTTAAACAGGAAAGACACCACTTTAGTCCACCTGTTCCATTATTTATCATGCTATGCATTTCCCATGAATTGTCACTCATGCAAAACCTGTACATCGTAAGGGGACACCCTAATATTTTTTATGACCTTAAGCAAAGTGATTGACACTAGACACCGGTGTCAGATGTTCTGGTGACGCAACATGTTCTCCTAGCAGCAGGAAAGCTTCCTGCCGTGATTAAGTGAGGGCTATGGAAGTGCTAAAATGTGTTGTCAGCTTTCCTCTGATGCAAGTGATTTTATTATAGCGTCTGGTAACCACGGAGTGTGGCAACGCAAATACTGACCCCAAACATCCCCTGCTGCACATATAGCTCACTCTATTTAAAACATGAGTGCACTTTGCAAATCCAGGGATAAGTTATGGATGTAACAAGCTTAAACCATGGAGGGCAGAGGAAATGGCAGCACCTAAGCCAGAATTCCTTGGTGGTTTCAGCAGGAGAAGCGTAGGGATCCAGGATGAGCTGCAGAAGGAACCCCCTGCAGCACCTCTCTGGCAGGTGGGCTCTGCAGCAGCATCACCAAAGCTGTCCTGGCTGCCAGAGGCTCTGGGGGCAAAGAGAAAGCACAGGCCTGTCTCACCTTGGTAGTGGAAAGCAAAAATCATACCCAGCACTACTGAGTCTGCAGAAAGTAAGGGGAAAAATAAAAGAGTGAAAAAATAGAAAAGGGCTGCATGCAGCCCCTCTGCCTACTCATGTGGAAATCTGTGACTCAGCTCAGCACCACTCTTCCTTCAAGAAGGAGAAATCATGTTCTGGTTTGCTTCAATTTGGGACAGGCCCCTCAATAATCCATTAACTGAGAAAAGCTGAAAGACCTCTAGAACACAAGAGTTACAGAATGAACACCTCAGCCACACGCAGGGGACACCTGGCACCTGCTTTTCATGAAAATTTGTAATCCCAAAGCTCAATCAGCAAACACTACACATGGCTTTGCTTCCACGAGTTATTATTAAAAGTTGTGTCTCAGAACTGACTGTGACAGTGAGTGTCTGCAAAACTGTCTGCTGTGATTTTTCAATAACAGAGCTGTTAATCAAGCTGCAGAGGTTGGACTATCAAACCAAAGTCCATAGGCTGCAGAGGTTTTTGTAGGAGATCAGCAGTACATGTGTTCACAGTTATTGTCACAGGGATTGTTCTACAAAAATAGAAATATAGAGCAGTCAGAGTTGAAGATACAAGCTATCTTGATAGCAATAAAGAAATATTTTCCAAAGGTCTAGCAGCACTGGATATTATTTTAATGAAATTTATTTTTTAGTTTTATAGCAAAATAACCAAAAGTGCTAAACCTAACCACTTTAATTTGCAAAAAAAAGTCTCATGTTTTAAGCTATGATCATACCTCGTTATTTAGGTTAGACAATACACTTACACATTTCTACTGATTTCTATTCAATAATAAAACAAAATTAATATTAGTTGGTTTAAAAAAAGGGGAAAGTACCACAGGTATTGGGAGGGGAAGTTACATAAAATATTAGAATCAGCTTATTGAGCAATTTGCAGTGTGTTCTTATTGCCTTTTTTTTTTTTTTTTTTTTGAGCTACAGTTTAAGTCCCAGATACTCTGGCCATAAGCTCATAGTCACTTCAAATGCTATGACTTCTCCCTTGGTCAAATGTCAGTGTTTTAAGGAGATCTCTGGCATTTCAAGTCAGTTCAAATTATTTTCTCAGTTCTCACAAGCCCCCTTTCCAACACAATCAGCATGTTGGAGAACACGGTCAGGATGGTTGCAGTTATGATGACACAGTTTTCTGTGTAGGAAAAATGGGTTTTCCTCTGTCTTGGAAAGAATCCCTACCAAGTATGCAGGAAGAAAAATATTAAGAGCACTTGCAGAGTTGTTATGAATATTTCTTAACCCATTCCATTTTCCTTTCAGTTCATTCCCACAGTTAAATTAGAACCTGCAATCTCTCCCACTGATAAATAGCCAAGTTGACTTACAAAGGTTCTGCCTTCTGTCCAGCCTTCTCTTGGTTGTCTTTAACCAAACAAGGTTCGCTGGTTTGCCACGAGCGCTGTCTGGCTCTCCCGCCTCTTTGCTTTCTTGTTCTGCTCCCTGATCTTCCAGCACACTGCGCTGGAAGCCAGCAGAACGAGTCCTGAGGACAAGAGGACCAGCCCAAAAACGGAGATGATGGATCCATGGGAGTTGAAGCTGTATGCCACAGCAGTCACCACAATGCCGGCTATCAGGATGACCACGCCGAAGGGAATGGTGCAGCGGTAGCACGAGAGCTCTGCTCCCCCCGTGGCTGCTGTCAGCTGGCACTCGCTGACCAGAGGGATGGTGGTAATCACACAGTCATTGTTGTTACTCTTCTCTGTGGGTACTGAATCAGGATGCTTTGGGGTGCCCAAGATCTCTTTGATTGGTTCGTTTGTCATCTTGATGGTCTTGACTCAGTCCGTTCTTAGGCTAGAGCAGGCTCTGCTGAGCACGTGCTGCGCTGTGGAGAAAAGAGCACGAGTTCAACCAGTAATTACCAATTATTTATAAGGCAAAAGGGGACACAGAAGTATCACCTTGGGATCACAAACAACCAGACATTCAGACCCCACAAGGATTTATGCACAAGATCAACAGTGACACAACTGATTGTGAAGGATCTGAATCAATTCTTACAGTAGTATGTATGTAAGTGCTAGAAAGAACAGAGTCATAGAACAAGACAAACACCAACATTAAAGTGTTGTGGGCCAAATCCTACATTAAGTTACATCCTAAAGTCAGTATTTCTAGATGTAATTTAGACTTCAATGGCATTACATTTCCTCACAAAAAGGTAAAGTTCACACACTGTTTTGATTTTTTTCTCACAAACTTTTCCTAAACTGTTTCTTTATACACCTACACACAATACATTACACAGATTTGCTCCACTGCACATCACAATAACATGGTCAAGTACTAGCCAGCAAAAACTAGGATGAACAGTGAGCCCTTTCCCAGTGCAAGTGCTACTTAGGGAAAAAATTCAAATTGTCATGACAAGGTGGAGATGTGGGGGGAGTGGGGATGCAAACAGTTTCCCGCACTCAGCTCAGCTCAAGGTTGGTGAACCTCCTGTTACAGCAACATCAGTGCCAGACTGACAGCTTGCCATTTACACTGGCTTCATGCAAAAGCAATGGGTCTCTTGTAAATCCATGAAATTACATCCCTGTTACTGTACAGGAGGGAGATTTACCATCATATTCACTCATCTCAGATACAGCAGGTTGTTTTCCTCCTGTCTTCATACTATAAACACACTCTCAGTCCTGACAGCATGCACAGTTTGACTGAATCTGCACAGGACGCAAATACCTTTTGGCTCTGGGGAGCCCAGGGAATAATCAGAGTCCACCTGATCAGAGCAAGAGGAGCCCACGGCTCTCCACCATTCCAGGCTGCCATGACAGACCTCAGCCTTACCTCTGGGGCTCTGGTGATGTGTGGTCACTCTGGGGCCTGTAGTGAGCTCTGCCAACACTGAGGCTGCCACAGATGTGCTGTCTTGGACCCAGCTCAGTGCACCCCAGCACACGCTCCAGAGACGGCGACACTGGGACACTGGGGAACCGCTGGTTTTACTGCTGTGAGTAGCTCCCAGGACTCCTCCACCACTCTCTGGTGTGGGCTGTGCTGCTTTTGCTTTCATGAGCAGCATGATATACAGCTCAGAGAACAAAGAAGAGTGCTGGCAATGCAGTAATGCTTTTATCACTTTTATCACCTTCACATCTGTGACTAGGAAGTTAATTGCCAGATACTTGTATTCTCCTTTTCCTTTCCCACCACTCCACCCTTGTTGCTAAGATATATTCGTTCATTGTGGAGAGCCCTTGGTTTTATACCTCAGTACCTCCTATAACTGACCCTGGGTTACAAGAAAGAGGATTTCACTCTGTTTAAAAAAAACACAGGCACAAACAGGCTAAATGCTGGATGTAGTCAGAGAGTTTGTATACAAAGTCTCCTTGAACCCTCAAGAGAGAAGGAAAGCTCAGGTCTGGTTTGCCAAAGCTTTAGTTCTACTGCTCTAGGGAAAAGTGCTCAGCTCCCTGTTGTATCTGCTGTGCAGAGCTGCCTCTGGGCTCAGCCCTGCCAGAGGAGCCTGTCCCTGCTGAGCACACACAACACACCCAGCACATGCAGAGACAGAAGAGGCAACAGGCACACACTGAAACACACTGATCATCAGGAAAAGCTTTTGCACTGGGAGTGTAACTGAGCACTGGAACATAGTGAGGTTTTGGAGTCTCTACCCTTGGAGATACTCAAAAGCCATCTGCACAGTCCTGGGCAGCATTGTCTAGGTGACCCTGCTGAGCAATAGGGGGGTTGGACCAAATGACCTCCAGACGTCCCTTCCAACCATAACCATTCAATGATTCTGCCTGTTTCTGTGAGAGTACTCGGTATCTCCAAGGGCAGGAAAGGGATTTCTTCAATGCTTATCAGACAAAGCAAATATATCTGGGCTGACACCTTAGATATCCTGAATTCTCCTAGGTTCAGTAGCTTTGTTCTTTGAATCATAATGCATGATTAAGTGTCTTTTAAATCAGAAAGAAAGAGCCCAGGAAAGCCATGGGTTTGCTCTCAAGTGCCACTGATCTCTTCCTATGTGGATCTGAGCCCAAGTTCTGCATTTTCAATGACTGACATAGCAGTGAGACTTAAACTGGTGCCATTATGTTGCTGCATTACTTATCCATAAAACATTACAGAAGTTCAGCATAACATAAGAATGTGGTCCCCAAATGTCACCTTTTTTCAATCTTAGCATTAGCCATATTCAATTACTATAACATTTTATTATTTGTTTGAGGGAGAAAAAAAAATACTATTTTGAATATAAAAGGTGTATTGGCTCAAATACACTGTAACAACTATTCAAAAATCCAACTATTCTAACAGTCACTGAAATAGGGAAACTTCCCAGTAACTTGAAAAAGCCCATAATAAGCATTATTATTCTGAAAAATTTTAACCTTCAATCAAAATGTATTTACTCCTGTCTCTAAAGTCCTTGTCCCTCTGCTTTAGATACATCTTCATTGAGCATTAAAATCTCCTAGACCTCTTGGACAGAGATCTATGAAGAAATAAGATGTATTTATACAGTCAAATCTAACAGGAATTAAAAAAAAAATTCTAATCTCTAATAATTAAGTAAATGGGAAAATACCTGTTGATTTCTGAGGAGCACAGTTTTTGTCTGGAATAGGATACAAGAAGGCAAGCATTCATACAAAACAAATACACAGCCCTCTATTGAAATACCATTAAATTAAATAAACAACAGAACCTATTTGAAGTGTGAGCAAAGGTATTCATCCCTAGAAAAAAGGGCACTGGATCCTCATTGCCAGCAAAGTCACTTCTGACTTAGGCCAACAGGTGATTTGGTTCGAGTTTCAGGGTAAGAAATTTAGGCAAAGATACCCAGCAACACCAGCATCCTCTCACTAATCATACCACAAGTACTATCTTAAGGAGCTACTTTGAGTTGGAGGAAGAATGTGCTTCTGTGGCAATCTGTGGCTAACCCTGGATAAAGGGGAGAGGAAATTTTTAGCCACTAATAAGTGTAAGTTGAGAGTTATCAAAAAGACATGAAATTCATCAGCATGTGCACCTACCAGATCCATGAGAAATCCATGGTAACAGATCCTTGGCTCAGAAAGCAGAGGAAGAGTGCTGAAGATGTCTTGTATGACAATTCAAGGCAGAAAGAGCTGCTCAAGGCTTTGAAGTGTCAGATGTTGCTGAATGATGAACTGGAGGTGACAGTATTCTAGCATGGAAGTTTCCTACAAGGAAAGTTGTTGGATATTTACCAGCTTCTTAAGAATAAAAGTCATGAGTGGAAAAGCTCCTGCTGTGTGCTGACTCCTGCTCCTAACCAAACCAAAGCAGAAGATGTTCTCCCTCTGGCTCTCCTAGTGGCTTCTTTTCTTGGAACCAGCCACCCATTTCTGGCCCTGTGTAACATTTTCCTTTGAGGATGTGATGTCCCAGTAGTGAGTATCATAACCCAGTCAAGTCCCCCAGAAAGAGCCAGGCAGGAGAAAGCAATGCACTAGAATTTCTGTAGATAAAAGTCTCATGTAACTTAATTTCTATTACTCACTTCACCTATGGGAATAATGACTCAGAATATATGGGGGTTTGTCTCTTCTATGTGTCCAATTTCTTTGAGCAAATCACTCAATCTCCCTGTTCCTCAGATTTCCTAGCTGTGAACTGACTGTGACAACACACTTACTACTAGAAAAACCTTTAAAAACTATTCCACTATAAGAAAATCTAAGTAATATAATCCCAAAAACTCAGAATAAAAAAAGCAGACTAACAGAGTCTAAGAACTCTCTGTTGTAAACGTAAGTCCATTATATTTACTGTTGTTCATTTCTGTTACTGGATTTTTAAAAACAAGATTTGTAACTCCAAGAGGGACAAGATGGACTCTGCAGCAGGGCAGTGACGACTCTGCAGAAAGCAGAGCGATGGAAATTGTTATCAACTGCAGAAACAGCTGTGAAATCACCAGGCAGCTGGGTAAAACTCATGAAGCAGCAGAGATTTATGTTGCTAATCTTACTTGACATTCCCTTTCTAGAAGAGCATGATCATGGAAGATCATTTCAACACAGAAGCAGGAGTCTGAAGTGGGGATGAGAGTAAATGCATGAAAGTAAGTTTGTATAATGATAAACTTCGAGGGTTTTTCTGGTTTTAAGTTATTTAGACCTTACTAACCTTTCACAAACACAAACATTTACAGGTATAAACTGCTGCTGTTCTCCAGAAGATCCTTGGAATAAGCCTGGGACATAGCCACAGTATATTTAGCTGATTATTGAAGTTAGCTAATAATAAGGAAGTCTACTTGTTTATCTCCTTGACTATATTCTTTTCCACATGACCTAGCAACTAGCTTAACTTTTTGAAAAGTTTGGAGGGAAATGCAGGAAAAAATCCTCACTTCAGATGAATAATCTAGATTTCATTAAAACAAACGCTGACCTCTGAAATGTGCTTGGAGTCAACTTCCACTTGGATTACAGCAAGGTTACATTTGCTCGAAAAGCTCTTCCCAGTGCAATTGTGCCCCCTAAGCCACTCTGCCAGCATCTTGCTTGGAAAAGATTAATTGCTCTGTCAGTTATTTATTTGTATTTATCCCCAACTACACTCAGTTTAGCTATTTTTCTTTAAATGAATGTCTTTATCAAAAATCCTGACAAAACAACCTTTTAGAGATGAAATTTCTTCCCGTCTCCTTCCCTCCCTCACCACAAAACTGGGAAGCAGAAACACATGAGATCTCTACATGAAGCTTCCAGTGTTTTAACTCGGAATCATTTCAATGTTGTGCTCTCTCCGGAGGCTTCCCACATAGAGAATATCTCTGTGCAAAGGCAAAGAGCCACTACAACCCTTTCCCCTTTTTCACGTTTTACTCAGAACCGGTGAGAAACATTTGAGTTTTCCACCTTCAGGCTCTGAGCCAGATTCTCTCTGTCTAGCACAATGCTTCAGACACCCGTTTTTGCTTATGTAAAATCCCAATAAATCATAATGCTCACACTTCACACTATGGTTATGCATTGAAGTGACTATGGAAAATAGCCTAAGGAGTCCTTCTGTCCCGAGAGGAGAGCCTGAGTTCATTCAGAATTCAACCGGCTACAGTAATCCTCAACACAATCCCGCAGCTCTGCCCCAGGTGAACACTCCTGGAAATACACAACCAGAATTTGTACTTACAAGACGCCAGGACCATGCCCTGAGCTACAGAGGCAGGCGTAGCACACACTACCTCCATACCAGCTACCTCAGGATGCAGTAAGTTTCTCTTACCAAGTTTTTATGTAAAATCACGAACAGATTTAAAGTCTCGCACCTTTTTCGTTTTCCTGACACAGCCGGGGGTAGGATGGGAGCCAACCCATCCCCTCCACAAACCAACTCTGTTATGTGCTAACTACAAAACTTTCAAACGCGCCTGCTACACGCCACACGCACACCTGGGGCAAAACCCTCCGCGGCACGCCAGTCCCCGAGCACCTCTGCAAGAGAGCAGAGAGGCGAGCAGGCGGGGACAGCCCTGTGCGGGGACAGCCCTGTGCACGTACAGCCCTGCAGTACCGGAGAGGCAGCGCTCCGCGGGACACCCCCGATCTGCACCCGGGCAGCGGTTCCGACTGCCGAGCCCCCGCTGCTGCTGTAACCGGGGGAGCCCTGTGCCGGAGCGGAGGGAGCAGCAGGTCCCTGGCGTGCCCGAGCACCCCCGGCCGCCCCGGGCAGCCGCGCACCGGGAGCCGGAGCCCCGCGGGCACCGGGAGCCGGCGGGGGCGCGGCCGCGGGGCGTGCGGGTCCGGGGCTGCCAGCGAGCTGAGCCGTGCCAGTCCATGCCGTAGGCTGGGCTAGCGTGCCATAGCATGGGCTAGTGTGCCATAGCGAGCCGTGCCTAGCGAAGCCGAGCCGTGCCTTACCTCCCGGCCGCCGGGCGGGACTGCGGCGGCCACCAGCCCGCAGCCAGCATAAGAGGGGATGCAGCTCGCCGCACAAGGGACTGTAAACAAAGCTCTCCGTGAGAGAGGAACAATTAAGGGACCGGAGCAAATTCAGCGGCGGGCGGGGCGGCAGCGGGACGGTCCCGCTGGGCGCGGGGGGGCCGGGAAGGGTGTCCGGCAGCGCCGGGCTGGGCCGGGCCGGGCACGGAGCCGGGCCTCCTCCCTCCGCCCCGCACTGCTCACACCCCGGCACAGGGATGCGCACGGCGGAGGCATGCACGGGGGGAGGCTCCGCATCGCGCCCGGCGGTCACACACACGGGGTCGGGGCAGCGCCCTGCAGCCCCTCTGCTCTCCTGCAGCCCCTCTTCTGCCCTCCTGCTCTCCTGCAGTCCCTCTGCTCTCCTGCAGCCCCTCTTCTGCCCTCCTGCTCTCCTGCAAGCCCCTCTGCTCTTCTGCAGCCCCTCTTCTGCCCTCCTGCTCTCCTGCAGTCCCTCTGCTCTTCTGCAGCCCCTCTTCTGCCCTCCTGCTCTCCTGCAGTCCCTCTTGCCCTCCTGCAGCCCCTCTTCTGCCCTCCTGCTCTCCTGCAGCCCTTCTTCTGCCCTCTTGCCCTCCTGCAAGCCCCTCTTCTGTCCTCCTGCTCTCCTGCAGCCCTTCTTCTGCCCTCCTGCAGCCCTTCTTCTGCCCTCTTGCCCTCCTGCAAGCCCCTCTTCTGCCCTCCTGCTCTCCTGCAGCCCCTCTGCTCTTCTGCAGCCCCTCTTCTGCCCTCCTGCCCTCCTGCAGCCCCTCTTCTGCCCTCTTGCTCTCCTGCAGCCCCTATGCCCTCCTGCGCACCCAGCCCCGTGCCGAGTGTTTGGCCACATCTCGGATGCAGCAGTGCGGATGAGGGTCAGTGCCTGTCCTGAGCCCGCTGGGGTGTCAGACGTGGCCGTGCTGGGTCACTTGAAAGCACAGTCCATGCCGAAATCCAGATGAACCCCTAGCTCAACTGCTCATAAATTAAAGGAGGAGGAATATAGCTTTGGATGCCATTCTTAGAAGATAAAGTTTTATGTGTGGTTTAGAAATATTTTAACTGGCTTTTCTAAGCTTTAATTGCTCATTTCTGCATCACATCAAATATTACAGGGGTTTGAAGTGGATGGGTGTGGGTGTGTGTTATTTTTTTACCATGATTTCTGTTATTTCAGACAAAAAGCGGACAAATTATGCTTTTAAGTCTTGTAAAAGGACATGTTTGAATTTTGCAGTTAAGCTCACCTAAAGTTTATATTTAAAAGACACTGTTTTATCAATGATTGATAAAAGAGCAGTGCACCAGATGTATTTAATCAGCCACTCTGACTCTGAAAGCATACATGTACTTTTGATTCCATTTCCAGGGTGAAATCCTGGCCTCCAAGAAATTAATGGCCAAGCTTCCATCAACTTCACAGGGGCCAGGATTTCATCCTGTGTATTGTTAAGAACTGCCCAGTGATGGAGACCCTACCAAGAGTTCATCTCCTCCAGACAAATCAACCAGGTTCTGGAAAAGCTCCACAGCTTTATGCAAGAAACTGTCAGTTTGTTTCCCCACTTTCTGGTGCTCCCTTCAAATACATCAGCATTTGAGCAGAAATGACAAACAAACTGGATCTGAGGGGAACTTCATTAGGCAGGATGTCTTGGACCATTGTCTGGTCCTTCCCAATGCAGGCAGCTGTGCCAATAATATCTTTATTCGACTTGACAAGTTCCACCTCAAAAAAACCAGGTTTCCTACTCCTCCTGTTGGATACTACAAGCATTATTCTTCTGATGTCTAGGAACCTTGTTTCTAGCTGCATGGATTCATAGACAATTATACATGGACAAGTAAGCCTTTGGCTGAAGCAGGCTATTCTTTCTTTTGGCAGTTAACCCTCTAATGCCCTAAGAGGGAGAAATTAAACTCTTTCAGGCTTATTTTCAATCATTTTTTTCAGATGTCTTACCAACTTCCTGCATGGAAGTGCAAGTATTTTCCTGGCTTACTAGAAATACTAACATTGCATAATTTTCTTCTGATTGTTCAGGATGCCTGGATTTTTCTCCAGTACCAGTTTCATTTTTCACTTTATATCAGAAATTCTTGCTGTTAGCACATATGTGTGTGACCTAAATTTCACCCCATTCCTATTCCATCAATTCCTCTCTAGTCATTCCAGTCTAGTATTTGCTCTTCCTATGTTGACAGAGAACCTCCCTCCCAGGCTTACACCATCCACAGCTCCACGAGTACATTCTTATTTTTCCATGCCAATTTCATTACTGAAAGTATTACATAAAATACTGAAGGTTTTACATAAGGTATCTCATGAAACTGATTTTTTTAGGAACTATTCTAATACACATAAACAAGAACTGAAGCTGGGCTTAGAATTCATGTTTCTGTACAAATAAATGCTCTAACAATAGGCTAAAAATCACACACTCTCCTAGACCTCATGCAATTCTTATTTCTTGCTGTGAAGCATAAAAGCTGCAATGAAAAGTGATGGGAATGACATCTCCTCTAGTGCTGAGAGATCAGTGGGCTCTCCCCTAGAAGGGTGGGTTTGTAGCACTCAGGCACTGAAGGGTTGAATACAACTTGGGCACCAGCCCTCTGGCCTTTTAAAAAAACGGATGACTGACTACCTCTGCCTTTTAAGGTTCTGCTGTGTTATGAGCATGGCTCTCCAAGGATGTAAGGAAAGAAGGACCAGACATACCCGGAGCAGCACGTTTGGCACCTGTAGAAATTCAGTGCAAACAGCTGAGGAGACTTCAGGGCTGAGCAACAGCTGCAGTGAGGGGTTATAGGTTCACAGTTTTGGACTGCCAGGCTCCAGTGATACATAGCTCCCCTTTAGGACCTGCCCTAAATGACAAAATCTCCTTCCTGGGGCCTGAACACAGCTGCTTGGAGGGAAGTGCAGCCCCAAAGCTGGGCTGATAAGAAGCCTGTGTGATTCTGGAACCCATGGCGCCTACTGAGAGAGCAGTTTTACTCCTAAATTGAGCAATGCTGTTGCTTGCCGACTGGACTGAAACACACTTGCAATACTTTATGGCTTCCTTTGAGTTTCTAACAGTCTCCTGGGCCTTAACAGCACAGCAAACAGTGACTCACTAATCTGGCAAAGTACAACCATTGTGGGCTCCCTATTCAATTAGTTTTTCTTGCCTTGTTCCTAACCCTCCACTGAATTTTCTTTTTATTTTATCCCTAAGCCCACACATGGACACAACACGTCAGTTTACTGCATTTAGTGAAACTTTCAGAAAGCGCTCTTTCAACATGTTTAATATATTATAAATTGTCCTTACCATGCCATGTATGTGTTTTGTGATGAGGAATGGAGTCCAAAAGGAGTCCAAAGCCAGTTAAGCCAGAGAAGCAAATGATTCCACATGAAATGCTGTATGTCCCCTCTCATTAACACTGTTCACAGCACAGGGGAGTTCAGCCCAGTTGGTTGATTGCTGTGCAAACCAGCCACTCTGTGAGTAATCAGGCTCATGGAATGGATGTGCTTATAACGACTGTGAGAAACCTCTTTGGTGGCTGGGAATATGGAAAGGAATTTTCTTTGAACTCCATTAGACCTTACTAGTACTTTGGTCATCATCAGTTATCCTGCTGTGCATGTGAACTTTTGTTACTGCCCTCCTCAACTTTCACTTAATCTTCCTGCAGTGCTGAAGAAGACAGGACATCTGGAACTGAAAACAATTATTCTTATCTCCTACTGCTTTCATAATTACATGAAGTTCCCATTTGAAGAACTCCTTATGTGGACATGTGCTTTTAATTAGCAGAGGGATGCATCACACCACCAGAAGCCAATTCCTCAACCTTGCATAAGTTGGTTACAGAGCCTCTGAATCTTTGGCCACCGTGGCAGCTTTCTGGCCAAGTTGGGGGAAGCCTGGGAGCAAACTCCAGGCACTGTAATTTCACCACAACCAGGATTTTTGTTAGAGACTGTTGCAGTAGGATGCAGCAGATTCAGCTGAGATTTAAGTTCAAAATAGGAATGATCTCTTTTCTTGGTTTTCCACCTGCACCAAGTAACCCAAAGAATTTACAGGGCTCAAAGACATGAAGGGAAATGCAGACAAAAAGCTGAAAAAGTGTCTTGCCCAAGCTAGTGGATAGTGTCAAGAGACATTTTCATTTGCTTCCCTTCTCAGTAGGTAGGGTATAAAGAGCATACACTGTTCCCCCTGCCAATGGTCTGTCTAATAGACATGGAGCATTTCATCCAGTTGTTACTGACTCTTCAATAGTAGAAAGAAATTATGAGTTTTAAACTAAACTACACAGGCCATTGGCTGAACTACTTCCTGTCTGATGAGTCCTTCTTAGTCCTACTTTACTACAATCCTTAGGACTAAATTTACACACAAGATCTATCTAAAATATTGCACAAGGATAAAACACACAACTTTTCTTCCATGTAATAGATGACTTTTTTGAAATTTATAGTAGGTCAAGTGTCTGACCTAAAGGTGTAGTTAAAAAAGAAAAAAATATATTATTGCAGTAAGACCAGTTCTTACTGCTCTCACAAAAGAGAGCTTTTCATATCTATCATCTTCTTTGGCATCACCTGCTAAGGGAAATGTTTAGAAATATTTCTACATCCATGTAAACAAGTTAAGAAAGTAGAGGGTGTGGTAGTGACAACCATACCAAACCAAGTCAAGATCTAAATAACCTGTCTTTTGAATGAGTCATTTTAGGTCATGCAGGTAATGGTGATATCCCTTCTTTCCTACTGTGAAGTTTAAAATTACCCCTCTTTCCTCAAGGCCAGGTAAATAGGTCACACCTCTGCATCTCCAGTTTATTTGCACTGACAGTGTGTTACTTTCCAGAAAAACTGTGGCTAAAAGGTGTAGATCAAAAGTAAACATGGCCAAATGAAAGAGATGGGTTCTGACATCAGGAGTCCAGCATAATAAACTATCTACCAAAGGTAAAAAATATTATTAGAAAGCAGAAAAACAGCAGAACTCCAGTTACTCTCTGAATCCTGTTCTATTTGGGTGGAACTCTGTTGAAACTAGATACTCAATAAAGAAACAATCATAGTTTGGGGTTAAATTCAACTCTATGAGGAAGGCAATTATAAGCCAGTATTTAATGGCCACTTATGACATCTTTTGACAGCTCAAGCAATGCATGTCTTGTGCTAGTTCTTTGCAAAAATCACCCTCCCTGCCTAAATATTTAGGAATAAAAAATATATTTTATATATAAAATATATAAAGGTTTTGATGTAGCAGACAGGCTATATTTTCTGTGTATTCTAAAAATGTTGAGAAACAGATTTCCCTTTGACCCATACAAGAGAGGAGAATACAGACTGCCTCCACATGCATGGCTGTGATGGGAGATGCTGTTGTTACTTCTCAGCCTTCTGCATGAAGAATTTTCTTCTTGCAAACTGCAAAAGTCATGAAACAATTTGTGAGGAAGGCTTTTACATTATGTAGTCAATAATAAAGCAACAGCAGCAGAAGCTTATAATTGCTTTGGCTGTGTATGCTAGAAATACAAATGTATATATTGTATAAATGGTGGGGCAGGACTATTCAGCAGTTTTGCAAAGTTTTTGGAATGCACTGAGTAAAATGGAATTACAGTAATATATAAATGTCTGCACAGCAGTTGAATCCATCAAAATCCCACATCTTTAGTGCATCTTCAAGAATTTCTCAAAGAGCACCAGTGCCACACAGAGACAGATAGAGGAAAACACAATATAGCTGGGAACATCCTCCCACATATGGACACCCATATCTAAAACAAACACTGAAAATCACCTGGGGCCTGTAAACATCAATGTAGTATTCATTACTGTTTTCACTTCTGGCCGCATATGATTTTCTGATGCAGGAGTTGTCCAGTTTCCTGGTTTTGTTCTACACCACAAAATTAATTGGATTACTCAGCATTGACTTCAGTACCAGAAAGGTTAGGTGTTAGGGGGGAATTCATACAGATTATTTCCACTCTAAAAAACAGGTGGGAGATTTAGGTACATTAATGCCACTGGTAGCTCAGATCAGCAAGTTGCCTTGAGGTATCATTTCCCACTCAGAGCAGCAGCAGCTAAATAGAATCATAAAATCACAGAATGGTTTGGGTTGGAAGGATCCTTAAAGATCATCCCATCTCATTCCGACCCCTTGCCATGGGCAGGGACACCTTCCTCTAGACCAGGTGCTCAGAGCCCAGTCCAAACTCTCCTTAAACACCACCAGGGATAAAATCTAAACCTTCCCATACCAGAAAGCCTGGCTGAAAACCAGGTATCCTAACTACTACACTACAGGGTAACTAACCTGAAGCCTGAGATCTGGTACGTATGTAGATCAAGTACAGGCACTTTGGAAATTATTTTCATTCAGATGGTATTTAGGTCCCTGATCCATGTGTGAGACTAGATTTTGGTGTATCCAGGCTGCCTTTGGGTTCGTGTTCCCAGACCCAGCTGCCCTGGAGCAGTTGCTGTCCTGCAGTGGTGGGGCAGAGCAGTAGAAAATCAGTCCTGAGCTCATCCCAGCCTACAGCCAGTACCCAGCAGTGCAGGTTCTAAAGGACTTGGGTTCAAACTTCAGCTTCTATCCCTAAGCTAAGGGCAATACATGGACATACAAGTGATAAATAATAACACTTACGTAAACATACAAGAAAACAGAAAATAAACTCTCTTTTCAGAACAGCTTGTGCTTTCTTAGTAATCACCCCTCCTTATTTACCAAGAAAAAAGGTCACATAGTAATGTCTTTTTTGAAAGCTTTTGTCCCTAGAGTGGCCTTGTGAGATAAATCTCTTTTTCCATGAAGTCCTAGGGAAAGAGGGAGTGGCCAGGCAGCTGAAGCCAATTTACTGATGCCATGTAGACAACCATATAATGCAAAACATTTACCCTAAAACAGTAGGCAACATTGAGCTGTGATCACGTCAGTCCTTTTGCACAAACAAGGAGATCATATAATCTCACAGGCACGTGTCCTTGTTGCATGTTAAAGATCAGTTGTTGACTCACAACTCCTCCTTTTTCATACTGGGTCAAAGTCACCTCCGCAAAAGGGAGCCACAAGCTCTTTCAGTTTCACTGAGCCTTGTTTCAGAGAATGAATGGGACTTAAAAGTGAGACTGCACACTGATAAAAGCTTTCTACAAGCTTTTTTCTGCAAGTTTTTCTGCAAGAAAAACAATAAATTAGTCTCACCTCCAGGCCATTCCTCATACTCCATTTTAAAGACCAGCTCCACAGCTGGGTGGGCAGCACAGCTCCATTCAAGGCTACTTAGCCAAGAATTTACTCATAAGGGATCAGCCATAAGAAATGCATTGTCGTGATATCTGGAGAACCAACTGGGCTGACTGAAAACATGCCATTTTAATTCAGAAAGTACAAAAGTAAGCCAAAATATTTATACCTATTGTATAAATATTAGTAATAATAATAATGATACACATAACATTACTACAAAAAATAAAAGAACTGAAATGTTTGCCTAGCAGTCTCAGTGGGGAGGTGAGAGCAGGTAAGGTATGAGCAGACATTTATTATCATTACTGACATTATTTTATAAAGATGGTGGAAGTCAAGTTCTGGCATCAAATTTACATACCGGGAGGAAGTTTGTGAGATACAATCTTGTCTTCTGCCAAAATGCTCTCTCCAAAAGTTTTCTGGACTGTGCAAGGATGATGGTCAGCCTGTATGTCCAAACCAGTCAGCCAGAAATCCTCATGCTCTGCTTGCAAACCAATTGACTGCAACAGGAAAGGACAGCTGACATAAGTGAATTCTATCAAAGAGCTCAGCCACTTGGCAGCGAAGCAAGAAAACACTACATTATTCCAGCCTTGCACAGAGGTTACCACCAAATACACTGGGTGGTGCTGCCAGACAGTAGGTTTGGTGACATCCCACCACTCAGAGCTGCTTGTGTTTTATTCTGAAGACACAGGGTTCAGCAGGAAAATCTCACAGGAATAAGAAGAACAAAGCTGTAATGAAAACAGATTTAGTTTCTAGGAGAAAACCTGCCTTAGTCACATTTTGAAGGCCTTAATGCTTTGGCTGTGTGTGATAGGTGGTGTCACTGCAGAGCCTGAGCAAGATGCAAAGTGTGTCCCTGCCAGTGGGTTCCTCCTGCCCAGGAGCTCATTGCAGTGGAAGTTTTCTGTCCCCTTCCATCCTGTCCACCCCAGTGCACCCCAGTCTGCCATGGGCCAGAGCCTGCTGTCCCCCCCTCTTTGCCGGGCTGGCCGGGCCTCAGTGGGGTGCGCCAGGCTCACCTGCCAAGCAGCTGTAGAGCAGTTATGGGGTTTTTATATAATACTCTCAATATGTACAGTCCATAAGGAAAACTGCCTTTCAAAATGTGAAGATAAACAAAAATACACAAAAATACATGTCCCCGTAGTGTTCAATCTCTGTCCTTGGGGAACACCCCAAAGGGAAGGCCCTGACCATCACACCCACGGAACCTGTCCCCGTTCTGGCACCAGGCTAATGTCACACACATTTAAAGGCACCACCATTGAGACCCCGCCTAACCCGAGAGCGCACGGAGCGCACCTGCAGGGCAGGGATGCCCCGTGAACCCACTGTGCCGCCCCCGAGCCCCCTCCCCCGGCCCCGCAGGCTCGGCGGGGCGCGGCGGGGGCCGGGCGGCCGCGGGGCGGGGCGGCCCGGACGGGGGTTGTGCTCGGCCGGGGCTTGTGCCCGCCCGGCCGCCGCCGGGGATGGCGGGGCCGCCGGAGGTGGAGGGAGCGGTGGGGATGCAAGGGCCGCCGGAGGTGCCGTCATCGCGGGGCTTCTCGGAGGAGCAGTTTCGGGCCGCCTGCCGGGAGCTGGACCAGCCGGCGCCGGCCGCGGCGGGGCCCTGGCAGCTCCTGGTGGAGACCATGGGCGTGCGGATCTACCGGCTGTACCACGAGGTGGGCGGGCACCGGCAGCGCGGCCCGGGGCGGCCGGGGGGTGGTGACGGGGATGCGGGGCCAGCACGACCCTGCCCGCAGCCGCCGGTTCCCCGCACAGGCCTGGGCTCGGTTTCTCCAGCCTCCCAGAAAGCAGCTTTCCGGATAATGCCATTAACTGCTGATGGGAAAAACTGATGCTGGGCCGTAGTGACCCCTGCCCGCGCACCGTGCCGGGGCACCGAGCTTGTGAGCAGCTGGATGGGGGAATTCCCGGGAAAAGGGGCTGTCGGCCTAACGGGGTGCTCGATGTGCCGCCCTCCCGACCCCCTCTGAGGGCTTTGTGGTCGTGTCCCTAAATATCTGCTCCCGAGCCCCGCCCGTGTCACGGCACCGTGGTCTCCAGGAGTCCTGCCTCCCTCCTGCCTCTCTCTCCAGAACTCCCTTCACACTGATTTTCCACCGTTCGCCCTCTAAAATCAGGAGGTAGTTCAGAAAGGGCTGGAATGAAGTTTTCTCCCCTTTTGAGGGGACTAACTTCTTTAAAGAACTTCAGTATTTTAGGAACTGACTTGTGACTGACTGTTTTCATTCTGACTCATTTATGATTCAATACTGACTTCTAAATCCATATATAAATATATATACAAATATCCTATTTCTTTAACTGAGTGATCATAGTTTCCTCTCAACTACTTACTGGACTTCATGTTGTTCTTTGCATGACAGTTTTGTATTTGTATTCTGAGAAATCATTTCAGACATGGTAATGTTAGAAAAAACAAGCAAGTGTACAGGGCTGTGCTAAAGGCACAGTGGGGTGGGGAAAGCCTCTTTAAAAAACCATCACTTCATAGACCTTGGGATTTTTTTCAGTGATAAACAGCTCCTGTTTACAATGTGAATGTGGTAACTGGCAGTGGCAAGACGAGCTTATCAATGAGTGCACACAGCACAGGCGAGGCTGGGGTGCCTG
Source organism: Aphelocoma coerulescens (assembly GCF_041296385.1). Lineage (NCBI taxonomy): Eukaryota > Metazoa > Chordata > Aves > Passeriformes > Corvidae > Aphelocoma > Aphelocoma coerulescens. Next base: position 5,065,843 of record NC_091031.1, on the reverse strand, counting down.
CCAGGTATCCATGCAGGATATCCATGCAGTGTGTTGATGGAGCACAGGGTGCTGGGGATGTTCCTTCCCGAGTGGATGAAGTAGAGGCTTTAGGATCAAAGCTCAACCCAGACCTGTAAATGCAGTGAATGAAGGCAAAGGAACTTTGGGAAGCTGGAGGCTAGAT